>NC_052151.1:10461550-11145188 GCF_902713615.1 Scyliorhinus canicula | reverse complement strand
GGGAGAGGGCAGCGGAGGGGGAGAGGGCAATGGAGGAGGAGAGAGCGAGGGAGGGGGAGAGGGTGGCGGATGTGAGGGTGACGGAGCGAGACGATGAGGACGCGAGGGTGACGGAGCGAGACGAGGAGGACGCGAGGGTGACGGAGCGAGACGAGGAGGACGCGAGGGTGACGGAGCGAGACGAGGAGGACGCGAGGGTGACGGAGCGAGACGAGGGGGACGCGAGGGTTGCGGAGCGAGACGAGGAGGTCGCGAGGGTGACGGAGGACGCGAGGGTGACGGAGCGAGACGAGGAGGACACGAGGGTGGCGGAGCGAGACGAGGAGGACACGAGGGTGGCGGAGCGAGACGAGGAGGACGCGAGGGTGGCGGAGCGAGACGAGGAGGTCGCGAGGGTGGCGGAGCGAGACGAGGAGGACGCGAGGGTGGCGGAGCGAGACGAGGTGGACGCGAGGGTGGCGGAGCGAGACGAGGAGGACGCGAGGGTGGCGGAGCGAGACGAGGAGGACGCGAGGGTGGCGGTGCGAGACGAGGTGGACGCGAGGGTGGCGGAGCGAGACGAGAAGGACGCGAGGGTGGCGGAGCGAGACGAGGAGGACGCGAGGGTGGCGGTGCGAGACGAGGAGGACGCGAGGGTGGCGGAGCGAGACGAGGAGGTCGCGAAGGTGGCGGAGCAAGACGAGGAGGTCGCGAAGGTGGCGGAGCGAGACGAGGAGGTCGCGAGGGTGGCGGAGCGAGACGAGGAGGTCGCGAGGGTGGCGGAGCGAGACGAGGAGGTCGCGAGGGTGGCGGAGCGAGACGAGGAGGTCGCGAGGGTGGCGGAGCGAGACGAGGAGGTCGCGAGGGTGGCGGAGCGAGACGAGGAGGCCGCGAGGGTGGCGGAGCGAGACGAGGTGGTCGCGAGGGTGGTGGAGCGAGACGAGGTGGTCGCGAGGGTGGCAGAGCGAGACGAGGTCGCGAGGGTGGCGGAGCGAGACGAGGAGAGGGTGGTGGAACGAGAGGAGGAGGAAAAGGAGAGGAACAAAGGTCACGGTGAAGGTCTGTCAGCAGAGGCAGACCGAGAAATTGGATACAGGAAAGAGGTCAAACTGCAGCCGCCGTCTGGCATAAAATGGGAGCTGCTGACTGAGTCCAGGCTTCAGGCTGGTGGAGAGGCTGAGCTCCCAGTGCTATTCCCTGGCCATGTGAGCCCAGAGAGTTGCTGCCAGTTGGTGTGTGAGCTTCTGAAACATGTCCTGTACCAGAGGCAGCAGCTCCCACTTCCATATCAACAACTAGCTTTCTTCAGTAGAAGCGACTCTGGAATGGTGAGTAAAACCACACCAGGAATATTGTTGTAATAATCTTTATTGGTGTCACAAGTAAGCTTACATTAACACTGCAATGAAGTTACTGTGAAAAGCCCCTAATCGCCACATTCTGGCGCCTGTTCGTGTTCATGGAGGGAGAATTCAGAATGTCCAATTCACCTAACAAGCATGTATTTTGGGACTTATGTGAGGAAACCGGATCACCCGGAGGAAACCCAAGTAGACACGGGGAGAATGTACAAACGCCGCACAGACAGTGACCCAAGCCGGATTCTATTTCACTAAGAAATAGAATCTGGAAGAGACCAGTTGCTTAATCAAGTTTTCTGTGCCTACGAAAAATATGATGGTGATCTGATTGTGGCCTTAACTCGTTTCCTACAAGTAATCTCCAAAAAATCTGTCAGCCTTGAATGTGTTCAATGCAGCAGCCTGTAATGTTCTCTGCATAACTACTCTCTGAGAGAAGAAATTCCTCATCTTCTTAAATTGAAGATCCTCCTAGTTGTGCCTCCTAGTTATAACTTCCCTCATGAGAGGAAGATTGGCAAAGGAAGCCTCGATGATGGGAGTTTTTCTGGGCTACTTTTTTTGAGCAGTGAGGATTATTTGTACTACGGTTGATGAATTAACTGCACTGACAATCATTAACGGATAATATGTAATTGGGATCACGGAGACCTGGCTCCAGGGTGACCAAGGATAGGAACTCCATGTGCAGGGGTATTCAATATAAAGGAAAGGGAAGTGTAGTAGCATTGCTGGTTAAAGAGGATATTAACACGATAGTAAGACAGGACATTAGCCTGGATGATGTGAAATCTATATGGGTGGAGCTGCGGAACACCAAAGGCCAAAAAACGTTAGTTGGAATTGTGCGCAGACCACCAAGCAGTAGTTGTGAAATTGGGTGAGGAAATTAGAGCTGTAAGGGTACAGCAGTTATTATTGGTAGCTTCAATCTGTATAACGATTGGGCTAATCATACTGGCAGCAATGCAATGGAGGAGGATTTCCTGGGATGTGTAAGGGGTGGTTTTCTCGACCCCAATATGTTGAGGAACCAACTAGAGAACAGACCATCCTAGATTGGGCAATGAGCGACGATTAGTTTGCAACTTTGTGGTGCAAGATCCTCTAGTGACCATAATGTGGAAGATGGAGAGTGACGTAGTTAAGTCTGAGACTAGGGTCCTGAACTTAATGCTAACTTTGATGGTATGAGACGTACATTGGCTAGGATAAGCTGGCAAAACATACTGATGGGGTTGACGGTGGATAGGCAATGGCAGACATTTAAAGAATATATGGATGAACTTCAACAATTGTACATCCCTGCCTGGCGCAAGAGTAAGATGGGGAAGGTGGCTCAACCATGGCTAACAAGGGACATTGCGGATAGTGTTAAAGCCAAAGAGGAGACATATAAATTGGCCAGAAGAAGCAGCAAGCCTGAGGACTTGGATAAATTTTAAATTCAGCAGAGGAGGACAAAGAGTTTAATTCGGAAGGGAAAATAGAATCTGACTTGCAGAAAGCATAAAAACTGACAGAATCAGGTGAATTCCAATGAACAAATACTTTGGGTCTGTCTTCAGTAAGGAGGACACAAATAACAAATAATACTAGGGGACAGAGGATCTAACATGAAGGAGAACTGAAGGAAATACTTATTAGTCAGGAAATTGATGGGATTAAAACCCGATAAGTGCCCATGGTCTGATGCTCTGCATCCCAGAGTAAGGAAGTGACCCTGGCAATAGTGGACGCCCGATGATCATTTCCCAGCATTCTATATACTCTGGAAGAGTTTCAGTCAGTTGGAAGGTAGCTAATGTAACCCCACTTTGTAAAAAAAGGAGGGCGGGAGTAAACGGAGAATTATAGACCGGTTAGCCTGACATTGGTGGTGGGGAAAATGCTGGAGTCAATTATTATGGATGAAATAATTGAGCATTTGGAAAGCGTGGGACAGGATCGGTCCAAGTCAGCCTGGATTCACTAAAGGAAAATCATGCTTGATAAATCTGGAATTTATTTGAGGATGTGACCTATAGAGTGGACAAGGGTGAACCAGTGGATGTTGTGTACGTGGCTTTCAACAGTCCCTCACAAGAGATTAGTGAGCAAAGTTAAAGCTCATGGTATTGGGGATAATGTATTGACGTGGATAGAGAACTGGTTGGCAGAGAGTGGGAATAAACGGGTCCTTTTCAGAGTGGCCGGCGGTGACTAGTGGGGTACCGCAGGGTTCAATGCTGATACCCCAGCTGTTCACAATATACATTAATGATTTAGACAAAGGAATTGCAAACAATATCCCCAAATCTGCAGATGACACTAAGCTGGGTGGCAGTATGTGATGTGAGGAGGATGCAAAGAGGCTGCAGGGTGATGTGGACAGGCTGGCTGAGTGGGAAAAAATTGGCAAATGCAATAAAATGTGTGTAAATGTGAGATTATCCACTTTGGTGACAAAAACAGGAAGGCAGATTATTATCTGAATGGTGGCAGTTTAGGAAAAGGCGAAGTGCAATGAGACCTGGGTATCATGGTGGAAGTCGCTGAAGGTTGGCATGCAGGTGGTGAGGAAAGCTAATGGCATGCTGGCCTTCATAGCCAGAGGATTTGAGTGTAGGAGTAGGGATGTCTTGCTGCAGTTATACAGGGCCTTGGTCAGGCCACACCTTGAGTATTGTGGGCAGTTTTGGTCCCCCAGTTTGAGGAAGGACATTCTTGCTATTGAGGGTGTCCAGCGAAGGTTCACCAGACTAATTCCCGGGATGGCAGGACTGACATATGGAGAAAGACTGGATCGCGACTGGGCTTGTACTGACTGGAGTTTAGAAGAATGAGAGGAGATCTCATAGAAATATATAAAATCCTGATGGGACTGGACAGGCTAGATTCGGGAAGAATGTTCCTGATGTTGGAGACGTCCAGAATTAGGGGTCACAGCCCCTGAATAAGGGGTAAGCCATTCAGGACTGAGATGAAGAAGAACTTCTCTCAGAGAGTTGTGAACTTATGGAATTCTCTACCACAGAAAGCTGTTGGGGCCAGTTCGTTGGATATATTCAAGAGGGAGCTGGACGTGGCCCTTGTGGCTAAAGGGATCAAGGGGTATGGAGCGAAAGTGGGAGTGGGATACTGAATTTGCCATGATCAGCCATGGCCATATTGAATGGTGGTGCAGGCTCAAAGGCCCGAATGGCCTACTCCTGCACCTATTTTATTTGTTTTGGCACCCACCAGAGATTAGGCTGTACTGGACTTGGTGTTGTGCTGTGGTCGGTTAGCTCAGTTGGCTAGACGGCTGGTTGATGATGCGGAGCAATGCTGACAACACTGGTTCAATTCCCGTACCGGTTGATGTTATTCATGAAGGCTCCGCCTTCTCGACCTTGGCCTCTCGCCTTTGACGTGGTGACCCTCAAGTTAAATCTTCACCAGCCAACTCTCTCAAAGGGGAGAGCAGCTCCTCTGAGACTGTGGCTACATTTACATTGTGCAACAAGATAGGATTAATTATTGATCACACGAAGGTGCTCCTAGTTGGCAGTATGATTGAATTGGCAGTATTGGCAGTATAATATGGTTGAAATTCACATTCAGTTTGAGGCAGGGAGGGGTGGATCCAAGAGTCATGTTTTAAACTTAAATAAGGGAAACTATGGGGCGTGAAGACAAAGCTAGCTAAAGTGAGCTTGCCAATTAAGTGAAGGGATGGATCATGAGAGATGCAGTGGCAGATGTTGAAGGAGACATTTCAGCATGTCTCCGTCCAAAGATGTGTACATTAGGTGGGGTTAGGGTGGAAGATTGGCCGAGCTAGGGTGCTCTTTCAGACTCGATGGGCCAAATGGCCTCCTGCACTGCAGGGATGCTATGGTTTTCTGATACTTGGGAAAGGTACATTGCAGTGAGAAAGGAAGATTTGAGGGGAAAGATGCACCATTCGTGGCTGACTAAAGAATTTAAAGATAGTATCAAATTGAAAGAAAGATTTTCTCATTCTGCACAGAGGAGTGGCAGGTGGAAAGCTCAAACAAAATGTAATGAACAGCAAAGAATGAAAGATGAATAAGGAGGGAGAGGTTTCAGTATGATATAAAGCTAGCTAGAAATATCTAACCCACCACCACCCGTGAGCAGCACGGTAGCATAGTGGTTAGCACTGTGGCTTCACAGCTCCAGGGTCTCAGGTTCGATTCCCGGCTGGGTCACTGTCTGTGCGGAGTCTGCACGTTCTCCTCGTGTCTGTGGGTTTCCTCCGGGTGCTCTGGTTTCCTCCCACAGTCCAAAGACATGCAGGGTAGGTGGATTGGCATGCTAAATTTCCCTTTGTGACCAAAAAATGGTTAGGAAGGGTAATTGGGATACAGGGATAGGGGTGGAAGTAAGGGCTTAAGTGGGTCGGTGCAGACTCGATGGGCAGAATGGCCACCTCCTGTGCTGTATGTTCTATGTTTAACACAACCCGACCTGGCAGTTCTCCTCTTTTTTATTTTTCCAATTAAGGGGCAATTTAGCGTGGCCAATCCACCTAGCCTGCACATCTTTGGGTTGTGGGAGTGAGAACAACGCAGACATGGGGAGAATGTGCAAACTCCACATGGACAGTGACTCGGGGCCGGGATCAAACCCAGGTCCTCGGTGCCGTGAGGCAACAGTGCAACCACTAGGCCATTGTGCCGCCCCTTAATGTTCCATCTTGCCCTCAGCAAGTTCAATGCTGGAGTGTAGTTAAACTACAGAACAAATGGGAATCTGTTCAACATGCACCCAATGCAGGCCAGATCCAAGGTTGTCCCATTCCCTGTCAGTGAACTGCAGTGTGCAGATAAATGCTTGCGCTGCGCACACTTGGAGGCTGAGCTCCAATCTATCATCAACACCTTCACCAAGGTGTATGAGAGCATGAACCTTGAGAAAGGTCCTTCACCAAACTGCCCATGTCACACCTCACTGCCCCACTGGTTATCAAATTCCACCATGAGGGCTTAGACAATGTGGACCACCTTTCATAGCTTTGGAGCCTACTGTCAACAAGGGCAGAAATAGATGATGAGTTTCAACACCACCTTCAGCGTGCCTTTGGTCACCTGAGGAAGAGTCTGTTTTAAGAACAGGACCTCAGACCCTACAGAACAGTGGTGACACCCACCCTTCCATATGGCTCAGAGACTTAAACTATGTACAGGAACCTCAAAACCCTGGAAAAGTACCACCAGCAATGCCTCAGAAAGATCCTACAAATCCATTGGAAGGTCAGGTGCACCAATGTCCGTGTTCTTGCTCAAATTAAGCATCCCCAATATTGGCCATGTTCAATCAGTCCCGCTGGGCGGGCCACATTGTCCACATACCTGACACGAGATGCCCGAAACAAGCACTCTACTCGGAGCTTCGGCACGGGAAGCAAGCCCCCAGGAGGTCAGAGGAAATGCTTCAATGACACCCTCAAAACCTCCTTGAAAAAGTGCAGCACCCCCAACAACACTTGGGAATCTCTGGCCCAAGACTGTCCCTGTGGCAGTAAAGCATCCGGGAAGGAGCTGAGCACCTCGAGTTTCATCGTCGAGAACAAGCTGAAGTAAAGTGTTGACAGCGAAAGGACCGCATGGCAATCCGGGCATCAGACCCAAACACTCCCCTAACCACTGTCTGCCCCACCTGTGACAGAGACTGTAGGACACACATTGGACCCACTCACCTGAGAAGTCATTCTTAGTGTGGAGCAAGTCCCAGAGAGACTGCCCAAGAAGAAGAGATGCATTTATGGTCATCTTTCAAAATTCTATAAACTCTGGAAAAATTTGTGCTGATTGGAAGATGGCAAATGTTAGCCCACTTGTTTAATAAAGGAAGGAGAGATAAAATAGGGAATGTCAGAAATCTGGGAAATGCTAGAATCTATAATGAACAATGTGAGAACAGGACACTGAGAAAATAATGATGTCATTGGGCAGAGCCAACATGGATTTATGAAAGGGAAATCATGTTTAACAAACCTTTTTGGAGTTTTGTGAGGGTGTAACAAGCAGATAGAAAAGGTGGAACCAGTAGATGTGGTATATTTAGATTTTCAAAGACCTTTTGAAGGTCCCCCATGAAGTTAAATAAACTTGGTTTGTTCTCACTGGAACGACGGCGGTTGAGGGGCGACCTGATAGAGGTCGACAAAATTATGAGGGGCATAGACAGAGTGGATAGTCAGAGATTTTTCCCAGGGTAGAGGGGTCAATTACTAGGGGGCATAGGTTTAAGGTGGGAGGGGCAAGGTTTAGAGGAGATGTACGAGGCAAGTTTTTTTACACAGGGTAGTGGGTGACTGGAACTCGCTGTCGGAGGAGGTGGTGGAAGCAGGTACAATAGTGACTTTTAAGGGGCATCTTGACAAATACATGAATAGGATGGGGCTAGAGGAATACGGACCCCCCGGAAGTGGAGAAGATTTTAGTTTAGACAGGCAGCATGGTTGGTGCAGGCTTGGAGGGCCGAAGGGCCTGTTCCTGTCCTGTAGTTTTCTTTGTTGTTAGTAGATAAAATTAGAAGATAATATACTGGCATAGATTGAGAAAGCAGAGTAGGATTAAATGGGTCATTTTCATGTTGGCAGGCGGTGACTAATGGGGTCCTGCAAGGATCGGAGCCTGGGCCCCAGCTTTTCACCGTCTATATCAATTATTTGAATGAGGCATGGTAGCACAGTGGTTCGCACTGTTGCTTCACAGCTCCAGGGTCCCAGGTTCAATTCCCGGCTTGGGTCACTGTCTGTGCAGAGTCTGCACGTTCTCCCTGTGTCTGTGTGGGTTTCCTCTGGTTGCACCGGTTTCCTCCCACAAGTTCAGAAAGACGTGCTGGTAGATCATTTGGACATTCTGAATTCTCCCTCTGTGACCCGATCAGGCGCCGGAATGTGGTGAATGGGGGCTTTTCACAGTAACTTCATTGCAGTGTTAATGTAAGCCTACTTGTGACAATAACGATTATTATTATTAGTACTTCCAAGTTTGTCAGCCACACACAGCCATATGGGAGTGAGAGTTGTGCGGAGGATGCAAAGGCACCTCCAAAGAGATTTGGAGAGGCAAAGCGAGTGGGCAGTAATTGGGAGATGGAATACAATGTGGAGAAATGTGAGGCAATAGGAAGAACAGGGAGTAGAGGCAGAAAAACCTCTGGATGTGCACCTTAAGTGCTGCTTAAGTGCAGGACCAAGTGCTGGAAAATGCGGCGAGGCAGAGTGGCTCATTTTTCAGCCGGTGCAGGCACAATGGGCAAAGTGGCCACCTTGTGCTATAAAAGGTGGTATAAAACTTCCTAAATTTGCTAAATATATGAAATGGAGGGATGTGGGGTAGCGGGTGGGACATTAATTGTTGCTCGGACAAAGCATGGATACAATTGGCCATTTTCTGTGCTGTTGTGATTCTCTGACATGACTCTATGATCATCACGCAGCACAAATGCTTCACAGCTCTGGGGTCTCAGGTTCGATTCCCAGCTTGGGTCACTGTCTGTGTGGAGTCTGCACGTTCTCCAAGTGTCTGCTTGGGTTTCCTCCAGGTGCTCCGGTTTCCTCCCACAGTCCAAAGATGTGCAGGTTGGGTGGATTGGCCATGCTAAATTGCCCTTAGGGTCCAAATTGCCCTTAGTGTTAGGTGGGGTTACTGGGTTATGGGGATAGGGTGGAGGTATGGGCTTGGGTAGGGTGCTCTTTCCAAGAGCCGGTGCAGACTTGATGGGCTGAATGGCCTCCTTCTGCACTGTAAATTCTATGAATCAAGGGCTTTTTTAAAAATAAATTTAGATCACCCAATTATTTTTTCCAATTAAGGGGCAATTTAGCATGGCCAATCCACCTACTCTGCACATTTTTGGGTTGTGGGGGCGAAACCCACGCAGACACGTGGCGAATGTGCAAACTCCACATGGACAATGACCCAGAGCCGGGATCGAACCTGGGACCTCAGCGCCGTGAGGCAGCTGTGCTAACCACTAGGCCACCGTGCTGCCCTATGATTCCAGGGCTGACACTTGTTGTGTTATGTAATTTGGAATAACACAAGCTGCCACTTGATGCAGTTTTGAGTAAAAGATGCTCCAGACTTTGAAGTGAGTTCAATGTCTTTTATTGAACTATTAGCACAGTTCTCAAAGAGTTCAACTCTCTGCGAATCTAAATGTAGTAACTCAGTCTGACTGAACCAGCCTTGCTCTAAGCCACGTGCTGGAGTGTGATGCTGAGGATGCACCCTGTCACACTCTCTGTAGATGTTTGTCTGTGGAAAGAGGCGGGGTGTGAGTGCCTCATCCCTCTTGTAGTGCGATACCACCCCTGAGTGTCCTGACTGCTCATTGGTGTGTCCTATTCTATGTGTTCATTAGCTGAATGTTTGCATATCATGACATCTCACCTTTTTTTAATGTTTTGTTGGTGTATGTGAATGTATTTACATGTGAATGAGTCTGTCTAACGTGACTGACGGAGGACAACAGAACAGAGCAAACAAAACAAACGTTCACAAGTCCAGTCTCTGAGGCTTGCGTCTGATCCTGGCTGACCGCCGGAGAGGTGGCGGAGGGGACGACGGCGCCTTGGCAGGCGGGATGGAAGCCTGACTGGTGGCCTTGTGGTGCGAGGTATCTGGAGATGGCAATTCAACATATGGAAATGCAGGAGAAAGTGGTTCCAGGTTGGGCAGGTGTATGGCTGGAAGCGTCGTCTGCAGGTTCTTCTTTATCAGGAGTTGAGCTGGCGACATGCCAGTGGACAGCGGGGTTGCTCTGTACGCAAGCAGCGCGAGGTAGATGTCAGAAGCAGAGTCTGCAGCCTTGCAGATGAGCTGTTTCACAATGTGCACCCCTTTCTCGACTTTTCCATTGGACTGCGGATAGTGTGGACTGGAGGTGACATGCTGAAAATTGTACAACCTGGCAAACGTGGACCATTCTTGACTGCTAAAGCACAAGCCTTGTCGCTCATGACAGTGATTGGGATGCCATGCCTTGAGAATGTCTCCTTACAGGCTTTGATGACGGTGCGAGAGGTGAGGTCTGGGAGCTTCAGCACTTCGTGGTAATTCGAATAATAGTCGACGATCAATGCGTAGTCGCGACCATTTGCATGAAAGAGGTCGATGCCAACCTTGGACCACGGAGTGGTCACTATGTCATGCTGTTGGAGTGTCTCCTTGCTCTGCGCTGGCTGGAATCGCTGACAGGTAGCACCGTTCAGGACCATGTTCGTGATGTCCTGGCTGATGCCGGGCCAGTAGACTGCTTGCTGGGCTCTGCGTCTGCACTTCCCGATGCCCAGATGTCCCTCATGAATCTGGCGCAGCACCAAGCTCTGGAGACTGAGTGGAATCACAATCCTGTCCAGCTTGAGGAGGATACCATCAATCACCGTCAGGTCATCCTTCACATTGTAAAATTGTGGACACTGCCCTTTCTGCCAGCCATTAGTGAGGTTGTGGATGACGCGCTGCGTTGGGTTATGGGGTTACTGGGTTATGGGGATAGGGTGGAGTTGTTGACCTTGGGTAGGGTGCTCTTTCCAAGAGCCGGTGCAGACTTGATGGGCTGAATGGCCTCCTTCTGCACTGTAAATTCTATGAAACTATAAGAGGGGGCCTTTGGCTGTCTCATCATGGATACGAACTACCTTCTCATCTATCGCCGGGAGAGTGCTAGCACACAGCTGCACCTGCGATTCGATGTGCTGGATGATCTCCAGTGGTTCACTGGGCGAGGTGACGGAGCGGGACAATGTATCAGCGATGATGAGCTCCTTGCCAGGTGTGCACATTAAGTTGAAGTCATACCTCCTATGTTTAAGGATTCTCTGCAACCGAGGCGTCATGTCGTTCAGGTCCTTGTGGATGATGTGGACCAGAGGCCTATGATCCATCTTTTTTTTTTTTTTTTTTTTTTTTTTGAAGTTTTTTATTTAACACAAATTTGTAACAGTTACAAAGCGAAAAATGGCCCTGTGCAAAGAGCCTTAACATAGTGAAAACGAACAGTGGGAAAGAATAAACATGTTAATAAATGTTGAAACCAAAAATCCTTCCATACGGCACTTTCCCTGCCAGCTCTGTTTACCCATGCCACACGTGTTCAACTACTCTAAGCTAACGTGGCCCTAACCCTCTTCTCCCACCCCCCCCCCCACCCCCCCCCCCCCCCGGCCTGGTCTCCCCTACTCCCCCAGGCCTGGCCTGCCAGGTCAGCCCTGCGCTTGGCCCTAGCCCGCCCCGCCCCCCCTCCGATCTCCCTGGTGCCCCCTGACCTACGCTAGTCACACTGACCCCTGCCCTTGGCGCCTACCTGTCTCCCGTCCCAGCGCTCAGGCCCTCCCCCCACCCACCAGGGACCCATTAACCTAATTGTGTCCCACCGAGCCCTTTCAAGTCCCGTGACTAGCCCCTAGCCCATCCCCCCATCAGAGGCCCCGATCTCGCACCAGAAGGTACCACGCACAGGCCCCCCCCCTCCCCCCCCATTGCGATCCCCCCAAAGGGCCCTAAACAGTGCGCCCTCCAGCCCCCACTCTCTGTCCAGGCTGAAAACAATCTTAGATAAAACATTACAGTACAGGATAGTTTAACAAACCGCCGCCACACAAAATGTCTGAAAGCCCCGAGTCCTTTAGTTCCAGTCCAGCTTCTTTTTCTTAGTAAAAGTCCTAATCAGAGCAACTTTAAGTTAACAGGCCGCCGCCACTGTACAGCACTGAAAGAACTCAGTGCCCATTAGTTCAAGTCCAGCTTCTTGTCTTTAATAAAGGTCCAAACCTGTTCTGGTGTCTCAAAGTAGTAGTGGAGTTCCTCAAACGTAACCCAAAGCTTTGCAGGATATAGCATTCCAAACCTCACCTCCTTTTTGTAGAGGGCTGCCTTTACCTTGATGAATCCTGCACGCCTCTTGGCCAGCTCCGTTCCCAAGTCCTGGTAAATGCGCACCTCGCAGTTCTCCCATCTGCTGCTCCTCTCCGCCTTGGCCCATCGCAGCACACGTTCCCTGTCAGCAAGCCGGTGAAAGCGGACCACCAAGGCCCTCGGTCGGTCGCCCGCCCTGGGCTTCCTTGCGGGGGCTCTATGTGCCCCATCCAACTCCAGGGGTTGAGGGAAGGCCTCCGGTCCCATCAGCGCCTCAAACATACCCGTCACGTATGCGCCCACATCCGACCCTCGCAGCCCTCGGGGAGGCCAACGATTCTTAAATTCTGCCTCCTGGCTCTGTTCCCCAGCTCTTCAAGCTGCTCCTGCATCCTCCTCTGACGGGCGTTCAGCTCCTCCACCTCGTGCTCCAGCTCCGTTACCGTTCCCTCCTGACTGGAGAGCTTCGCCTCGACCTCCCTGAGCGCCTTCCCTTGGGCCGCCTGTGTCTCGACCATTCGGTCCATCACCGCTCTCATCGGGTCCAGCGTGTCCCTCCTCAGCTCGGCGAAGCAGTTCTTGAAGAACTCCATCTGCTCCTCCCTTGGCCAGTGAGCCTCCGCTCCCCGGTCCCCGCCGTCCGCCATGCTTGGCCGCCCGGCCTGGGTTCCCCGCTGCTCCCGCTTCGATCCTTCCCGCTCCACTCGACCGCTTCTGGTCCAGCTGCCCATACCCCGGGAAGAAAGCCTCTTCCCTGTCGTCTCCTCCACCGATTCAGGCTGCCAGGTCCCTAAAAAGTCCGTAGACAAAGGTCCGTTTGCCCATCTCGGGCGGGAGCGGTCCGACCTGCGACCTGCCTCCTCGAGGGCGCCACCGGAAGTCGCCTATGATCCATCTTGACAGTGAATGTCGGCAGGCCGTAGACATAATCATGACTTTTTTTTTCTAAATTTAGAGTACCCAATTATTTTATCCAATTAAGGGGCAATTTAGCATGGCCAATCCACCTATCCTGCACATCTTTTGGGTTGCGGGGGTGAAACCCACGCAGACACGGGGAGAATGTGCAAACTCCATACAGACAGTGACCCAGAGCCGGGTTTCGAACCCGGGTCCTCAGCGCCGTAGGCAGCAATGCTAACCACTGTGCCACCGTGCTGCCCCTATAATCATGACATTTGAGGATGCCGGTGAGAAGATTCGAGCTCTCCTTCTCAATCTGTGCATATCTGGTTTCAGTAGGCGTCATCGCCCTTGATGTGTAGGCTACTGGGGCCCAGGATGAGGTGTCATCTCGTTGAAGCAACACCGCACCAATGCCATCCTGACTCGCATCTGTGAATATCTTTGTCTCCGGGTCGAAGAATGCCAGGACTGGTGCAGTGGTGAGCTTGGCTTTCAGCTCCAGCCACTCTCTGGTGTGCTGCCTTCCACTCAAAGGCAGTTGACCTTTTCACCAGGTTGCGTAGGGCTGTGGTGTGTGTGGCCCTGTTTGGAATAAACTTGCCCAGGAAATTGACCGTACCCAAGAAGCGCAGCACTGCCCTTTTGTCCTGGTCCGGGACCTTCATCACCTCGATGGCCTTGATTTTGCCTGTGTCCGGGCCCACACCATGCTGTGAGATCTAGTCGCTTAGGAACTTGAGCATCGATGAGCCAAAACAACATTTGGACCTGTTTATCTTTAGGCCATTGGCATGTACACAGCGGAATACCTTCTGGAGACGGGGGACATGTTCTTCAGGGGTCGTGGACCATATGATGTCGTCCACATACACACGAACCTCTTCAATGCCTTCCATCACCTGCTCCATGATGCAATGGAATATCTCCGATGCTGAGATGATGCCAAATGGCATGCGATTGCAGCAGTATCTGCCAAAAGGCGTGTTGAAGGTGCAGAACCTTTCAGCTGGATTTGCCAAACTCCCTGTGATGCATCCCATTTGGTGAAGAAACGCGCGTGTGCCATCTCACTTGTGAGTTCCTCCCGCTTCGGAGTGGAGTAGTGTTCCCGCATGATATTCTTATTGAGATCCTTGGGATTAATGTAGATGCGCAGGTCTCCCAAAGGCTTCTTTACACACCCCATCGAACTGACCCAGTCAGTCGGTTCGGTGACCTTGGATACGATGCCTTTTTGCTGAAGATCCTTGAGCTCTGCCTTCAGGCGCTCTCTGCGGAGTAGGGACTCGTCGTGGTGCGTGGGCCACTGGCTTGGCATCAGGGAGTAGCAGAATCTTGTATCGATACGGCAGCGTGCCCATCCCGTTGAACACATCTGGATACTGGGCGAGGATGTCGTCGATGCCGGCCTGAAGATCCACATGGGAGGATGTCATGGTGTAAGCTCTTTGAGGTTCAGCTGCTTGCAGGCGTGCGCACCTTAACAATTTCAAAGCGTAACCGTACTTGTGTGTGTCTGTTGGAAACGGGCGGATGGCAGGATCCCAGTGCTGTGATTGCATTCCCATTGCAATCCAGGAGCTTGCAGGCAGCTGGAATGACCGTGGGGGGGGCTTTTTAATGCGTCTGAAGTCTGCCTGTGAGAGGAGGTTGGCAGAGATACCCGTGTCCAGCTTGAACTGGATGGGGCAGTGGTTTACCTTCATTACTGCTCGCCATTCGTCCTCGGAATCCACAGCTAAGATTGATTGGACTTGCGATGTGTCTGGTGTGGCATATTCACACATTGTAATAATGCCCACATAGTAGGCATTGTCCAGGCATTCATCATCTGGATCCGTTGCACTGCCGGGATCAGAATCCTGTTGGCGTTGTTGCACACTCCGGATGCGCCGTCGTTGGAATTGGGAGCGCTGGCTCCTGACTGGTGGTGCAGATCTGCACAGGGCTGCTTAGTGGCCTGGCTTCCCGTAGTCTGAACAACGTCTGCCTCTTGCAGGGCAGTGTTTCTTTAAATGGGCGATGCCACAGTTCGAACACGTCATGACGTCGCTTTGTTATCCCGTTCGCATCGCGTGTGCGTCGGTCCCCGGGAAGAGCGCGCAAAATGGCCGCTTTCGTCAATGTTGAGGCGCTGCATCTGGGAGGTGGCCTGCACACACTCCGCCTTGTGGAAGGCTAGTTTATCGTTTTCTGCCGTTTTGTACTGGGAATAGCGATTGTTAGCGTGCTCATGCACTGTGCATGGTTCAATCGTGACTGGCAGGGTCATATGCTTGATCTTCAGTAACTGCTCTCTCAGAGGATCAGAGTGAACTCCAGAAACAATTTGGTCTCTGATCATTGAGTCAGTGATATCACCGAAGTTGCAGGACTGCATTAGCAGTCTAAGGTTAGTTAAATAACCAGCACGGTAGCATTGTGGATAGCACAATTGCTTCACAGCTCCAGGGTCCCAGGTTCGATTCCGGCTTGGGTCACTGTCTGTGCGGAGTCTGCACATCCTCCCCGTGTGTGCATGGGTTTCCTCTTGGTGCTCCAGTTTCCTCCCACAGTCCAAAGATGTGCAGGTTAGGTGGATTGGCCATGATAAATTGCCCTTAGTGTCCAAAATTGCCCTTAGTGTTGGGTGGGGTTACTAGGTTATGGGGATAGGGTGGAGGTGTTGACCTTTGGTAGGGTGCTCTTTCCAAGAGCCGGTGCAGACTCGATGGGCTGAATGGCCTCCTTCTGCACTGTAAATTCTATGAAAAATATGGGGTGAAGGATTCGTCTTTACCTTGCAATCGCTGCTTGAATATGTAGCGCTCAAAGATTTCTTTGCATCGGTATTCTCCAAGGAGAGGGACATGACGGATGTTGAGGCTAGGGATGGATGTTTAAATACTCTAGGTCCTGTCGTCATAAGGAAGGAGAGGTTTTGGGTTTTCTAAAAAGGCATTAAGGTGGACAAGTTCCCAGGTCCGGATGGGATCTATCCCAGGTTACTGAGGGAAGTGAGGGATGAAATAGCTGGGGCCTTAACAGATATCTTTGCAGCATCCTTGAGCACGGGTGAGGTCCCGGAGGACTGGAGAATTGCTAATGTTGTCCCTTTGTTTAAGAAGGGTAGCAGGGATAATCCAGGGAATTATAGACCTGTGAGCTTGACGTCAGTGGTAGGCAAACTGTTGCCGAAGATACTGAGGGATAGGATCTATTCACATTTGGAAGAAAATAGACTTATCAGTGATAGGCAGCATGGTTTTGTGCAGGGAAGGTCATGTCTTGCAAACCTAATAGAATTCTTTGAGGAAGTGACAAAGTTAATTGATGAGGGAAGGGCTGTAGATGTCATATGCATGGACTTCAGTAAGGTGTTTGATAAAGTTTCCCATGGCAGGTTGATGGAAAAAGTGAAGTCGTATGGGGTTCAGGGTGTACTAGCTAGACGGATAAAGAACTGGCTGGGCAACAGGAGACAGAGAGTAGTGGTGGAAGGGAGTGTCTCAAAATGGAGAAGGGTGACTAGTGGTGTACCACAGGGATCCATTCTCGGACCACTGTTGTTTGTGATATACATAAATGATCTGGACGATGGTACAGGTCGTCTGATTAGCAAGTTTGCACATGATACTAAGATTGGTGGACTGTCAGAGAATACAGCAAAATATAGATCAAGTTGGGCAGAGAAATAGCAGATGGAGTTTAATCCAGGCAAATGCGAGGTGATGCATCTTGGAAGATCTAACTCAAGAGCGGACTATACGGTCAATGGAAGAGTCCTGGGGAAAATTGATGAACAGAGAGATCTGGGAGTTCAGGTCCATTGTACCCTGAAGGTGGCAACGCAGGTCAATAGAGTTGTCAAGAAGGCATACAGCATGCTTGCCTTCATTGGACATGGTATTTAGTACAAGAGTCGGCAGGTCATGTTACATTTGTATAGGACTTTGGTCAGGCCACATTTGGAATACTGCGTGCAGTTCTGGGCGCCACATTACCAGAAGGATGTGGATGCTTTAGAGAGGGTGCAGAGGAGGTTCACCAGGATGTTGCCTGGTATGGAGGGTGCTAGCTATGAAGAAAGGTTGAGTAGATTAGGATTGTTTTCGTTGGGAAGACGGAGGTTGAGGGGGGACCTGATTGAGGTCTACAAAATTATGAGAGGTATGGACAGGGTGGATAGCAACAAGCTTTTTCCAAGAGTGGGAGTGTCAATTACAAGGGGTCACGATTTCAAGGTGAGAGGGGGAAAGTTTAAGGGAGATGTGCGTGGAAAGTTTTTTACGCAGAGGGTGGTGGGTGCCTGGAACGCTTTGCCAGCGGAGGTGGTAGAGGCGGGCACGATAGCATCATTTAAGATTCATCTAGATAGATATATGAGCGGGCGGGGAACAGAGGGAAGTAGATCCTTGGAAAATAGGCGACAGGTTTAGATAAAGGATCTGGATCGGCGCAGGCTGGGAGGGCCGAAGGGCCTGTTCCTGTGCTGTAATTTTCTTTGTTCTTTGTTCTTTGCACATCATTTCAACTGAATCACAGAATTGTTGCAATGCTTGCGGAGACCATTTGGCTCACCATATTTGTATCATCTCTCTGAATGAGCATCACCTCGTGCCACCCATCCCCTGCTCCCTGAGAGATGCCATCCTGGGAATCAGCCTGGTAAATCTTTGCTGCACTCCCTCGAGAGCAAGAACATCCTTCCTCAGATGAGGGGCATAGACAGGGCATAGACAAAACCTTACCCTTTTTCCTAGGGTAGAGGGGTCAATTACTAGGGGGCATAGGTTTAAGGGGCAAGGTTTAGAGGAGATGTAGGAGGTAAATATTTTACACAGAGGGTAGTGGGTGCCTGGAACTCGCTGTCCGAGGAGGTGGTGGAAGCAGGGACGATAGTGACGTTTAAGGGGCATCTTGACAAATACATGAATAGGATGGGAATAGAGGGATACGGACCCAGGAAGTGTAGAACATTTTAGTTTAGACGGGCAGCATGGTCAGCGCAGGCTTGGAGGGCGGACGGGCCTGTTCCTGTGCTGTACTTTTCTTTGTTGTCAGCTAAGGACATCAAAACTGCACACAATATTCCAGGTGTGGGCTCACGAAGGCCCTGTGTAATTGCAGCAAGACATCCCTACTCCTGTACTCGAATCCTCTGGCTATGAAGGCCAGCATACCATTTGCCATCTTTACCGCCTGCTGCACCTGCATGCTTACCTTCAGCGACTGGTGTATGAGGGTACCCAGGTCTCGTTGCACATTCCCTATCTCAATTAAAAACCATTCAGCCCTTTGAGCCTGCTCTGCCATTCAACTAGATCATGGCTGATCATCTACCTCAATGCCGTTTTCCTGCACTACTCCCCTAGATACTCCACCAAGGGCAATGTGTCCAAGTTTGCAGATGACACTAAGATGAGTGGTAAAGCAAAAAGTGCAGAGGATACTGGAAATCTGCAGAGGGATTTGGATAGGTTAAGTGAATGGGCTAGGGTCTGGCAAATGGAATACAATGTTGACAAATGTGAGGTTATCCATTTTGGTAGGAATAACAGCAAACGGGATTATTATTTAAACAATAAAACATGAAAGCATGCTGCTATTCAGAGAGACCTGGATGTGCTAGTGCATGAGTCACAGATAGTTGGTTTACAGGTGCAACAGGTGATTTAGAAGGCAAATGGAATTTTGTCCTTCATTGCTGGAGGGATGGAGTTTAAGACTAGGGAGGTTATGCTGCAATTGTATAAGGTGTTAGTGAGGCCACACCTGGAGTATTGTGTTCAGTTTTGGTCTCCTTACTTGAGAAAGGATGTACTGGCGCTGGAGGGTGTGCAGAGGAGATTCACTAGGTTAATCCCAGAGCTAAAGGGGTTGGATTACGAGGAGAGATTGAGTAGACTGGGACTGTACTCGTTGGAATTTAGAAGGATGAGGGGGGATCTTATCGAAACATTTAAAATTATGACGGTAATAGATAGGATAGATGCGGGCAGGTTGTTTCCACTGGCGGGTGAAAGCAGAACTAGGTGGCATAGCCTCAAAATAAGGGGAAGTAGATTTAGAACTGAGTTTAGGAGGAACTTCTTCACCCAAAGGGTTGTGAATCTATGGAATTCCATGCCCAGTGAAGCAGCTGAGGCTCCTTCATTAAATGTTTTTACGGTAAAGATAGATAGTTTTTTGAAGAATAAAGGGATTAAGGGTTATGGTGTTCGGGCCGGAAAGTGGAGCTGAGTCCACAAAAGATCAGCCATGATCTAATTGAATGGCGGAGCAGGCTCGAGGGGCCAGATGGCCTACTCCTGCTCCTAGTTCTTATGTTCTTATATCTTTATCCAGAAATCTATTAATCTCTTGACTTGGGAAGTGTCTTCAAATCAGCCATCTTTAATTGACTGCCATAACGTCAAGAGTGAAGTTATTCACTGATTCCAGAATGATTGATTATTTCCATTCACAATTCCTCTGATAATTAAAATGGGGATACATCTAGATTTGGCCTGTTAGTTGCCCAATTTGAGACCCTCGTATTGACCATCTCCAACAATAGAGAGAACGCAAAGCAATTTGATTTTCCAAAATAAATATAGGCCCTCAAGTGGCCACTTAAAAGCCTTAATGGACTGATGGGGGCTTCCCATCTGAGGCCCTAATGACCCCACTAATATCACAACCAGGTCGTGGCAGGTGGGAACGGAGGGTTTCTTGCTGCGCACCCCCCCCCCCCCCCCCCCAACCTCAAATAATGTAATGTTCCAGCCACAAATTCAGTGAATTGAAGGCATTGAATACTCCACTTGTCAGACTATCATTACACAGAATCGGCTTACTGCACAAGTAACTGGTTCATTTGATGGAATTTTGTTGGTGCAAAGTTGTTTTTGCTCTGGCAGCCAATTTCAAATTGAACTAAAATGTTGATCCTGAACTTGATGAGGTTGGTTTGAGGTCACAGTTGAACGCTTCGGACAAATTGCACTGACCATCATGTCCATGTCAACAGAACTCATTTGGGCTGCTGACTTGCTACATTGCCCCTCAGATAAATACTGGGAGATTGAAAGGAAGATGCATGTGGGTTGGAAGGTCTCCTTGGGATGCACATTGGCACGAGGTGCACTCCTTATCTTCACTTGGAGGATTTTCAAAGAAATCCACACCTTTGATAGTGGGTGCGTGGACCGAATCTGCTCCTGGACAACCTGATGATGCAGGCCAGGCACTTGCTATGCTCAAGACAGCCCAATTTCAAGAAAGGGCCTTTGAACGTGTGTTCAGTCCTTCATATAGAACATACAGCGCAGAAGGAAGCCATTCGGCCCATCAAGTCTGCACCGACCCACTTAAGCCCTCACTTCCACCCTATCCCCATAACCTAATGATCCCTCCTAACCTTTTTAGACAACAAGGGCAATTTAACCTGGCCAATCCACCTAACCTGCATGTTTTTGGACTGTGGGAGGAAACCTGAGCACTCGGAGGAAACCTACACAGACATGGGGAGAACGTGCAGCCTCCTCAGTGACCCAGCGGGAAATCGAACCTGGGACCCAGGCGTGTGAAGCCACAGTGCTAGCCACTTATGCTACCGTGCTGCTTTCATTAGCATATGCAGCACGTTAGCATCTCAGTCGTTTCCAGCCATCCTTGGGCCGTCGGGCATGGTGTAAAAGAACTAGAACTTGTTTCCTTCCAGAAAATGGGTGCAGGGAGGACAAATTTCTATATTCTGTATTTCTGAAAAGGTATTTCTAAATCTCCTGGACGTCTGATCTATCTTGAGCAGCTCACAATTTACAACTGTTGAAAGATTTCCAAACCTGTTTTAAAGATCCTTTCACATTTCCACAATTAATGATTCAGTGGGGGTGGATTTTCCAGTTGGATGAAGGTGAACCCCTGCCTTGCCGTGGGTTTCCCAGTGGGGGAGGTTGGATTCAATGGGAAATCGCATTTACTGTGGTGGGACCAGAAGATCCTGCTGCCAGCCGACACGGGGCCACCGAGAGAGCTCCCTAATATTGGTTTAGTGGGGCTAGTCCCAAATTTCCCTGCAGATTTGAATGCATTGAGGCGCCAAGTGCTGGAAAATGGGACTAGAAAAGGTGGTTGTTTTTTTGACTGGTATAGACAGGATGGGCCTATTGCTCTATTTATTTATCTCGGTGAACCACAAGCCTTTCCCTTATATTGATCAAATGACCACACAACCAGTTAGTTAGTTCAAAAAATGGTTTATTGATTGTCACCATGTGTGACTCTCATTTTTTGTTTTCGAAATACCATTTTTGAGAGACAAGAAATGCAAATTTTAAAGTACAGAGACTCTCGCAGCTTGTGGTCGATGTGGGGAGTGGTCGGATAATTTATTTGACCAGTCTTTACTTTACTTGCAACGAGTGGTGGTTGAGGCTTATCTTAACCAGCCGGATTTCAGGGCGGCCAGTTTTATAGAGTTTTGCCCCAGGGCTCAGAGGTAGTTCGAGTGTAGCACCGTGTATAACAGCAGTGCTCAGCAACCAATTGTGTTGTATGTATAAATAGCATGTGGGGAACAACCAGGGTGTCGCAGGAGGTAAAGGAAAGAAGGGGTGAGCATACAGAACGTGACCAAATGCATTCTTTATACCACAACCAAAAAGAGAGAGACGGTGAAACTAAGGCCTGCCAAAGGCAATGCAGAGTGTGGAGAACCATTCCAGTGCGTATGAAGTGAAGGGAACATGAGTTGCTTGTGGGCCGCTGCGGGTGGAATCCCCAGGTAGGGTGGGGGTTAGTGCCGTTACTCCACTACCCAAGCTTAACTGACCGGATGAATTTGGGGGTCCTCAGATAGGGCATCAGTGCCGTGATTCCCTACCTCGGTGACCTGGATGAATGGGAAGAGTTTAGTTGCGTGGAAACCTGTCATAAAGACTGGGAGAACAGTGATCTGTTTTCCAACAAACGTGTGCCTTTAACTGTCATTGGGCATCGTACCCTCGAATCAGAAGAGTAATTTTGTGTCGGGCGACATGAATTAAAACCATGTTGTAGAAGAAGAAGAAGGAAAAAGGCGGGCAGGCTCCATCAGAACTTTGGGCACTTTAATACTTCAGATGTGTCTCTTTCTCATCATCTGGACACCTCAGGGTTATGTACCAAACAGTGTTGTAAAAGCATTACCGAAACAAACTCAGTATCTGAATCATCATCTCCCGGTTGCCAGACCCATGTCTGCTGTTTCTGTGCCTTGGCCACTTGGGCCGTCGGATGGTCCGAATCGTGATGCCTTACCATTCTGCAAGAGTTGTCGCTGTGCCAAAGAGGGGCTTGTTTTTTGTGAGGCATAGGGGAGGTGGGAGTGGAGGGCAAGCTTTTGTAGTCGGGCGGTGGATATGGGGGGGGGGGGGGGGGGGGGGGTGCATATAGAGGGTCATAGATATCTAAGTCGTAGTTCCGAGGGCTGGGGTGACTGGTAGCAGAGAGATCACGCCAGTGTTCAGGGATAGTAATCAAATCTGGGAGGCTCTCGCTGTCTTCGGAGTCAAGTGCAAGGTGAAAGTCTGTATACGTGGGCGGAGACGAGTTCGGGTCTAGGGGCGTAGACGAGGGATAAATGCCGGCATGGCTGGGGGAGGGGTGGCGTAGGGGTCGGACTTGGTTGTCGATGGGCGGGGCGTAATCGTCTCCTATTGCCAGAGGGATGTGGTGGGAGTGGCTACATTGTGATCCGTAGACTTTGAGTTGGTTGATGTGGATACAACCAGTTTTACCGTTGGGGTACGTTATTTTGTACACGGAGGGGCTCACTTTGAAATGGAGTAGGGTCCTGCAAATTTGGGGGAGAGGAAAGAGTTGGGATTGTAAAGTGAAACCATTACTTGCTGACCAACTGTGTACTCTACGGGGTGGACGCTTTTGTCAAAGCAGGCTTTACTCTGCTTCCTTCTAGCGCCTAGTCGGACAGCTACAGCGAGTTGTGCCGTGTTTAATGTTATCTGTAAACTGTTGGACTGCTTTTTCGTGGATGAGGGCAGTTACTGTGCGGCTTGCCAGATCGAGGCCTAATAAATAATTAATACCCTTCATGGGCCGTCCGGTCTTTAGAGTGTGGGGGGTGAAACCTGTGGAACTGGAAACCGTGTTCCAAATAAACATGAGAGCAAATGGGAGGACTGTGTCCCATGTGGTATTATCCTGTTGCACCATCTTCCTAATGGTCGCTTTTAGAGTTCGATTCATTGTCATGACAATGCCACTGGATTGGGGGTGATATGCTATATGGAATTTCTGCCTGATCCCAAAAATTGTTAAAACATTATTTTGCATGACTCTGCCGGTGAAGTGGGAACTTTGGTCTGATTCAATGCTGCGGGGGAGACCCCAGTGTGTGAATATCTGTTGGGTCAAAATCTTAGTGGTGGCCTTTGCTGTGTTTGTCCGTGAGGGAAATGCTTCCACCCATTTAGTAAAGGTATCAATTACAACCAGCAGGTACTTGAAACCGTTTCTGCAAGGGGGAAGGGGGCCAATGTAATCGATTTGCAAATTTGTCCAAGGCCATTCACAGGTCGGGTGTGTCTTAATTGTCCTTTCTTTGAGTAATGTTCAGGATTGTTCTGAGCACAGATAAGGCAATTCTCGACATAATGGGTTACATCGCTTTTTAAATCAGGCCACCAACACAAAGGTCCTAAATGGGCAATGGTATTGTCTATCACCTGATATCTGTGTCCGTCATGAAATTGGTAAATAAGCTGGTTTCTGGGGACCACATAAATTCCGCTTTTTAAAACTATGCCGTCCTGTACAGTCAGTGCATCCTTCCATTTATCATAGGGGGCTGGGAAGGTGCCGTCTAAAACCTGTTTGAGGGTGTTGTCTGCTTTTTTGGGCTTGAAATAGATCCTCCAATATTGGTCTGGGAAACCTGGACTGAGTGAAACTTGGACTGAGTATATCGGTTTGCTTTTGGGTGGCTGTCAGAAGTGACCATGGTGTGATCCTGCTTTCGCATTACCAGGTGGGGAGGAGCGATGATGGCTTCTTACTTTAATGATACCATATATGCGATCTGAGGCTGTCTTGAGAATGTGCTTTAACAACGGGGCAGAGGGCAGGGGTTTTCCATCGGCTGAAACAAAACCTAGAGATTCCCACAGGGGCAGGAATTCTGTTAAGCTGTTGCACACATACAGGCTATCTGAGTGTATGTCTGCAGGGATTGGAAAAGAGCCGGGGTGCTGAATTACATAGGCTATGGCTGCGAGTTCTGCTGCTTGTGAACCTAGGTGGCTGGGCAACTTTAAAGAGATCCCTTCTGAAATGAAATGAAATGAAAATCGCTTATTGTCACAAGTAGGCAACAAATGAAGTTACTGTGAAAAGCCCCTAGTCGCCACATTCCGGCACCTGTTCAGGGAGGCTGTTACGGGAATCGAACCGTGCTGCTGGCCTGCTTGGTCTGCTTTCAAAGCCAGCGATTTAGCCCAGTGTGCTAAACAGCCCTAGTTGCCTAGTGGGCGTCCCTGCACATCTTCCACGTAAATTCCACAACCAGTAATTCTAACTCCATTTTCAATTGCGGAAGAACCGTCTACATCAATTTTTTAAGTATCCCCTATGGTTTGCGAATCCTGTGTCTTACTGCCTGTTCGTGGGTGTAGTGACTTTGGGATAAAGGGTCCTGTGTGGTGTTGGGCTGCTCATGTGGGGTCCCTGCATATTGCAGGTTATCGGCCAGAAATGTGGGTTTTGGTGCGTTTTACCGTAATGTCTGTGCCTTGTAATAGTGTCCAGCGAGCTGCTCTGATTTGGCTGACTGAACCGTCCTTTAATCTACCGTCTAGTAATAGTTGCGTGGGGGTGTGCTCGGTCAAGGTCGTGACTGGGTTGAGGCCTGTGATGTACGCAAAGTACTGTACTGCCCAAAAGACTGCAAGCAAGTGCCGTTCGTAGGCTGAGAATCCTTGCTTTACGGGGTCTACTATTGAGGCATAGGCTAAGTGACCTTGCAGTAGCACTGCTGATAGGGTTCGGTCACTGGTTGCTATTTCTATGGCATAGGGCAAGTCTGGGTCTGGAACTTGTAAAGCGCGGGCTGTGCCTAGGGTGCGTTTTAAATCGTCAATGCGTCTGTGTGCTGCAGAAGCCATTCCTATGGGGCGTTCTTTTTAAGGAGCTCTGAGAGTGGGACTGCTTTGGTGGCGAAACCATCTGTATAATTTCTGCAATATCCTACCAAACCTAAGAATGCCCGGAGTGCAGTGACATTGTGGGGCAGGGGCAATTTAACGATGGATTCGATCTGTTTTTGCTCAATTTCTCTCTTCCCGTGGGTGATGATGGTGCCCAAATAAAGAACCTTTTCCTTTAAAATCTGGGCCTTTTTTGGGGTTTACCTTACATCCGATTGATCGCAGTAGGCCTAGTAATTCAGATAAGAGCTCAACGTGTTCCTCTTTTGTGTCCGTTTGCAAGAGCAGATCGCCTAGATATTGTATTAGGCATTCGGGTCAGGAAAGTCCGTTGGCCAATTGTTGGTGGAAAATGGAGGGGGAGTTATGGAATCCTTGTGGGAGGCATGTCCACGTGTACTGCTGCCCTTGAAACGTAAATGCGAATTTATACTGGCAGGCCCTGTTTAACGGCATGGACCAAAAGCCATTGCTGATGTCCAACATTGTGAAATACTTTGCCTGTACTCCCTGTTTGAGCATGGCCGCGGTACTCGTGGCAACAGTTGTAGCTGCTAAAGGGGTTACCTTATTAAGTGCTTTGTAGTCAATCGTTAGTCGCCATGAACCATCGGGCTTCTTTACGGACCAAATTGGGGCATTATTTGTGGAAGCTACGGGCCGAATAACTCCTTGGTCTAACAAACTGTTAACCTTCGAAATCTCACCCTTGGCTTGCTATAGGAAACCGTATTGCTTTTGCAGCTTTGGATCGGGACCTGAAATCTTCACTGTATCTGGGATCTTCCCACAGTTGTGTTTGTGTTGTGCGAACGAAGCTTTGTGATTTACGAGGACCTCTCTAATCATCTGGTCTGCACCAATTGTTTGTGGATTAAACCAATAGTCCCCTACTGAGCAAATCCTGTTTTCATAATCTCCTACTGTGAGCGTAGCCAGAGCTGTTTTAGCCATTTGCCAGACCTATTTGTTTACTGGGTCAAGCAAAAGGTTATAGGAGTTCATAAAGTCAATGCCTAAGATGTGTTCTGCGGTTTAGGGTAAGTCAACTAAAACTACGGGGTGTTTGGTGCTAATGTTCCTATCTGGATGGATACGGGAGCTGTGACATATCCTTGTTGCATGTGGCCTGTGAATCCACTCAGGGTGATGGTGTCTGTGGTGGGTCATTTGTCCTGTCGAAATATGGTTGAGGAGTTTAAAGTGGTGTGGGATCCTCCTGTGTCCCAAAGAAAATCGACTGTATGTCCCCGGACTGTGCCTGTAACTACTGGTCTGCCTGATTTGTCCCAGACCCAAGTTGGGGAGTCCTAATACCGTCAATCTAGGGAGTTAAACGCTAAGTCATCTAAACAGGCGCTAACATACATGGGAATAACATTGTTCCTGGGTGGGGGTTTGGTTGTTGGTATCGTTGATGGTTCAGGGGGTTTTGTCGGCAATCGCGGGCGTAATGTCCTAAATGACCACAATTGTAGCAACCTCGTGGTGCCTGTGCTCTGGGGTGCTGTTCCTCGTGTCTACCCTCGTTTATCCATGCTGGGTCCTGGCTAGTCCTAACTGGGTGCATGTTTGTTTCTATATCGTCCTGATCTATCCGTTGGTGTAGGGTTTGTTCCTATGCTCTAGAAAGTCGTTTAAGTACGCAAACCTCATTGAGTGTGTGGTCTGCGGGGTCGTAGTTTACACAGCCTTTTGACCTGCATCTGTGGCATGCGAGACTAAGGTACGGGACCATTTAGTGGTGTCGTCCTCATTTAGGTGTGCGGGGTTCAATTGTCCGTTTACTGCCGTGAAATGAATCCATAGACGACCAGCAAACGCGGTCGGGTGTTCTCCCTTTTACCTGCAGTGATTTAAACCCTCGACTGGATCTCCTTTGTTATACCCGATGGCATCTAATATGGCTGTTTTCATTTCCTGTAGGGTTCCTCCTGCTGCATTTTGGGGTTCTGGAAAAGCTGATCTTACGGACTGGCTAAGGCTCATAACTATTAGCTTTACTTCCACCCTCTCATCTAGGCTGTACATAACGTTTTGTTGGCGCATCTCCTCAAAGAAGCTGTGCGGGTCTGCAGTGGGCTGGAATGCAATAATTTTCATGCAAGCGTCTCTTAATTGGGTTATGGATAGTGGGGTGGTGTAAACGGTATCCGGCTCCTCCTAATCCGATGACCTGCATCCTGTGGTAACCGGATTCATGGGAGTCGAATTGTGAGTGGGGCTCTGTTGCCTGTGCAGTCGGTGCTGGGGTGCTTTTCTTTTTGGGGCGTGTGGGGTTTGATTTTGATTTCCCCTGTCCTCTACGTATTTTTGGGCGCTTTCGTTTAACTCTTGCCAATCGGGAGCATCTTCCTCATCTAAATCCTGCATGAAAGTGTACCAGAAGCCATTCTGTACGGAGAGTAGCAACTGTAACTTTTCTATCGTCTGTCGCATTTAGCATGGTGAACGGTACTCTGCCTCTGTTCCTTAGTGGAGTTGTGAAGCGCTCTCAAAGCTGCTTTTAAATCTGCGCATTTGCTGGTTATCTGGGCGACCTGTTGTTCTGTTTCCTCTCTTACCAGGACTGCGCGCTGTGTATCTTGGTAGGCTTTATCATACTGGGTCTGGAAGCTACTATGGGGAACTAGATAAGATTGATGTACGCGTTTTACATCGGCCATTTCCTTGTCCTTAGCTGCTTACTGTTCCTGGAGTTGCTCAATTATCTTCTCGCTTTCGTTACTGTTTCCCTCGTTCTTTTCTTCCTTCTCAATTAACTGTCTCCGGAGCATCTTCACGACCTCCTCTGTGCCTCGCAACTGTGCCAAACAGGACACTATTGCCATTGGCTTTCTGACTTTCCCTTCATTTTTCTTGTGAACCTCGCTTAGGTTCTCCCACCAAGTCTGTCCTATCTTTCCTGGACCTGACTCATTAATGCAAAAATTCATCCTTTCCCCTTTAAATATTTCCTTAACTCTTCCTCCCATATGGAGCATTGCTCTGCTCTGTTGGTCGCTGCGACCTCTGGTTCCTGTGGATTCATCAATCTTTCCATTGCTTTAGTGGCCATTACTTCTCTTATATCTCTACTTTTAACTTGGGACAGGGGAATAAAGCGGTGATTTGAAAAGCGGGTATGGCTTAAGCTATTTTCCGGCTCACAATTGCTCTAGTTGTACACAATTCTAGCGAGTTTACCTTACTCTTCCTGTTAGGTACGCATGCGGGTTAGTACACACTTCTGAAATTTGGTTATTTGGTTGATACGGGACTTGCACTTGTGGTTCTTTCTCTTTCTCGCAATTGGATTCAAAGTTTGTGGATTCTCTCGGAGTGACAAAGTCACTTCTAATTGAGTCCCGTCCGAGTTCGCCAATAATGTTGCTCTATTTATTTATCTCGGTGAACCACTAGGCTTTCCCTAATATCGATCAAATGATCACGCAACCAGTTAGTTAGTTCAAAAGATGGGTTATTTACATACACAAGAGTTATCTCGACATGCAAACACAATATCTACTACAAGTTAAACTACACCTATCAGCTACAATAACCTATACTTAACTTCAGGGCAACAGGCACTGTGCAAATGGATAAAGGCCTTTATCTGGATTTCACTTGGCTGGTTTGAAGAAAGTGGCTCTGTCTCTGCTGGGCTCATCCGTCAGGTAGCGATCGTTGTTCTTGAACTTAGCTGGCTGTTTCTGCTGCAATTGGGTGGATCCATGAGAGACAGAACACATGATGTGTCCTCTTTTATCCCTCTGAGAATTTGCACTCTTTGGGGCGGTCCTTAACTTTGGACCCAATAGTTCGACAGGGCTCTGATCACTCTCTTCGATTTCGGCCAGTAAAGGGGTGGGTGCCTTGGTGGCTGGGCGGGTCCTTAGCGGTCATTGACCTTGGCAGTTGTGCTTTCTGAGTAAGGGAGTGGCCCCGATCAGTTTGTTGCTGTACTGGTTGCTTGACTGGAATTCTATTGCCCTGGGAAAATGGGCCATTAAAATGTAAACGAGTGGGGCTTTCAGTCAGGTCTAGTTACTTGTGTTTTAGATACAGATAGGCTCTGTATCTGTCTGAGTCCTGGGTTGGCCATAATTCCCATGGTCCTTTGCAGGTAGCCACCTGAGATGGCTGCAGGCCGAAGGGTCTTTACTGTGCTGTAGACCTTTATATTATGTGTGATCTCTAGTATGTATTGCAGCAACTTGCCAAAGTTACTTTGACAGCTCCCCCCCCACCCCCCATAAGACAGAGGCGCAGAATTAGGCCCCTCGGCCCATCGAATCTGCTCTGCCATTCAATCTTGGCTGATATTTTCTCATCCCCATTCTCCTTCCTTCTCGCCATAACCCCTGATCCCCTTATTACTTAAGAACCTATTTATCTCTGTCTTAAAGACACTCAGTGATTTGGCCTCCACAGCCTTCTGGGGCAAAGAATTCCACAGATTCACCACCTTCTGGCTGAAGAAATTCCTCCTCATCTCTGTTTTGAAGGGTCGTCCCTTTAGTCTGAGATGGTGTCCTCTGGTTCTAGTTTTTCCTACAAGTGGAAACATCCTCTCCACGTCCACTCTATCCAGGCCTCGCAGTATCCTGTAAGTTTCAATAAGATCCCCCCATATCCTTTTAAACCATTGGAGCAATGTTCTGATGGGGCTATAGTGAGGGGAGGAGAAGATCCCTCAAAGCTTTCTGTTGATCACTGTTCGAGGTGTTTACGCTGAATTTCACGTAATGTTTTTATTCTCCCAGGCTGACGGTCCTGTGGTCCCACATCCGAGAGGGAACAAACCGAATAACTGCAAGAAGTTTCAGCAGGCACTGTCGGAGCTCAATGAGGTTTTCCAGAATTTGGAGGCGATGTTCGTGCTGACACTGGTTCCTTGCGTGCACATTCTGTTGGGTGGCAGTATAGTCAATCCGAAGGAAATGTATGAGATCAACATGGAGCGGGTCACCTTCTGCAGCACTGAGGAGAGCTTGAAAACAGTCTCCTGCATCCGCAAACTTTTCCACACACTCTTTGACAAAGACATCTTCAATGAGTTGAAATCCTATCCTCTGATGAACACTGTGCTTCTTGTCCAAGGTCACAGGGACTGCGGCGTTCAGTGGTTCCGACCCAAACTTAACTACAGAGTTCCAAACCGCAGCAGGAAGCTAGTTATTAACCTGGCGTGTGATACAATGAACTTCACAACAGCTGAAGATCAAGCAACAAACCATAACCTGGATGATTATATCTGGTTTCAAGCACCCATAGCAATCAAAGGATTTCATTAATTAGAATAATAATTTTTTAACAATGGCTATCTTTTTGAAACATTTATGTGGTTCGCAGTTTTTGAGTTAAAAGGCCTCTGCTTTGAGCAGCCTACTGTGTCAATGGGGATATTGCTGGTATGTAAGTTTTTACTCGATTGGGAAACTTCACGTGGTCCTTCCCATGACAAAGATAAATTAAGTCAAGGTTTATAACACCAGACTACTGGGTAGAGGTGATGACCGAGGAACATGTTTGCCTGCCAAATTGGAGCACAAAAGGAGGAATAATTAATTTGGTACGGCAGATAATGATAACGAATTTGTGTGTCAATAAATTAGTTGGGAATGGCATTGGGATTGGCCTGATTTGGTCAGCATTCATTGGCCTTTGTGACCCTGGGTTAAAACGGGAACTGGGCTCGTATCTCCCCTCCCAGAGGGCAGGCAGGGTTGGACTCTGTTTACAATCTACATGTCCGTGATGAGTGGTTACCTGGTTAATGTCCTTGGACAGGCCCATGATCAGCAGCAGCTCTTTACAACATAAAAACAGGGGGAGGCAATGTGGGCGATTGAAGCTGTTCTGCCATTAATAAGATCATAGCTGAAACAAGTTCAACTCCCGTTTTGCTGCCCTATTCCCTGTTGATTCCATTATGGTCAAAAAACTTGTCCTGGGCCTACTCGTCAATTGAACATAATGGCCCTAAGGGAATTCCAAAGATTCATTCGTGATTATTTCTTTTTCAGAAAAAAGCAGGTACTTTGCCAGTGAAAAATCAACATGATGAATTATTAACATTTGTTTCAGCTTTTCAAACCTGCTCAAAATCATTCTTAATGTAATTTAACAGTACAGAAAATAAACTTTTATATCCAGATTTCTGTGCAAGTTCATTACATTTACATCTGGAGTTGGTATCTGCTTGGCACAATGGGTAGCTATGCTGTCTCGCAGCATCAGGGTCCCAGGTTCAAATCCGACCTCAGGGAAACTGTGTGGAGTTTGCACTTTTTCCCCATGTCTGCTTTAGTTTCCTCTGGATGTTCTGGTTTCCTCCCACAGTCCAAAGATGTGCAGGTTAGGTGAATTGGCCATGCTAAATTGCCCCTTCGGGTGGGGGTGCAGGAATAGCACAAGGGATTGGGCCTAGGTAGTGTGGTCATTCAAAGTGTCAGTGCAGTCTCGAAGGGCCAAATGGCCGCCTTCTACACTGTAGGGATTCTATGATTCTATTCTATGATCTGCTGAGGCAGGGCTAAACCACTTTGCAACATAGATAGTAGGTAGTTGAGAAGAACATAGAACAGTACAGCACAGAACATGCCCTTCGGCCCTCGATGTTGTGCCGAGCAATGATCACCCTACTCAAACCCACGTATCCACCCTATACCCGTAACCCAAACAACCCCCCCTTAACCTTACTTTTTAGGACACTACGGGCAATTTAGCATGGCCAATCCACCTAACCCGCACATCTTTGGACTGTGGGAGGAAACCGGAGCACCCGGAGGAAACCCACGCAGACACGGGGAGGACATGCAGACTCCGCACAGACAGTGACCCAGCTGGGAACCGAACCTGGGACCCTGGAGCTGTGAAGCATTTACGCTAACCACCATGCTACCGTGCTCTTTGGGGTCACACTGTTTAGCACTCGTAGTTTGTATAAGCTTACGGTAAGAAATATTTATTGAGTCCAACTTCTCGGCTTGCACAAAGGCCCACGCCTCCTCCGGGGACTCGAAGTAAAAGTGTCGGTCCTTGTAGGTGACCCACAAACGCGCCGGCTGCAACATGCCAAACTTCACTCCTTTGCTGTGTAGCACCGCCTTCGTCCGGTTGTACCCGGCCCTCCGCTTAGCCACCTCCGCACTCCAGTCCTGGTAGATCCCCACCACCGCGTTCTCCCAGCTGCTACTCCGCTCCTTCTTGGCCCACCTGAGTGCACACTCCCTGTCAACGAACCGGTGGAACCGCACCAGCACCGCCCATGGCGGCTCATTCGGCTTGGGCCGCCTTGCCAGTATTCTGTGGGCCCCTTCCAGCTCCAGGGGCCCCTGGAAGGACCCAGCTCCCATCAGCGAATTCAGCAGGACGACCACGTAGGCCCCCAGGTCTGACCCCTCCAGCCCCTCCGGGAGGCCCAGGATCCGCAAATTTTTCCGCCTCGACCGGTTCTCCATCTCCTCGAACCGCTCCTGCCACTTTTTATGGAACGCCTCATGCATCTCCACCTTTACCGCGAGGGCTGAGGCCTCATCCTCTCTTTCAGAGGCCTGCTGTCGGATCTCCCGGATTGCCACCCCCTGGGCTGTCTGAGTCTCCAGCAGCTTGTCGATGGAAGCCCCCAACGGCTCTAGCAGCTCCGCTTTGAGCTCCCGAATGCAGTGCTGGAGAGTCTCCGGCTGCTCCTGCGCCCACTGCCTCCATTCCTCTAGGTCTCCGCCGGCCGCCATCTTGTGCTTCTTCCCTCGCTTTTTCTTTGGCGCTGCCACCGCTACCTTGCTCGCCCCACTCCTGGTCCAGGCCATATACCGATGGGGAACTGCTGCTGACTCCTTCCCACGTTGGGAATCGTCGAATAAGTACCGTTGGGGGCCCTAAAAAGAGCCCAAAAGTCCGTTCCTGGCGGGAGCTGCCGAACGTGCGGCTTAGCTCCGCATAGCCGCAACCGGAAGTCGGTAATAAATATTTATTTTGTGTTTTAACACAATGGAAGTTAGTGTAGATAATAAACTTTAGACACTAAAAGATAGTTATTCATCAATGTTGGCATGGATCAACGGTAACGATACAAGATTTAAAAAATAAATGATCCAACATTGTTCATTCAACTTCTAAATCCAGTGATGTTGCTGCTGGTTGGTTAGACTTGCCTTTTATTTTGCTCTCTATAAGTTGTTGCAATAGAACATTACAGCGCAGTACAGGCTCTTCGGCCCTCGATGTTGCCCCGACCTGTGAAACCCCTCTAAAGCCCATCTACATTCTTCCCTTATCATCCATATGTTTATCCAATGACCATTTAAATACCCTTAATGTTGGCGAGTCCACTACTGTTGCAGGCAGGGCATTCCACGTCCTTATTACTCTCTGAGTAAAGAACCTACCTCTGACATCTGTCCTGTATCTATCTCCCCTCAATTTAAAGCTACATCCCCTCGTGCTAGACATCACCATCCGAGGAAAATGGCTCTCACTGTCCACCCTATCTAATCCTCTGATCATCTTGTATGCCTCAATTAAGTCACCTCTTAACCTTCTTCTCTCTAACGAAAACAGCCTCAAGTCCCTCAGCCTTCCCTCATAAGATATTCCCTCCATACCAGGCAATATCCGTGTAAATCTCCTCTGCACCCTTTCCAATGCTTCCACATCCTTCCTATTATGCGGCGACCAGAACTGCTCACAATACTCCAAATGTGGCCGCACCAGAGTTTTGTACAGCTACAACATGACCTCATGGCTCCGAAAGTCAATCCCTCTACCAATAAAAGCTAACACACCGTACGCCTTCTTAACAACCCTATCAACCCGGGTGGCAACCTTCAGGGATCTATGTACATGGACACAGATCCCTCTGCTCATCCACACTACCAAGAATCTTACCATTAGCCCAGTACTCTGTATTCATGTTACTCCTTCCAAAATGAATCACCTCACACTTTTCTGCATTAAACTCTATTTGCCACCTCAGCCCATCTCTGCAGCTTATCTATGTCCCTCTGTAACCTGCAACATCCTTCCGCATTGTCCACAACTCTACCGACTTTAATGTCATCTGCAAATTTACTCACCCATCCTTCTACGCCCTCCTCCAGGTCATTTATAAAAATGACAAACAGCAGTGGCCCCAAAACAGATCCTTGTGGTACACCACTAGTAACTGAATTCCAGGCTGAACATTTCCAATCAACCACCACCCTCTGTCTTCTTTCAGCTAGCCAATTTCTGATCCAAACTGCTAAATATCCCTGAATCCCATGCCTCCGTATTTTCTGCGATAGCCTACCATAGGGAACCTAATCAAACACTTTACTGAAATTCATATACACCATATCAACTGTTTTACTCGCGTCCACCTGTTTGGTCACCTTCTCCAAGAACTTGTAAATCATTCTAGTAAATCATCTTGGTGTTGCAATACTTTTATATTATATTTTAGATTCAATAGTGATGCAATAATTTTGGTTCAAACTAGTTAATTAATTTAAAGAAACTGAAAAATACAATTGAATTAATTGCATGAAATTTCGATAAAATCTATAAACAAGATAGCGATGTGCCACTTTTTCAGCCTGTGGAACTCCGAGCAGACCACATCTGCACCTCTGGAACATCAGCTCAGACATTGTGATGCATTAGGGGAGGGGGGAAAAGCTACCTGGACATTAGGAGTCATTGGGTTAGGAAGAGGTTTGGATTTGGTCTGTGGTCCAGGGACTTAAGGATGTGACAGAGTCCAGTAGGTATGGGACGGTGGAAGTGGTGGTGGAGGAGCCTTCGCCATTGTCATAGTCCAGCTTATATTTGCTAGTGCATGTAATCAAACAATGTAGGAAGAATGGGAACATTGACAATGACACTTCAGACCATTCAAATAAAGAGATTGACGATGTTGTGTTGGGGATAGATACTATTCTCTGCAGCAGGGACCTGGCGGTCCAACGGATGTGGTGCCTGCCTGATGCAAAGTTTAAGAATATCTTGCAACTGGAGAAGAATTTGGAATCAGAAGAGACGGTGCAGAAAGTATTGCGGACAGGGGAGCAACTGGAGAAGAATTTGGAATCTGAAGAGACGTTGCAGAAAGTATTGTGGACAGGGGAGCGAGACAATGAGCTCCTTTATTTTTCTCACTCTGTCCGTAAGCAGACTGTATCATGTTTTCCCAAACCTTCCGTTTGTGAAGTCAATTTTTTAACATAACTCGCAGCAAATTCTCTTTAGGGCAAAATCAGAAGTATTGTTTACTCATCCATTCAAATCTGGGGGGTGGTCATCCCACCGACCTACATACATAGACACACACAAGAAAAAAAATAGACAACTAGGAATAACAACGTTATTCCTGGAGTTAAGAAATAACAAAAGGAAAAATAAAACTGGTGCAAATAGTTTATTGGCCCCCAAAGAGTAATCACAGTGACAAATGGCCAGTACCAATAAAGAGGCACGAATCGGCACTGTTGCGCAAACTATAAATCAGTATTTATGAAGATTATAGTCCCCCTGGTTATTGACCTAGTTTCATGCTTCTCTGCTGAAAGGGACGTGGGGGTGTTTGGGTATTGTCACTGGATGAGTAATCCAGAGACCCAGGGCAATGCTCTGGGGACCTGGGTTCGGATTCCGGCACCTGTTCGGGGAGGCTGGTGCAGGAATTGAACCCGCGCTGCTGGCATTGTTCTGCATTACAAGCCAGCTATTTAGCCCACTATGCTAAACCAGCCCCTATGTTCTGTTGCAATCTCATACAACGTTTACTATCCACTATGCCACCAATCTTGCCCTGTAATCTTCGGCTTCCTCTTTGCTATTTACCACACAGCAATTTTTGTGTCATCTGTGAACTTACTGATCATACCATCTACATTCCTGTCCAGATCACGATAAACAGCAAGGGACCCAGCAGTGATGTCTGCGGTTCACCACTGGACACAGACTTCCAGTCATAAAAACAACCATCAACCATCAGGATTCAATTTGCCAAATTCCCATGGATCCCTTGGGCTCTTACCTTCGTGAGCAGTCTCCGATGTGGGACTTTGTCAAAAGCTTTACTGAAGTACATGTAGATTAAATTAATTTCATTGCTCACATCTTGTATATGTATTTTCTGGGCAGCACGGTAGCATTGTGGATAGCACAATTGCTTCCAGGATCCGAGGTTTGATTCCCGGCTTGGGTCACTGTCTGTGCGGAGTCTGTACATCCTCCCCGTGTATGTATGGGTTTCCTCCGGGTGCTCCGGTTTCCTCCCACAGTCCAAAGATGTGCAGGTTAGGTGGATTGGCCATGATAAACTGCCCTTAGTGTCCAAAATTGCCCTTTGTGTTGGGTGGGGTTACTGGGTTATGGGGATAGGGTGGAGGTGTTGACCTTCGGTAGGATGCTCTTTCCAAGAGCTGGCTCGATGGGCCGAATGGCCTCCTGCACTGTAAATTCTATGATAATCTTCATACCATCACCTTCTCGAATTCAATCAAATTTGTTAGACATGATCTCCCCTTGATAGAACCATGATTAATCCTTGCTCCTCCAATTGGAGATCAATTCTATCCCTCAGAATTTTTCCAGTAGTTTCCCGACCACTGAAGTTAGGCTCACTGGACTGTAATTTCCTGGTTTGTCCCTACTTCCCTTCTTGAATAATGGCACCACATTGGCTATCCTCCAGTTCTCTGGCACCTCTCCTGTGGCCAGAGAGGATTTGAAAATGTATGCAATCTCCTCCCTTTCCTCCCACAGCAGCCTGAGGTACATCTCACCTGGGCCTGGGGATTTAGCCACTTTTAAACCTACCAAAACACTAATACCTCCTCCCTATCAATGTGATCTGTTCAATTCTATCACAGTCCCCATCCTACTTTCTATGCATACATCATCCATCTCCACAGTGTACATAATGAAGAATAATCATTTAATACCTCACCTGCAGTATCTTTTTGCTCTACATACAGGTTGCTACTTTGGCCCCTAGTTGACCCTACTCTTTCCCTGGTTATCCTCTTGCCCTTAATATACTTAGAAAACACCTTGGGATTCTCCTTTATTTTACCCACCAGTGTTTTTTCATGCCCCCTCTCCACTCTCCTAATATCTTTTTCAATACCCCTCTGCACTTTCTATACTCCTCTGGGGCAACAACTGTTTTCAGCCCCCTGTATTTGACATAAGCTTCCTTTTTCTCCTTATCCAATCCTATGATATCTCAGGTTCTCTGGACTTTTTGGTCCTATCCTTTACTCTATTTCCTTTTTGAATGATTCTAATGTTGAAAGTCGCTGCTCCCAGTCCACTTTGGCCAGATCCTGTTTTATCCTCTTCAGATCGGCATTCCCCAATTCAGAACCTTTGTTTCTGGTCCATCTTTGCCCTTTTCCATAACTAATTTTACTGAGTTATGGTCACTATCACTGAAATGCTCCCCCACTGACATTTCTGCCACCTGCCTGGCTTCATTCTCTAAAATTAGGTTACGCACTGTCCTCTTTCTGGTCGGAGTTTCTACATGCTGGCCCAAAACGTCTCCTGGATGACTTTAAGAATTCCATCCTCTAAGCCTTTCACATTTAGAAATCCCTTCCTATTATTTTTTTTACACTTCTCTTAGATGCCGTGAGTGAGTTAGGACAAAGAACAGGAATAGGCTCTTCAGCCTCAAAGCCTACACCGACCATGGTACCTACTTGAACTAAAACCGAATGCACTTATAGAGTCCGCATCCTTCCATTCCCGCCCTATTCATATATTTGTCTAGATGCCCCTTAAATGCCGCTATCATATCTGCTCCCACCACCTCCCCAGGCAGCGCATTCCATATACCTACCACCCTCTGTAAAAAAACTTGCCTTGCACATCTGTTCTAAACTTTTCCCCATGCGCTTTAAACCTATGTGCCTTAGTACTTTACTCTCATACCCTGGGAAAGAGCATCTGACTATTCACTCTGTCCATGCCACTCATAATCTTGTAGACCTCTATCAGGTCGCCTTCTCAACCTCCGTCGTTCCAGTGAGAACAGACCGAGTTTATCTAACTTCTCCTCATAGCTTTTTTTTTTTAAATTTAGATTACCCAATTATTTTTTCCAATTAAGGGGCAATTTAGCGTGGCCAATCCACCTACTCTGCACATTTTAGGGTTGTGGGGGCGAAACCCACGCAGACACGGGGAGAATGTGCAAACTCCACACGGACAGTGACCCAGAGCCGGGATCGAACCTGGGACCTCAGCGCCGTGAGGCAGTTGTGCTAACCACTAGGCCACCGTGCTGCCCTTCTCCTCATAGCTAATGCCCTCCATAGCAGGTAATGTCCTAGTTTGTTTTCACTGGAAAGACGGAGGTTGAGGGGTGACCTGATAGAGGTCTACAGGATTATGAGGGGCACAGATAGAGTGGGTTTGCAGGCACTTTTTCCCAGGGTGGAGGGGTCAGTCGCCAGGGGGTATAGGTTTAAGGTCCGTGGGGAAAAGTTTAGAGGAGATGTGTGAGGCAGGTTTTTTTAACACAGAGGGTGGTGAGTGCCTGGAACATGTTGCCAGGGGAGGTTGTGGAAGCAGATACATTAACGGCGTTCAAAAGTCATCTTGACAAACACATGGATAGGATGGGTATATAGGGATATGGCACAAGGAAGTACTGAGGGTTTAGGCAAAGGTTGGTATCATGACCTGTACAAGCTTGGAGGGCCTGTTCTTGTGTTGTATTGTTCTTTGTTAAACCGCTTCTGTACCCTCTCCAAAGCATCCACATCCTTCTGGTAGTGTGGCGACCAGAATTGTACACCATATTCCAAATAAGGTTCTGTACAGCTGCAACATGACTTGCCAATTTTTATACTCAATGCCCCGACCGATGACGTTTAGCATGCGACATTGTGTACAGTTGTGGTCTTGTTCCCCAAAAAAAGATCTATACATTCAGAGGGCTGTAATAAAGGATCACTTGATTGCTAGGGGTGGGTGGGGGGGCTGTAGGGAACTGATTAACAGGAGCTTTTTATTCTTTCATGGACTGTGGGTGCCGCTGGCTAGACCAGCATTTATTTTCTGTCCCTGTTTCCCTTGAGAAGGTGGTGGTGACCTGCTTTCTTGAATTGCTGCAGTCCCTGAGGTGTAGGTACACCAACAGTGCTGTTATGGAGAGAGTTCCAGGATTTTGACCCATCGACCCAGTGAAGAAACTGTGATTTGATTCCAAGTCTTTACAGAATTGTTGCCAAAGAAAGCCATTTGGCCCATTGCGCCTGCACCGGCTCTCTGAATAAGTAAGTACCATCCCCTGCCTTTTCCCCATACTCCTGCTTCCTTTTCGGGTATCAGGCTAATTTCCTCTTGAATGCCTCGATTGAACCTGTCTCTATCACATTCTCAGGTAGAACATTCCAGATCTAACCGTGTGTTGAGTGGAGAGATTTATCCTCATATTGCCACTCGGTCCTGAATACTCTGATTATTATATACACCAGTGTACCCTTTAAATATCACTGGGAAAAGTGAGATGTTGAAATGAAAAAAGCTCAAGAATGCTTCTGTCATTTGACCCACGTCTTAATGAAACTCCTGCCTAATTCTGGTGCGCAGCTGGATTGGCGAGCCTGCATGATAGTCTTCATACAGGACCTTGATTGGTATTGTGTGCAGCTTTGGTCTCCTTCTCTGATGTTCTTGCTCTCGAGGAAGTGCAGCGACGGTTTACCAGACTGACTCCAGGGAAGGCGGGACTGTCATATGAGGAGAGATTGACGAGATTGGGATTGTTCTCACTGGAGTTCAGAAGAATGAGGGGGGATCTGATAGAGACTTATGAAATTCTAACCGGACTAGACAGGGTAGATGCAGGGAAGATGTTACCAATGATGGGTGTGTCCAGAACCAGGGGTCACAGCCTGAGGATTCAGGGTAAACCATTTCGGAGAGAGATAAGGAGACATTTCTTCACCCAAAGAGTGGTGAGCCTGTGGAATTAATTACCACAGGAAGTAGTTGATGTTAAAACTTTGAATATATTCAAGAGGCGGCTGGATATAGCACTTGGGGAGAATGGGATCAAAGGCTATGGGGAGAAAGCAGGATTAGGTATTGAGTTGGATGACCAGCCATGATCGTGATGAATGGCGGAGCAGGTTCGAAGGGCCAAAAGGCCTCCTCCTGCTCCTATCTTCTATGTATCTATGTATTTATTCTCTCGTTACTGCCCCATTTTTATTCTGTTCACCTGCTTAGAGTCAGTGAAATAAAAATGTTGTGTAATGTTGAATAAGATACAGTGTGAAACCAGCTAAAAGTATTCAGTTAATTTATTAAATAAAATAACAGATTTAATTTGCATGAATATTGATGAAGGGCAATATAAATATATAAATGGAATATTTAACTTTAATATTGTTTGACATTTTATTATATTTATAAAGCACTTTATATGAATGCAAGTTTCTAATGTCTTCAAATCCAAACTCAGTTACATTTGTTAAATTATCTCAGGGGTCTAAACCACTTTCTGCCCTAACTCAAGCATGTGGAACTTTATTTGATATCACAGAGCAGAGCTGCCCCTCTCAGGGTCCAGTGGTCAGGTGCCTGGATTGTTTTCAGACAGAGAGCGGTGATGAAGGTCAGGTCAGTGCGTTGGGGTTTCTTATAGACTGGACAGATGTATAGTTTTGGATCCTTGGGGGCAGTGGAATTGATGGCAAATATGTAGATGACGGGTAACATTGTGAAGAGAACCTTGGCAGTTGATTCAGTCAGCCGGACATTTCTCCTGTCCCAGCCCGCTCCGTCCAGGTAAAGGCCATGGATGTAGACTCCCTCCTGCCAAACAAGCACACAGAGGTCAAATGTTAACAAAATAGTGGATAAAGGATAGAACCATAGAATTTTACAGCACAGAATAGGCACAAAAACTCAACTAATTCAGCTAATGTTCTCTACTGGTCCTTTTTTTAAGAGCTATCCAATTGGATCCATCCCCATTGCTTTGTAATTTTTTTCCCTTCAAGTACTTGTCACAACCCCCACTGAACCCTCTGGGTTCACAGATTTAAGGTGATCAATAAAAGAATCAAAGATAATGGTGGGATGTTCCATTCCGCTGCACCCATCCTGGCAGCCGGCCAATGGACTTTCCCATTGTGGGCACCTCCACGCCGTCGGGAAATCCGCTGGCGTGAGAGCGCTGCTGGCGAAACAGAGAATCCCGTTGACGGAGAATTCAGCCCACGGTAACTAAGCTTTTAATAAAACGTTGAGTTTTTGGGTCTGTGTGAGGAAGAACACGGAAGATCGAATGCTGTCTCCCTCAGAAAGGGGACATGAGGAACCCAGAAACCCTTAGAGGAGGCAGAGATTAATTTATGCTGCCTGATGGGTATGCTGGTGGAGATGATAGAATTTACAGCGCAAGAAGGAGGCCATTCGGCCCATTAGGTCTGCACCGGCCCTTGGAAAGAACACCTTACTTAAGCCCACACCTCTATACTATCCCCATAATCCAGTAACCCCACCTAACCTTTTTGGACACTAAGGGCAATTTATCATGGCCAATCCACCTATCCTGCACATCTTTGGACTGTGGGAGGAAACCGGAGCATCCGGAGGAAACCCACGCACACACGGGGAGGACGTGCAAACTCCGCACAGACAGTGACCCAGCGGGGAATCGAACCTGGGACGCTAGAGCTGTGAAGCAACTATGCTGACCACTGTGCTACCGTGCTGATCTAGCTAACTGAACTCACGAGGTCATGCGGAACTCAGATCAGGTCTTCCTTACTACTTCAACACTGTTGACATCATCGGCCACCTGCTCCCATGCAGCCAGGTCTATCTGGGCTTCCTCTTCCCAGCCCTTGGCATGGGTTGGTGACGTCTATCATGCATTGCACATATGATGGCACCAAGGGCAGCCTTAGTCAATCTGGAAGCAGCTTTGCCCCTTCCAGAATACGTCTCCCCCTGCTCTGCTGGCACAGACATCTATGCATGGCAAGATGTAAAGAATATACAACTTCTCCAAGTCAAAATGTGCTGTTCCTCCACTTTTCTTTGGGGAACTCGAGGAATAAGACCTCATCTTCCCATTACAGCCTTCTTCACTTTGACATTCTTTCACTCAGACCATCCTCCCCCAGGACAGTCTGAAACTCGTTCTTCCATTTTGCTTTCAGGGAGTCAAAACCCTTGTTCTGCTAATGCCACATTCTGCTGTTGGACCTTTATGTTACCATTTGCACCGTTCTTACACTTTAAGCCATCATTACACTCCCTGGTCTTGTATCTATGACTTCTTTTTCAAATCTCTCCTGAGCTCTCAACTATCCTTGTCATTCTTTGTTGCTCGACCTGCTTTAGACCCGCTCCATTAAATTTCGACTTCTCTTCAGCTCTGAAAGAGTGAACTCTGTTCCTCTCAAAACCTGCACTCTGTTCCTCTCGAAACGTGCACTCAGTTCCTCTCGAAACGTGTACTCTGTTCCTCTCGAAACGTGTACTCTGTTCCTCACAAAACGTGAACTCTGCTCCTCTCGAAACCTGCACTCTGTTCCTCTCGAAACCTGCACTCTGTTCCTCTTGAAACCTGCACTCTGTTCCTCTCGAAACCTGCACTCTGCTCCTCTCGAAACCTGCACTCTGTTCCTCTCGAAACCTGCACTCTGTTCCTCTCGAAACCTGCACTCTGTTCCTCTCGAAACGTGAACTCTGTTCCTCTCGAAACCTGCACTCTGTTCCTCTCGTAACCTGCGCTCTGTTCCTCTCGAAACCTGCGCTCTGTTCCTCTCGAAACCTGCACTCTGTTCCCCCCGAAACCTGCACTCTGTTCCTCTCGAAACGTGCACTCTGTTCCTCTCGAAACCTGCACTCTGTTCCTCTCGAAACCTGCGCTCTGTTCCTCTCGAAACCTGCACTCTGTTCCTCTCGAAATCTGCACTCTGTTCCTCTCGAAACCTGCACTCTGTTCCTCTCGTAACCAGCACTCTGTTCCTCTCGAAACCTGCACTCTGTTCCTCTCGAAACCTGCACTCTGTTCCTCTCGAAACCTGCACTCTGTTCCTCTTGAAACCTGCACTCTGTTCCTCTCAAAACCTGCACTCTGTTCCTCTCGAAACGTGTACTCTGTTCCTCACAAAACGTGAACTCTGCTCCTCTCGAAACCTGCACTCTGTTCCTCTCGAAACCTGCACTCTGTTCCTCTCGAAACCTGCACTCTGTTCCTCTTGAAACCTGCACTCTGTTCCTCTCGAAACCTGCACTCTGTTCCTCTCGAAACCTGCACTCTGTTCCTCTCGAAACCTGCACTCTGTTCCTCTCGAAACGTGAACTCTGTTCCTCTCGAAACCTGCACTCTGTTCCTCTCGTAACCTGCGCTCTGTTCCTCTTGAAACCTGCACTCTGTTCCTCTCGAAACGTGAACTCTGTTCCTCTCGACACCTGCGCTCTGCTCCTCTCGAAACCTGCACTCTGTTCCTCTTGAAACTTGCACTCTGTTCCTCTCGATACATGAACTCTGTTCCTCTCGAAACCTGCACTCTGTTCCTCTCGTAACCTGCGCTCTGTTCCTCTCGAAACCTGCACTCTGTTCCTCTCGAAACGTGCACTCTGTTCCTCTCGAAACGTGCACTCTGTTCCTCTCAAAATGTGTACTCTGTTCCTCTCGAAACCTGCACTCTGTTGCTCTGGAAACGTGAACTCTGTTCCTCTCGAAACCTGCACTCTGTTCCTCTCGAAACCTGCACTCTGTTCCTCTCGAAACCTGTACTCTGTTCCTCTCGAAACCTGCACTCTGTTCCTCTCGAAACCTGCACTCTGTTGCTCTGGAAACGTGAACTCTGTTCCTCTCGAAACCTGCACTCTGTTCCTCTCGAAACCTGCACTCTGTTCCTCTCGAAACCTGTACTCTGTTCCTCTCGAAACCTGCACTCTGTTCCTCTCGAAACCTGCACTCTGTTCCTCTCGAAACCTGCACTCTGCTCCTCTCGAAACCTGCACTCTGTTCCTCTCGAAACCTGCACTCTGTTCCTCTCGAAACCTGCACTCTGTTCCTCTCGAAACCTGCACTCTGTTCCTCTCGAAACGTGAACTCTGTTCCTCTCGAAACCTGCGCTCTGTTCCTCTCGTAACCTGCGCTCTGTTCCTCTCGAAACGTGAACTCTGTTCCTCTCGAAACCTGCACTCTGTTCCTCTCGAAATCTGCACTCTGTTCCTCTCGAAACCTGCACTCTGTTCCTCTCGTAACCAGCACTCTGTTCCTCTCGAAACCTGCACTCTGTTCCTCTCGAAACCTGCACTCTGTTCCTCTCGAAACCTGCACTCTGTTCCTCTTGAAACCTGCACTCTGTTCCTCTCAAAACCTGCACTCTGTTCCTCTCGAAACGTGTACTCTGTTCCTCACAAAACGTGAACTCTGCTCCTCTCGAAACCTGCACTCTGTTCCTCTCGAAACCTGCACTCTGTTCCTCTCGAAACCTGCACTCTGTTCCTCTTGAAACCTGCACTCTGTTCCTCTCGAAACCTGCACTCTGTTCCTCTCGAAACCTGCACTCTGTTCCTCTCGAAACCTGCACTCTGTTCCTCTCGAAACGTGAACTCTGTTCCTCTCGAAACCTGCACTCTGTTCCTCTCGTAACCTGCGCTCTGTTCCTCTCGAAACCTGCACTCTGTTCCTCTCGAAACGTGAACTCTGTTCCTCTCGACACCTGCGCTCTGTTCCTCTCGAAACCTGCACTCTGTTCCTCTTGAAACTTGCACTCTGTTCCTCTCGATACGTGAACTCTGTTCCTCTCGAAACCTGCACTCTGTTCCTCTCGTAACCTGCGCTCTGTTCCTCTCGAAACCTGCACTCTGTTCCTCTCGAAACGTGCACTCTGTTCCTCTCAAAATGTGTACTCTGTTCCTCTCGAAACCTGCACTCTGTTGCTCTGGAAACGTGAACTCTGTTCCTCTCGAAACCTGCACTCTGTTCCTCTCGAAACCTGCACTCTGTTCCTCTCGAAACCTGTACTCTGTTCCTCTCGAAACCTGCACTCTGTTCCTCTCGAAACCTGCACTCTGTTCCTCTCGAAACCTGCACTCTGCTCCTCTCGAAACCTGCACTCTGTTCCTCTCGAAACCTGCACTCTGTTCCTCTCGAAACCTGCACTCTGTTCCTCTCGAAACCTGCACTCTGTTCCTCTCGAAACGTGAACTCTGTTCCTCTCGAAACCTGCGCTCTGTTCCTCTCGTAACCTGCGCTCTGTTCCTCTCGAAACGTGAACTCTGTTCCTCTCTAAACCTGCACTCTGTTCCTCTCGTAACCTGCACTCTGTTCCTCTCGAAACCTGCACTTTGTTCCTCTCGAAACCTGCACTCTGTTCCTCTCGAAACCTGCACTCTGTTCCTCTCGAAACGTGCACTCTGTTCCTCTCGAAACCTGCACTCTGTTCCTCTCGAAACCTGCACTCTGTTCCTCTCGAAACCTGCACTCTGTTCCTCTCGAAACGTGAACTCTGTTCCTCTCGAAACCTGCGCTCTGTTCCTCTCGTAACCTGCGCTCTGTTCCTCTCGAAACGTGAACTCTGTTCCTCTCTAAACCTGCACTCTGTTCCTCTCGTAACCTGCACTCTGTTCCTCTCGTAACCAGCACTCTGTTCCTCTCGAAACCTGCACTCTGTTCCTCTCGAAACCTGCACTCTGTTCCTCTTGAAACCTGCACTCTGTTCCTCTCGATACGTGAACTCTGTTCCCCTCGAAACCTGCACTCTGTTCCTCTCGAAACGTGCACTCTGTTCCTCTCAAAATGTGTACTCTGTTCCTCTCGAAACCTACACTCTGCTCCTCTCGAAACCTGCACTCTGTTCCTCTCGAAACCTGCACTCTGCTCCTCTCGAAACCTGCACTCTGTTGCTCTGGAAACGTGAACTCTGTTCCTCTCGTAACCTGCACTCTGTTCCTCTCGAAACCTGCACTCTGTTCCTCTCGAAACCTGCACTCTGTTCCTCTTGAAACCTGCGCTCTGTTCCTCTCGAAACTTGCACTCTGTTCCTCTCGAAACCTGCACTCTGTTCCTCTCGATACGTGAACTCTGTTCCCCTCGAAACCTGCACTCTGTTCCTCTCGAAACGTGCACTCTGTTCCTCTCGAAACGTGAACTCTGTTCCTCTCGAAACCTGCACTCTGTTCCTCTCGAAACCTACACTCTGCTCCTCTCGAAACCTGCACTCTGTTCCTCTCGAAACCTGCACTCTGCTCCTCTCGAAACCTGCACTCTGTTGCTCTGGAAATGTGAACTCTGTTCCTCTCGAAACCTGCACTCTGTTCCTCTCGAAACCTGCACTCTGTTCCTCTTGAAACTTGCACTCTGTTCCTCTCGATACGTGAACTCTGTTCCTCTCGAAACCTGCACTCTGTTCCTCTCGTAACCTGCGCTCTGTTCCTCTCGAAACCTGCACTCTGTTCCTCTCGAAACGTGCACTCTGTTCCTCTCAAAATGTGTACTCTGTTCCTCTCGAAACCTGCACTCTGTTGCTCTGGAAACGTGAACTCTGTTCCTCTCGAAACCTGCACTCTGTTCCTCTCGAAACCTGCACTCTGTTCCTCTCGAAACCTGTACTCTGTTCCTCTCGAAACCTGCACTCTGTTCCTCTCGAAACCTGCACTCTGTTCCTCTCGAAACCTGCACTCTGCTCCTCTCGAAACCTGCACTCTGTTCCTCTCGAAACCTGCACTCTGTTCCTCTCGAAACCTGCACTCTGTTCCTCTCGAAACCTGCACTCTGTTCCTCTCGAAACGTGAACTCTGTTCCTCTCGAAACCTGCGCTCTGTTCCTCTCGTAACCTGCGCTCTGTTCCTCTCGAAACGTGAACTCTGTTCCTCTCTAAACCTGCACTCTGTTCCTCTCGTAACCTGCACTCTGTTCCTCTCGAAACCTGCACTCTGTTCCTCTCGAAACCTGCACTCTGTTCCTCTCGAAACCTGCACTCTGTTCCTCTCGAAACGTGCACTCTGTTCCTCTCGAAACCTGCACTCTGTTCCTCTCGAAACCTGCACTCTGTTCCTCTCGAAACCTGCACTCTGTTCCTCTCGAAACGTGAACTCTGTTCCTCTCGAAACCTGCGCTCTGTTCCTCTCGTAACCTGCGCTCTGTTCCTCTCGAAACGTGAACTCTGTTCCTCTCTAAACCTGCACTCTGTTCCTCTCGTAACCTGCACTCTGTTCCTCTCGTAACCAGCACTCTGTTCCTCTCGAAACCTGCACTCTGTTCCTCTCGAAACCTGCACTCTGTTCCTCTTGAAACCTGCACTCTGTTCCTCTCGATACGTGAACTCTGTTCCCCTCGAAACCTGCACTCTGTTCCTCTCGAAACGTGCACTCTGTTCCTCTCAAAATGTGTACTCTGTTCCTCTCGAAACCTACACTCTGCTCCTCTCGAAACCTGCACTCTGTTCCTCTCGAAACCTGCACTCTGCTCCTCTCGAAACCTGCACTCTGTTGCTCTGGAAACGTGAACTCTGTTCCTCTCGTAACCTGCACTCTGTTCCTCTCGAAACCTGCACTCTGTTCCTCTCGAAACCTGCACTCTGTTCCTCTTGAAACCTGCGCTCTGTTCCTCTCGAAACTTGCACTCTGTTCCTCTCGAAACCTGCACTCTGTTCCTCTCGATACGTGAACTCTGTTCCCCTCGAAACCTGCACTCTGTTCCTCTCGAAACGTGCACTCTGTTCCTCTCGAAACGTGAACTCTGTTCCTCTCGAAACCTGCACTCTGTTCCTCTCGAAACCTACACTCTGCTCCTCTCGAAACCTGCACTCTGTTCCTCTCGAAACCTGCACTCTGCTCCTCTCGAAACCTGCACTCTGTTGCTCTGGAAATGTGAACTCTGTTCCTCTCGAAACCTGCACTCTGTTCCTCTCGAAACCTGCACTCTGTTCCTCTCGAAACCTGCACTCTGTTCCTCTCGAAACCTGCACTCTGTTCCTCTGGAAACGTGAACTCTGTTCCTCTCGAAACCTGCACTCTGTTCCTCTCGAAACCTGCACTCTGTTCCTCTCGAAACCTGCACTCTGTTCCTCTCGAAACCTGCACTCTGTTCCTCTCGAAACCTGCACTCTGTTCCTCTCGAAACCTGCACTCTGTTCCTCTGGAAACGTGAACTCTGTTCCTCTCGAAACCTGCACTCTGTTCCTCTCGAAACCTGCACTCTGTTCCTCTCGAAACCTGCACTCTGTTCCTCTGGAAACGTGAACTCTGTTCCTCTCGAAACCTGCACTCTGTTCCTCTCGAAACCTGCACTCTGTTCCTCTCGAAACCTGCACTCTGTTCCTCTCGCAACCTGCACTCTGTTCCTCTCGAAACCTGCACTCTGTTCCTCTGGAAACGTGAACTCTGTTCCTCTCGAAACCTGCACTCTGTTCCCCCCGAAACCTGCACTCTGTTCCTCTCGAAACCTGCACTCTGTTCCTCTCGAAACCTGCACTCTGTTCCTCTCGAAACCTGCACTCTGTTCCTCTCGAAACCTGCACTCTGTTCCTCTCGAAACCTGCACTCTGTTCCTCTCGAAACCTGCACTCTGTTCCTCTCGAAACCTGCACTCTGTTCCTCTTGAAACTTTAACTTCTCACCACAGATGCTGTCCAGCCTCCTGAGGTTTACCAGTAATTTCTGTTTTTATTTCAGATTTCTAGCTTCCACAGTATTTTGCTTTTAATTGGGCCAAAATTTAAATTAACGTACCTGATCACAATGTTTACTAGCTACACTCAATTAACCTCTGATTGGTCAGCTGACACTGTCAAGTGCCAGTGGGCCCTTTAAAATTTGGCCATGACCTTGTTCCAGGTGCCTGCAGGTTTGGACACCCCCCTTGACTGCTCTTCGGATAGGATCACAGTCTTCAAGCTGCCTTTGCCGTTAATGTGGAGCTGTTAAGTGTATTGCCAGATGCACAGAGGTGGTGGTCTCAGTGGTTGGAATGCTGCAGATACCAGGGTGCAGAACCTGCTATCGGTTAACAACCATATTATTCAGCCCCGAGTTTTGTGGCACCTGTAAACTAACTGTTGTGGTGAATATATTATACTAATAATCCACCAGTGTATTTGTATCTGTGCTGTCGCACTTGTATTGGTATATTTGTATCTGTGCTACGCTGTTGCCCTTGTGGGCTTCTCCTATGGGCCATTGTATGGCATTATGCATGGGGGAACATGTTGGGGCATGTATGGGCTCCGCCCATGGCTCCTCGCCTTGAAGGGAGGTACAAAGAGCAGTGGACCTGTAGGCGGTTCTCAGTATTGGATCAGGCACAGCCAGGCACTGTTCTAAGTTGATTAAAGCCACGGTTTACTTCTACTCTTGTCTCGAGTGAATTGATGGTCGCATCAATTTAATCAACTTAAACGCAACTATGGAATCGGCCCTCAAACCTGACCGACTGGATCTCGATCCGCAGGCCGCGGAGGCAAAATAAATTTTTTTGCGCTGGCTTTGCTGCTTCAAGGCCGATCTCACAGCCTTCTCCACACCTTCCATCACCGACGAACAGAAGCTGAGCCTCCTCCACGCACGGGTGAGCCATCGAATCTCTGTTCAACTCGACGGGGCCTCCTACGCAGAAGCCCTCGCGATGCTCGAACGCCTCTATGTGCAGTCCGTGAACGAGGTCTACGTGCGATACGTCCTCGCCACTCGCCGCCAGCATCCCTGGGAATCGCTAGACGACTACCTACGCGACCTCAAAGTCCTCGTACACAGCTGCAACTACCAGGCCGTTACAGCCACTCAACATATGGAATTCACCATCCGAGATGTCTACGTGTCGGGAGTCGGGTCCAACTACGTGAGACAGCGCCTACTCGAAAAGGGGGCCCTGGAGCTGGATCAGGTGGTAAAGTTAGCCTCCTCTCTGGAAGTAGCATTCCAGAGCCTTAACTCGTACCCGGCTGACCACGCGACCCCCTCGTGGACCCCCGACCAAAGACTACCCCAGGCCTGTGCCATGTGGCCGCCCGCCCATCATGGGGGACTACCCTGCAATTTCTGCGGCCAGTCCCAACGCCCCCAGCAGCACTGCCCGGCCCGTAACGTGAACTGCAGCAGCTGTGGGAGAAAAGGACATTTCGCCAAAGTTTGCCTGGCCAGGTCCAAGAACTCTAACTCACAGGCCCGATCCTCAGACTCACAGGCCTGCAGACCCCTCAGTGTGGCAACGTGTCTGCCAACTCCGCCCTCTGCAGACACGTCATCAGCTTCGTGCTATCCGTGGGTGCAACCATCTTCCAGCCCTCACAGCACGTGCGACTCACGGGGGCCGCCATCTTGGCCATCCTCCCGCATGCGGCCAGCCACGTGCGATCCATGGAGGCCGCCATCTTGGACGCCATCTTCCTCACACCCGCCACGATCGACCAACAGGGGCCGCCAACTTGGCCGCCATCTGCTACGCCGCTCGACGCGTACGATCAACAAGGGCAGCCATCGGGGAGCCTCCCCAGCACCTCCGAACACGCCGACTACCCGTAACTCAGCGCGGTCACTCTGGACCAGTCGCGACCCAAGCACCTCCGGAGCTCTATGATGACTGTCCGGGTAAACGGGCACGAGACGCCTTACCTTTTCGAATCCGGGAGCACAGAGAGCGTCATTCACCCGGACATGGTAAGACGCTGCTCGCTCACAATTTTCCCGGCGCACCAAACCATCTCCCTCGCCTCTGGGTCGCACTCGGTGCAAATCCAAAGGTGCACCGCAACCCTAGCAATACAGGGCGCTGAGTACGCCTATTTTAAATTATATGTGCTCCCAGACCTCTGCGCTCCTCTCCTATTGGGACTAGATTTCCAATGCAACCTCAGGAGCCTAACCCTGAAGTTCGGGAGGCCCCTACCCCACTCACTATATTCAGCCTCGTGACCCTAAAAGTCGACCCTCCCCCACTCTTCGCAAGCCTCACCGCTGACTGCAAACCAGTCGCTACCAGAAGCAGGCGGTATGGCATACAGGACAGGACTTTTATCAGGTCTGAGGTCCAGCGACTCTTGCAGGAGGGGATCATCGAGGTCAGCAAGAGCCCCTGGAGAGCTAAGGTGGTGGTCGTCAGGACCGGGGAAAAGAACCGGATGGTTGGAGATTACAGCCAAACCATAAATCGGTACACGCAACTCGATGCGTACTCCCTTCCCCGGATTGCAGACATGGTAAACCAGATCGCACACTACCGGGTGTTCTCCACGGTGGATCTGAAGTCTGCGTACCACCAGCTCCCAATCCGCCCGGAGGACCGCCACTACATGGCTTTTGAGGCAGACGGCCGCCTTTTCCACTTCCTCCGGGTTCCCTTTGGCATCACGAACGGGGTTTCGGTGTTCCAAAGAGCAATGGACTGAATGGTGGACCAGTACGGGCTGCGGGCCACATTTCCGTACTTGGACAATGTCACCATCTGCGGTCATGATCAGCAGGACCACGACACCAACCTCCACAGACTTTTCCAAACCGCCCAAACCCTAAACCTCACGTACAACAAGGAGAAATGTGTTTTCCACAACCAGACTAGCCATCCTCGGCTACGTTGTGGAAAACGGGTTCTAGGACCCGACCCTGACCGTGTGCGCTCCCTCCTGCAGCTTCCCCTCCCCCACTGCCCCAAGGCCCTGAAGATGTGCCTCGGGTTCTTTTCATATTATGCCCAGTGGGTCCCCAACTATGCGGACAAAGCCCTCCCACTAATCAAGGCCACCATCTTCCCATTGGCGGCTGAGGCCCACCAGGACTTCAGCTGCATCAAGGCGGGCATCGCCAAAGCCGCGATGCGCGCGGTGGATGAGTCCGTCCCCTTCTGTCGTATTTTATATTTTCCCCGCGTCTTGACTGTGATAGAGAAATACAAACATGATTCATTAGGTAAGCAAAACTGAACTTTATTTCCGAATTAGAACTGACTGCTAGCAGTAAATGGTTGAGACTTTTGAAGTTGGAAGGCAGTCAGTACAAACTGCTGAGTCCGTCCCAAGTCTGCGATATTATAGAAAAAGAAGGCGATTCTTATACATTATAGGATCAAGATAACATGAATACAACTTGATCAGGAATTTGATCGAAAGTAAAACATAAGTAATAATCGTTACAATGGCGTCACCTTGCTGACCTTTAGGGGAATGGAGTTTCATATCATTATCTTGTCTTTGTTTTAAGAACTGGACAAATTTGTTTACGAACAGGAAGAGACAGTTGTTCAGCTTGTTATTTATTGAGACTGCTTCTAGGTTAAAGCCTTATCTAGACTCTCAGAGTCACCCAGTTCTCAGGACATGCTGTCTATGTGTATTCTGGGCCTTAGGTTATATGAAAATCAGTTTAAATTCACTTGTACCAAGAAAACTTGACTACTTTTCCCATCATGCCATTATTTGCTTCACACAATACCACACTTCCAGGTGGAGAGCGACGCATCAGAGGTCGCTCTCACCGATACCCTCAATCAAGCAGGCAGACCGGTAGCGTTTTTTTCGAGTACCCTCACCACCTCCGAAATTCGGCACTCCTCAGCCGAGAAGGAGGCCCAAGCCATCGTGGAAGCTGTACGGCACTGGAGGCACTATCTCGCTGGTAGGTGGTTTACCCTCGTCACCGACCAACGATTGGTAGCCTTCATGTTCGACAATACGCAGCGGGGCAAAATCAAGAACGATAAGATCTTGAGGTGGAGTATTGAAATCTCCACCTATAATTACGATATAGTATATCGTCCTGGGAAACTCAACGAGCCCCCAGATGCCCTGTCCCACGGCAGACGCGCCAGCGCGCAAGATGACCGACTACGGGCTATCCACAATGACCTCTGCTACCTGGGGGTCACCCGGCTTATCGACTATATCAAGTCCCGCAACCTGCCCTACTCCACCGAGAGAGGTCAGAGCCATGACTAGGAACTGCCAGATCTGTGCGGAGTGTAAACCACACTTCTATCGGCCAGATAAGGCCCACCTGGTAAAGGCATCCTGGCCCTTTGAGCGCCTCAGTTCCGACTTCAAAGGGCCCCTCCCCTCCAATAACTGAAATACATATTTCCTCAATATTATTGATGAGTTCTCCCGCTTCCCCTTTGCAATCCCTTGCCCCGACATGACCATGTCCACCGTTATTAAAGCCCTACATAATGTCTTCACCCTGTTTGGTTTCCCCAATTATGTCCACAGTGACCGGGGCTCGTCGTTCATGAGCGACGAACTGCGTCAGTACCTGCTCAGTAAAGGCATCGCCTCGAGCAGGACTACCAGTTATAACCCCCGGGGAAACGGGCAGGTGGAGAGGGAGAACGCGACGGTCTGGAAGACCGTCCTACTGACCCTCCGGTCCAGGAATCTCCCAGTTTCTCACTGGCAGGAGGTCCTCCCCGATGCACTCCACTCTATTAGGTCCCTACTTTGCAGGGCCGCAAACGAGCCCCCTCATGACCGCCTATTTGTTTTCCCTAGGAGATCCTTCTCAGGGGCCTCGCTTCAGTCCTGGCTGAAGACACCGGGGCCAGTCCTACTCAAAGCACATCAGGAGCCATAAGTCCGATCCTTTGGTAGAGAGGGCCCAGCTCCTACACTCCAACCCCCAGTACGCTTATATTGAATATCCCGATGGCCGACAGGATACGGTCTCCCTCCGGGACCTGGCACTCGCCGGTTCCACCACCACCACCACCGCCGCCCCTCCATCATATCCTGTCCAACCTGCCATGACCAGCGCCCCCGCCCCTATATGGCTCCTGCGCTCCCTCCCGCCCGCCATCCCCCCTTCACCGATTCACAGGAATGAAGCTCCAGAAGAGACGCTCCCTGAATCCACGTCTGTACCCGCACCTCATTACCGATGCCAGCACGGACGAGTTCGACACCCGGGCCAGCAACAATGCCACAGCTTCGGTGATCACAGCGCACAATCCGTGCACCGGACTGGCTGAACTAATGAACACGTCACCCCCGCCGAACTTCCTTTTTTTAACAGGGGTGAATGTGGTGAATATATTATACTAATAATCCACCAGTGTATTTGTATCTGTGCTGTCGCACTTGTATTGGTATATTTGTATCTGTGCGACGCTGTTGCCCTTGTGGGCTTCTCCTATGGGACATTGTATGGCATTATCAATAGGGGAACATGTTGGGGCATGTATAGGCTCCGCCCATGGCTCCTCGCCTTGAAGGGAGGTATAAAGAGCAGTCAACCTGTAGGCGGTTCTCAGTATTGGATCAGTCGCAGGCAGGCACTGTTCTCAGTTGATTAAAGCCACGGTTTACTTCTACTCATGTCTCGAGTGAATTGATGGTTGCATCAACTGGCAAAGGTTCTAATCTGACCCTTGGGGAGAGCTTTAGATTGTTTCCCCCCAGACTAAAAAAACAACCATCCAAGCTCATTACTTTTCTTTTCCTTGGCCAATTTTATATCCCTCAATCCCTTTGTGGGGCCCAATTCCACCCCCAAATCAACAAAACGCAGAGCATGATCTGAGATCACTATCGCCGAATACCCTGCCCCCACCACTCCCAGCAGCAGAGACCTTCCTACCAGAAAGAAATGAAACCTGGGAGAAGAAAGAAAAATCCTCTTCTGCATGTAAATATCTCCACGGGTCCACTCCCCCCATCTGCTCCATAAAGGCCAAAAGTACCTTTGCCACCCTCGAAGGCCTCACAGCCGATCCAATCGAAGATCCATAACACAGTTAAAGTCCCCACCCATGCTTAGATGGTGGGAGCCCAGATCGGGAGTCAAAGACAGCAGCTTGCTGATAAAAGCTGCATCATCCCAGTTTGGGACATATACATTGACCAACACCACCGGGATACCCGCCAACAACCCACGAACCATTACATACCTCCCATTCTGATCCATCAAAATCTTGCGCCAACCCCCGGCCCCATTGTCAAATTCCGAATGAAACACTTGCCTCACCCACCCTTCCGTAACCCTATCTGATCCTTAACCCACAAATGGGTCTGCTGCAACAGCACCACATCAGCCTTCAAACCCCTAAGCTGCGCAAACACTTCTTCGCGGGCTGCTCAACCCCTTCACATTCTTTGTGACCAGCCGGATGACCCCGCCCTCCCCGTACCGGAATCAGCCAATCCCACCATGGCTCTGCTGCTATGTACCAAGATGTGAGAAACGTGGTCTGAGTGCTGACTATATCGCCTCCTGCTGGCTCTGCTGCTATGTACCAAGATGTGAGAAACATGCTGAGTGCTGACTATATCGCCTCCTGCTGGCTCTGCTGCTGTGTACCAAAATGTGAGAAACATGCTGAGTGCTGACTATATCGCCTCCTGCTGGCTCTGCTGGCATGTACCAAGATGTTAGAAACTTGCTCTGAGTGCTGACTATATCGCCTCCTGCTGGCTCTGCTGGCATGTACCAAGATGTGAGAAACATGCTCTGAGTGCTGACTATATCGCCTCCTGCTGGCTCTGCTGCTATGTACCAAGATGTGAGAAACATGCTGAGTGCTGACTATATCGCCTCCTGCTGGCTCTGCTGCTGTGTACCAAAATGTGAGAAACATGCTGAGTGCTGACTATATCGCCTCCTGCTGGCTCTGCTGGCATGTACCAAGATGTTAGAAACTTGCTCTGAGTGCTGACTATATCGCCACCTGCTGGCTCTGCTGACATGTACCAAGATGTGAGAAACATGCTCTGAGTGCTGACTATATCGCCACCTACTGGCTCTGCTGGCATGTACCAAGATGTGAGAAACTTGGTCTGAGTGCTGACTATATCGCCTCCTGCTGGCTCTGCTGACATGTACCAAGATGTGAGAAACATGCTGAGTGCTGACTATATCGCCTCCTGCTGGCTCTGCTGCTATGAACCAAGATGTGAGAAACATGCTCTGAGTGCTGACTATATCGCCACCTGCTGGCTCTGCTGGCATGTACCAAGATGTGAGAAACTTGGTCTGAGTGCTGACTATATCGCCTCCTGCTGGCTCTGCTGGCATGTACCAAGATGTGAGAAACATGCTGAGTGCTGACTATATCGCCTCCTGCTGGCTCTGCTGGTATGTACCAAGATGTGAGAAACTTGCTCTGAGTGCTGACTATATCGCCTCCTGCTGGCTCTGCTGGTATGTACCAAGATGTGAGAAACATGCTGAGTGCTGACTATATCGCCACCTGCTGGCTCTGCTGGCATGTACCAAGATGTGAGAAACATGCTCTGAGTGCTGACTATATCGCCACCTGCTGGCTCTGCTGGTATGTACCAAGATGTGAGAAACTTGGTCTGAGTGCTGACTATATCGCCTCCTGCTGGCTCTGCTGGCATGTACCAAGATGTGAGAAACATGCTGAGTGCTGACTATATCGCCTCCTGCTGGCTCTGCTGGTATGTACCAAGATGTGAGAAACTTGCTCTGAGTGCTGACTATATCGCCTCCTGCTGGCTCTGCTGGTATGTACCAAGATGTGAGAAACATGCTGAGTGCTGACTATATCGCCACCTGCTGGCTCTGCTGACATGTACCAAGATGTGAGAAACATGCTCTGAGTGCTGACTATATCGCCACCTGCTGGCTCTGCTGGTATGTACCAAGATGTGAGAAACTTGGTCTGAGTGCTGACTATATCGCCACCTGCTGGCTCTGCTGGCATGTACCAAGATGTGAGAAACATGCTCTGAGTGCTGACTATATCGCCACCTGCTGGCTCTGCTGGTATGTACCAAGATGTGAGAAACTTGGTCTGAGTGCTGACTATATCGCCACCTGCTGGCTCTGCTGGCATGTACCAAGATGTGAGAAACATGCTCTGAGTGCTGACTATATCGCTACCTGCTGGCTCTGCTGACATGTACCAAGATGTGAGAAACTTGGTCTGAGTGCTGACTATATCGCCACCTGCTGGCTCTGCTGGCATGTACCAAGATGTTAGAAACTTGCTCTGAGTGCTGACTATATCGCCACCTGCTGGCTCTGCTGGCATGTACCAAGATGTGAGAAACATGCTCTGAGTGCTGACTATGTCGCCACCTGCTGGCTCTGCTGGTAGGAACCAACATGTTAGAAACATGCTCTAAGTGCTGACTATATCGCCCTCTGCTGGCTCTGCTGGTAGGAACCAACATGTTAGAAACATGCTCTAAGTGCTGACTATATCACCTCCTGCTGGCTCTGCTGCTGTGAACCAAGATGTGAGAAACATGCTCTGAGTGCTGACTATATCACCTCCTGCTGGCTCTGCTGCTATGAACCAAGATGTGAGAAACATGCTCTGAGTGCTGACTATATCGCCTCCTGCTGGCTCTGCTGGTAGGAACCAAGATGTGAGAAACATGCTCTGAGTGCTGACTATATCGCCTCCTGCTGGCTCTGCTGTTTGAACTTGGAATATGATAAACTGGATGGCTGGAAGAAAATAATCAGCAACTGTTGCAAAGTTAGGTTGAAGTTTAAATGGAAAGTTGTGGTATTGTGTGAAGCAAATAATGGCATGATGGGAAAACTAGTCAAGTTTTCTTGGTACAATTGAATTTAACCTAAGACACAGATTCATAATACACATAGACAGCATGTCCTGAGAGTCTAGATAAGGCTTGGAACTAGTAGTCTCAATACATAACAAGCTGAACAAGTGTCTCTTCCTGTATGTAAACAACTTCTTCCCTTTCTTAAAACAAAGACAAGATAATGATATGAAACTCAAGTCCCCTAAAGGTCAGAAGGTGACGCCATTGTAACGATTATTACTTATGTTTTACTTTCGATCAAATTCCTGACCAAGCTGTATTCATGTTATCTTGATCCTATAATGTATAAGAATCGCCTTCTTTTCTGTACTATTGCAGACTTGGGACGGACTCCGCAGTTTGTAATTGACTGCCTTCCGACTTTCCAAGTATCAGCCAATTTCTGCTAGCAGTTCTAATTAGTGAATAAAGTTCAGTTTTGCTTATCTAATGAATGCTGTTTGAATTTCTCTATCACAGTCAAGACGCGGGGAAAATATAAAATACAAGTGTGTAAATGTGAATACAGCACTTGTCTGCAACATAGAGCCTAGAGCCTAAACTGCAAACTTATCTTCGGAACATGTTACCTGAGTTTAAGAGAGAATCTGTAGTTTTTCCCCAATTGAAATCTATTACAGAGGTATAAATGAGGCCAATGAATTGAGGTGAGGCATTAGAAGAAGTATGTTTGGGTTCCAGCTGTTAGCTCAATGACCTGGATATTGAATGTTAAATTTACAATGAGGTGGTTGAATCAGCTTTTGGACTCGATTTGATGGTATCAGAAACCCAACAATGGTCATTGCCAGAAATTAGTCCTTGGGCATCATCTAGAAATTTGAGAGGAGCTGCTGGTGCCAGTTCTACCTCAACGGCAGTTCAATTCATATTCTTAGTGTCCATTGCATGTAGCATACCATATTTCTCTAAAATCTGATGAACAGTAACTGACTACCTTGGATACAATGCACGTAAGACAAACTAAAAGCGTAGTTCCGAATGCTCAGAAATGCTATGCAGTCAGAATTTACCTTTCCTACCATGGATATAAATGACTGTATACAAACCGGGGGTGGTATTTTGATCTCCTCTTTCATCAGTTTTGTTACTTCGTTGTGTAGGGTGACACTGTCCAGCGCCCAGCCTCTATGGGCACGTGTTACTTCCTGTCTCATGGCAGTTAGGAATCCTGTGTACAAAATGAACACAGTTTATTTCATTTATTTTCTATGTAACATAATAAATATAAATTCCGCTCTGCTGTTTGGCAATAAGTAAAATATTGATGAATTCTAACTTAGTCCCGATTTGTTTTGTTCAGTTGCAAGCAGCTGGTGACATGCATCGAGGCAATTTTATCCCAGCTGTTCATAGAATCCTAGAATTTACAGTGCAGAGGGGGCCATTCGGCCCATTGGGTCTACATCGGCCCCTGAAAGACCACCCTACCTAAGCCGACACCTCCACCCTATCCCCGGAACCCAGAAACCCCACCTAACAATTGGACACTAGGGGCAATTTTAGCGTGACCAATCCACTTAACCCGCACACCTGTGGACCGTGGGAGGAAACCGGAGCACCCGGAGGAAACCCACACAGACACAGGAAGAACGTGCAGATTTTGCACAGTGATCCAAGCCGGGAATCAAACCTGGGTCCCTGGCGCTGTGAAGCAACAGTGCTAACCACTGTGCTACCGTGCCGCCCTGTTGGGTTAGCTTTGTGCGACTTCACATTACACTTGGATTTCTAGGCAGCTGCAGGGATCCTTGCTCACCTACACTCGTCCTCTGACACTCTGCAAGTTCAAGGAACAAAACTATTCAGCACATTGCAGCAGTCCGGTTTTAATATTCATTCTGATAAGTTCAGGGAGGGAATGAGTGGATGTAAATCTTCCATTGGTAAATAGTTATCGCCGCGGGGTTCTGTATCTCTCATGTTGCTCAGAGCTTTTTTCATCCAGCAGACATCCTAGGTCATAGAAGGCAGAGAGTAGCAATGGAAGGGTGCTTTTCTGATTGGAGGGCTGTGTCTAGTGGTGTTCCATAGGGATCAGTGCTGGGACCTTTGCTGTTTGTAGTATATATAAATGATTTGGAGGAAAATGTAACTGGTCTGATTAGTAAGTTTGCAGACGACACAAAGGTTGGTGGAATTGCGGATAGCGATTGAGGACTGTCAGGATTGTAGCCACCTGGGTTGGCCACTTCCCGATTCCAAAATGGATGCCCGCTAAGAATGCAGGGAAATTCAACCAGGCACAGGGAAACAAGCAGGTGCAAGGTTTCCTGTGTATTAAGACTTGCAAGGACCCAGACAGAACCGAAACCAGCAACCATCTGCATATTAATGAGCAATCCCCAGGAACATTTGGAAACATTTAAGCAACCAAAAGGGCGCGAAACCCCTGGGGACTATAAAATAGAGTCCCCAAGTTCAGTTCGATCTTCTTGGCAAGGTCTCTCAGCAGCTCGAAACAACTCTTGACCGTGACTCTCAACAAGGAGAGACCTGCCTAGCAGCTGCACCAACCAAGTAAGTCTCCAGTCAATGCGAGATAGGCGGTCCTAGCTACTAGTCCATACCAGCTAAAAAAACAACCATCCAAGCTCATTACTTTTCTTTTCCTTGGCCAATTTTATGTCCCTCAATCCCTTTAATTTCCTAGGTTTTAGACCTTTACCTGCACTATTTCCCGCAAAGCTGCCTCAGCTGATGTGCCAACAGGTGACTCGCATTAAGATCATAAGACATAGGAGCAGAATTAGGCCACTCGGCCCATCGAGTCAGCTCCGCCATTCAATCATAGCTGATATTTACTCATCCCCATTCTCCTGCATTCTCCCCGTGCCCATAAATGCCCCCTCAGACGTTGCAGCTGGCACCCTGCCCTGTCCGTTGAAAGCAGCCCAAACTCCAACTACAAATTCTTTCAGTAACTCTGGTGTCTGACTAACTGAATATCGGCGATCCACCTCCAGGATGGCATCCACCAAACACTGCCTCTCCACCCTTTCACTCCTCTCCTTAGGCACCTTGTAAGAAATTATTTCTCCTCTAATAACCACATTCAAAGTCTCCCTCAACATGGAAGGCAAAATCTCCTCACTTCTGATCAACTTCAGACACTCCCGACCTTCTCCCAGAGCCCCGTATCCGCCAACATCAACATCTCCAGCTGCACCAACCAAGTAAGTCTCAAGTCAATGCACGCTGCGAGATAGGCGGTCCTAGCTACTATTCCATACCAGCTTGAAGCCTGCAGCCTCAGAATCGAACGAAAGGCCATTGTTCCCCTGATCTGGTGGGCCATTTCCAAAGCTAAGTATAGGCCTTTTAGTGTTTGAGATAGTCTAGTAAGTAGAGTTTTATGCATGAGTAATGATTGACTGTGTATAATAAATGTGTTTTGATTTGAAACTTACTAACTGGTGTATTGAGTTATTGATCAGCACTTGGCTTTGAACCTTGTGGTGGTATCAGAAAGATACCTGGCGACTCTAGAGCAAAGGTTATTAAACAGAGCAATTAAGCAAAAGCACAATTAGCAACAGGATACAGCAGGATTTAGATCATTTGGAGACTTGGGCGGAGAGATGGCAGATGGAGTTTAATCCGGACAAATGTGAGGTCATGCATTTTGGAATGCAGGTAGGGAATATACAGTGAATGGTAGAACCCTCAAGAGTATGGACAGTCAGAGAGATCTTGGTGTACAGGTCCACAGGTCACTGAAAGGGGCAACACAGGTGGAGAAGGTGGTCAAGAAGGCATACGGCATGCTTGCCTTCATTGGCCAGGGAATTGAGTATAAGAATTGGCAAGTCATGTTGCAGCTGTATAGAACCTTAGAGTATAGTCTTCAATTCTGGTCGCCACACTAACAAAAGGATGTGGAGGCTTTAGAGAGGGTCCAGAAGAGATTTAGCAGGCTGTTGCCTGGTATGGAGGGCATTAGTTATGAGGAGCGGTTGAATAAACTCGGTTTGTTCTCACTGGAACAACGGAGGTTGACGGGCGACCTGATAGAGGTCTACAAAATTAATAGGGGTATAGACAGAGTGGATACTCAGAGGCTTTCCCCCAGGTTAGAGGGGTCAATTATGAGGGGGCATAGGTTTAAGCTGCGAGGGGCAAGGTTTAGAGGAGATGTACAAGGCAAGTTTTTTACACAGAGGGTAGTGGGTGCCTGGAACTCGCTACCGGAGGAGGTGGTGGAAGCAGGGACAATAGTGACATTTAAGAAGCATCTTGACAAATACATGAATAGGATGGGAATAGAGGGATACGGACCCAGGAAGTGTAGAACATTTTAGTTTAGACAGGCAGCAGGCTTGGAGGGCCTGTTCCTGTGCTGTACTTTTCTTTGTTCTTTGTTCTTTGTTCTATCCTGAGCCACAGGAGTTTGCTCTGCTTTATCAGGATTTCCAACTACACCAAACTGCCTTAACTATTCATCTAGTCTCCGGATCTTGGGAATGCCATTTATTTTTCTAATTTGTCTCATACAGCTTTTGTCACTCATTTATATCATTGCATCTCACATCTTCATTGACTACTTTACAGCTCCTCTTTTTTCCTGCTTGCTATCTTCTTCCCCTCTTCCTCGCTCTGTTCCTTCCTAAAAGTTTTTCACCTTTACTATTTTTTGGTTTTATGGAGTGGCCACTTTCACCGTAGATGTTTGCCTGACTTGCTTTGTGCTCCCAGCATTTAAAACAATGAACTGGATTTGGAAATTTTGGTTCCGACCTGCTCTGAAGAGGAGAGAGGAGAAACTTGGAATCTTCAGTCAACCTGATTCTCTGTTCCTTCACGCTGGCTGGATTCTCCGTCCGTTTATGCCGGCGGAATTCTGCGTTCCCACTGCAGTGAATGGAGATTTGGCTGAGCGCCAGATTTTCCGTCTCGTTGGCAGTGGTAGCAAGGTGAACTCGCAATGGAAAATACCATCCCTAATATTAATCTGGGCTAAAATCTCCATTGGCATTTGGAAACTATAGTTTAATAAATGAAAGCCTTCACGGATTTGTTCAAAGCAAATCGTGTTTGACTGGGTTCTGTGGTAAAGTACTGCAAACATTTGTCCTTCTAAATATTGAGACGACCAAAGACATTGGGCGAAACTCTCCGTTTGGGAGACTAAGTGCTGACCCCGGGACTGAATGGGGGGATTTTCCACGATCCCGATACCCCGGGACTGAATAGGGGGTTTTCCACAATCCGGATAGGTGTGTGACTACTGGAGCCATGCAGGACATGGGCCAGCACTCGCGCCACGGGGAACCAGTGCAATTCCAATACTCGCCGGCCTGTGATTCACTGGGGTCGACACTCGAGAGCCTGACAAGCTGCAGACGCACATAAACCCTCTGCTTCCCACACACCCATTCCAGTCAAGAAGATGCCAACCCGGAGAGCGACCATGAGGTTTGAAGGGCAGCACGGTGGCGCAGTGGTTAGCATTGTTGCCTACGGCGCTGAGGACCCGGGTTCGAATCCCGGCCCTGGGTCACTGTCCGTGAGGAGTTTGCGCATTCTCCCCGTGTCTGTGTGGGTTTCACCCCCACAACCCAAAAGATGTGCAGGATAGGTAGATTGGCCACTCTAAATTGCCCCTTAATTTGAAAAAATAATTGGGTACTCTAAATTTATTTTTAAAAAAGGTTTGGGGATGCAGAGATAATGCTGAATTCTGTGGAGGAGAGGGGGCACACCCTGTTCCCCAGGGTGGGAAGGAGGATGCCACCCGCCGACATCAACCAGGCCTGGGTGCAGAGGCCATGAGCGCCATGGGCTCTATCGCAAGGACTGGACAGCAGTGCAGAAAGAAGCTGTACGACCACCTGAGGGTGGCCCAGTTAAGTCACCAGCTCCATGTCCCTGGAACCATCCCGTCCCACACCCATCAGCCCCCTGCCCATGCGGCCTCCATCAGGCAAAACAGTAGACATAGCTGGGTGGGGATAGACAATCCCCCCAAGCCGGCCAGGGTCAACCACGAGCTCTGTGCCCCTGGCCCACACTCCCCACACCCATCACCCCCCCTCCCCCCCAGAGGGTGGCTAAGCCCCACCCACCGGCAGTCCGCTTGCACCCCGTTGGACACCACATGCCAATACCCATACCCCCGCCATGGCTGAATGCCCTGCACACACAGGCCATGAGCTGCAGACCCCTGTGTGGCCCATGTCCGAATATCTCATACTATGCATTATCTGTCCCCCAGGAGAAGGCGGCCCACAACTGCAGGGAGCGGGAGAAGACTGCCAGACCTGCAGTACCTCACCATCGTGGAGCAGAAGGTGATGGACCTGGTCAGGGGGTCAGGGAGAGCGGGCAGTCGTAGAGACGGAGGTCAGCATGTGACCACCAAGTGAACCCCCAATGCGCTGTGATGGCCCAATGGCACCAGCGTGGACAACTTCATGTCTTCTTACATGAGGCTCCACCAGCCAAATTTCTACCCACTTACTTAACCAATCACAGAATTTCAGATCACTGCCTAGAGTTCTCCACACAGCATGATTTCCTACTAAACTTGTATTATCAGCATGTTTGGCTACAACACATTCTGTCCTATGATGAATGCAGACATTTCAGATATATTGTATTATAATCATTAGAAGAAGTAAGGGTTAAAACCTGGGTTAGAGTGTGTTCGACTGCTGCGTCATGTTTTTCAAATAATCTTAGTTTGAAAGACAACAAAGCTTTTAGGAACCTGAGCTTCAATTAACCATCATAAAAACTTGGGCTGATGCAATTTTGGTTTGATTAAGGGGATTCCCTGGGGAGTTAATCTGTTTTCAGCTTGGTGAGATGATGTAATTGCAGGGTGGAGCTAAAGCATCAGGCATTTTGTCATAGAATGTCACAGACTAGACATTTGTGGATAGAATTTTGAGAAAGCGTTTTCAGTTCAGTTCTGATCCAGGCTGAAGATAAGACCAAGTAAGGCAGTTTGCTCTCACGGTAAGTTAGTGAAACAAGATTAACTGTTTTCACAGCAGTGCAGACTTGTCTGAGGACAAGGGGAAGATGAAACAAGCTAGTTGAAAACACCTTTTGAAGACATCCAGCCAGAGTTTCTGTAGGGGTTTGGACCGGAGTCAGCTCTGTTCTGAAAAGCAGTCTCAATGATCTCTTTTTCAAAGAATAATTCTGCAAAGCAAGTATCCTTCTGTGCCATTGGTATTTAGGGTGGATTGAGAGCGAGGATGATTTCTTGTTGTTTAAGTGGGAAGAAAGATAGAAAGTAAAGGCATTGTATTCACTGTGTTGAGTAGTAGCGTTTATTTAAAACAAATTTATTTTTCCAATTAAGGTGCAATTTAGCGTGGCCAATCCACCTACCCTGCACATCTTTGGGTTGTGGGAGTGGGACCCACGCAACATGGGTAGAATGTGCAAACTCCACACGGACAGTGACCAGGGTCCAAGATCGAACCCGGGCCCTTGCCGCCATGAGACAGCAGTGCTAACCACTGCACCACAGTGGAGTAGTATTGTTTGAGGGTAATTATGAGTTATTTTTGGGGTGTGATGTTAAAGATTTTAATACTGTGTTATTAATAGGGTTTAGTTTAATCATACCATATCCCTATTTCTTCGTGCAATCACTCCTGGAGTGAAGTAATGGGACCATCAATTCAGCGAACACGTGTAGTTGGATCTGAACAGAGGCTTTAATACAGTTACAACAGAGCCAGCCTATTCGTCGTTGAACTTCAGATGAACTGGCAGGCTGGCTCTAAGGCACTGATCTTTATACATCGGTCCCAGGGGGAGGAGTCCTAGGCAGAGCCAAGGGAGGAGCCCAGTACAAACTCTCGCGTACTCCCAGAGCAACTCCCCCTGGTGGTTGGATAGTGCAACTGCACTTACAATGGTGGATAGTGAACATATATACACGGAGTTATATTGGCAACTATATACAGCACTGATCTTACAACGGGTAGATAATGAACATATATACATAGAGTGATATGGCAACTATATATAGTGTGAATCACATTCACCACATTCACCCCCTGTTAAAAAATCAAGTCCGGGGCAGCACGGTGGCCTAGTGGTTAGCACAACTGCCTCACGGCGCTGAGGTCCCAGGTTCGATCCCGGCTCTGGGTCACTGTCCGTGTGGAGTTTACACATTCTCCCCGTGTTTGCGTGGGTTTCGCCCCCACAACCCAAAAATGTGCAGAGTAGGTGGATTGGCCATGCTAAATTGCCGCTTAATTGGAAAAAATAATTGGGTAATCTAAAATTTAAAAAAAATCAAGTCCGGCGGGGGTGATGGCTCAAAGAGTCAGTCTGTTCGGTGGACGAATTGTCCGTTTTGATCTGCGGAGCACTGGGGTTGCAGCCTCTTGCGGTGGCTGGGCGGGCGTCGAGGTCTGGGGTACGGTTGCCGGCTCCCGAGCAAGTCTTGTCCGAGCCTCATACACATCCTGGTCGAATGGAGACTGGGAGCGCGGGGGACGGGCTGGTGCTGGCGCTCGGGACTGATGGGGTGAGCTCGCAGAATCGGGGGCGCAAGGGGGCAGCCACATATGGAACGGGGAAAGGAGTTCCTCGGTGAGGGTAGATGGGGGGCTGGATCCAGCGGGTGCCAGATCCCGGAGGGATACTGTATCCTGGCGACCGTCCGGGAACTCAACAAATGCGTACTGTGGGTTGGAATGAAGCAGGCGCACCTTTTCAACAATGGGGTCAGTTTTGTGCGCCCTGACGTGCTTCCTCAGGAGAACCGGGCCTGGTGTCCTCAGCCACGCCGGAAGTGAGACCCCTGTGGTAGTGCCCCTGGAAAAAATGAAGAGCCGCTCATGAGGGGTTTGGTTGGTAGCTGTACACAGCAGGGATCTGATAGCGTGGAGCGCGTCTGGGAGGACTTCCTGCCATTGGGAAACTTGGAGCTTTCTGGACCTGAGGGTCAGTAGGACGGTCTTCCAGTCCGTCGCGTTCTCCCTCTCCACCTCTCCGTTCCCCCTGGGGTTGTAGCTGGTAGTCCTGCTCGAGGTGATGCCCTTGTCGAACAGGTACTGACACAGCTTGTCACTCATAAAGGACGCACCCCGGTCGCTGTGCACGTAGCTGGGGAAACCGAACAGGGTGAAGAAACTATGCAGGGCCCTAATGACTGTGTGGGAGGTCATATCGGGGCATGGGATGGCGAAGGGGAATCGGGAGAACTCGTCAATAATGTTAAGGAAATAAACGTTTTTGTTAGTGGAGGGGAGTGGCCCTTTGAAATCGATCGCAAGGCGTTCAGGCAGGGGCTGGTTTAGCTCACCAGGCTAAATCGCTGGCTTTTAAAGCAGACCAAGCAGGTCAGCAGCACGGTTCGATTCCCGTACCAGCCTCCCCGAACAGGTGCCGGAATGTGGCGACTAGGGGCTTTTCACAGTAACTTCATTGAAGCCTACTCGTGACAATAAGTGATTTTCATTTCATTTAGAAGCCTTGACCAGGTGGGCCCTGTCTGGTCTATAGAAGTGCGGTTTGCACTCTGCACAGATCGGGCAGTCCCTGGTGACCGCTTTTACCTCCTCGTTGGAGAAAGGCAGGTTTCGGGCTCTGATGTAGTGGGCGAGCCGGGTGACACCTGGGTGGCAGAGGTCATCGTGGATGGCTTTTAGGCGGCTGATTTGTGCGCTAGCGTATGTCCCGCGGGATAGGGCATCCGAGGGCTCGTTGAGCTTCCCCGGTCGATATTTGATATCGTAATTGTAGGTGGAGAGTTCAATCCTCCACCGAAGAATTTAGCCATTTTTAATTTTGCCCCTTTGCGAGTTGTCGAACATGAAGCCGACCGACCGTTGGTCGGTAATGAGGGTGAACCTCCTACCTGCGAGGTAGTGCCTCCAGTGTCGGACAGCCTCCACGATGGCTTGTGCTTCCTTCTCAACTGAGGAGTGTCGGAGTTCTGAAGCGGAGAGGGTACGGGAGAAAAATGCAACAGGTCGCCCTGCTTGGTTTAAAGTGGCTGCTAGAGCTACCTCTGAGGCGTCGCTCTCAACCTGAAAGGGAGTGGATTCATCCACCGCCCGCATGGCTGCTTTGGCGATGTTCTCCTTGATGCAGCTGAAGGCCTGGCGCGCCTCAGCAGACAGGGGAAATCGTGTGGCCTTGAAGAGTGGGCGGGCTTTGTTTGCATATTGGGGGACCCACTGGGCGTAGTACGAAAAGAGCCCCAGGCACCGTTTGAGGGCCTTGGGGCCATGGGGGAGGGGGAGTTCTAAGAGGGGTGCATGCGGTCCGGGTCTGGGCCCAGGACTCTGTTCTCCACGACGTAGCCGAGGATGGCTAGTCTGTTTGTTCGGAACACGCATTTCTCCTTGTTATATGTAAGGTTTAATTTTTGGGCCGTCTGGAGAAAATGGTGGAGGTTGACGTCGTGGTCCTGCTGGTCATGGCCGCAGATGGTAACATTATCCAGATACAGAAACGTGGCCCGCAGCCCGTACTGGTCTACCGTTCGGTCCATTGCTCGTTGGAACACCGAAACCCCGTTAGTGACGCCGAAGGGAACCCGGAGGAAATGGAAGAGGCGGCCATCGGCCTCGAACGCCGTGTAGTGGCGGTCCTCCGGGCGGATTGGGAGCTGGTGGTCTGCAGACTTCAGATCCACCGTGGAAAATAGCCGATATTGGGCGATCTGGTTTACCTTGTCTGCGATTCTGGGGAGGGGATACGCGTCTAGGAGCGTAAAGCGATTTATGGTCTGGCTATAATCGACGACCATGCGGAATTTCACCCCGGTCTTGACGACAACCACCTGAGCTCTCCAGGGACTGTTAATGGCCTCTATGATCCCCTCACTGAGCAGCCTTCGGACCTCCGTTCTGATAAATACCCTATCCTGCAGGCTGTACCGCCTGCTCTGGGTGGCTACCGGTTTGCAATCCGGGGTGAGGTTGGCGAAGAGAGGAGGGGGGGCGATGCGCAGCGTGGCTAGGCTGCAGATAGTGAGTGGGGGCAGGGGCCCGCCGAAGCTGAGGGTGAGACTCTTGAGGTTACATTGGAAATCCAAGCCTAAGAGGAGTGGCGCGCAGAGGTCGGGCAAGACATACAGTTTAAATTTGGAATAGCTAGCGCCTCGAATCGTTAGCGTTGCTGTAGTGCGGCCTTGGATTTGGATGGAATGGGAGCCCGAAGCGAGGGCGATAGTTTGGCTGACGGGATAAACAGGGAGGGAACAGCGTCTTACCAGCTCTGAGTGTATGAAGCTCTCTGTGCTCCCGGAGTCGAAGAGGCACGACGTGTTGTACCCGTTGATCTGGACCTCGGTCATCGAATTTCTCAGATGCTTGGGGCGAGATTGGTCGAGGGTGACCATGTTGAGTTGCGGGCCGCGTGGTGGGTGCCCGGGGGAGTCGCATTCTTCCGATCGGGCGTCCTGTTGAGTAGATGCCGCTGCGTTCTGGCGAGCTTGATGCAGGAACACTGCGCTGAGTTGCGGGCCATGTGGTGACTGCCCGGGGAGGTCGTACTCCTCCGATGAGCTGTTTGAGTCTGGGGTTGCAGCTAGGGCCCGTGGATTGCACGTGGAGGGTGGTGATGAAGATGGCGTCCAAGATGGCGGCCCCCATGAATCGCACGTGGCCGGCCGCATGGTGGAGGTTTGCCAAGATGGCGGCCCCCATGGATCGCACGTGGCGGGAGGGGGCGGGGCCTGAGCGTGGGCCGCAGCGTTTTGGGCCCCGCGGGCCTGCTGGTGCTGGGGGCGATGTTTTTGGACTGTTGGGGTGTTGAGGGCTGGGGCCCTTCTGCCGAGTCACACTTTAGCATAGTGGTCTTTCTTCCCGCAGCTGCTGCAGGTCGCGGATCGGGCTGAGCAGTGCTGCCGCGGGTGCTGGCTTTGTCCACAGAAGTGGCAGGCTGGAGCAGTTGAATAACTGGTTTGGGGAGCTGAATAGTGGCAGGTTGGAGCAGTTGAATAACTGGTTTGGGGAGCTGAATAGTGGCAGGTTGGAGCAGTTGAATAACTGGTTTGGGGAGCTGAATTGTGGCAGGTTGGAGCAGTTGAATAACTGGTTTGGGGAGCTGAATAGTGACAGGTTGGAGCAGTTGAATAACTGGTTTGGGGAGCTGAATAGTGGCAGGTTGGAGCAGTTGAATAACTGGTTTGGGGAGCTGAATAGTGGCAGGCTGGAGCAGTTGAATAACTGGTTTGGGGAGCTGAATAGTGGCAGGCTGGAGCAGTTGAATAACTGGTTTGGCGAGCTGAGTAGCTGGCTGGGGGAGCTGAGTAATTAGCTGGAGCAGCTGTGGCAGCGCGAAAGCTGGGGGGCCTTGCGGCACAGGCTTGGGGGGTCCTCAGGTCAGGGGCCCATGCGGGGTTAGCGGGGTCTGCGGGAAACGAGTTGAGGCTGCGGAAGGAAACTTCCATTGTGATAGCAGCCTCTACGGTAGTCTCTGAGCCCTGGGCCCCATTTTCTAATAGTCTCTGGCGTACATAGCTAGATCGAAGGCCCGCTACAAAAACATCCCGCACAGCAAGCTCCCTATGTTTGGCCGCGGTTACGGCCTGGTAATTGCAGTCATTTGAGAGATTGTTCAACTTGCGTGCAAATTCAGCTAAAGTTTCAGTAGCCCGTTGTCGGCGAGTCGTGAACACATTGCGGGCAAAGACCTCGTTCATGGGCCTAATATACATTTTGTCCAAAATCGCCCGCGCTGCGGTGTAGGAACCGGCTGGATTTAATTGTGTAGAAATTCTGTGGCTTACCCTCGCGTGCAGTAGGCTGAGCTTTTGTTCCTCCGTAGTTTCAGCGGTGCTGATTTCGGCCAGGTAGGCCTTAAAACATTTCAGCCAGTGGCAGAAGGTTTCTTTCGCCTCTGCATCCTGCAGATCGAGTTCTAGACGTCCTGGTTTTAGAGCAGATTCCATGCTTTACTTCGGCAGCTTCTTAAGTGTATTAAATTGATGGAACCATCAATTCAGCGAACACGTGTAGTTGGATCTGAATAGAGGCTTTAATACACTTACAACAGAGCCAGCCTATTCGTCGTTGAACTTCAGATGAACTGGCAGGCTGGCTCTAAGGCATTGATCTTTATACATCGGTCCCAGGGGGAGGAGTCCTGGGCAGAGCCAAGGGAGGAGCCCAGTACAAACTCTTGCGTACTCCCAGAGCGACTCCCCCTGGTGGTCGGATAGTGCAACTGCACTTACAATGGTGAATAGTGAACATATATACACAGAGTTATATTGGCAACTATATACAGCATTGATCTTACAAAGGGTAGATAACAAACATATATACATGGAGTGATATTGGCAACTATATATAGTGTGAATCACATTCACCACATGAAGTATCCTTTCCTCAGTCTTACAACACGTAAAATAAAATACTGGGATTTTGGTCCAGTATCCCAGCCACTTTTGGGGTCTGTTCTGGGATTGTAACTGTCTCCTCATCCACATTGCTAATATAGATTGTAAATAGCTGAGGTCCCAGCACTAATCCCTGTGGCACTCCACAAGCTATGGTTAGCCAAAGTGAAAATGGCCCATTTATCCCTACTGTCTGCTTCCTGTCTGTTAGTCAACTTTCTCTCCAATACCATGAGCTCTTACATTCTTTTATCCTACCTTTTATGTGTCTCCTTATCAAAATGCCTATTGGAAATCTACATTTACTGGTTCCCCTTTATCCAGCCTGCTTGTTACACCCTCAAAGACCTTCAATAAATGTAACAAATATCATTTCCCTTTCACAAAGTCATGTTGACTCTGCCAGATTGTATTCTGATTTTCTAAAGATCCAGCTGCTACCTCCTTAATAATGGATTCCAGCATTTTCCCAAGGCAGATGTTAGGTTAATTAGCTTACCGTCTGTCTCCCTACATTCTTGGGGAATTACAGTTCTGGTTTTCCAATCTGGGACTAATCCAGAGCGAGAGAATTTTGAAAGATTGCAGACAAAGCATACACTATCTCTGCAAACCTTTTCTTTTAAGACCTTAGGATGAAGGTGTCAGGTCCAGGGAACTTGTCAGCCTTTAGTCCCACTAGTTTTCTGGTACTCTCGTTACAGGGATTGTTTTAAATATCTCTCTTTATTTAACCTCTGTTGCAGTCCACCTGGTGGAGGTTGGGCACTTTGGGGTTGGGAATACAATCAAGATGGGGTGTGGGACTAGTGGGGGCTGGGCAGTGTGGTGGGCTCCCTTGGGGGTCTTGGCATGTAGGAGAGGGTAGTTGAGCGTCCTGTGGGGGGTGAGGTGGGTGTTGTAGGAGAGTAGGGTGGGAGGGGCAGTTGGAGATACCGTGGGGGGGGGGGGGGGGGGGGGGGATTTGAAGTGGGTCAGTGCTATAGTCACCCAGAAGCGAGAAGTGGTTTTAATTTGTCTAACATTTTCTGGGTAGCAATTACTTTAAGACAGACAGAACCATCCAAATTGTGTTATCGAATGGTTCCCAGTGCAGGCGATTACCCATCGGAAGTCTGAACTTCCTGGGTAATTACCGTGAAAACATTCCCTGGAAACATCCATCGGGTTTGTCACTGGGGGGGGAGGGGGAGTGTTCCCAAGTGAATCCTGCATTGTGCTGCTCTGGAGTTTGGACGTTACTGGCCAATATGTTAAAGGTGCAATGCAAGTACATGTTGTACATTTTCTAAGATGATGATAAACAAATGATTCTTCACGTTCAATACCATCATGGTAAATTACAGGGACCTACCCTGGGGATTAAAGAACCCTGTCATCCAAAATACATTGGGCCTGCCTTCATATATCCAGGAGGAAAATTGTGCATTTCTCTCCAGAAACTCCGTGAACCAAAATCCCATTGTAGAAGAATCCCAGGAAATCTTCTTCCATATTTCAGGGACACGAGCGTTGTACATGTTATCCAAGGCATCTGTTAAAGTCTGTAAGGGAAAAGAGAGTGAGTATTGCACTTCATACAGAACCCTTACTCACTGAGATGTAGACAAATTAGGTCAGGTAAGTTTTTCTTTATCATTCACAGGATGAACGGTCGCTGGCTAGGTCGTCATTTATAACCCATCCTTATTTTCCCTTTAGAAAGTGGCGATCTACTTTCTTAAACCACTGAAGTTGATGGGGTATAGGTAAACCCACAGTGCTGTTGGGGTAGGAGTTCCAGGATTTTTACTCAGTGACGATGAAGGAGTGATGAGAACCAAAGGTTATTGAGAAAAATAAAAGGTCACGATGTAGGGGGTAACATATTGGCAAGGATAGATTAGCTGGCTAATAGGAAACAGAGTTGGCATAAACGGGTCTTTTTGTGGTTGACAGGATGTAATGAGTGGTGTACCACAGGGATCAGTGCTGGAGCCTCAACATTTAATAATTTCTATAAATGACTTGCGTGAAGGATCCAAAGGTACAGTTACTAAATTAATTGACATCACACAAGGTAGGTAGGAAAGTAAATTGAGAAGAAAACATAAGGAGGCTACAAAGGGACATGGATAGATTAAGTGAGCAGACAAAGATCTGACAAATGGAGTATGTTGTGGGGAACCGTGAAATGGTCTATTTTGACAGGAAAGATAAAAAAGAAACCTATGAACTCAATGGTGAGAGATTGCAGAGCTCTGAGGTGCAGAGGGATCTGGGTGTCCTAGTGCATGAATCACAAAATGCTAGTATACAGGAATTGCAAGCATTAGGAAAGCAAATAGAACGCTTTTATAAATCCATTTCCAGGATGGGGGTGTCACTGGTTAGGCCAGCATTTATTGCTCATCCTAAATTGCAGTCCGTGTGGTGTAGGTACACCCACAGTACTGTTAGGGCGTTCAGGATTTTGACCCAGCGACAGAGAAGGAATGGCGATATATTTCCAAGTCAGGATGATGAGTGGTTTGGAGGGGCACAGCCAGGTGGTGGTGTTGCCATGTACCTGCTTTCCTTGTCCTTCTAGATGGTAGTAGTCATTGGGTTGGAAAGTGCTGCCCAATGTTATTGTTTATTGTCAGGGGAATTGATGACAAAAGTAAGGAGATTATGCTTTAATTTGTATCCGCTGGAATTTAGAAAAGTAAGAGGCAACTTTATTAAAACATATAAAATCCTGTGTATTCTTGGCAGGGTGGATGTGGAAAGGATGTTTTCCCTTGTGGGAGATTCTCGAATTGGTGGCCTGGAGAGAGTGCAGAGGAGATTTACTAGAATGATAGCAGGAATGAGGAATTTTAGATACAAGGGAAGATTGAGAAATTAGGCTTGTTCTCCTTGGAGCAGAAAAGATTAAGAGGTGACCTTATTGATGTGTTCCAAATTCTGAACAATTTTACTTATTTACCTACATGTCTCTGACATAAAGGAATGGTGGGAAATATTGGATGGGCTGGGATTGTTCACCTGTGAACAGAGGAGGCTGAGGGAAGATTGAATTGAGATCTTCAAAATTGTGAGGGGCTTGGATAGGGTGGATGGATAGGACCTATTGGCTTCAGCAGGGAGGTCTGGGTGGATGGATAGGACCTATTGGCTTCAGCAGGGAAGTCTGGGTGGATGGATAGGACCTATTGGCTTCAGCAGGGGAGTCTGGGTGGATGGATAGGACCTATTGGCTTCAGCAGGGAAGTCTGGGTGGATGGATAGGACCTATTGGCTTCAGCAGGGAGGTCTGGGTGGATGGATAGGACCTATTGGCTTCAGCAGGGAAGTCTGGGTGGATGGATAGGACCTATTGGCTTCAGCAGGGAAGTCTGGGTGGATGGATAGGACCTATTGGCTTCAGCAGGGAAGTCTGGGTGGATGGATAGGACCTATTGGCTTCAGCAGGGAAGTCTGGGTGGATGGATAGGACCTATTGGCTTCAGCAGGGAAGTCTGGGTGGATGGATAGGACCTATTGGCTTCAGCAGGGAAGTCTGGGTGGATGGATAGGACCTATTGGCTTCAGCAGGGAAGTCTGGGTGGATGGATAGGACCTATTGGCTTCAGCAGGGAAGTCTGGGTGGATGGATAGGACCTATTGGCTTCAGCAGGGGAGTCTGGGTGGATGGATAGTGTGGTGATCACAAGTTAACCAGATGCAACACAACTGAGCGACCACTAGAGGGAGCACGGGAGAGCCATATAAATACATCAGGACAGGAAGTGGGGAGACACTCTTCACAGCAGGCGGGCTGATGAGCAGGACACAGCAGGCAAAGCTGGTAGTTAGCACTGGAAGGTAGTTCTAGGTCGAGCTCTGGAAACTGAACAAACTCACAATAAAGCATCTTCTCCACACTTGAGACTGCGAGCTTTATTAAGACACGAGGAACAACACATGGTACCTAGGAGTGATTTCAGACGCTTACGACAGGACAACTCAGCTGCAGATACAGAAAGCACAAAATGGCATGGAAATCTCCTACTGGACATTTGACTGGGGAAGACATCGCTAATTCGAGGATGTGGCATGGATACCCACCTCAGCTGGACACGACTGGTAATGTAATAAATGTCTGGAAAAGGTTCAAACAAATGTTCGATTTTTATCTCATAGCTAATGATGTAGCAGACGCCTCAGACAAAATTAAAATAGCAATTCTCATCGAAGGGCCTGTCAATAAGAAAGTGTATAATGGATTTAAACACTCAAAAGGTGAAGACAGGAACAGCTTACAAACGTTACTAAACAAATTTGAAGAGTACTGTGAGAAATTTGAACAGCAAGGCATGCTCACAGTCCAACCTGCACAGAGACTGAGTGATGCAAGACTTAAAAAATCACAAAAAGATCAGGAAATCGCGAATGCACAGTACAGATCAAAAAGAAGAAATAACATGAATTTTTCACAAAGCCAAAACGCTGAAATCCAGTCCAGATCGGAAAGAAAAGGTAACTTACAACTTTTAGAAAGAAAAAACGCTGAAATCCGCGATAAAATGGCGTCGGAGCACATTTTGCAGTCTCTGGTAAGCAAAGAACTACAAATCGCGTCTGCGCATGCGCCGGAACCGGAAGTTGCGCATGCGCCGGAACCGGAAGTTGCGCATGCGCCGGAACCGGAAGTTGCGCATGCGCCGGAACCGGAAGTTGCGCATGCGCCGGAACCGGAAGCCCCGCATGCGCCGGAACCGGAAGTCGCGCATGCGCAGTTTACAAAAGATCGCGGCGCCGATCGTTATGCGCATGCGCAATCCGCGCATGCGCAGTCAAAAAAAGTCTTCGTCGCGGACCGTCATGCGCATGCGCAAGCCGCGCATGCGCAATGGACATCGAACCGCACAAGGAAAGAAAGCCGATTTGCGCATGTGCAAGTCGTTCCTACGCGTGACGTCATGACGTCTGAGAATCCTGACCACGCCCACTTAAAAGGGAAATGCCCGAAAATTGAAAACAAGACACTTAAAGTGGTAAAACCAAATTTTCTTGCCTCAGAACACAGAAAAACGCCTGAACTTAAACCAACAGTGAAAAACAACTTGCACAAAACCTTGGAAAAAGCTGCCTTCACCACACACAGTGAAGCGAACAAAAAGAATTCCGAAACAACAAAAGATGATTTGTTTTTCGACGATTACCTCTCAGACCTGACTGGGTCAGTCGGATATGCTTATCACAGCATCAGCGACACGGTCGCAAAGCACAACACGAACCAACTCGTGGTAGATGAATCCAACCAAGATGATTTGGTTTTCAAAGAATACTACTCAGACATGGCTGAGTCAGTCGGATATGCTTATCACAGCATCAGCGACACGGTCGCAAAGTTCAACACGAATCAACTCGTGGTAGAAGAATCCAACCAGGATGATTTGGTTTTCGGAGAATACTACTCAGACACAGCTGAGTCAGTCGGATATGCTTATCACAGCATCAGCGACACGGTCGCAAAGTTCAACACGAATCAACTCGTGGTAGAAGAAGCCAACGAAGATGAAATGGGTTTCAAAGAATACTACTCAGACATGGAGGAGTTATTTGGACATGCTGATCACAGCATCAGCGACACCGTTGCAAAGCTCAACACGACTCTACTCATGGTGGATGAATCCAACACCATGGTGCCATGGCAGCTCGTCGATACATTGGATGACAGCAATACCCAAGACGAAGACGACGCCACACAGAGAGCACAGGAAGACTCCACGGAGCGAGCGATGACAGGCTCCACAGTGCGGGTGATGAAAGACGCCAACAGGGATGCAAGCAAACACTCCCGGGCGGACACCAAGCATGAACAAGACCATGAAGGTAAACCCGCTGTACCTGAGCAACCGCAAGCAGACTATGAAAGTCTACCAAGCTCACAGGAACAAGAGGAAAGAGCGGACTATGAAAGTCCAACACGCTCACAGGAACAAGAAGAAAAAGCAGACTATGAAAGTCCAACACGCTCACAGGAACAAGAAGAAAGAGCGGACTATGAAAGTCCAACACGCTCACAGGAACAAGAAGAAGACAATGCACCTCTGCCCACTGCATGCGAAGACAGTGACAAGGTGATCGCACTCGACGTACAGGATCACAGTGAGACTGACAGTTCTCAGCTTGTCTGTACCGAAGCACAGAGCGAAAACAGTGACAAGGTGCTCGCACTCGACGTACGGGATCACAGTGAGACTGACAGTTCTCAGCTTGTCTGTACAGAAGCACAGAGTCGGGCCACCCAACAGTCCAGAGAGACGATGCCGAAAGAAAACATGCAGATTTTGACTCCAGAAGAGGAGCACCTGGAGCCCAGAGAGACAACGCCAAAAGAAAACATGCAGATTTTGACTCCAGAAGAGGAGCACCTGGAGTCCACAGAGACAATGCCGAAAGAAACCATGCAGATTCTGACTCCAGAAGAGGAGCACCTGGAGTCCAGAGACATCAAACAAAAAGAAACCATGCAAATTTTGACTCCAGAAGAGGAGCACCTGGAGTCCAGTGAGACAACATCAACAGAAATCATGAAGATTTTAACTCCAGAAGCGGAGCACCAAGAGTCTAGAGAAACCACCTCAACTGAAATCATGCAGATTTGGACTCCAGAAGAGGAGCGCCGAGAGTCCACAGACACCGCGTCAAATGTAATCAAGAAGACTTTGACTCCGGAAGACGAGCACCAAGAAAGCAAAGATACGGAATCCAATTCTCCACAACTGATTGATGTCACCTGCACCGATGCAACATCAGATCATTCGCACCACTCGCAAGACGGAATGCTCAATGACTCAAATTATCCACTCGGGACACTCACAGAGTATAACAAGAAAAACGAAAGTCAAAAGAAACACAGCAAGAACAAAAACAACATGAAGCGCGACAAGACCAACAACAATAGCAAGAAGCACAGCAGAAACGAGAACGACAACAGCAAGAAGAAAAGCAACATGAAGCGCGACAAGACAAACAACGATAGCAAGAAGCACAGCAGAAACGAGAACGACAACAGCAAGAATAAAAGCAACATGAAGCGCAACAAGACAAACAACAACGTCAGGCACAAAGATAGCGACAACGACAGGGACAGAAACAACAAGAATGGCAACAAACACAACAAAGTCAGGAACAAAGATAGCGACAACACCAAAGACGGAAACGACAAAAACAGCGACAAGTACGGCAACGAAAACAACAAAAACAAGAACGACAGAAACAACAGCAATGAAACAACGACTTGTACACAATGGAACTACTTGGCACATGACGGACAATGCCACAGCGCATGGCAAAACGATGACAAGACTACAAACATGTCATGGGATGACGACGAATCGCATAAACACACGTCTGCTCCAGAACGAGCAAGCACACCAGCATCCAAGGCGGATGAGACAATAAATCAACACCACAAGCACAAAAAAAAAAAAAAAAAAGTCCATGCCAGTCAACATCAGTGATGTGACCATGCAAACACCTCGGGATGACGCATTGGGTACTTAAGATAACAAGGAACACCAACAACATTCACAGCGGACTTGCAATATCAATATCACCACGTCATCAACAACAAAAAGAAAAAAAAAAAAAGCTCTGAACAAATTCATCAAGTTTGGACTCATAAATGTGTTTATTAAGTTTGGACATATAAATACATTGGCTTTGTTAACTAAGGCAATAGCATCATCACTTGTATAGATACGCATATCATAAGTTACTGTTTTGTATAATTTTCCTTAATGCTGTACAGAAACTATGTAATGAGAGAGAGGGGGATGTGGTGATCGTAGATTGACCAGATACAAAAACAACAGAGCAAACACGAGCGGGAGAGCTATAAATACACTGGGACAGGATATACAATTTTCTTTAACGATGTTCAGAAAATATGTTAAGAGAAAAAGGGGGATGTGGTGATCACAAGTTAACCAGATGCAACACAACTGAGCGACCACTAGAGGGAGCACGGGAGAGCCATATAAATACATCAGGACAGGAAGTGGGGAGACACTCTTCACAGCAGGCGGGCTGATGAGCAGGACACAGCAGGCAAAGCTGGTAGTTAGCACTGGAAGGTAGTTCTAGGTCGAGCTCTGGAAACTGAACAAACCCACAATAAAGCATCTTCTCCACACTTGAGACTGCGAGCTTTATTAAGACACGAGGAACAACACAGATAGGACCTATTGGCTTCAGCAGGGGAGTCTGGGTGGATGGATAGGACCTATTGGCTTCAGCAGGGAGGTCTGGGTGGATGGATAGGACCTATTGGCTTCAGCAGGGAAGTCTGGGTGGATGGATAGGACCTATTGGCTTCAGCAGGGAAGTCAGTGAATAAGGGCATATACCCACCCCCACCCCCCAGGCTTGGATAGGGTGGATGGATAGGACCTATTGGCTTCAGCAGGGAAGTCAGTGAATAAGGGCATAACCCCCCCCCCCCCCCCATCACCAGCACATAGAAAATGCCAGTTTTACACCTTGGCTGTGCCAACCTGGCACCTGGGCAATGCCCCTGCCAGTGTCTCCTGGACACCTTGACCTTGCCAGGCTGGCACTCAGATAGCACTGCCAGGGTGACAGACTAGCAGTACCAGGATGCCAACTCATCCAAAGGGTATGCACCTGGGAGCCTCTGATCCCATGGGTGACCCCCACACGAGTGCCATTCTGTCTGGTCCCTGTTAGTGGGGACACAGTGCTGAACAGCACTCACACGTGATCTCCAAAGCAACAGGGATAGATCCCAATGCCTTGGGTACCTCGGGAATCTGCACATTAATGTGAGACTAGCTGTCTCGATCTAATATGCATATTTGCTGAAAAGTGAAATTGGCCACAACGGGCGGGATTTACATAGCGTCTCACGAGATCACATTAGACTTTGCAAGTTATTGCGAGCCGGGTAGATGCCGGCTACGGTGTCTCCTAGCTTTTATCGGCCATACTGCGCCGCAGTGAGCTGCTTTTCCGGTGCAGCGTAGCTGCTGGATTGCGCCTAAGATCACCGTTCCTTCACTGTCACTGGGTCAAAAACCTGGAACTCCCTTCCTAGGTTTACTTGCATTGCATAGGCAACAGCGGTTGAAGAATGCAAGTCACCATCACCTTCTGAAGGGCAAATAACACTGACCTCGCTCATGATGATGGTTCCCTCTATGGCCAGCTGTAAGTCAGTTAGACAATTCCGAAGCATCGTGATAACCTTCTGCATTCGGTCAATTTCCTGGCGTAGGAAAATATTAATCGAATTAAAAATTCCCATTTTTATGAGGCGAGATTTAACCTGTCAAAACAGAAAGACTCTTTCAATATGAGAAGTAAGTTTCTAGTTACCATTATTGTTCGAAATAGTGATGTAGAAAAGCTAATTTTAGGAAATGTTCCTGTTACAGCAGCAAATCTATGATCAGCAATTTCAAAATGAAGCGGAGTGCTGAAAGAGCCAGTAGATCCAGAAGGATTTTATTCAGTTATTAAACTCTCCTTGTATATATTAGTATTTAACACTAATTCAGCATTGTTGGGTGCAAAAGTCTTGGGACGGTTATTTGACAAATATGATATACAACTGGGGGGCTGAGGAGATGCTCACAGTATTTGGACTGTGATTCTTGAGTTTGGAATGTTTAATCAAGCTTAAATATGTCTAACACTGTTGTCCATTGCAGATAGAGATTGCTGAGTGTTGCGCCCTGCTGGGCCTTTTGCCTGGCAGTCTGCCCAGCTCGTGACTCCATCCCAAATCCTGAGGTCAGGCTTATTTGCATAAAGGGGCAGCACAGTGGCACTGCTGCCTCACAGCGCCAGGGACCCGGGTTCAATTCCAGCCTTAGGTGACTGTGTGGTATTGGTACATTCTCCCCATGTCTGTGTGGGTTTCCTCCAGGTGTTCCGGTTTCTTCTCAGTCCAAAGATGCACAGGTTAGGTAGATTGGTCATGCTAAATTGTCCCTTATTGTCCAAATGGTTGGGTGGGGTTATTGGATTACGGGGATAGGGTGGGGACGTGGGCCAAGATAGGGTGCTCTTTCAGAGGGTTGGTGCGGAGTCGATGGGCTGAATGGCCTTCTTCTGCACTGTAGGGATTTTATGATTCTATGAAAGGGATGGCTGGTTGTGACATTTTTAATATTCTGTGAATTGTGATCCATCTGCAATTTATCAATACTTTCTTGATATTACCTCAGAGATGTGGGGCGTAATAACCATAGAATGTGCATAATTGGAACTAAGGAGGGATTTACAATAATCAAGGCAAAATGTTGTGGATGCTGGAAAACCTCAACAGGTCTGGCAGCATCTGTGGAGAGAGAAACAGAGAACTTTTCAAGTCCGTATTATTACAATCCCAGACCAGACCCCAACAGTGGCTTGCATACTGGACCGAATCCCCAATATTGTAGTTTGTTTTAAGACTGTGCGGAAAGAAGGATTTTCTCCAGGAATGATTGCATGAAAAAATAGGGCTTTGGTATTTCTCAAACAAAACTTTGCTATGAATACAATATGAAACTTTTAACTTCACCGGAAAGACAGCTTCCAATTAGTCCTTAACACATCAATGCAATTTCCCATTAAACAAGAAGAAAGGAAACATACAGCTCTTAATCCAACTAATATTATCAGGGCGTAGAGTAATATATGCTTTCTAAAACAGATCTGGCTCCGGTTGGAACCCCTTCAGACTCTCGATGACTATCTAACAAATAGGGCTGGATTCTCCGTCGGCGGGTTCCTCCGTTTCACCGGCAGCGCACTCACATCTGCGGCATGGGGGTGTCCATAATGGGAAACCCCATTGGCCGGCTGCTGGGATGGAGAATCCTACTGCCGGCAGAGGTGCACCGACCCAGAAAACAGAATGGAGAATTCCGCCATTATCTCTTAATCTGCAAAAGACTTCCCAGGGACTTCGCCAGGCAATCCACTGTGCATTAGCCCAGACTGAAAAACACATTCCTTCATCAATTTCACCTGTTGGCTATTTGAAGTTCCCAAGCCTATATAAAACAAAATCCTTTTTAAAACCAGTGTAGCAAAACACACGCCACCCCCAAGCTTTTAACTCATAACTTGTCCCTATATTTAGAAGCCAATATTCATAAAATCTTCCAATCGTCATAGTATGACCTTTCTATGGACTATTTTTATTAGCGATTTTACCATTGCTGCTTAAATTACTCCATGTTATTGAGTGCAATTAAAATATTGGAATTTCCCCATTTCAGCCAGAATATTCTCCTAGTTTGCAACTACAGCTGCATCAAGAATACTTTGGGGCAGCTGACGTTGCTGGGTAACATCATCCCACCAGTTCCACCTCTTCTGGTGTCAGTATAGTGGGGATGGCAGTGGGAGGGTGGAGGATGCCAGAAGTCCCAACTCCCACATCTAGGGCAATTTCTCTACATTTAAAAAAAAATCTGAAACCTGGCAGTGCTGCGTCCGATTTAAAACTCCGTTTTTTCTACCCCGTTCAAGCAACCATTGTGCACTCCCAGGAATTTGGGGCTGATGTGTTTAAAAGCAACATTTGGTGGGTTTGGGGGTCCTTTATAGCTCAGTGAATAAATGCACTCAGGGTATAATCACAGGTCAAAGAACCAGGGGGAATGTGGGTCAGCATTTCAAGAAGGGAGGTGGGAGGGGGAACAGGTGTACTTTCACTTTCAGTGCTTAGGAGAAATCTTGTAAACTTACTTTTCTGTTTAGTCTTTTTACTAATGTCATGAGAATGTCACTTTAAGAAATGTTTGGCTGCTCATATTACTGCAGCAATGTCAGAGTTTGGGTGGAGCTGGGCTGTCAATTCTAAGTGTAAAATTCTACTAACATCAAGTCAATTAAAAGAAAATTGGAGACAACTTGTCTATGAGGAACATAATTTAAAGTCAAAATCAAAGGCAAAGTTATGAGTTGGGGACAATTGGAAAATTAAACTGTAGGAATCACAGAATTAAAAGTAACACCTCTATTGAAAACAATGAAACTTTGAACATCACAAAGGACAATGTAATCAGATCATGCCCAAAATGAATACTTAGTTGTATTAAAATGTTTAGATCAAAGATACTTTTTAACAATCATAAAGTGAAATAAGTTAATTTACAATAAGGCTCTAAAAACCTAATAATTGGTAGAAAGAGAATATAAACCCAGGGAGCAGAAGCAGACCAGCAACAGGAGGGGAGGAGAACTCAGAGAGAGGAGAGAAGCATATTTCAGCTCTCACAGCTCGGTCATGGGAAAGACAAGACAAGCAGCCAAGTTTAAACTGCTATACATTTAAGGAAGACTAGAATTTAAACAAGAGTCAGAGTCAGCTGAGAGATAGCCAGCAGAGCCAGCTCTTATAGCTCAGTACATGGATCGACAAAACACAGCAACAGAGCTAACCAGCGAATACATCCCAAGAAAACCAGACTTTAAAGAAGATTGATTGTCAAGGTGGGCCTGAAGGTCCCTTCAACCAACCAGCAGGATCCAGAAGCAAGATCCTTTTACCTTTCTGGAAAGAAAATGTTTGCAGCTTTTAAAAGAAAAAAAAATAATAATAAAATAACTTACTTAACCTGAAAAAGTGTTTTTTTCCTAAAGTCTACTTTACTTACTTAGCAATGCAGGACCCAGGACATCGATGCTACTAAGTGGTCAGTAGATAAAATCTTCGGGAAGGTATGAAGAAAATGAAATTAAATGAAATGAAAATCGCTTATTGTCACGAGTCGGCTTCAGTGAAGTTACTGTGAAAAGCCTCTAGTCGCCACATTCCGGCGCCTGTTCAGGGAGGCTGGTACGGGAATCAAACCGTGCTGCTGGCCTGCTTGGTCTGCTTTAAAAGCCAGTGATTTAGCCCAGTGAGCTAAACCAACCCCTTATTTGTATGTAACCCTATGGGTTATACCGGGGGATAACTTATATAGTTTGACCTGAATAGCACCCACCGAAACCTCGGAGTCAGGGAGTGAGAATCCCTGTTCACCAGTTAGAATGTCGGTCCTTTTTGGTATAGGGGGAATTCTAAGAATAGTGGTGAGTTTTCAAAAACAATATGCATTACTTAGTGTTGTATTCTTTGGGGGTTGTATTTGAATTGATAGTTGCTAAGATGTTCACTGTATGTTTTAAAAAGGTTAACTTGAGTTCATAGAATAAACATTGTTTTGCTTTAAAAGTACTTTTCCATTTCTGCTGTACCACACCTGTAGAGTGGGCCGTGTGCTCCCCATACCACAATCCATTAAAAGTTGTTGGTCAGGTGATCTCCATGATACACTTTGGGGTTCTCTAAACCCTGGCCCATAACACTAAGGGCAGTTATAACCTGCCTGCTTACTATTGGCTGGGGACTAATGACAATCCCACAATCCTATGGGAGTATGAGCTTCCCCAATGAGGGGGGGGCGGAGAAATCATTAGCAGACTCCCTGCATAAATAGAGCTGGCCAGTTTGGAACCAGCACAGAGAGAGGAGTGAGCAGCAAGGGAAGTTGCTGCTGCTGCAGCATATATGTTATTGTAAATAAATGTTATTTCTTTGTATCCTGAAAACTCGTGCTGGATTCTTCGTGGCTGTCACAAAAGGCACAGTAAGTCCACACAGAGTAAAATAAAGAAACACAGTTTTATTGACAACATGATATACACACTGCCTGGTAGATCCCTACTGAGTTCCTGCTTTGGTCGGTGCCTAACTGGCCGGTCTTTTATACAGAGGTCAATAGAAACTTCCACCTCTAGCGTTGGAACTCACACTCCACAAGGACCACTGGGAAGATAATCATTCCTACCCAGGAGCTCCCGGGCTATTACAGTCTTCAGACCAAGCTATTGCTGTCCACTGAATTCCTGCTCCAAATGATTTGTGGCCAATTGACATAATATAGGAACCCGGTTTGTATGCACACCGCAATTGTTAAATTTAAAAAGAGTGGGAATGGAGTGAGTATTTCACACCTTCCATAGAGTGAGGAGTTACAATTTCATCCAAATTAATGTTCTGGGAAGAGGGTCACATGTAACTACACTTTTAATTCCAGTTTAGATAATCTTAATTAAATTAAACTGAAGCTACCTTGTTGAGAACGATTTAACAGCTGAAAGTTTGTCTTTATGGAATACAGGTTTGGGTCCTTAAGCAATGATAGAATAGAATTCCATTGAATCCTTACAGTGCAAGAGGAGGCCATTCGGCCATTTGGCCCATCAAGTCTGCACCAGCCCCCTGAAGGAGCACTCCACCTAGACCCACTCCCCTGCTCTATCCCCGTAACCCCACCTAACCTGTATATCTTTCGACACAAAGCGGAAATTTATCATGGCCAATCCACCTGATCATCTGTGGGATGAAACCGGAGCACCCAGAGGAAACTCACACAGACAAGGGGAGAACATGCAAACTCCACACAGTCACCTGAGGCCGGAATCAAACACAGGTGTCTGGTGCTGTGAGGCAATTTCTGCACTGTGGGTAAATTGCTCACCAAGTCTGAACTGGAAGTAATGTTTAAAAGGGAATGCTGTGCCTTATTTATTGGAAATTGCCCCATAAACCATTAGTCATACACATGCATATTTTATGGACATTCATAATTCTCCCTCAGTGTACCCAAACAGGCGCCATAGTGTGGCGATGTGGGGATTTTAACAATAACTTCATTACAGTGTAATGTAAGTCTATTTGTGACACTAATGAAGATTATTTATTATTATTATGATTAAGGGAAAATTCCTGAGCTTGAAAACATTTTTGAGATGGTCAAAAGTCTTCAAAGGGTGGCAGGTTAGTCTACAGCTCAGTAAAGGCCCTTCGGCCCATCACCTGTGAGTCAGTCAAAAACAGCCACCCAAGTATTCTAATCCCATTTTCCAGCACTCGGCCCATTACCTTGTACGCCATGACATCAATCAACTTCTATCTGTTGTAAGACTGATTGCTAGGACATTAATTGCAACAATTTTATGTTTATTTTCTAGACTTCTGAAAAACTAAAGATATAATTTGTCTTTGAGAGGCCAAATATATTTGAGCTCAGTGACTCTCACAACAGTAAAGTACCTACCTCATGTGCCAAATAATCTGGGGGCAGTTTGATCAACATAGCACCAGCCAGTTTAAAGACACTAGATTCTCGAGTTTCTCCTCCTCCTCCAGAGCTTTCCTTTGGTTGGATATTGGTGATAGTGTTGAGAATTTCAGCTGCAGTGTTACTCTGGTACCTGAAAGAAAGGGGGACAATAAATGCAGAGGGTCTTTGAAGACTTGGGAATGTACTTTTTTTTTTTCTTTTTGTCATAAATGTAGAGTATCCAATTCATTTTTTCCCAATTAAGGAACAATCTAGTGTGTCCAATCCACCTTGCCTGGACATCTTTGGGTTGTGGGGGCGAAACCCACACAAACACAAGGAAATGTGCAAACTTCACATCAGACACTAACCCAGAGCCAGGATTGAACCTGGGACCTCAGCACCATGAGGCAGTGGAATGTACTTTTCTAACAGCCCTTAGTGGTTTGGGGTTTTCCAGCACACTGCAGGTATCTTAAAGCTCTTGGGGGCTGCTCTGATGACTTCATTGGTGATGCACGATCAATTGCACAAAGGCTGGTTTAAGACTGGTTAAGGGGCTGGTTTAGCTCACCAGGCTAAATCGCTGGCTTTTAAAGCAGACCAAGCAGGCCAGCAGCACGGTTCGATTCCCATACCAGCCTCCCGGGGGCGCTGGAATGTGGCGACTAGGGGCTTTTCACAGTAACTTCATTGAAGCCTACTCATGACAATAAGTGATTTTCTTTTCATTTCACTTGAGTTGGGTACAACTGAGGCTTTATTGCTCTAAGATGTGTGGCCTCCCACAGCAGCTGGCGAAATGGCTGCCGCATGGAGGACACACATATTTATACTCCGCCTACTGGGCGGAGCCAGCAGGCAGAGACTACCGGCTAACCTGTAGGACAGGTCCGACCATACACCCTCTAATAGAGGTGCAACAGTGGTTTACCACAATTGGTTAAGTTTGTGACTGCATCATTTAATTAAGATCACAAGTCTGCAGAGTTAACCATCTCAGGAAAGTCATTGCCTCAGTTTCTGCAGATTGGGAAGGAGACAACTAGCTTTGGCTGTAAAAATAGCATGCTGAGCCTCACTAATTGGATTCATATGAAAACTCAGACAGGAGACCAATAGATAACTCACATCAATGGGAGTGAACATCACCAAGAGGTCAATGGCTTTAGGAGAGGATAAAAGAGGCTGGACGAACTGTTACAAACAACTACGAAACAGAACACCTGGAGGCCTTGTTCATCGTGGCCGGGGACTTCAACAAGGCCAACCTCAAGAGTGTACTGCCAAAATTCCACCAGCACATCTCCTGTCCCACGAGGGGTGACAACACTCTTGGCCACTGCTGCTCAAAAATCAAGGGTGCCTACCGTTCCATCCCCCAACCACACTTTGGGAAATAAGACAGTGCTCCTTCTCCCGGCATACCAGCAGAAACTCAAGCGGGAGAATCCAGCTAAGAAGACCGTGCAGGTCTGAGGAAACAGAGGAGCTCCAACGTGACTGCATAGAGACAGTGGACTGGTCCATATTTAAGAACTTGGCGACCAACTTAAATGAGTATGCCACTACCGTCACAGACTTCATCAGCAAATGTGTGGACAACTGCGTGCCACAGAAAGCAGTACTATGTTCCCCAACCGGAAACCATGGCTCAATCGCGCGATTGACTCCCTACTGAAGGACAGGTCTGAGGCATTCAAGACAGGTAACCCTGACGTATACAATAAATCCAGGTATGACCTCCGCAAAGCCATTCGAGATGCCAAGAGAGAATATCAGACTAAGCTAGCGTTACAGACTAGCATTACAAACTCTCGGCGGTTGTGGCAAGGCCTAAACAATATAACGGGCTACAAAGCGAAGCCGAGCAGTATCTCCAGCAGCAGCGCACCCCTCCCCGATGAACTCAATGCATACTATGCTCAGTTCGAGCAGGAAACCAACGATCTGCTGTTGAGTGTCCCAGCAGACCAATAACACGCTCATACCCACCATCACAGCTTCAGAAGTCAGATCGGCTTTCCTGAAAGTGAACCCTCGGAGGGCGACGGGTCCGGATGGGATGCCTGGTCGTGCACTCAGACCCTGTGCGGACCAGCTGGCAGATATGGTCGCGGACATCTTTAACCTGTCCCCACTCTGCTCCGAGGTCCCCACCTGCTTCAAGAAGACCACCATCATACTGGTGGTAAAGAAGAACCAGGCAACGAACCTCAATGACTACCGCCCGGTGGTCCTGGCTTCAGTTGTAATGAAATGCTTCGAGAGGTTGGTCATGAAGTGCATCACCTCTATACTCCCAGAACGGCTTGATGCACTGCAATTTGCATACTGCCGCAACCAGTCCATAGCAGATGCCATCTTCCTGGCCCTACACTCATCCCTCGAGTATCTCGACAACAAGGGCAGCATGGTAGCACAATGGTTGGTGCAGTTGCTTCACAGCTCTAGGGTCCCAGGTTCGATTCCTGGCTTGGGTCACTGACTGCGGAGTCTGCATGTTCACCCCGTGTGTGCGTGTGTTTCCTCCAGGTGCTCCGGTTTCCTCCCACAGTCTAAAGATGTGCAGGTTAGGTGGAGTGGCTATTCTAAATTTCCCTTAGTGTCCAAAAAGGTTTGCTGGGGTTAATGGTTACAGAGATAGGTTGGAAGTGTGGGCTTAAGTGGGGTGTTCTTTCCAAGAGCCGTTGCAGAATAAATGGGCCGAATGGCCCCCTTCTGCACTGTGAATTTTATGAAGGACTCCTACATCAGACTCCTAATTTTTGACTACAACACCGCCTTCAACACCATAATCCCAGCCAAGCTCATATCAAAGATCCAAAACCTAGGACTTGGCTCCTCCCTCGGCAACTGGATCCACAACTTCCTGACCCACAGACCACAATCAGTAAGAATAAACAACAACACCTCTTCCACAATAGTCTCAATACCGGGGCCCCGCAAGGCTGCGTAATTAGCCCCCTGCTATACTCCCTGTACACACACGACTGCATGGCAAAATTTGATCCAACTCCATCTACAAGTTTGCTGATGATACAACCATAGTGGGCCGGATCTCGAATAACGACGAGTCCGAATACAGGAGGGAGATAGAGAACCCAGTGGAGTGGTGTAACGACAACAATCTATCCCTCAATGCCAGCAAAACTAAAGAGCTGGTCATTGACTTCAGGAAGCAAAGTACTGTACACACCCCTGTCAGCATCAACGGGGCCGAGGTGGAGATGGTTAGCAGCTTCAAATTCCTAGGGGTACACATCTCCAAAAATCTGTCCTGGTCCACCCACGTCGACGCTACCACCAAGAAATCACAGCAGTTGTAGCCACCTGGGGTGGCCACTTCCCGATTCCAAAATGGATGCCCGCAAAGAATACAGGGAAAATCGGCCAGGCACAGGAAAACAAGCAGGTGCAAGGTTTCCTGGGTATTAAGACTTGCAGAACCCAGACAGAACCGAAACCAATAGCCATCTACATATTAATGAGCAATCCCCAGGAACAATTAGATACATTGAAGCGATCGGGACCAAGACAGACTCCCCGGCGCCAGCGGGAGCCAGGACAAAGGGAGGCCAATGGACACATAGGCCCAGCGATCAGGGAACAGTTCCAGTATTGGAGAAATTGATTGAAACGATTGGGACATGGTTTAATTAATTGGGACTGGGTCCGGGGGTCCGCCCACAAGGGCGCGAAACCCCTGGGGACTATAAAGTCGAGTCCCCAAGTTCAGTCCGCTCTGTTGGCAGGCTCTCTTGGCAGCTCTCAAAGAACTCTTGACCGTGACTCTCAGCAAGGAGAGACCTGCTTAGCAGCTGCACAAACGTCTCCAGTCAACGCACGCTACGAGATAGGCGCTCCTAGCTACTATTCCATCCCAGCTTGAAGCCAGCAGATTCAGAGCCGGACAAAGGCCATTGTTCCTCTGACCTGGTGGGCCATTTGAAAGCTAAGTATAGGCCTTTGGTTGTAGTGATAGTTTGGTAAGTAGAGTTTTATGCATGAGTAGTGATTGACTGTGTGTATAATAAATGTGTTTTGATTTGAAACTTACTAACTGGTGTATTGAGTTATTGATCAGCACTTGGCTTTGAACCTCGTGGTGGTATCAGAAAGATACCTGGCGACTCTAGAGCAACGGTTATTAAACAGAGCAATTAAATAAAAGCAACACCTAGCAACACAGTGCCTATACTTCTTTAGGAAACTAAGGAAATTCGGCATGTCCACATTTACTCTTACCAACCTTTGCAGATGCACCACAGAAAGCCTCCTATCTGGTTGCATCACAGCCTGGTGTGGCAACTGCTCGGCCCAGGACCGCAAGAAACTTCAGAGTCGTGAACACAGCTCAGTCCATCACACAAATCTGCCTCCCATCCATTGACTCCATCTACACCTCCTGCTGCCTGGGGAAAGCGGGCAGCATAATCAAGGATCCCTCCCACCCAGCTTACACTCTTCCAACTTCTTCCATCGGGCAGGAGATATAGAAATCTGAGAACATGCACGAACAGACTCAAAAACAGCTTCTTCCCACTGTCACCAGACTCCTAAATGACCCTCTTATGGACTGCCCTCATTAATACTACACCCTGTACGCTTCATCTAGGGGCTGGTTTAGCTCACTGAGCTAAATCGCTGGCTTTTAAAGCAGACCAAGCAGGCCAGCTGCACGGTTCAATTCCCGGACAGGCGCCGGAATGTGGCGACTAGGGGCTTTTCACAGTAACTTCATTGAAGCCTACTCGTGACAATAAGCGATTTTCATTTCATCCGATGCCAATGTTATGTAGTTACATTGTGTACCTTGTGTTGCCCTATTATGTATTTTCTTTTATTTCCTTTTCTTAATGATCTGTTGAGCTGCTCGCAGAAAAATATTTTTCACTGTACCTTGGTACACGTGACAATTAACAAAATCTAATCCAAGATGTAAAAAAAGCTTCAATTTCTGTGTCTTTCTAACCTGCTTGCCTGATGTTATTTTTGTATTATATTCCCTGTTTCCATAGTGGTTCCATTATGACTGCCATCACCAGCTCACTGTTAGTACAATGAAGTACTTTCAATAACCGGTGTTAAAGGAAAATTGTTCTGGATTCTTTCATTCGAGGAACGAGTTTATTTGAATCTACCACATCAAATCTTGTTAATTGAAAACATTTCAATTCAATGTCCTCTTAACCTTTTAATTGCAAAGGAAGTCAATCTAACTATCTGTAGCCTGTCCTTATAATCTTTAAACCTTATCCATCTAATGAACCTGTGCTACATCCCATCTGACAAGAACTGAATGCAGTTACTCCACATGGAATCTGACAAAGCCATGCTGACTATTCTTGATCAAACTGTGCATCTCCAAGTGGAGATAGATTTTCTCCTTCAGAATTTTCTCCATAAGTTTCCCACCACTGACCTGAGACTCACTGATCTGTAGTTCCCTGGTTTATCTCTGCAGCCTTTCTTAAGTAATGGACCACATTAACTGTTATCCAGTCCTCTGGCACCTCTCCCAGTAAAGAATTAAAAATTTGGGTCAGAGCCCCTGCAATCTCCTCCCTCACCTCCAACAGCAGCCTGGGACACAATTCATCCCGACCTGGGGATTTCTCCACTTTTAAGCCTGTGAATACCTCCAATACCTTGTCCCTCCCTGTGACAACTTGCTCAATAACCTCACAGTCTCTCCCCGAGTTCCAGATCTGCCTCCTCATTCTCTTGGGTGAAGACAGATGTGAAATATTAATTTAACACCCTACAAACTCCACCCACAGATTCCCTAATGGGTGCTACTTTTTTCCTTGTTATCCTCTTCACATTGATATACAGAGAATATCTTGGGATTTTCCCTACTTTTAAAGGCTAGAGATTTCTCATCTCCCCTCTTTGCTTTCTTAAGCTCCATCCTGCACTTTCGGAACTCCACTAATACCTCTGTTGATTTGCTCCCCGTGTACTTACTAAAAGCCTCTCTCTTCTTATTCATTGTATTCTGAATATCTCTGGTCATCCATGGTTCTCTGGGCATGTTACTCCATCCTATTACCCTAGAGGAACATGTTGGGCCTGTACCCTCCTCATTTCCTCTTTGAACACCCCCCCACTGCTGTTCTGTAGATCTCACCACCAGTAACTTGTTCCAATCTACCTTGGCCAGATCCTGCCTTATTTTACTAAAGTCTGCTCTCCACAATCCAAGGCCTTTTTCTGCATTTTGTCTATTTCCTTGTCCATAACAAACTTAAATTGCACCATGTCGTGATCGCTGTCACTGAATTGCTCCCCCACCATCACGGCAACCACCAGTTCGGCTTCATTCCCCAAAATTAGGTACAGCACTACATCACCCGTTGGACCCGAGGCCCCTTATTTACTCCCTTTTTTACAAAAGATTAAGCTATATAAGTTAAAGTAATTAATTAATGATTTTTTTTACCATACTTTGGTTTAGAGAACCCCCTACTTATGATTTAGTAAGTAATTAAATAGGTTTAATTAGTTTAACAATGTTTTAGTTTCAAGTTGAGTGCAGATTTTCTCCAGCTAATCAAGTCACAGCTTTCTGATGACGGGCGGGATTATCTGAGCCTGAGCCGAGTCGGAGAATCGGCAGGGGGCGCGCAAGTCCCGCCACACTGCTCCGACGCCGGCCGCTGATTTACCGGTCGCAGAAGAATCAGCGTATATCGCGCCAGCATGGTTGCCGCGGCACCGGTCGGGGGCCATTGACAGTGTCGCCCGCAGCGATTCTGCGCGCTCAACGGGCCGAGTGCCTGCCGAGTCCTGCCAAGTCCCACCGCCGTCATTCACGAATGGTCCTACCCGGCGGGACCTCGCCGTTCTGGCTACGGGGCTGTCCTGGTGGGGGGGCAGTGGGAGGCGACTCCGGGGGGGGGTGGCCTCCACGGTGGCCAGGCCAGTGATCGGGGGCAATCGATCATGGCACACTAATTCCGCGGGGGGGGGCCTATGTTCCTCCGCACCGGGCTCCTGTAGTCCTGTAGGTATCCGCCATGTTGCCCTTGGGCTGGCACGGAGACGGCTGTGGCGCGCATCCGTGCCAAGCATGCACGGACCCTTGTCGGCCATGACGTGCATGCGCAAACCCGCGCCAGCCATGTAGGGGCGGCTTTCGGCGCTGGAGCAGCGCACAGCACTCCGCCGCCATTCTAGCTTTCGAGGAAGGGGAGAATGACTGGGCCTGAAGGCCCATTGATGCCAGTGTTGCTCGCGCTGGTTTTGACGCGGCGCCAACACTTGGCTGAGATTTGAGAGAATCGCGGCCGACGTCTCCTTGTTTGAATTTTTTTTACCTCCGGCCAGTTCCTCTGTATAGTCACCAGTGTCTAGAACTCTTCTCTCAGCCTCTGCTACCTGAAGAATTACCGGTCAGTTCTCTCCCTTGTAGCGTCAGCTGGCAGTTTCACATTCTCCCAGTTCCACCTAACTCCCTGTTAGCTGTACTATCCTCCTATTTCTAGCCTCAGTGGCATGTGGCACAGAGAGTAATCCCGAGATTACAATTCTAGAAGTCTTGTTTTTCAACTTTCTACCTAACTCCCTGAACTCCTGCTGTAGGACCTCGTCACTCTCCCTATCTATGTTGTTACAACCAATATGTACCACGACTTTGGGCTGTTTAACCTCCCCCTTCAAAACGTCCTGTGCCCGTTCAGAGACATCCTGGACACTGGCACCAGGGAAGCAACATACCATTCTGGAGTTTCTTTCACATCTGCAGAAGCATCTATCTGTGCCCCTGATTATAGAGTCCCCTATAACTATCACTCTAGTGCTCTTTCTCCCTCCCTGCTTAACAACAGAGCCAGCCGTGGCGCCACTGCTGTGGATGCTGCTAATTAATGGTTAATAAAACATTATAAATATTAAATCTGGAGAAATGAATGGTAAATTTTCAATCTTTAAAAAAAGTTATTTTTATTCAAATTTTTTGTCAAAAACATAATTTTTGCATAACCGTGCGCAACCATTAACATAACAAAATGAAATAAAAGTTAACCATATATACAAAGAAAAGAACAATACAATGTAACGATTCCGCCCCCCTCCCCTCGGGATGCTGCTGCTGCTGACCTTTACTGCTCTCCTAGAAATTCGAGGAAAGGCTGCCACCTCCGAGAGGACCCTCTCAAGGCAAACGTTATTTTCTCGAGGCTGAGAAACCCAGCCATGTCACTAACCCAGGTCTCTACACTCGGGGGCTTCAAGTCCCTCCACATTAAAAGAATCCGTCTCCGGGCTACCAGGCAGGCAAAGGCCAATACGTCGGCCTCTTTCGCTTCCTAAACTCCCGGATCGTCTGACGCACCAAAGATCGTTATCTCTGGACTCGGCACCACCCACGTGTCCAAGATCTTGGACATTGCCTTAGCAAAACCCCACCAGAATCCAGAAGAGCCGGGCATGCCCAGAACAAATGGACATGGTCTGCAGGGCTTCCCGCACACCTCGCACATTTATCCTCAACCCCAAAGAACTTGCTCATTCTGGTTGCTGTCATGTATGCCCGGTGGACCACCTTAAACTGGATTAAGCGAAGCCTCGCACATGATGAGGAGGAGTTGACCCTGTTTAGGGCATCCGCCCACAGGCCCGCATCGAGCTCCCCGCCTAGCTCCTCCCCCAATTTACCCTTAAGTTCCTCCACTGGGGCTTCCTCCATCTCCTGAAGTTCCTGATAGATGTCCGACACCTTCCCCTCCCTATCCTGTATCCTGCGTGGGGATAGCAGCAGTGTGGTAGTGACCACTGTTGTATATATATCACACATGAGGTGTATTATAGTAAGGCTCCTGTACTACAGGTACGGGGGTAGATCCCTGCCTGTTGGCTCCGCCCAGTAGGCGGAGTATAAACCTGTGGGCTCTCCAACCTGCAGCCATTTTGACAGCAGCTGTGGGAGGCTACATATCTCTGCGTAATAAAGCCTTGATTACATCCTACTCTCGTCTCGTCGTAATTGACAGTGCATCAAGCGGAAATGACACCACCTGTTTTTTCAGAAAGGCGCGTACCTGAAGGTATCTGAAAGCATTTCCAGGGGGCAGACTGAATTTCTCCTCCAGCGCTTTCAGGCTGGGAAAGGTCCTGTCAATGAACAGGTCCACCATCCTTTTAATGCCTGCCCTATGCCAGCTTTGAAACCCTCCGTCTATCTTGCCCGGGACAAATCTGTGATTGTTGCGTATCGGGGTCCAGACTGAGGTTTCCTCCACCCCTCTGTGCCTTCTCCACTGACGCCAGATCTTCAATGACGCCACCACCACTGGACTGGCAGCGGGCCGGCGAGAACGGCAGAGGTGCCGTTACAAGTGCCCCTAGGCTGGTACTTTTGCATGAGACCGCCTCTAACCGCTCCCACGTCGACCCCTCCCCCAGTACCCATCCTCCCCTACTGCGCTCTAGATACAGTCTCTCGCGGGGTCTTGCTTGCCCATACAAAACCCAAGATGATCTTGTTCACCCGCTCAAAGAAGAACTTAGGGATGAGAATGGGAAGGCACTGGAAGACGAACAGGAATCTGGGGAGAACTGTCATCTTAACGGTCTGCACCCTCCCCACTAGTGATAGCGGGAGCATGTCCCACCTTTTGAAGTCCCCCTCCATCTGCTCTACCAGCCGGGATAGATTAAGCTTGTGGAGGGCATCCCACTTTTGAGCCACCTGTATCCCAAGGTACTGGAAGCTTTTCTCGACCATCTTCAGCGGAAGCTCTCCCAGGCTCTTTTCCTGCCCCTTAGCTTGGATCACAAACATCTCGCTTTTCTTCTTGTTCAGCTTGTACCCCGAGAAATTGCCAAAGTCTCTCAGAATCTGCATGACCTCCCCCATCCCCTCTAGTGGGTCCGAGATATACAGGAGCAGGTCATCCGTGTAAAGCGAGACCCGGTGCTCCTCGCCGCCCAAACCAGCCCCCGCCAGTTCCTTGAAGTCCGCAGCGCTATAGCCAGCGGCTCTATTGCAAGGGCGAATAGTAACGGGGAGAGGGGACACCCCTGCCTCGTCCTCCGGTGGAGCCTAAAGTATTCCGACCTCACCCTGTTCATGCACACACTTGCCACGGGGGCCTGGTAGAGTAGCTGGACCCAACCTATGAACGCCTCAACGAACCTGAACCTTCTTAGCGCCTCCCACAAGTACTCCCATTCCACCCAGTCAAAGGCTTTCTCTGCGTACATCGCCGTCATTACTTCTGCCTCCCCTCCCTCTGAGGGCATCATGATGATGTTTAGGAGCCTCCGTACATTAGAGTTCAATTGCCTCCCATGACGAAGCCTGTCTGACCCTCCCCATCACCCCAGGGATACAGTCCTCAATTCTAGCAGCCAAGATCTTGGCCAGCAGTTTGGAGTCTACGTTCAGGAGCGATATCGGTCCAAAAAATCCACACTGTAGTGGGTCTTTCTCTCGTATGAGGATGAGTGAGATCGAAGGCTGTGACATAGTTGGGGGGAGGGTCCCCCTCTCTTTGGCCTCATTAAGGGTCCTTAGTAGGAGTGGGCACAGCAGTTCCGAATATTTCTTGTAAAATTCTACAGGGTAGCCATCCAGCCCCGGGGCCTTGCCCAACTGCATGTTCCCAAGCCCCTTTACCATCTCCTCCAGCTCTATCGGGGCCCCCAGTCCCTCCACCAGATCCTCTTCCACCTTTGGAAACCTCAGTTGGTCCATGAATTGCTTCATCCCCTCCTCTCCCGGCGGGGGCTCTGACTCATACAATTTACTGTAAAACGCCCTAAAAACTTTGACACCCCCCTATGGACGTGTTGCCCTCCTTATCCCGTATTTCCCCAATTTTCTTGGCCGCCTGCCTCTTGCAGAGTTGGTGCGCCAGCATTCTACTTGCTTTCTCCCCGTACTCGTAGACAGCCCCTTCGGCCTTCCTCAGCTGAGCTACCGCCTTCCCCGTGGTCAGCAAGTCAAATTCCGCCTGCAGCCTCCGGCGCTCTTTCAGTAGCCCCGTCACGGGGGTGTCCGTGTAACTCATGTCTACTCTGAGTATCTCCTCAACTAGCCTTTCTCTCTCCACTCTTTCTTTCTTCTCTCCATGGGATCTGATAGAGATTAACTCTCCTCTGATAACTGCCTTCAGGGCCTCCCACACCGTGGACGCCGCTACCTCCCCTGTATCATTAATTTCCAGGTAGTTTTTAATGTTCCTCCTTATCCGCCCACAAACTTCATCGTCTGCCAGCAGCCCCACATCTAGCCTCCATAGTGGGGGCTGACCTCTCTCCGCCCCAAGACGCAAATCTACCCAGTGTGGAGTATGCTCGGAGACTGCAATTGCCGAGTATTCAGTCCCCTCCACCCTAGGGATTACCCCCCTGCTCATCACAAAGAAATCCACACGGGTATAAACCTTGTGGACATGGGAAAAGAAAGAGAACTCCTTCGCCCTCGGTCGGGCGAATCTCCACGGGTCTACGCCCCTCACCTGTTCCATGAACCCCTCAGTTCTTTAGCCGCCGCTGGTCGCTTCCCCAACCTGGGGTTTGACTGGTCCAATACGGTGACTATGACAGTGTTGGAATCACCCCCCATAATCAGACTGTGTGAGTCTAAGTCCAGAATTTTACCCAGTGTGCGTCTCATAAATTCTCCGTCATCCCAGTTCGGGACGTAAACGTTCACTAGCACCACCTGAGTCCCCTGCAGCTTCCCGCTAACCATTATGTATCTGCCCCCCTTGTCAGCCACAATATTCCTTGCCTCAAAAGCCACCTGTTTGCTGACCAGGATTGCCTCTCCTCTGGTCTTTGAATCCAGCCCCGAACGGAACACCTGGCCCACCCGCCCTTTTCTCAATCTTGTTTGGTCCATGATGCGACCATCAATTCACGCGAAACAGAGAGTAGATGTAAACTGTGGATTTAATCGACTAGAACTAGACTAGAGCCTGCCTGCGACTGATCTGCTAGAGAGAGCTGCCTACAGAGCTGCTGCTCTTTATACTTCCCCTCAAGGGGCGGAGCCGACAAGGGCAGCAACCTGATATATCCTATGTAATATCGTACAAGGGTCCATAGGTGGAGCCCACATGGGTAACTGTGATACAGTAACATACATGGTGAATGTTAATACAATACGTTCACCACATTCAACCCCTCTTAAAAAATTGAAGTCCTGCGGGGGTGAAGGGTTCACAGGTTCAGCCTGTCCGGCGCCCTAATCGTGCGCTGTGATCGCCAAAGCTCTGGTATCGCACCTGGGCCGGGTGTCGATCTCTTCCTTGTGGGCCTGGGTGGTGAAGCCGCCGGTGCGGGCACAGACGTGGACTCCGGGAGCGTGTCTTCTGGAGCTCCGTTCCTGTGGGTCGGTGAAGGGGGGAGTGAGGACAGGAGGGGGTGAGGATGCCATGTAGGGGCGGGGGCGCTGTTCGGCATTGGTTGAGGGGGGTAGGTTGGGGTGGCGGTGGTAGTGGAACCTGCGGGCGCTAGGTCCCGGAGGGAAACCGTATCCTGTCGGCCATCTATGTATGCATACTGGGGTTGGTGTGAAGGAGCTGAACCCTCTCGACCAGGTGGTCGGGCCTATGGCTCCTGACCTGTTTGCGGAGTAGGACCGGCTCCGGTGTCTTTGGCCAGGAGGGAAGCGAGACCCCGGAGGTGGATTTCCTGGGGAAAACAAACAGGCGGTCATGATGGGTGTCGTTCGTGGCCGTGAAAAGGAGGGACCTAATGGAGTGAAGTGCGTCGGAGAGGACCTCCTGCCAGTGGGAAACTAGGAGATTCTGAGACCGTAGGGCCAGGAGGACAGTCTTCCAGACCGTCGCGTTCTCCCTCTCCACCTGCCCGTTTCCCCGGGGGTTGTAACTGGTAGTCCTGCTCGAGGCGATGCCCTTACCGAGCAGGTACTGACGCAGTTCGTCGCTCATAAACGACGAGCCCCGGTCACTGTGGACGTAAGTGGGGAAACCGAACAGGGTGAAGATGTTGTGCAGGGCCTTATAGAAACATTTAAAATTATGAAGGGAATAGATAGGATAGATGCTGGCAGGTTGTTTCCATTGGCGGGTGAAAGCAGAACTAGGGGGAATAGCCTCAAAATAAGGGGAAGTAGATTGAGGACTGAGTTTAGTAGAAACGTCTTCACCCAAAGGGTTGTGAATCTATGGAATTCCTTGCCCAGTGAAGCAGTTGAGGCTCCTTCATTAAATGTTTTTAAGGTAAAGATAGATAGTTTTTTGAAGAATAAAGGGATTAAGGGTTATGGTGTTTGGGTTGGAAAGTGGAGCTGAGTCCACATAAGATCAGCCATGATCTCATTGAATGGCAGAGCAGGCTCGAGGGGCCAGATTGCCTACTCCTGCTCCTAGTTCTTATGTTCTTAAGATCTTATCGTTCTTGATCTTGCCCTGCTGTGTATTATCAAACATGAAGGCTACCGATCATTGGTTGGTGACGAAGGTGAACCTCCTACCAGTGAGGTGGTGCCTCCAGTGCCGCACAGCTTCCACGATGGCTTGGGCTTCTTTTTCGACCGAGGAGTGTTGAATTTTGGAGGCGTTGAGGGTACGGAAAAAAATGCTACTGGCCTGCCCGCCTGGTTAAAGGTGGTGGTGAGGGCGACTTCTGATGCGTCGCTCTCCACCTGGAAGGGGATGGACTTGTCCTCCGCGCGCATCGCGGCCTTGGCAATATCTGCCTTGATGCGGCTGAGGGCCTGGCGGGCCTCAGCCGCCAGGTAGCCTTGATTAGTGGGCGGGCTTTGTCCGCATAGTTGGGGACCCACTGGGCGTATTAGGAAAAGAACCCGAGGTACCTTTTCAGGGCCGTGGGGCAGTGGGGAAGGGGGAGTTGCAGGAGGAGGCGCATATGGTCGGTCGGGTCCTAGAACTCCGTTTTCCACAACGTAGTCGAGGATGTCTTGGCTGGTTGTGCGGAAAACGCATTTCTCCTTGTTATAAGTGATGATGTGGAGATGCCGGCGTTGGACTGGGGTGAGCACAGTAAGAAGTCTTACAACACCAGGTTAAAGTCCAACAGGTTTGTTTCAAACACGTTATAAGTGAGGTTGAGGGTTTGGGCGGTTTGGAGAAATCTCTGGAGGTTGGCGTCGTGGTCCTGCTGGTCGTGGCCGCAGATGGTGACGTTGCAGCCCGTACTGGTCCACCATTTGGTCCATCGTTCTTTGGAAGACGTTTGTGACGCTAAAGGGGACCCGGAGGAAGTGGAAGAGGTGGCCGTCTGCCTCAAAGGCCGTGTAGTGGTGGTCCTCCGGGTGGTTTGGGAGCTGGTGGTATGCAGACTTCAGATCCACCGTGGAGAACACACGGTAGTGTGCAATCTGGTTAACCATGTCTGCGATCCGGGAAGGGGATACGCACAAGGTGCGTGTACCGGTTTATGGTCTGGTTGTAATCTACAACTATCCGGTTCTTTTCCCCGGTCCTGACGACCACCACCTGAGCTCTCCAGGGGCTATTGCTGACCTCGATGATCCCCTCCCGCAAGAGTCGCTGGACCTCGGACCTGATAAAAGTCCTGTCCCGGATGCTGTATTGCCTGATTCTGGTGGCGACTGGCTCACAGTCGGCGGTGAGATGTGCGAAGAGCGGGGGGGGGTCGACCTTCAGGGTCGTGAAGCTACATACGGTGAGTGGGGGTAGGGGCCTGCTGAACTTCAGGGTTAGGCTCCTGAGGTTGCACTGGAAGTCCAGTTCCAACAGGAGAGGAGCGTAACGTCGGGGAGTACATATAGCTTAGAATCGGCGTACTCGGCGCCCTGTATTGCAAGGATTGTGGTATTGCACTCCCGGATCTGCACCGAGTGCGACCCAGAAGTGAGGGAGATGGTTTGATGTGCAGGGAAGATTGGGAGCGAGCAGCGCCTTACCATGTCTGGGTGAATGAAGCTCTCCGTGCTCCCGGAGTCGAACAGGCAAGGCGTTTCGTGTCCATTGACGCTGCAGATGGTGGCCAAGATGGTTGCCCCTGTCGGTCGCACGTGTTGGGCGGCGAGGAAGATGGCATCCAAGATGGCGGCCCCCATGAGTCACACGTGGCAGGCCACGTGGGTGACGATGGCCAAGATGTCGGCCCCCATGAGTCGCACTTGTGTGTGCTTGAAGATGGCTGCCCCCACGGACCACACGATGCCGATGACACGTCCTGGGGTGGGGGGGGGGGGGGGGGGGGGGCGGAGCCAACAGGCACACTGCAGGGTCTGCAGCCTGTGAGCCTGAGAGTCGGGCCTGTGATTTTGAGGATTTGGACCTGGCCAGGCAAACTTTAGTGGAATGTCCCGTTTTACCGCAGTCGTCGCAATTCGAGTTCCGAGCCGGGCAGCGCTGACTGAGGTGCTGATGCTGGCCGCAGAAATAGCAGGGTAGCCCCCTGTGTTGGGTGGGCAGCCGTGCGGCACAGGCCTGGGGTACTCTCTGGTCGGGGTCCACGAGGGGGTCGCGTGATCAGACGGGAACGCGTTGAGGCTTTGGAACTCTACTTCGAGGGACGAGGCTAGCTTTACCATCTCTTCTAGGTCGAGGGCACATTTTTCGAATAGGCACTGTCTCACGTAGTTGGAACTGACTCCAGCCACGTAGGCGCCTCGGACGGCGAGGTCCCTATGTTGTGTGGCCAAAACGGCATGGTCGTTGCAACTTTGAGGTCGCGTAGGTACTCCTCCAGCGATTCCCCGGGGCGCTGGGGGCGAGTAGTGAGGAGATGCTGCGCGTAGACCTTGTTCACTGGCCTTACGTATAGGTGCTTCAGCATCGCGAGGGCGTCTGCGTAAGTGGAGGCTTCCTCGAGTTGTGCAGAGATTCGATGGCTCACCCGTGCGTGGAGGAAGCTCAGCTTCTGATCGTCGGAGACGGAAGGCGAGGAAGAGGCGGTGAGGTAGGCCTCGATATAGCGGAGCCAGTGTGAAAAAATCCCTTTTGCCTCTGCGGCTTGTGGGTCGAGTTCCAGTCGGTCAGGTTTGAGGGCCGATAAAATGCTAGGATCCCAAAGAAGGTCCTACAAAAAACAAAATCCGGGGGGGGGCTAGCCCTCCCGAATCTACAATTCTACCACTGGGCGGCAACAGCCGAGCGAGTAAGGGGATGGATCCAGGAGCCAGAAGCCGAGTGGGTGCGTGCGGAGGAGGCCTCCTGCATGGGAACCTCCCTCCGGGCCCTCGCCACGGCAGCACTCCCATCCCCACCCAAAAAACACTCCAGCAGCCCAGTGGTGACAGCCACCCTCCAATCCTGGAACCAACTGCGGCAGCAATTTGGCCTGTACAAAATGTCGGACAAGGCTCCCATCTGCAACAACCATAGGTTCAAACCAGCACTGACTGACGCTACCTTCAAAAGGTGGAGGCAGGACGGGGGGACACTGACAGTCAGGGACCTATACACGGACGACAGGATCGCAACACTGGACGAACTGACAGAGAAATTTCAGCTAGCTGGGGGGAACGAGCTACGGTACCTGCAGCTCATAAAACTTCCTATGAAAGGAGACAAGGACGTACCCACAACTGCCACGACAGACACTACTGGAAGACCTACTGGACGCAAGTATCCTAGTGACATGTATGACCGACTGGTAGATAGGGACGACACCGTACTGGACGCAACAAGAAGGAAATGGGAGGACGACCTGGGGATGGAGATAGGGTGGGGACTCTGGAGCGAAGCACTGCATAGGGTCAACTCCACCTCCACGTGCGCAAGGCTCAGCCTGACGCAACTAAAAGTGGTACATAGAGCCCACTTAACGAGAAACTGTATGAGTAGGTTATTTCCGGAGGTGGAGGACAGATGTGAACGGTGCCAAAGAGGCCCGGCCAACCACGCCCACATGTTCTGGTCTTGCCCCAGACTTGTGGAGTACTGGACAGCCTTCTTCGAGGCTATGTCCAAAGTGGTGGGGGTGAGGGTGGAGCCATGCCCGATAGTGGCGGTCTTCGGGGTTTCAGACCAGCCAGATCTAATCCTGGGGAGGAGGGCGGACGCCCTTGCCTTTGCCTCCCTGATCGCCCGCCGTGGAATCCTGTTTGGCTGGCGGTCAGCAGCACCGCCCAGAGCTGCAGACTGGCTGTCCGACCTCTCGGAATCTCTCCAATTGGAGAAAATCAAATTCGCCATCCGAGGGTCAGACGACGGCTTCCACAGAGCGTGGGAGCCATTCATGCAATTGTTCCGGGACCTGTTTGTGGCCAACGTACAAGAGGAAGAATAGTCGGGTGGCCAAGAATCAGGGGAAAATGGACGGGAATCGGGGGAGGGTAGCCGGGGGGGGGGGGGGGGGGGGGGGGGTTACGGGCTCGTTATGGGGGTTTGATGGCAAGCTAAGGCCCAAAACCAAACTATAAATAAATGCCTATAAACATGTGCCTCGGCCATATTGGGGAATGTAAAATATGTATGCTGGCTAAAGGGGGCGGCCACAATTGTTGTTATGAAGATGCTTACCTGTAAATATTCATGTTAAATTTTTGTGTTTTCTTTTTTTCTCTCTAATAATTTGTCATATATAAAATATGAAAACTCAATAAAAAACCTTTATAAAAAAAAAGGTTTGAGGGCCGATTCCATTGTGGTGTTGTAGTCGATTAAATTGATGCGACCATCAATTCACGTGAAACAGACAGTAGATGTAAACTGTGGTTTTAATCGACTAGAACAGAGCCTGTCTGCGACTGATCTGCCAGAGAGAGCCGCCGACAGAGCAGCTGCTCTTTATACCTCCCCTCAAGGGGCGGAGCCCACAAGGGCACCAGCATGATACATCCTATGTAATATCGTACAATGGTCCATAGGTGGAGCCCTCATGGGCAACAGCGTGATACAGAGTAATATATGGTGAATGGTTAATACAATACGTTCACCACAGTCCGCAAGTTTTATGTGCGTCTCCTGTAGCATGGCTACGTCTGCTTTTAACCCCTTTAGGTGCGTGATGCACGATCAATGACTCCAGAAGCGAGATTGGATGAGAATTGAAGGCTTTACTGGGCAGACCAACAGGCAGGCTTCACCAATGATCTTACTGTCTCAGGTACCACCCACACCAATGATCTAACAGCATCAACCTAGGTACCGTAATACCTCTAACACCGACTACCACAGTGCGAGAACATGCGAGCCCTCTTGACCGGCCCATTTAGGCCCCGCACATTCCACGTGATCAGCCTGGATGGGGGGCTAATGCCCCCCCCTCCCCCGCCGATTAGCCATCTCCCTTTTTCGGCCAGCCACGAGCCCGCGTCCCTCGCTTACTTGAGCCCTCCCATTGGGGGCGCCCACCCCCGACTCTCCCTCTGTTCCCCCATGTTGGTTCCTTTTCTGTCAGCAAAGCAGCATCCCATCTCCCCCCCCCCCCCCCCCCAGCCCTTACCAGCCCAGGTGATCCCAAACCCCCAAGTCAAGCACCCGCTTGACACTGGCTCTCCCCCCATTACGCTTCCGTCAGTCAGTTGACCCATGATGTGACCATCAATTCACAAGACACGTGATTGGAAGTGAACAGTGGTTTTAATAATCTTACAACAGAGCCTGCCTGCGACGAGATGAACTGGCAGCAGGCTCACGACTGCAGAGCTTTATATTTCTGGTTAGTGGGAGGAGCCATGGGTGGAGCCATGGGCGGAGCCAAGGGTGGAGCCCAGTACAAACTCCTCATCTCCCCCTATGGGCAGAGCCACGCAACGGCTCGTATACAGAGCCCACAAGGACACAATACATATAATACAACACAGTGTGAATTACTAGGTTTATAATTCACCACATTCACCCCCTGTAAAAAAATCAAGTCCGGCGGTGGTGATGGGTCTACAAATTGAGCCGGTCCGGCGGCCGAGTCGTCCTTTGGGATCGGCGAAGCACCGGGGTTGCAGCCTCTTCGGGTGGCTGGGTGGGGGCGGTCGGTGAGGGTACGATAGTGGACTCCGGGGGTGATTCGGTCCGAGCTTCGTACCCGACTGGTTCGACGGGCGACGGGGAGCGCAGGAAACCCATAGGCGCGGGGGCGCGGAGCATGAGCCGTGAATCTGTAGGTGCGGGGGTGCAGGGTGCAGAGGGTTGGGTGGGGTGTAGTGTGAGGGGTACCTCGGCGGCCGTGGTGGTGGAGTTGGATCCTGCAGGTGCCGGGTCCCGGAGGGAAACAGTGTCCTGACGGCCGTCAGGGTATTTGATGAAAGCATTTTGGGGGTTGGAGTGGAGTAGGAACACTCTTTCTACGAGTGGGTCAGTTTTGTGTGCCCGGACGTGCTTCCGGAGGAGAACCGGGCCTGGTGTCTTCAACCAGCGAGCGAAACCCCCGTGATAGTGCCCCTAGAAAAAAGAAATAGCCGTTCGTGAGGGGTCTGGTTGGTGGCTGTGCACAGGAGGGACCTAATAGCATGGAGCGCGTTGGGGAGGACCTCCTGCCAATGGGAGGTCGGGAGATTCCTGGACCGGAGGGTCAGTAGGACGGTCTTCCAGACCGTCGCGTTCTCCCTCTCTACCTGCCCGTTCCCCCTGGGGTTATAGCTGGTAGTCCTGCTCGAGGCAATGCCCTTGTCGAGCAGGTACTGACGCAGCTCGTTGTTCATAAAGGATGAACCCCTGTCGCTGTGCACATAGCTGGGGAAACCAAACAGGGTGAAGATACTGTGCAGGGCTCTGATGACTGTGTGGGAAGTCATATCGGGGCATGGGATAGCAAAGGGGAAGTGGGAGAACTCGTCGATGACGTTCAGGAAGTACACATTCCTATTGGTCGAGGGGAGTGGCCCTTTGAAATCGATGCTCAGGCGTTCAAAGGGCCGTGATGCCTTTACCAGGTGGGCCTTGTCTGGTATATAGAAGTGCGGTTTGCACTCCGCGCAGATTGGGCAATCCCTGGTGATGGCTTGGAGAAAGGCAGATTTCGGGCTTTGATGTAGTGGGCGAGCCGGGTGACCCCCGGGTGGCAAAGGACATTGTGGATAGCTTTCAGGCGGTCGTCTTGCGCGCTGGCGCACGTGCCGCGGGACAGGGCATCTGGGGGCTCGTTGAGTTGTCAAACATGAAGGCAACCGATCTTTGGTCGGTGATGAGGGTGAACCTCCTACCTGCGAGGTAGTGCCTCCAGTGTCGGATAGCTTCCACGATGGCTTGTGCTTCCTTTTCGACTGAGGAGTGTTGAAGTTCCGAATCGGAGAGGGTTCGGGAGAAAAAGGCGACTGGTCTCCCTGCCTGATTTAGAGTGGCTGTGAGAGCAACCTCTGAGGCATCGCTCTCTACCTGGAAGGGGACGGACTCATCCACCGCCCGCATGGCCGCTTTGGCGATGTTCTCCTTGATGCAGGTGAAGGCTTGGCGAGCCTCAGCTGACAGAGGAAAGAGTGTGGCCTTAAATAGTGGGTGGGCTTTGTCCGCATACTGAGGGACCCACTGGGCACAATACGAGAAGAATCCCAGGCACCTTTTGAGGGCCCTGGGACAATGAGGGATAGGGAGTTGTAAGAGTATGAGGGAGAAGGAGTTGCATACGGTCCGGGTCGGGGCCCAGGACTCCGTTTTCCACGACATAACCGAGGATGGCTAGCCTAGTCGTGCAGAAAACGCATTTCTCCGTGTTATACGTGAGGTTAAGTTTCTGGGCAGTTTGGAGAAATTGATGGATGTTAGCGTCATGGTCCTGCTGATCATGGCCGCAGATGGTGACGTTATCCAAGTACGGAAACGTGGCCCGCAGCCCGTACTGGTCTACCATTCGGTCCATTGCTCGTTGGAACACCGAGACCCCATTCGTAACGCCAAAGGGAACCCGGAGGAAATGGAAGAGGCGGCCATCTGCCTCGAACGCCGTGTAGTGGCGGTCCTCCGGGCGGATTGGGAGCTGGTGGTATGCAGACTTCAGATCCACCGTGGAGAAAATGCGATACTGGGCGATCTGATTCACCATGTCTGCAATCCTGGGGAGGGGGTACGCATCGAGGAGCGTGAACCGATTAATGGTTTGGCTATAGTCCACTACCATTCGGAATTTTTTCCCGGTCTTGACGACCACCACCTGAGCTCTCCAGGGGCTGTTACTGGCCTCTATGACCCCCTCACGTAGGAGCCTATGGACTTCGGTTCTGATAAACACCCTGTCCTGCAGGCTGTATCGCCTGCTGCGAGTGGCTACGGGTTTGCAGTCTGGAGTGAGGTTAGCAAAGAGTGGAGGGGGGGGTCGATTTTTAGCGTCGCTAGACTGCAGATAGTGAGTGGAGGTAGGGGCCCGCCGAAGCTGAGTGTGAGGCTTTTGAGGTTGCACTGGAAGTCGAGTCCCAGTAAGAGTGGGGTGCAGAGTTCGGGAGTACGTATAGCTGGACTTTCGAATAGCTGGCGCCCTGAATCGTTAGGGACGCGACGGTGCGCCCTTGGATGTGAACAGAGTGTGAACCCGAAGCGAGGGAGATAGTTTGCCGTGCAGGGAAAATAGGGAGTGAATAGCGTCTTACCAGATCTGGGTGTACGAAGCTCTCGGTGCTCCCGGAGTCGAAGAGGCACGGTGTCCTCTACCCGTTGATTTTAACGGTCATCATTGAGTTGCGGAGGTGTTTCGGACGCGACTGGTCCAACGTGACCGCGCTTAGTTGCGGGTAGTCGGCGGCTCGATCAGCTGTGCTGGAGTGGCCCCTTGATGACTGACCGCTGAGGTCGTAGTCTTCGAGGTGAGTTTCAGAGGTTGAAGAGGATGGATCCCAAGATGGCCGCCCCCGTGGATCGCACGTGGCGGGCGGCGAGGAAGATGGCGTCCAAGATGGCGGTCCCCATGAGTCGCACGTGGCCGGCCGTGTGGAGGAGGGTTGCCAAGATGGCGGCCCCCATGAGTCGCAAGTGTCAGGTGGGGCGGAGTCGGCAAACAGGCTGCAGCATTTTGGGGCCTGCGGGCCTGCGAGTTTGGGAAGCGAGTGCTCTGGGCTGCGGGAGAGTTTGGAGAGGGGGTTTTCTTCGCCTAGCATACCCGGGCATAGTGTCCTTTGCGACCGCAGCTGCTGCAGGTCGCGTTGCGGGCCGGGCAGTACTGCCGTGGGTGCTGGGGCTGTCCGCAATAATGGCACACTGGAGCTGCGTAGTGGGTGGGTGGCCGCGTGGCGCAGGCCTGGGGCAGTCGCTGGTCGGGGGCCCATGATGGGGTCGCTTGGTCCGCAGGGAACGAGGCTGCGGAACGAGACCTCCATAGTTGTAGCTAACTCTACAGTGTCCTCCAAGTTCTGGGGCCCTTTTTCAAGCAACCGCGGGCGCACATAGTTGGACCTGAGCCCTGCCATGTATACATCTCGGACAGCGAGCTCCATATGTTGGGCGGCTGATACAGCTTGATAATTGCAGTCCCGAGCTAAAGCTTTTAAATCGCACAGGAATTCTTCCAGGGACTCCGCGGGGCGCTGGCGGCGGGTCGTAAAAATGTGGCGCGCGTAGACCTCGTTGATGGGACTCACGTACATTCGATCGAGCATGGCCAGGGCCTCCGTATACGAGGAAGTACTGTTAAGTTGAGTAGAGATATGGTGGCTCACCCTTGCGTGCAGAAGGCTGAGTTTCTGCTCCCCCGTAGTTTCTAAAGTGCTTGATTCAGCCAGGTAGGCCTTGAAACATCTGAGCCAGTGTAGAAAACTTTATTCGCCTTTGCAGCCTGCGGGTCGAGTTCTAGTCGGTCAGGTTTGAGGGCTGATTCCATAGTAGTTTTCGTCAAGTTTCCTAAGATTATTAAATTGATGTGACCATCAATTCACAAGACATGTGATTGGAAGTGAACAGTGGTTTTAATAATCTTACAACAGAGCCTGCCTGCGACAAGATGAACTGGCAGCAGGCTCACGACTGCAGAGCTTTATACTCCCGGTTAGTGGGAGGAGCCATGGGCGGAGCCATGGGCGGAGCCAAGGGTGGAGCCCAGTACAAACTCCTCATCTCCCCCTATGGGCAGAGCCGCGCAACAGCTTGTATACAGAGCCCACAAGGACACAATACATATAATACAACACAGTGTGAATTACTAGGTTTATAATTCACCACAACCCATACTGACTCTGGCCGCTCCCGCCTCTGTCTCCGATTATTCAGATGCCTCGTTTTTTTTTCTGGCCCCTTCTTCCCTGTGGAAAGCCCAGCTTATCTGCTTCAACGGCCCCCAAAGAACATTTCCCGCCCCCCCTTTCCCCACAAAACAAACATCAAGCCCCGGGCACAAACCCGACCCCACAGCTGCCAGGAGAGCAGCCCTACGTATAGGGCCCCCCTCCTCCCTCTGCGGCCGAGCTCTACAAAAGCCGAAAACATGGCCAAAGAAACAGGGAACAAACAAAAATAAGAGGGAACAACATAATGTCGCTCCCTCTGGCTACTCGGCAATTACCATCCCCACCAGAGTAACGTCACAGTGTGGCTGTCCTTTAGGTTGAGTCCAACTTTTCTTGCTTGATAAAGTTCCACGCCTCGTCTGGTGTATCAAAGTAGTAGTGGCGATCTTGATATGTGACCCACAGCCTTGCCGGACAGAAGCCCAAACTTCACCCCTTTGCTGTGGAAGGCCGCCTTAACCTGGTTGAATCCAGCGCGCCTCTTGGCCAGTTCTGCTCCCAGGCCCTGGTAGATGCGGATTACGCTGTTCACCCACCTGCTGCTCCGCTCCTTTTTAGCCCATCGCAGGACTCGTTCCTTATCCAAGAAGTGGTGGAACCGTGCCATCATGGCCCTCGGCGGTTCATTCATTTTGGGCTTCCTTGCAAGGACTCTGTGCGCCCCATCCAGTTCCAGAGGCCGAGGGAATGTTCCTGACCCCAACAGGGTCCCCAGTAACATGGTCACGGAATGTGCTCGAGTCCGACCCCTCCGCACCCTCAGGTAGGCCCAGAATGCGCAGGTTTTGCCTCCTGGACCTGTTTTCAAAGTCTTCCAGCCTCTCCTGCCACCTCTTATGTAGAGCGTCGTGCGCCTCCACCCTTACGGCCAGGCCCAGTATCTCGTCCTCATTGTCCGAGACCTTTTTCTCGATCTCCTTGATCGCCTTCTCCTGCATTTTCTGGGTCTCAACCATTTTCTCCATTGACGCCTTCATTGGAGCTGGTTTAGCTCACTGGGCTAAATCACTGGCTTTTAAAGCAGACCAAGCAGGCCAGCAGCACGGTTCAATTCCCGTACCAGCCTCCCCGGACAGGCACCAGAATGTGGCGACTAGGGGCTTTTCACAGTAACTTCATTGAAGCCTACTCGTGACAATAAGCGATTTTCATTTCATTTTTAGAATTTCATCTCCGTTTTCAGGTCAGCAAAGCAACTTCTAAGGAACTCCTGCTGATCCCGCGACCACTGGGCCCACGCTGCCTGATCTGAGCCGGCCGCCATTTTCTGTTCCCTCGCCCGTTCTTGCCGCTTCTCGTTGCTCGTTTGTTTGGCCGTCCTGCTCCTTGTCCCCTCCATCATCTGCAGTGGGGAGCCTTTTAGCGACGTTTGCCTACCGATTTGTGCCGAAAAGGGGCCGTCAAAGCTCCTTGAAAGGGTCCTTTGGTCCGTTAGCGGTGGGAGCTGCCGAAAAGGCGACCTACCCGCGCATGGCCGCCACCGGAAGTTGCCAAACTTTTCAATCTTCAAGTGATCCCTAAAAAAACACGAAGCCAGTAATTTTTAGCTAATCTTTCTGAAGTATTCCAGTGCAGCTGGTTACGTAATATTGCAGAGATATGTAAATGTAAAATGGTGTCCATTAGCTTAGGAAGAGCTTTGTTAAAAGTGCTTCACTGTTGAAATGCCACCTGGGGGTTTCTTGGAAATAGATAAGTCCCAATGGGCGGAACGTTCTGATTTTGTTTCGAAGTATTGTCTCCGGCACAAAAAGTGGATGGAACCAGCCCTCCAGCTGCCTCACCGAGTTTTCCAGCCTCATTTTCAAACACTAATAAATGAAAAGTTAGCAGGTGGGACCACTATGACATACTGATGAGGCGGTGTCTGATGAACCTGCTCCGCCCATCCCCAACCTGAGCTCCTGGCAGATCGGGACACCCTGATCAAAACCACCCCAGCCATCAGATACACAGGATCCCCTTCAACAGACAGGATACCCCCCCTCTCGAAACGAATCCCCCCCCCCCCATGGACACAGAAGAACCCCCCCCCGCCGAGAGAACACCTTCTGCCGCGGAACTCCCCCCACAGACATGGACCCCACCACCCAATGGACATGGAATTACATCCCCCCTACTCCCCTCTACTGAACACTCCCCGCCCAAGAGAACTCCTACTGCCACGGACCCCCCCCCCTCCCCCCCCCCCCCACAGACATAGGACTCCCATCCCATGGACATGGAGCCATCGTCCCAGGGAATACCCAACATGGGCATGGAATGCCCGCTGGGAACCAACTCCCCCACAGAGGTATAAGTGTGTAACGATTGGCTGATGTTTCACAGGAATCATGCAGACATGCAGTCTGAAATTCTTTGCTGCTCTTTCATGCTACCCCTAGTATTTATTTTCACCAGGCCCAATGAGGTCAGTAATTATTTATGTTTGTGGGCTCTAAAGAAGCACAAATAATAATCTGCTATAAATGGTAAGATTTTAAATAGAATAAAGCCTCGTTCTGACCTCCCATTCTAACCACGTTGCTTTTCCTCTATGCTCCTGATCTCCATATATTCTCTATAATGAAACAAAGGTTTTTGTCCCCATTAATACCAGGGAACAAAGAGCAAGTGATCTTTATTGTGTCCTCAAGTAGTAATCAAGAGTTAACAAGAATGTTACTTACGTAATGTCAGCATTTGGGTGTAGGCCAAACACTTGAGGGGTGTCAACGGCAGGAAGTGTCTGAATGTACTCCAGATAGTTTTCCACAGTGGCACATATTGGAATAATGTAATCAATGTAAAAGTTGAACTTGGGATCAAATGTCTTCTCACTGAACCACACCTAGTTAGTAAGTACACAAAGCAGTTACATAACGTGTATTTTACCACAAAACACAAGTTATTCCTTTAAAGCAAATTTCTAGCTATATTACTGAAGGTAACCCAATCCAGGTTAAAATAAGCTTGTGATTGATTTGAGAAATTAATCACACTTTTACTTAGTAACTCGAATCAGAAGAACCAAAAGCTGCAAGAAAATCCCTCATACACAAAAAACAACCGTTTGGCAGATTTTGAAAGGAGAAAGCAAAGCCAATTCTCCTCCAATCTACAACTTCTCTACTGTCTGCTTTTAAAGAAGGGACCAATCATTTGCAAGAATGCTGTATTTACAAAACTTAGTAAGATAACATTTTATTAAATGGTCTGAGCTGCATATTCCTTACTTCTGGTTGGAGGCATGAGGCAGAAATATTGGGTGGGATTCTCCGCTTGCCGACTGCGATTTTGTAATCGGCAATCGGGAAGGGAATCTTTTTTTACGACCCCTGCTCCGACCCCTGCAAAATGGCATCATCGAGGAGTACGCTGCACGCTGTTGGGACGGCCTCAGGACGTTACCGGAAGGCCCTCCCTCAATGCTCCACCCTCGATGGGTCGAGTTCTCAACCGCGCGGGCCATGTGTGGTCTCAGTAGTCGGAAACCTTGCGTGGCGACTGCAGACTGTGTCAGGGGGCGGCTTCGGCGAGGGCTGGGGGGAATGGTGGGAGGTGGCCCAGGGGTGGTGGGGGGGGGTATCCAGGGGGGCTGTATTTGGTGTGCGGACAGCGCCATCTTGTAAGTCACGACCACTGCAGGCTGTCGCCGTGCGCATGCGCGACCACAGACCCGGCAATTCTCTGGCCGCTTATATGGGGAACGCCGTGTATTTTATGTGGCGTGGCTGCTCGCCCCTCACCGGTCGAAGGATCGGTGCTGGGGCCTCGCCGATTTTTCTCATGTAAAACGCCACTGATCAAAGTGTCAGCTCAGTGTGTAGTCCGCCGACTGCACTGCTGGCTCTTAGTGCCAACTTTCTGAACACTCTGAAAAGACTATGAATGAACCCATTCCGCCAGCAACCTAGGCTCCTCAGAGGTCGGGTATAAAAAAAAGTAAAGGAATGACCCCACTGTGACGAATGTAGGAATTTCTGATATATTGGGTGGGATTCTCCAATTCTGGGGCTAAGTTAGCGTTTTGCGACAGTGTCATCTGGCCCCTAGGAGCAGCGATTCTGCGCTGCACAGGGGGCCAGCACAGCACTGGAGCGCTTCACGCAGCTCCAGCTGCCGATATGGGTGCCAGAACGGCTGGCGCGGGTCCGCGCATGCGCGTGGGTTGCCCTGGGCAATATGGCGGAGCCCTACAGGTGCCCGGCGTGGAGGAACATAGCCCCCCTCCCCCCCCGCAATTAGCCCGCCCACCGATCAGTTGGCCCCGATCACGGGCCTGGCCAACGTGGAGGCCCCCCTCCCTGGAGTTGGATCCCTTGTCCCCCCCACCAGGATGGCCCCCGCAGCCAGAACACCGAGGTCCCGCTGGGTAGGACCACATGCGAACGACGCTGGCGGGACTTTCTCGAATTTGGCGGGCATTCCGCCCGTCGAGCGCGGAGAATCGCCGGAGAGGCCGTGTCGAGCGGCCCCCGACCGGCGCCGCGCAGAATGCGGCAGAGCCATTGATGTTTTAAAACCCATGAATTGAAGAGATAGGTTACAAAAGGGTTAGCAGTTAAGTAAATTTAGGAAAGAAAATCAAAAAATATGCTATGGCCTGGTGACAAGGGTCCAGGGACATAAAGTGACCCAGGGAAAGACAGAAAGGCAGTTCAGTCACTGTGTGTCTACCAGAGAATGAAGGCAGACATTTTATGCACTAGTGAGGAATCCTTTAAGATTGAGAAATTGCAAACTCCCTGGTAATATGAGGCAGCAGTGATGACCACTGTACCAGCACTTGGTGCCGAGTTTAAACCATTTCTGAGGTTTGTATTGAAATCTTTCCAACTATTTTTTCTAGTGTAATATAGTTCATTTTTCTTATTCAGTAAATATTTTATTCATTGTGTCAAAGGAGCACTGGGAGACTCTTTCAAATATGTTCAGTAACTGACATCCACAGCTTCTAAAAACAAAGTTTGGCTGTATCACTCTAGGATCTGACTTATCCAGTGGTAGCATCAGCTGGGAATATAACAGATTACCTTGCAAAAGCAATTGAGGAGGCGTTTGTCATAGTCATCTGTAACACGTCCTCCGTACTGAACTTCTCCAAGCATATAACGTACAGTATTCCACGACACACCCTGAACAAAACCAAATACAAGAGAGCGACTTCTCAATCTAGTACATAAATTCTTACCAATAACCAAGTACCTTGATTTGGATAAGAGAAGATGATTAACTTCTTGAGTAGTTGGGGTAATTCTATGAGTAAGTTAGGATGGCATAGATTGTATATCCAAACATTAGTAATTAAAAATAGTGATGAATATTCTTTCATTTTAATACATACACTGAGATAGACAGTTTAATGCCAAAAGAGGAATAACTGCTCAATAAATTTTGGGAGATTTAAAGTTTCCCCTGCAGCTTTGTTGGAGGATCAGTGAAGACCGTCCATGCAAATTCCAGTCTTTATCTTTGCAGTTGCTATTAACCCTTCGTGGGATCTTTCCCTACATTCTCTCATGTTTCTCTCAGACCAGATATTGCCAGACTTCCATGTTTCAAATGACACATCTTTCCATATTTTCAATTAGAACCCTCACCCCCACCAGTTTGGACATTGCCTCAAAGAAGGCTGTCCAGCACCCCGCAAGTCTGGGGCAAGACCAGAACATGTGGGTGTGGTTGGCCGGGCCTACTTGGCACTGTTCACATCTATCCTACACCTCCGGGAAGAACCTACTCATACAGGGTCTTGTTAAGTGGGCTCTATGTACCACTTTTAGCTGCGTCAGGCTGAGCCTTGCGCACGTGGAGGTGGAGTTGACCCTATGCAGTGCTTCGCTCCAGAGTCCCCACCCTATCTCCATCCCCAGGTCCTCCTCCCATTTCTTTCTTGTTGCATCCAGTACTGTGTCGGCCCTTTCTACCAGTCGGTCAAACATATCGCTACAGTTTCCTTTATGTAGTATGCTTGCGTCCAGTAACTCTTCCAATAATGTCTGTCGTGGCGGTTGTGGGTACGTCCTTGTCTCTACTTTTGTAGGAGGTTTTGGAGTTGCAGGTACCTTAGCTTGTTCCCCCTGGCTAGCTGAAAATTTTCTGCTACTTCGTTCAGTGTTGCGATCTTGCCGTCCGTGTATTGGTCCCTAACTGTCAGTGTCCCTCCGTCTGTCCCCACTTTTTAAAGGTGGCGTCAGTCAGCACTGGTGTGAACCACTGGTTGTTGCAGATGGGAGCTTTGCCCAACATTTTGGTCAGGCCAAATTGCTGCCGTAGTTGGTTCCAGGACTGGAGGGTGGCTATCACCACCGTGCTGCTGGAGTGTTTTTTGGGTGGGGATGGGAGTGCCGCCATGGCGAGTGCCCGGAGGGAGGTCCCCATGCAGGAGGCCCCTTGCTCGCACCCCACTCGACTTCTGGCTCCTGGATCCATCCCCTTATTCGCTCGGCCATCGCCGCCCAGTGGTAGAATTGTAGGTTTGGGAGGGCTAGCCCCCAGCTTGATTTTGTTTTTTGTCGGACCTTGTTTGGGATCCTAGCATTCTTCTCTCCCCCCCCCCCCCCCCCCCCCCCCAATACGAACGCCATGATTAGTTTGTCTCGTGCTTTGAAAAAGGCCTTGGGGATGTAGATCTAAGCAGGAATGGATCGAAGTAGGAAGAGGTACCTGGGCAATACGTTAATTTTGATCATCTGGAGTCTCCCCGCGAGGGAGAGTGGGAGTGGGAGAGCAGGTCCTTTTATACTTCCTCTGTCAGACTGGTGAGGTTCCATTTGTAGATCCCTTTCCAGTCATGGGCTATTTGGATCCCCAGGTAGCGGAATTTGTGTCGGGTTTGTTTAAACGGCAGTCTTGTTAGTGCTGTCTCCCCTACTTGTGGGTGTACCGGGAAGATCTCACTTTTGCTCATATTGAGTTTGTAGCCCGAGAAGACGCCAAACTCTTTCAGGAGTGCGATGATTCCGTCCATGCTGCGTTGTGGGTCCGAAATGTAGAGGAGCAGATCATCCGCATAGAGTGAGACTCTGTGCTCTCTGCTGCCCCTTCAGATCCCCCTCCAGCTTTTTGCTGCTCTGAGAGCAATTGCTAGTGGCTCGATCGCTAGGGTGAACAGTAGAGGGGACAGTGGGCATCCTTGTCTGGTGCCCCTGTGCAGCAGGAGTTGGTGTTGTTGGACCGTACGCTCGCCATGGGAGCGTTGAACAGGAGTTTTTCCCAGGAGGTGAACCCTGTTCCAAGCCCGAACCGCTCCAGTACCTCTATGAGGTATTTCCATTCAATCCTATTGAAGGCCTTTTCTGTGTCTAGGGAGACGATCACCTCTGGTACTCTCTCCCCGGAGGGGGTCATTATCACGTTCAGCAGGCGCCTGATGTTCGAGGTAAGTTGTATACCTTTGACAAAACCCGTATAGTCCTCTGCGACCACCTCTGGCACGCAGTCTTCTAGCCTTTTGGCTAGGATTTTGGCCAGTATTTTAGCATCTGCGTTCAGCAGTGAGATGGGTCTGTATGACCCACATTCCGTTGGGTCTTTATCTTTCTTAGGTAGCAGCGAGATTGAGGCCTGTGATAGCGTGGGTGGCAGTGTGCCCCTAGCTAGCAAGTCTGTAAACATCTCCCGCTGGTGTGGGGCCAGCGCTGTCGCAAATTTTTTGTAGAAGTCCGCCGGGAATCCGTCCGGTCCCGGCGCCTTCCCCGTCTGCATGGAGCTAATGCTGTCCATGATCTCTCCCAGTGCTAGTGGGGCTTCCAGGCCCCGTTTTCTGCCCTCCCTCACGACCGGTATGTCCAGTCCATCAAGGAACTGTTTCATCCCGGACTCCCCCATTGGGGGCTCTATAGTGTACAGCCCTTGGTAGAAGGCCTTGAATGTTTTTAAAAAAAAATATTTCTTTATTCTCCTCCTTTTTCGCATTTTCTCCCAAATTTACACCCACCAACAATAAACAATAATCAGTAATAAACAATAATCAGTAACAAATATGTCAATCCCCATATCGATAACAACAATCCCATCCTCCCATAAAACCCAAAAATTCACCCACATGTTCACATAAACAACTGACAAAAAGGAACAAGGAATCACCCATGGCCCCCACTAACACCCATCTCCCCCCTCCCCCCAACCCTCCCACCCACCCCCACCAACTAATGTTCAATGTTATCCAGCTCTTGAAAGCGCATAATGAATAATGCCCATGAATTGTAGAACCCCTCCATCCTTCCCCTCAGTTCAAACTTAACCTTCTCAAGAGTCAAGAATTCCAACAGGTCCCCCCGCCACGCCAGGGCACAGGGGGGAGAGGCTGCTCTCCAACCCATCAGGATCCGCCTTTGGGCAATCAACGAGGCAAAGACTACAACATCTGCCTCCGCACCCGTTTCCAACCCTGGCTGGTCCGACACCCCGAATATGGCCACCCGGGGGCCCGGGTCCAGTTTCACTTGCACCACTTTAGAAATTATCCTAAAAATCTCCTCCAGCAATGTGGAGGCCGGCTCCTCCGGGAAGTTCTGTATCTCCTTTCCAGCAAAATCTCGAACCTGCAAGTATCTGAACATTTCTCCCTGCTTCAGCCCATACCTCGCTTCCAGCTCCTTCAATCCTGCAAACCGAACTCTAAGAAACAAATCCTTCAGTGTCTTAATCCCCTTCTCCTCCCATTAAGGCCTTGAAGGTTTTGTAGATCTTTTCTGGTTCTGTTTCTAATGTGCCTCTGGTATCCCTGATTTGAGCAATTTCTCTGGTGACTGCCTGCTTTCTCAGCTGGTGTGCCAACAGGCGGCTGGCTTTGTCTCCGCGTTCGTATAGAGTCCCACGTGCCTGGTGGAGTTGGTGCACTGCTTTCCTGGTGGAGAGCAGACCAAAGTTCCTTCCCCAACTTATTCATGGAACAGACTGAAAGGTGGGGAGTGGGTGTACTGAGATGAGAACCCTTAAAACAGGATATCTGGGATAACACTAGAATAGCTTCACATAAGTTTGTTTATTGGGGACTGAAACTAATTAGTGAAAATATATCCAGTAATCATTATTAACTATTAAACATGTATTCTTAGAACATAACAGTAACAAGCATTTAAACTCTTGCTAATAGTAGTGGCCGCAATGTATGATGGGATTTAAGTTAGTTAACAAATATTCATGGAATATGTTGAAAGGTGAGAAAGACAGAATCATACAGAAATAAAGTGGTCAACAAAAACACATCCAGAGGAAGCAGCTCTTATCAGCAATCCCAGACTTCCCGAACACAGGCAGGCAATAGTACAACTAGGAAACACACTATGATAAGAGGAAATGGGAGTGAGTGAGAGCGAAAGACAGCGGATGAGGGGGCTTTAAAATCAACAGATGGCCTGTAGGCAGGACATGACTATATCATGAGCTGATTACCCGGTTACCATGTGCGGAAAGTAAAATTCATTGGTCAAGGTATAATCGATAGCTATAAGGATTGGACTGAGTCCAGTTGAGGTTGGGCTACTGATTTTAGGTAATTGTATAACTGTTGAACCTAAAGCAATATAAAGCAGCGTGGTTTTGGCACTTATCCAAATCACTCTCCCTCGTGCATTGACCAAGCTTGGAAAGTAAAGCCGTCTTAACCAGAGTTACTGCCTTGAGAGCCTTTGTATTAGCTGAGCCGTAATTAAGATGGGAGATCCCCCACATAAAAGCCAGCTCAATACTTAGACTCTGAAAACGCTCCTATATAGATTTCCACCATCATTTCTGGTAGATATTCCAAATTCTGCTAATTCTTTAAATGAAAATTTCCTTTTTTTTTCAATGGGATGTGGGTATCTCTGGAAAGGTCAGAATGATGAACTTGAGGGAAAGAAATCTGCCATCCTTATCTGGTCTACATTTTTTAAAATTGTCACAAGTAGGCTTATATTAACACTGCAATGAAGTTACTGTGAAAAGCCCCTAGTCGCCACAATCCGGCGCCTGTTCGGGTACACGAAGGGAGAATTCAGAATACCCAAATTACCTGAAAGCACATCTTTCGGTACTTATGGGAGGAAACTGGAGCACTGGGAGGAAACCCACGCAGACACAGGGAGAACGTGCAAACTCCGCATAGACAGTGACCCAAGCTGGGAATCGAACTTGGGACCCTGGCGCTGGGAAGCAACAATGCTACCCATGTGGCTCTTGGCCCTGAGAAGGTGGTGGTGAGCTGCCGTCTTGAACAGCTACATAAATTCACAATGCTGGGATATTGACCCAGTGACAGTGAAGGAACAGCGATATAATTCCAAATCAGGATGGTGAGTGGCTTGGAGGGGAACCTACAGCTGGTTGTGTTCACATGTGTCTTTTAAAAAATTAATTTATGGGATTTTACGGGCGGCATGGTAGCTCAGTGGTTAGCTCTGGTACTCCACAGGGCCAGGGTTCCAGGTTTGATTCCCGGCTTAGGTCACTTCTGTGCGGTGTCTGCACGTTCTCCCCATATCTGCGTGGGTTTCCTCCGGGTGCTCTAGTTTCCTCCCACAAGTCCGAAAGACATGCTGTTAGGTGAATTGGACATTCTGAATTCTCCCTCAGTGTACCCGAACAGGCACCTGACTGTGCCGACTAGGGGATTTTCACAGTAACTTGATTGCAGTGTTAATGAAGCCGATTTGTGACAATAAAAGATTATTATTATTATGTGGGCGTCGCGGATTAGGCCAGCATTTTTTGCCTATTCCTAGATGCTCTTCAGAAGGTGGTGGTGAGCTGCCTTCTTGAATAGCTGCAGTCCTTCAGGTGTAGGTACACCACAGTGCTGTTATTGCCCTTTAATTGGAAAAAATAATTGGGTAATCTAAATTTAAAAAAAAAATGTTTTCCAATTAAGGGGCAATTTAGCGTGGCCAATCAACCTACTCTGCACATTTCTGGGTTGTGGGGGCGAAACCCACGCAGACACGGGGAGAATGTGCAAACTCCACATGGACAGTGACCCAGAGCCAGGATCGAACCTGGGACCTCAGCGCCGTGAGGCAGCTGTGCTAACCACTAGGCCACCGTGCTGCCCTACCAGTTCAGTTTCTGATCAATGATAAACCCCAGGAGGCTGATTGTGGGGGATTCAGCAATGGTAATGTCACTGAATGTCGAGGGGTGGTGGTTAGATCCTCTTTTGGAGAAGATGGTAATTGCCTGACAATTGTAACTTGCCACTTGTTAGCCCAAGCCTGGATATTGTCCAGGCCTTGCTGCATTTCGGCATGGATTGCTTCAAATGCAGCAAAATGTGTAAAATATCCAAACTTGAGCTCACCACTGCAAATAAAATTTGTGTCATCCAAATGCTGGGGCATGATCGTTAATCCTGTCTTATTGCACTGTTCCCTGGTTGGTTCTACAATTTCCAAGTAATTATCACAAATACTCTGTGAACCTATCCTCATGTCTATCTTTGCCAATTTGCTTTGTCCAATATTTGTGAAGATCACCCATGATCAATGTCATTACAAGCCCCCATATTTCATGATTTATACTCTTCCCAACAGTGTCGGTACTGTTCAGGGGGTTATGAACTACTCCCACCAGTGACTGCCTGCCTTTGCGCTTTCCTATCTCCACCCAAACTGATTGCCTTTATTTGACATGCCAAGATCATTTTTCACTAGTGAACTGATCTACCCCACCACTCCATCACCTGCCATGGTAGGATTCGAAGCCGGGTCCCCTAGATCACTACCCTGGGTCTCTGGATTACTAGTCCAGCGACAATACCACTATGTCAAGGCCTGTTTGGATCTTACGTATTTCAATCAAGTCCTTCCCAAGTGTGCGTTTCTGTTTATAAAGACAAGTATTCCAATCAGCACTTTTAATTGTTTCCTGTACCTGCTCATGACATTCTAACCATTTATTTAGCAGTTCCCTAAGTTTCTTTGTGCCACTGTGCCACTGTTTCCAAATTTAAGCATTTATCAAGAACTCTATTCTATCCTTTTTAGGTGTGACATTGAGGAATTGTTTGTTAGGGAAAACTGATTCCAGTAGGTTCTTAATCAACATTATAACATGCAACAGATCCAAACACACCTTCTTTTTGTCACAATCATCCAGGTGGTTCTGTATGAACTGGACACTGGCTGTGAAATCTGAAGAGTTAAATTCATATGGAATACACCATCCCAGTGGGCCAAACTTCCGCCGTTCCTAACATTTAAGAGGAAGTAAAAATAGATGCTAAATCATTTCTATTTCACTCATTTTGTAAAATTCAAAATAAATCAGATTGAACCCGTATCCAGTGTTTAATGTTAGAAAATCTCAAGATTCCTCAACTGCTGACATTTGTTTCAGGAGCCAAGCCAGACCAGATCTTTGCCTCTCTGTCTGTCAATCACTGACTTGCTTATACAGATCCTGAAGCTGCCATTGGCATTTTTCTTCATATTCTGGTCAGCTCTGGTTTAGCACAAGGCTAAATCGCTGGCTTTGAAAGCAGACCAAGGCAGGCCAGCAGCACGGTTCAATTCCCGTACCAGCCTCCCTGAACAGGCGCTGGAATGTGGCGACTAGGGACTTCTCACAGTAACTTCATTTGAAGCCTACTTGTGACAATAAGCGATTTTCATTTCAGCTCCTGCCTCCTTCCTGTAAAACACTTGTCAGTTTTAGGAGTCAGAGAGCTGGGTGACTGGGAGACCACCAGTGCGTTTCTTATCCTGAGAAAAGGAGGTTGAGGGGTGACCTAATTGAGATATTTCAAATTATGAAATGTTTTGATTGAGTGGACACAGACTGTTACCTTTTGTGGGAAAGAACAGATCTAGAGACCATCAATATAGCACAGTTACCAAGAAATCCAATAGGGACTTCAGAAGGCACTTCTTCTCCCAAAGAGTGGCAAGAGTGTGGAACTCACTGGAGTGAACCATGTCAGATCAGAGGGTTTGTAAACCATGGAGGATGCCTGATCTGGAGTCAGGAACCTTTTCACAGGTAAGTTTAAAAGTTGTTGCCAATGGCACAAGTAGATGCTGACTAATGATTTGAGTATTTTTAATGCACTAATAGATGACTGGACTTTACACAAGGTAAGTGACCATTAATTCAGAAGCATTCTAAAAGTTTTCCGATGCATGATCCTGTGGCAAAAGAACTCGTATGCACTTTGGGAATAGCGATCACAATTCCATAAGTTTTAGAATACTCATGGACAAGGACAGGAGGGGTCCGAAAGGAAGAGTGCTAAATTGGGGAAAGGCAGAGTATAACAAAATTCGGCAGGAGCTAGGGAATGTGGATTGGGAGCAGCTGTTTAAGGGTAAATCCACATTTGAAATGTGGAAGTCTTTTAAGGAAAGGTTGATTAGAGTGCAGGACAGACATGTTCCTGTGAAAATGAAAGATAGAAATGGCAAGATTAGGGAACCATGGATGACGGATGAAATTGTGAGACTAGCTAAGATGAAAAAGGAAGCAGACATAGGATCGAGGCAACTCAAAACTGATGAAGCTTTGGAGGAATATCGGGAAAGTAGGACGAATCTCAAACGCGCAATAAAGAGGGCTAAAAGGGGTCATGAAATATCTTTGGCTAACAGGGTTAAGGAAAATCCCAAAGCCTTTTATTCGTATGTAAGGAGCAAGAGGATAACTAGAAAGGATTGGCCCGCAAAAACAAAAGAGGGAATTTATGCGTGGACTCAGAGGAAATGGGTGAGATTCGTAATGAGTACTTTGCATCGGTATTCACAAAGGAGAGGGACAAGACGGATGTTGAGGCTAGGGATGGATGTTTAAATACTCTCGGTCAAGTTGTCATACGGAAGGGGGAAGTTTTGGGTATTCTAAAAGATATTAAGGTGGACAAGTCCCTAGGACCGGATGGGATCTAGCCCAGGTTACTGAGGGAAGCGAGGGTCGAAATAGCTGGGGCCTTAACAGATATCTTTGCAGCACCCTTGAGCACGGGTGAGGTCCCGGAGGACTGGAGAATTGCTAATGTTGTCCCTTTGTTTAAGAAGGGTAGCAGGGATAATCCAGGGAATTATAGACCTGTGAGCTTGACATCAGTGGTAGGCAAACTGTTGGAGAAGATACTGAGGGATAGGAACTATTCACATCTGGAAGAAAATAGACTTATCAGTGATAGGCAGCATGGTTTTGTGGAGGAAAGGTCATGTCTTACAAACCTAATAGAATTCTTTGAGGAAGTGACAAAGTTAATTGATGAGGGAAGGGCTGTAGATGTCGTATACATGGACTTTAGTAAGGCGTTTGATAAGGTTTCCCATGGCAGGTTGATGGAAAAAGTGAAGTTGTATGGGGTTCAGAGTGTACTGGCTAGATGGATAAAGAACTGGCTGGGCAACAGGAGACAGAGAGTAGTGGTGGAAGGGAGTGTCTCAAAATGGAGAAGGGTGACTAGTGGTGTTCCACAGGGATCTGTGCTCGGACCACTGTTGTTTGTGATCTACATAAATTACCTGGAGGAAGGTATAGGTGGTCTGATTAGCAAGTTTGCAGATGATACTAAGATTGGTGGAGTTGCAGATAGCGAGGAGGACTATCAGAGAATACAACAAAGTATAGATAGATTGGAGAGTTGGGCAGAGAAATGGCAGATGGAGTTCAATCCAGGCAAATGCGAGGTGATGCATTTTGGAAGATCAAATTCAAGAGCGGTCAATGGAAGGGTCTTGGGGAAAATTGATGTGCAGAGAGATCTGGGAGTTCAGGTCCATTGTACCCTGAAGGTGGCAACGCAGGTTGATAGAGTGGTCAAGAAGGCATACAGCATGCTTGCCTTCATCGGACGGGGTATTGAGTACAAGAGTTGGCAGGTCATGTTACAGCTGTATAGGACTTTGGTTCAGCCACATTTGGAATACTGCGTGCAGTTCTGGGCGCCACATTACCAGAAGAATGTGGATGCCTTGGAGAGGGTGCAGAGGAGGTTCACCAGGATGTTGCCTGGTATGGAAGGTGCTAGCTATGAAGAAAGGTTGAGTAGATTAGGATTGTTTTCGTTGGAAAAGACGGAGGTTGAGGGGGGACCTGATTGAGGTCTACAAAATTATGAGAGGTATGGACAGGGTGGATAGCAACAAGCTTTTCCCAAGAGTGGGGGTGTCAGTTACAAGGGGTCACGATTTCAAAGTCAGAGGGGGAAAGTTTAAGGGAGATGTGCGTGGAAAGTTTGTTATGCAGAGGGTGGTGGGTGCCTGGAACGCTTTACCAGCAGAGGTGGTGGAGGCGGGCACGATAGCATCATTTAAGAAGTATCTAGACAGGTATATGAATGGGCGGGAACAGAGGGAAGTAGACCTTGGAAAATAGGAGACAGGTTTAGATAAAGGATCTGGATCGGCGCAGGCTGGGAGGGCCGAAGGGCCTGTTCCTGTGCTGTAATTTTCTTTGTTCTTTGTTCACTTAGCAGTATAGAGGTGTTTAATTTGACTCTGTACTTTAATCTTTACATTAATTCACGGTCCAGTGTTTTGAATCAGTGGAGTAGTGCAGGCTTAAGTTCAGCCTTTTGGATCTGCGGACCAAATGAATACCTACTCTACAATTTCAAAAGGCATGAATCTATTCAGCTCTAGTTGTTGACAGGGCTGTGCTTTGTAATTCCATTATGAATGCTTGGCTGAATTTTTTTCATGCCCACTAATGAATTTAGCTCAGCAGGAGTTGTTGACACAACTGTCAAGGGGACTGTGAGCTTGGTTTTGATTGACAGTTTTATGAACAATGAATGAGATTTAAAATGTTTTGATGCCTGTCTGTTTATTTTGAAAGTTTTTTGAGAGCACTTTTCCAAGTAGAGTTTGAATGGCAGTGTGTTTAATTCACAACCGTGTGTTTAATTCACAATTGTATGAGTTCCTAAGTGGAATTGTTTTTTGAAGAGGTTTGTGAATGCCTATTTTGTTTATTTTTGATGGTTTTATTGACATCCAAAAGATGACAAGTAAGTGGGAACAATGTGGATACAGTAAAGCAATGGATTCAACACCCTGTCGAGAGTTGCGTGCCGATTTCTTGATAGTTGAAATGCAATGGGGAGGATGTATAAATACAAAGATCAGGGCAGCAAGACAGAAACAATATGGCATAATAGGAGATTTGGAGGTACAACTTCTGGGAGAAGCACAGCAAAGGCAATCTTTTTGGACAAATTGTTAGAAATGAGACATGATTTTGGGCTTCCCTATCTGGTGAAAACTAGGCCAGGAAAGTAGAGATGGTGGTATTGGGGGAAAATTACAATTTAAATCTGGAAGAGACCCAAACGGATTTATTTTAAACTTAAAGAAAAACACGCTTTGTGGTTTCAAGAGGGTCTGGCGTGCTCTTCTGAATACCATAGCTAGGATTTGGGATGATGTGGAGATGCCAGCGTTGGACTGGGGTGAGCACTGTAAGAAGTCTTACAACACCAGGTTAAAGTCCAAGAGGTTTGTTTCAAACACTAGCTTTCGGAGCACTGCTCCTTCATCAGGTGAAACTCACAGTGGAAGCATTCACCTGAGGAAGGAGCAGTGCTCCAAAATCTAATGTTTGAAACAAACCTGTTGGACTTTAACCTGGTGTTGCAAGACTTCTTACCAAGATTTGGGATGACATTGGTGCCCCAAGCTCTGCCATCTCCTGTGAGATCCTCTCAAGCTCCTATCCCTGTGACTTAACTTCTTTCCAGCTATTGCTTCTGTGGTGCTGGCCAGTGACTTCCTGGTTCCCTCAGTGCTCTCCGCCACCAATTAGCGTTATCTTTCTGCTTGTATTGAGTAAGCTACATCAGCTTCCTCGCTTAGGTCACACTTAAAATTTCAGTTCAGCTCAATAATGCAAATTTAAAGAAGCTCCGAATGACTCGAGGTAAGCATCATTGCTGCCTGCTCAGAAAATCAGGATACGTAGAAGGTAGCGGGGTGGCTACCCACTTAGTATTTGCTGAACATGCATAGTTTTTTTTTTTTTTTTTTTTTTTTTTTAAATTTTTTTTTATTGGAATTTTTTGCAGAAAATATAACAAAAAGTATAGCAAAAAGCAGTAATATGCAACTAACAGCCCCATAACACCCACAATTCCCCCCATACCGTAACATCACATGTATCACATTCCCCCACCCCCCCCCCCAAACAAGAGAACTTAACCATAAATTAAAATTAGATAAATCAAATTTAAATAAAATAAGCTAACATAATCAACGCCCCCCCCCCCCCCCCCCCCCCCCGGGTTGCTGCTGCTACTGTCCCAGTACCCTATCGTTGAGCCAGAAAGTCGAGGAAAGGTTGCCACCGTTTAAAGAACCCTTGCACCGATCCTCTCAGGGCGAATTTAACCTTCTCAAGCTTAATAAAGCCCGCCATGTCATTGATCCAGGTCTCCGCGCTTGGGGGCCTCGCGTCCTTCCACTGTAGCAAAATCCTTCGCCGGGCTACTAGGGACGCAAAGGCCAGCACACCGGCCTCTTTCGCCTCCTGCACTCCCGGCTCTACCCCAACCCCAAGATCGCGAGTCCCCATCCTGGCTTGACCCTGGATCCCACCACCCTTGACACCGTCCTCGCCACCCCCTTCCAGAACTCCTCCAATGCCGGGCATGCCCAGAACATATGGGCATGGTTCGCTGGACTCCCCGAGCACCTGGCACACCTATCTTCACCCCCAAAGAACCTATTCATCCTCGTCCCAGTCATGTGGGCCCTATGCAGCACCTTGAATTGGATGAGGCTAAGCCGCGCACACGAGGAGGAAGAATTTACCCTCTCCAGGGCATCAGCCCATGTCCCGTCTTCGATCTGTTCCCCCAGTTCCCCCTCCCACTTCGTTTTCAGCTCCTCTACTGACGCCTCTTCCTTCTCCTGCATAAGCTTGTAGATATCGGATATCTTCCCCTCCCCGACCCAGACCCCCGAGAGCACCCTGTCACTCACCCCCTTCGCGGGGAGCGCAGAGAATCCCTCCACCTGCCGTCTAGCAAATGCCTTTACCTGCAGATATCTAAACATGTTTCCCGGCGGGAGCCCAAATTTCTCTTCCAACTCCCCCAGGCTCGCAAACCTTCCGTCGATAAACAGGTCCTTCAGCTGTCTAATGCCCGCTCTATACCATCCCCGAAATCCCCCATCCATGTTCCCCGGGACGAACCTATGGTTCCCCCTTAACGGAGCCTCCATCGAGCCCCCCACTTCTCCCCTATGTCGCCTCCACTGCCCCCAAATCTTGAGGGTAGCCGCCACCACCGGACTCGTGGTATACCTCGTGGGAGGGAGCGGCCACGGCGCCGTTACCAGGGCCCCCAGGCTTGTATCCCCACAGGACGCTCTCTCCATCCGTTTCCATGCTGCCCCCTCCCCCTCCATCACCCACTTACTGAACATGCATAGTTAACATCACCCCTCAGGTTCAACAATATCCTTGCCTTCAGGGATGTGGTCAATCCCACTCACTGAATGAGCATAATTCTAGAATATACGATCAGAGTACGGCAGAGTCAGTATGGGATTTATTACCTGGACAGTGGTGTGCAGGAAAGCGACTGCATACAGGAGTGGTTTCCACATGGGCAGGTTTGAATATTCTATTTGATCTTGAGAGATCCCAGTAAATGTTCTTTTCAACCCTGCCCGCATTCCCTGAGGCGGCTCATTGGTGTACTTGATGGATGTCTGCAAAATAGACAATGAAAATTTCAAGAGCAAGATACAAGTGCTGGAAATTTGAAATAAAAATGTTGGAAACACTAAGTGGACCAGGCACAATCTGTGGCGTGAGAAATAGAGTTAACGTTTCAGGTTGGTGATCCTGTGGGAAGCTTTTAAAGAGCATTATCCAGGTGCCAGGGAGAGAAATCATGAGTTCTAGTGCCCCTCCTGTTTCTGGGTCCCTTATCCTGTACCTGCCCCTCTCTGAACCCTCTCCCTCACATCCTTTGAATGCACAGAAATTGGGAACCACAGTTGCAGTGGAGTTGAACTGTTTTATATAGGTTTAGCATAACCTCTTGGATTTTGTACTTTATGCCTCCACTTCTGAACCCATTGAAAGCTCACATTACAGTTTGATAGTTTACAATCACAGCTTTGTCAGACAATTACACACAGACAGGTTATTCATATTATGCAACTAGCGTCGCTTCTTTGAACCTGGCTCTATGCAAGATCCAGACAACGACATTCAAAAGACTTCAACCTAGCAAGCACTGCAGACAAAAATACCCTGTACAAATGAGAATATCTGTAACAGTGGCATTAACTTGATTGGTGTATGACTCCTGGTTTAATTTCCAAGTTTAAAAGTAGGAAAACCTTCCAGTAAATTAGCATCAACCAATTCACTTGAAAGAATGTGTAGGAAGCAGCTATACAGGAGAATGAGAACATGGCCAATGGTAGACTACATCACCCAGAATGCACCTTGCCTGTCAATGGTCACATGGACTCATCCTCTCATTCCAGGGTAATTGGATCTAGAGCTGTCGGTAAAGGCAAAGGCAAAAGCTGCGATTGGGCATGGAGCCCCTGAAGCACAGGCCCCGGTGTTTTTCTTCTTGTCAAACCCCTCTCCAGGGCTTTGATGAGACCTTAACTCTGGTGGCCATTCTCAATGAAAAGTTGGTGCTTATAGGATTTGTTCTGAGACCCTGAATTCACTGTCTTGAGGGTCATTTCCAATGTTTTGGAAGTATTTTCAAATACAGTGGAGTTTACTGACTTTCATATGAGCTTTCCTGAATGTTTTTCCTGCAGTGTTTGAGAAACCTGTGTAGCAGTTGCATGGATCTCTGATGAGTAGCAGGAGCACCAAGTACTGCTGCACCAGGAGCATAGCATACCAACAGCTCCCGCACCAATGGCCAAGGAAGAATAGGTTAATGATTAAGGCTAAAATCACTTCAATGGTAAAAGGGATGAGCAGAAAGTGGCGACTTTCTGGATATTGAAGCGTGGAGATCGTGCTCTCCATCCAATTCACACTGACCCACGCTGGCCATGGTGGCTCTAGGCCGAGGTTCTGCTGGCAACAAAGAGCTGGGGAAATCTGTTGACACCTGTGAGTAACTTTGGGGGAGGGAGTGGTGTCCCTGGGAGCCTTGTGCAGGCAGAGCCAGGAGCCATGAGTTCGAGCTGAAGAGTGTGCAGAAGAAGTGAGAGGTGGAGAGAAAGCTCCAAGGTCCATGTCCGTGCCTGGAGAACCGATGAGAGGAACTTGAAAGTGAAATGAAATGAAAGTCTCTTATTGTCACGAGTAGGCTTCAAATGAAGTTACTGTGGAAAGCCCCTAGTGGCCACATTCTGGCGCCTGTTCGGGGAGGCTGTTGAGCATACAACCAGCTATTAGAGACCCCGGATGATAGTGGGGACAACACAGAATACCCTCAAGTCTGAGAAAGCCTGAGAGGATGACGATAACTATTTGTGATGGGCAAGAAGTGCTGGCCTAGTTAGCGACTGCCACGTTCCATAAACAAATTACAAAAATCAAATGACCCTTCGGAAGAAGACTGGTGGTGCGCAGTTGAGCTTGTAAACTTGTTGAATGGAATCATCCCCCGGCTCCCTCCTTCGAGCCAACAAGGGAAAGGAAGTTGAAAGTTTGCTTAGTTGAAGCAGTGAGGGGTGAGCATTCCCAGATGCAGTTGAGGAGATTTACTGGTGACAAGCCCTTTTTGTGTGCGATCGTCATCATGGGAAAAATGGGGAGGAGGGTAACAACTGAGAGGTGACTGATCATGCACAAGAGCAGATAGCTATGCAGCAAGCGCAGTTCCAATCTTTGCTGTTCTCCCTCCAACGCACATCCAAGGATATTAGAAAGAGGTGCTGGAATGACAGTGGTGCTGGATACTTTAAAAAGAGATACTTTAAACAGCACCCACAGAAAGCAGGAAGAGAGACACCAGGAAGAGAGACCAGCAAGGATTCTCTCTCCCTCACCAGTCAAGCCTTATACTGAGAGCCAGGAGGATGGGGAGGTGGGCTAGGGGTTGTTGGATTGTTGGTTGTTTAGCGCCGGTACCAACCATTACCAACTAATTCTTCAAAGAGCACCTCGCTAGACAGCGTGAACTGGTAGATGTCTCTACTCTTTCAAATCTCCACCTCGCAATCTTGGACAGAACTTAACATGGTTATAGAACATAGAACAGTACAGCACAGAACAGGCCCTTCGGCCCTCGATGTTGTGCCGAGCAATGATCATCCTACTCAAACCCACGTATCCAACCTATACCTGTAACCCAACAACCCCCCCCCCCCCCCATAACCTTACTTTTTAGGACACTACGGGCAATTTAGCATGGCCAATCCACCTAACCTGCGCATCTTTGGACTGTGGGAGGAAACCGGAGCACCCGGAGGAAACCCACGCACATAAGGGGAGGACGTGCAGACTCCACACAGACAGTGACCCAGCCGGGAATCGAACCTGGGACCCTGGAGCTGTGAAGCATTTATGCTAACCACCATGCTACCGTGCTGCGTTATGTCAAGCTATTGTCTATATTGTCCTCAATCATACCTTCCACAACCTTAGTTTCCTGCTTGTTTGTGACCCAAAAGATAGTTTTGTGGGAGTTGAGAATACCCATGGTGTTAGGGTCCAATGTATTGAGAGACACTGGGGCATCCCTACAAAGCATGCATGGTGAACATACAATGTGTAATGAGCTTGGCAAGAGGAGGTTGATGTGTTGGGTAAGCTGGGTCTGCGAGGACTGCGTTTACTGCAGTAGTGAGAGAGACAGGGGCCAGGAATCTCACCTACCCGGCGGGGCAGGTCGTCCCGGCATGATGGAGTGGCGTGAACCACTCCAGCGTCGGGCTGCCCCAAAGATGCGGAAGTCTCCGCACCTTTAGGGGCCAAGCCCTAAAATTGAGGGGCTCGGCCCGCGCCGGACTGGTTGGCGCTCCGCCGGCTGGCGTGGAAGGCCTTTGGCGCCACACCAGCCAGGGCCGAAGGGACTTCACCGGCCGGCGGAAGTCCGCGCATGCGCCGGCTGCTGACGTCATCCCCGCGCATGCGCAGGGGAGGGGGTCACTTCCGCCTCCACCATGGTGAAGACTATGGCGAAGGCGGAAGGAAAAGAGTGCCCCCACAGCACAGGCCTGCCCACCAATCGGTGGGCCCCAATTGCGGGCCAGGCCACCGTGGGGGCACCCCCCGGGGCCAGATCGACCCGCGCCAGGACCCCGGAGCCTGCCTGCTACTCCGGTAAGGTAGGTGGTTTGATCCACGCCGGCGGGAGAAGCATGACAGTGGCGGGACTTCGGCCCATCCATTAGGAAGAAACAATATGTACAGATGTGTAAACGGATCAGAAGGTAATGCAACATTCAGTCTATAAATTCAGTCTCTGTGGCGGGTGACGAATCCTGGTTGACCGCCTCAAGGGTGGATCAGGGGCCACCTGCACTTGAACGGGCGGAACTGCCTCCAATGTAGAGGTCGGTAAAAGAACTGGCAGATCGGTGGCCTCGTGGAAGGGCGCGTCCTGAGGAACCAGCATGCGAGGCGGGACATCACGTTCAGGTGGCAGGCGTGGAAGTAGCCACAGTGCCCGCCTATTACGCCGAAGGAAGGAGCCATCATGCATACGAACGAGGAACGATCTCGGGGCCACTTGCTTAACCACCACAGCCATGGCAGACCAGCCACCGTCAGGTAGCTGAACACGAACTCGGTCAGCAGGGACCAGAGCAGGGAAATCCGTGGCGTGGGCGTCATACGCCGACTTGCATTGGGCCCGAGACTGTTGCATCCTCTGCAGGACCGGAAAATTGTCAAGATCCGGGATGTGGATAGCGGCACCGTCGTCCGCAGTGTGCGGTTCATTAGGAGCTGTGCTGGGGACAGGCCAGCGGACAAAGGAGTCACCCTGTAGGCTAACAGCGCCAGGTTGAAATCCGAACCCGAGTCAGCAGCTTTGCACAAGTCTTTTAACGATGTGGACCCCCTTTTCAGCCTTCCCATTCAACTGGGGGTAGTGGGGGCTTGAAGTGACGTGCCTAAAATTGTACAGCCGGGAAAAATCCGTCCACTCCTGGCTGAAGAAACAAGGGCCATTATCAGTCATAACTGTAAGTGGAATGCCTTGATGGGCAAAAGTCTCCTTGCATGCCTTGATATGGGAGTACCGGTTGTTAGCGTGCTTGTGGAGGACGGAGGTTTCAATGGCAATGGTAAGGGTGAGCTGCTTAACTTTAAGGAGCTGCTGGCGAAGGGGATCGGAGTGGACCCCGAAAACGATCTGGTCGCGGATCATGGAGTCGGAAGTGGAGCCGTAGTTGCAGGACTGCGCGAGGATGCGGAGATGGGTTAAAAAGGACTGAAAAGGTTCATCCTTACCCTGAAGCCTCTGTGGAAAACATAGCATTCAAAGCTCTCATTGACTTTGATGTCACAGTGGCTGTCAAAATTCAGCAGGACTGTTTCAAACTTTGTCTTGTCCTTGCCTTCAGCAAAGGTGAGGGAGTTAAAGATGTGGATAGCGTGGTCCCCGGCTGTAGAGAGGAAGAGAGCGATCTTCCTGGCATCCGATGCGGCTTCGAGGTCGGTGGCTTCAAGATACAGCTGGAACTTCTGCTTGAACATCTTCCAGTTTGCACCGAGGTTGCCGGCGATGCGGAGCTGCGGGGGAGGGCGGACGCTGTCCATGTGACCAGATGGCTGATTGCTGGTCAAAGGCAGACTATCTCAAGGTAGGTACGTCAGACTCGAGCATGACTCACTGGTACCATGATGTGTTGGGTATGCTGGGTCTGCGAGGACTGCGTTTACTGCAGTAGTGAGAGAAACATCCTTCCAACACTTGAAGAAATGCATCTCGATTTTATTGAACTCTTAACTATCAAACATACTTTAACTGTGGGTTGACACTATGCTGACTTGACTGGAGACCTGAGGCTAACCTGACCAGACTATCTTACTATCACATGGTGTACGTTCTAGTTGCTGCTCACAAGCTCTGACTGTCTCTGAGGCTGGATCCCAAGAGAGCGGGGAAACTAGTGCCCTCTGACTTTCTAGTGGTGGTGTCCTGTCTGGTGATTGGCTGCTGTGTTCTGTGTGTTCACTGAAATGAAATGAAAATCGCTTATTGTCACAAGTAGGCTTCAATGAAGTTACTGTGAAAAGCCCCTAGTCGCCACATTCCGGCACCTGTCCGGGGAGGCTGGTACGGGAATCGAACCATGCTGCTGGCCTGCTTGGTCTGCTTTAAAAGCCAGCGATTTAGCCTTGTGAGCTAAACCAGCCCCTCATCCTGGTCATCCTGTGTGTCAATCACTGCCTGTCCATGCACCATCATATACCTGTGTGTATATTATGACAGAGGTCAAGAGATGTCAACCTTGTTTCACGCACTCAAAATGTATCTGAGTATCATGGAATTGAGTTATTCTCCTCCCCGTCTGCCATCACCATACTTGAAGAATCATCCCAGCCATCCCCAGCCGGTTTACATTATTCCTGAGAGCATTATGTTTCTCACCTCACTGAGCTTTCTATTGCTGTAATTCTTGGAGTAGCTCTAGTCACTGTGGGAGAGAAGGCTAAAATATCTTGTAGATTGCAAGTTTCATGCATAAAGATATTTATATCTACCTGAACATTCTTATATGTGTCTTCAAACCTGAAACAGTTGTGGAGAATGGACCAACTGCGGAAGACATCTCTAATCTTATCTCAAAGATGGACATTGACCAGTTAGAGGAAACACATAGGCAGCAACAGCTGGACGTTTCCCAAGCACAGAACAATTTTCAGTGAGGATGACAATGACATTGGTTACTGCGTTGGTGAACCTTAGGATTGTGACTGAGGATGACCAGCCAGAAAAGATTCCCCACCTTAGGATTCCACCACATTACTGGGATGAAGTCAGGGGGTATCTTTGGTTATCCTTGGAATGAGGCTTCATTCAAGGGTCCATACACCTCACCCACAGTCCTTGTGAAGAAGAAAGGTAGGAAGCTGAGAATTTGTGCTGATTACCAGGCACCCATTGCATAGAGATGTTAACTCTTTACCGAGGATTGAGGAAGCAATACAAATCCTGCAAAGTATTGCTGCAATCTTCATTTGCTCCATGGCTGTAACCAGCTGTCCATTACTGAGGAAGACTTCATTCCAAACAACATCCGAAGGACTTTACGAAAACACAGGAAAGCTGTTTAGGCTTTGCAATGCCACAGCCACCTTCATGCATGTACTGAATAAGGGGCTGTATTACCGAAGCCCGACGCCAAAATCGTGATTGGGTGGAGAATGGATTCTGACGCCGGAATCGGGGCAGGAGGTAGTTTGACGCTGGTCCGCCATGCTCCACTCCCTCCAAACTGGTGTCATCGGGCCACGCGTTGCTTGTCATTGCAACGCCATTGGCACGTCATTGGCCATCTCACCCGCGATGCTCCACTCCCGATTGGGCCGAGTGCCTGATGGCGTGGGCCATGTGTGGTCCCAGTGGTCGGGAACCCGGTGTGCCGGCTGCGGACCGTGTCCAGCGTCGCTGCACTTGTCTGGGATCCGTCCCACTGGCTATGGGGCTTCTGCTAGGGCTGGGGTTCTGTTGGGGGGTGGCAGGGGTTGCGGTTGGCAGGGGGTCAGGGTTTGAGCACAGCTGGCGCCATGTTTTATGGCGCGACCTGTGCAGGTGATCAACCCTGCGATTGCGCAGCCCGGGACCCGCCGATTCACCGGCTGTTTTCGGCGTGATCCACGGGCGTTTCACATGGTTCCTGTGCTATCCCCTCACCGGTACTGGAATCCCTGAGAGGTTTGTGCCGATTTCCCTATCGTGAAACTCCCACATATTCTCCTCTCATGCCGGCACTTAGCCTCAGGAATGGAGAATCCAGCCCAAGATCTTTGGCAACCCCAATTTCCACTCCCTCCTTGTGTATCTGGACAATATACTCATCTCCGGTTTAACATTTGAAAAACTGGTCACTAATATATTTCCAATTCAAGATGGTGTGTGGTTTGGAGGGAATTTTGCAGGTGGTGGTGTTCCTATGTGTCTGCTGCCCTTGTCTGAGGTTTTTGCAGGTTTGGAAGTGCTGTGAAGGAGCCTCATACTGCAGTGCATCTAAATGGTGCGACACTGGAGAAAGTGAATGTTGAACATGGTGGAAATTTTTAAAAATTCGTTCATGGGACATGGGCGTTGCAGTCTGTGCCAGTATTTATTACACCCCTAATTTCCTTTGAGGGGGCAGTTAACAGTCAACCACATTACTGTGGCTCTGGAGTCACATATAGGCCAGACCGGGTAAGGATGGCAGATTTCCTTTCCTTAAAGGACATTAGTGAACCAGATTGGTTTTTATGACAATCGACAATACTTTCATGGTCATCATTAGATTTTTAATTGCAGATCTTAATTGAATTCAGTGGTGGGATTTGAACCTGGGTCCCCAGAGATTTACAAGTCCAGTGACAATATTACCATTCCACCAGCTCCCGCCACCTGCTCCCCCCACCACCCTTGCCCCACACCGCAGTCGGCTGCTTTGTCCCAAATGGTGTAGAACATCTTGAGGGTGTTGGAGGTGCAGACACCTAGGCAGTGGAGAATATTCAATCACACTCCAGAAGTAGATGGTAGACAGTCTTAAGGGAGGTCAGGAGATGACTTACACACCACAGGATTCCTAGCCTTTGACCTGCTCTTGTTGCCACAGTATTTACATGGCTAGTCTATTTATGTTTCTGGTCAATGATAACCCCGAGGATGTTGACAGAGGGGAATTCAGCAATGGTAATGCCATTGTCAGCCCACACCTGAATGTTGTTCAGATATTAGCAGGGACTCCTTCAGCATGTGAGTGGTGCTGAACATTGTGCAATCATCTGCAAACATCTTATGACGGAGGAGGCTGATGGGCTAAATTCTCCGCCCCTCGGCAATCGGGCAGAGAATCGGGCAGTCATAAAAAAATGGGATCTACACCAGGCGCCGAAACAAATGCCATGCCCTGGGGCCCCGCTGGGGACCGCAACGCGAACCTCGCCCTGCATTGGCATCGGCATGCAAATCTGAATATATTCAAGAGGTGGCTGGTTATAGCACTTGGGGAGAATGGGATCAGTGGCTATGGAGAGAAAGCAGGATTAGGCTATTGGGTTGGATGATCAGCATGATCGTGATGAATGGCGGAGCAGGCTCAAAGGGCCAAAAGGCCTCCTCCTGCTCCTATCCTCTATGTATCTATATGTATCTATGTAACTGTCATTTGTATGTGTTTATATTACATTAGCGGGACTGACCAGTATGTTCTGGGTCTCTGCCATTCACTGCCCCTCTCAAGTGGGAGTGATGCAGGCACGGTTCACAATAGGCATTGAAAAGCAGGATCTGGACACCAAGGCCTCCAAGGGAGAGAGAGGTGGCAAGAGAAGTTCATAAAATTGTTCTACACTGGAGCAGAAGGAGTTTGCTGGTGGATGCCTGCCAGGGCTGGGGGGGGGGGGGGGGCAAGGGGGGTGGGGTTGAGGGGGTAGTGGGGAACAACACGTTGACTGCCTCATGGATTCGGGGTATCTCCCTTGGCGTTGGGGTGGCCGGGCACAAACCGTCAATATTGCAGTGGTTGTCATAACGGCGAACAATCGGATAGTGATCAAAGAGAGTTAAGTGCTGTCAATTTCCAGATCTACACTTCAAAATCACTCAAGCGTGAAGTGGGGGGGGGGGGGGGGGGAGGGGGAAGGAGAGGAGGTAATTGGAATGCACTTAACCCTCTTCGATGTGGTTCATGTTTGCAAATATTGTGGTTGCAGCACTTGGAGTTACTCAACCACGAAGGGAGATAAGTAAAGCAAGGCTCGCACCTGTGTTTGTGGAAGCTGCCAATCACAGCGCACTAAGAGAAATAAATGAATGGCTTGCAGCTGAAGGATCAGGTTGGAAATTCCAGGGCTTGGACGGGGGTGGAGAGAGGTTGGGTGAGCAGGGGATTCCCATGGGCCTCCCAAGGTTTAGGGGTGTGCAGGGAGGGGCAAAAGAACTTGGGGGGCTTGAAAGCAGTGGGGTGGGGGTCGGAGTCCCTCTATGTGCGAACTTGGCAGGGAGAAACTTCCCGAGGCCAAAATAATGGCATGGTTCAGTTGGACATCACGGTGTTTCTCAGTCCTGCAGTTGGCAAGTAACACCGCGCTAAATGTGCCATTAAGCGGACTTTAACTTGAGTTTCCTGACTCACGCCTATACTTTCTGACTCCGATGAGAGATTGTCACCATCGAGTGCAGGCCAATAGAGAAGAGGTGGCTGAAATCTAAACGAACTGAAAACACCCAAAGGAGATAGAATCATAAAATTTGCAGTGCAGAAGAAGGCCATTCAGCCCATCAGGTCTGCACAGGTCCCTGGAAAGACCACACCTCCACTCTATCCCCACAACCCCACCTAATCATTTTGGACACTAAGGGCAATTTATCATGGCCAGTCCACCTAACCTGCACATCTTTGGCCTGTGGGAGGAAACCGGAGCACCCGGAGGAAACCCACGCAGCCACGGGGAGAACGTGCAGACTCTGCACAGACAGTGACCCAAGTCGGGAATCGATCCTGGGACCCTGGAGCTGTGAAGCAACTGTGCTAACCACTGTGCTAGGGTGCCACCCGTGATTGGACTTTCAACCTTGTCAGCCTGGGTGCGGATTGATCAGGAATTGGTCTTGCCTCCCCATTAACATTAACACGTAGCCTGAGGTGAAGGGGCAGCAGGGCCACAAGGACAAGAAGAGATGAAAATCCAAGGTGTTGTGGTGAGACCTCAGTAGGTTTCACTGACATATTTTGCCTCATTCTCCACCACTATCCTGTCCTCCTACCTTGGTGAGATCACAGAGGTAAATCCAACCTAAGAATTCAACAGGACTGATCCTCATTGCTCATGTTTTAAAAATCAAATTCCATTAAGGATTAATTAATCATAATAGATTAAGTTTTCTGCAACAGGATGACTGAAACGTATTGCTTAAAAACTGACTTTCGATAACTCCAATGTACAGGGCCCAGCGACAGGACAGACAGAGTTTGTTTCAGGTCTTTACTGATTCCTGGACTTCCTGCACTGACATGGAGGGCACTGAACTTCCAGCAAATGACAGCCAGGACAGGAACTCGGTAAACTGGGATTGATCCTTTGATTTGACCTCTATCCCACTCTTGGTCCTTGAAAAGTCCCCACCATGGCAGTTGTGGCAGATATACTGTCACATGGATGAATTAGATCATTGTCAATGAGGTTCACAAGCAGCTTTGATCCTTTAAGTGCTTAGAATTTGGGAAAAAAAATTCTAGATTGGTCCCTAACATGGAGGCAATATGACAGTTTTGCAGCACAAACACTAACCTGTAGCAATGTGATTGGAAACTTGGGATGTGGTTCGGTGGTTATCCAGACTCGGAAAGACTCGTGCACATTCTCACTCCCGAGTAAGGTCTCGAGCAGCTCATTCATGAAGTCCAATCCCAAATGGCAGTTCTGGAGTAAAACCCATCCACCCTAAAGTGTGAGAAAGGACAATGGTTTCTCCAAACTGTCCAGTATATTGCAAAGATTAATCATTTGTAATCAACTGCAATTTGCCTCTTAAATCATATTTAACTTACGTGAATTCTAGGTTTTAGAGTACAGGTGGATTTCCAAGATAGAATTTAGTGTCTGTTTTGTCAGACTCTTGCACACTCAAAATTATTTTGTTTTAAACGGTGGAATCTTGTGGCTTCATTCTTTGAATAATTAACTGAGATTTCAGATTTCATCTTTTTGAAAAAAAAATTCCTGGTTTCTACCCAAATTATAACAAAATCGGAGTCTAATCCAGGGCTGGAAAGTTCTATCTATGAGGAAAGAAAATGGATTGGCTGTGCTTGTTTTCCATGGAACACAGCAGGCTGAGGGTTGACTCAATTGACCTGCATTAAATTATGACGGGTGTGCATAAGGTACATAGGGATGATTTATTTACCTGAAGAAAGAGGAAAAAAATCAAGGACATTGATTTCTAGTAATTGATTAGGCAGAAGGTGAGGAAACACTTTTTCATCCTTCAGCTGGCGGGATCTGGAACTCTGTAAGGGCGGCATGGACAAGCTGGGCCGAAGAGCCTGTTTCCATGCTGTAAACATCTCTGACTCTATGACTCTAAGGGTGGTAGAGGCACAAGCTCACAGTTAAAGTACTTGATGTCTACTTGAATAACCGTGAACTGCAGAGCGATGAACCAAGGAAAGTGAAATTAAGATTGGATAGCTTGTCATCGTATTGAGTTCACTGCCCCCCCCTCCCCCCCCATCTTGTAAATTCTCTATGACAGCTACAAACAGGTTGGTGGAATGGCAGGAAATGTGGTGATGAAATTTATCACAGGGAGGTAGAAAGAACAAGGAGAGGCAATTTAAACTAAATGGTACAATTTCAAAGGAAACGTTGGATTGGAGAGATCTATTGGTAAATGTATTTCAAAAGAAGTGCAGATGCAGAGGGAGCTGGAGATACATTTTTAAAAATTCACTCATGGGATGTAGGCATCGCTGGCTGGGCCAGCATTTATTGCCCATCCCTAGCTGCCCTTGGACTGAGTGGTTTGCTGCGCCATTTCAGAGGGCATTAAAGAGTCAACCACATTGACTCATTGTGCAAATCACACAAATCATTTAAGGTCGAAAGGGAATTTGAAACAGTGATTAAACTGCAACATGGGAACCTGGACTTTATAAATTGAGGCATAGAACACAAAAACAAGGAAGTTATGATAAGACTTTTCAAAACACTGGTTTGATCACAACAATGTTGTGTGAAATTCCAGATACTGCACTTCAGGTCTGGACTTCATCAAATGTGATTGTATCCCAGGATATAAAGCATAGTTACTTAGTGATGCAGCAAAGTGCTACGAGAATAGTTTGAGGGAAGAGAGGCTTCAGTTACATGGGTAGATTGGAGAAGCTGGAGCTTCCTTAGAGAAGAGAAAGTTGAGAGAAAATGTGGGAGCGATGTTCAAAATTCCGAGTCAGCTAGAGTAGATGGAGAGAAACAGTTTCCATTTGTGGAGGGTAGGGAATCAGACAACTCCAATTTAAGGCAAAAGATACAAAGCTGACGTGAGGAAACTACATTTTAACACCGCAAGTGGTTAGGCTCTGGAATGCATTATGTGTGGGGGAGGTATATTCAATTGTGACTTTCAAAAGGTAGTTGCATAAGCCCAGTGGGAAGGCTCCTCGTAGATCGGGGCACTATTTTGTTCGGCTGACTAGATTCCCCGCTCCCCGTTTTCGACACCCCCCCCATCTCCACAACCTTCAGTAGGTCCCCGGAAATAACCCTTCATCCCTTCCCCCACCTCCCTGAGCCCGATCCCTGGCAGTGCCAACCTGGCACTTGGGCACCACCCTAGCATCCTGGCAGTGCCAAGGTGCCCAGGTGCCAAAGGGAGTACCACCCTGCTCTGTCCCAACCTCACAGCGGTCTCTAATGGCCTGGGAGACCCCTCCAGGTGCCATTACGACTGGTCCATGTTTGTGGAAACCAGTAGTAAATGGCGCCCTGGTCTCCCAGGTGTGGTCATTAGACCCCGGCCCCGGGAGAATCGGCACTCACCAAAATTAGCCACTCACCTAAATCAGCCTCATTGCTGTCTGGTAATTGGGATCCAATGATGCACTTACATAATGTAGAGGGACAGGAGGGTGAATTGAACTCCACACACATTCCACCTAGTTATACCAGGCAGTGAAGAACAAGTGGTTTCAAACAGGATTGCAGCTCTGAGTTCCATAAAATAATATGAGCCTTTGCACCCTATGCAATGGACCACTCCTCCCCACTGAAGCTGCTTGTCCATATGCCTGAACAACCTTTAGACTGCCTGATATCACCAGAGTTGATGAGCTGTGGTTTGACTCCAGCTCTCTGGTGGAATGGCAACAAGGCCTTGAAAGGCTCAGGCTTCTCAACGGCAGTAATAATCCGTTGCATGCTCCATGCCCGGGTTAATATTTCAGGTCTAAGCATCATCAAACCTGATTTAAATTCAAGGCTATGGAAAGGATAGTTTTTTTTATATAAATGTTTCTTATTGGGTTTTTGAACAAAGTATATTTACCGTTATGTACACAAAATAGAATATATAAATATACACATAGAAGAGAAGGGAACACAAAACAAAAAACAAAACAAAGAACAAAGAAAAAGTTAGAATAAAATAACTGGTGAGGTATTATGTGCTAGCTCAACAACAGCAGCTCTGTACAATTGGCAATATTGTTTCAGCACATAAGTAGGCATCTGTTTGGAGGGGGGGGGGGGAAACTGGGGAGGTACACATACATTTGGGTGCCGGAGAAACAATTACAGAACAATTACAGAGGGCAATACGCGAATGGATCTGGTGTTGAGGACGGGTTTCCCCGCTGAGGGGCAGGGGCCCAGCAGCAGATCAATGGACACGATGCATTAAAGCTTGGCTCAAGTAGTAGCCGACCAGAGAGGTTCTGAGTGGGATCTGCGTACATTGTGTAACTAGTTACTTATATAATAAATAACCAGTTTATATACACCTCTTGTGTGGACTCCTCTGTGGCCACAATATTGGCGACAAGGATAAAGTGGAGCTGCAGGCGGCGCTGTTAATCATTGGAAACCAGGCCATCTCGACTGGTACCACTGGGGAAGGGTTTGTACTACTTTGAAAATGCTGCTCTTCAGGAGATTGGATGTGTTTGATGCGAGCATAGAAGATTGGACGCAATACGCAAAACGGATGCACTACTTCTTCAGGACAAACACTAGAACGGGTGACAAGCACCAGACAGTAATACTGTTGATTTTCTGTGTCGCGCCCAACTTCAGCATAATCAAAAGCTTACCTTACACCACATCCCCAGATACAAAGTCGTTTGAGACGTTGTGGCCATTTGGCACCCCGAGGGAGGAGGAGGCAATGGGGGCTGTGCCATTGACTGCCGCAGGGGAGGTGCCAGAACACCTCACCTCGCCTCCCCCCTCCTGTTCCTGGTGCATTTGATGGGCAGTGGGCAGAACGGGGTGGCATCATGCTACCCGGGACATTCAAGCAACAGCTGGGTCCATCCAGGCCCGGTCGCCCCAGAAGACGCCCACCAACGGGGACTCAGGTCGCGGGGCAGGAATCACAGCACACCGCCTAAACTCCCGTTGTACCGTCTGGGGAACCACCTAGGCGTAGCGTTAGGAACAGTAAGACCAGGAAGTTAGACACCAGTTAACTTGGCACGGGTGTGGGCAGCACACGGAGCACCAGGGCTCATTGCAGAGCAGGTTGTCATCATCCTCCATCCCATGGACCAGGCCTGCTGTCACTGCCAACCCAGGGCCCCCACCCCGTAGTGTGGCAGGTATGTATCATGGAGGGGGTTGCAGGCAGTGAGAGGAGGGGTGGTCGGGGGTGGGGGAGTGAGGGGTTGTGAGGGTGGGATGTGGTATCTGTGCCCCTCGGTTGGGGGGTGGGCGTGCCCATACGGCTGGTGTCAGTCTGCAGAACCAGGGGCCAAGGTGGGCGGTCAGTGGGGTGCGCAGCAAGATGGCCTTGGTAATGCCGGTCCATGCCTGGGCACTGCCCCAGTCACGTCGGGGTCACCCCGGCCACTCGGTCTGTACCCCCCTCTCTCCCGGCCCTAACAGGGCCCCCTCACACCCCAGCTAGCCCGGCCAGTGTCCGGCCCAGCAGCCCACAGTCTCTCCTCTCTGTGTCCTACCTCCTCTCGCTCTCATCATCCATGACGCCGGTTTCACTATTTTTAAAAGCACAAGCGAACCGTAATGTCAGGAACTCGGCCCATCAGAGGAGAATCACGGAGGCTCCGGAGAATACTGGGTCGGGCCCTCTAATGATATGCAAATGTTATTTAATGTACTTGCATTCTGGTACACATTGACACTGCTGTCGAGTTGATGAAGAATTGCGATTTGGCATCAAACTGCGCCCTCCGCAATTTTGGCGTTGGAATCTATTCCCTGCCCAATCGTGTTTCACGATTTCAGCATCGGCAAACAAAGAATCCATATCTGACAGTGGAGTACTCCTTCAGTACTGCGCTTGAGTGTCAGTTTAGACCAGGAGTGGGCAAGCTACGGCCCGCGGGCCGCATGCAGCCCGTCAAAGATCTTTATGCGGCCCACCAAGTCATAAAAAAAAAATTTCTTAAAGAATTTTTTTTTTTTTTTTTTTAATTTTTGTTTTAAGGTTAAAGGGGGGGGGCTGCTGGGCCGGACACTGGCCGGGCTAGCTGGGCTGTTGGGTTACTTACTGGTATAGGGTGGATACGTTGACTTGAGTAGGGTGAGCATTGCTCGGCACAACATCGAGGGCCGAAGGGCCTGTTCTGTGCTGTACTGTTCTATGTTCTATATGAGGCGCCCAGAATCATAACCGGGTGAAGTAATTATTTTACTTAATATACTATGCGGCCCTTTAAAATTGTGAATTTCTGAATGTGGCCCTTGCACGGAAAAGTTTGCCCACCCCTGGTTTAGACTATTGTGCAGAAGTCCTGGAGTGGGCTCCGACAGAACCAATGAAATCAGAGGTGATAATCCTTCCAACTGATGATTCACAAAATCCCTCCTTCGTGCTCTTGCTAACTGAGTGCTGGAATTTGATACTGAATTTAAGACAGGAGGAAAATCATTCCATCGGATGTGCTTCACCTTGAGTACAAGAACCATGGAAATCTTTGAAAACTTCAAAACAGAAGGTGACTGATAGAGCATGAAATTGATTTATGATTGACGTTTACATGTTTTTTGTCTGACCTGATGCATAGACATTGCCACCAACTTTCTGGCATGGACTTCTTGTCCCTGACCCATGGACATCGCTCTACAACCTAAAGAAAACACTTTGGTTAACTTTTACACAGAGCTTTCTTCAGTCTTGCATTATATTTATATCAGACAGAAATATCAACTGCATCTACCCACTAAAATACTCAAATATTGACTAAAGTGTTTTACTGGTGATGATCCTGTGGCAGTAGTTTAAACTTTGAGGCCCTTTGGCTTATTGTCTGCTGATGCTTCATCTTGAGCTGTTTCCATGATAATGTTTTATTGTAGTGGTGGTTTACCATTGCAAAATCTCAGGGACAGGGCAGGGTGGCAGCTCCCAAGTCTACCTTGGTCAGAATGGGAATTAAACCCATTGCTATTCATGTCATTCTGAACACAAGCTAACAATCTAGCTAAATGCACTAACTGCCTCCCAAAGCTGATGCCCACCTTCAAAATTAGTGAGATTGAATGAATAGCAGGAAGATTGATCTGTGGTCTCCTTTCACAAGAACTGCTCAACAAAGATGGGGTAAGATAAACGAGGTAGAATAGGTATTTGAACTTCCCACCTCAATTCCCAATTCACTCTCTGGCTGAGCTGTGGCACTGGAAGAATATGGTGCTTTTTAAAAATAAATTTAGAGTATCCATTTTTTTTCACAATTAAGGGGCAATTTAGTGTGGCCAATCCACCTAGCCTGCACATCTTTGGGTTGTGGGGGTGAGACCCACACAGACATGGGGAGGATGTGCAAACTCCTCTCTGACATGACGCAGTGCCAGGATCGAACCTGGGTCCTCGGCGTTGTGAAGCAGCAGTCCTAACCACTGCGCCACTGTGCCGCCCTAAAAATATGGTGCTTTGAGGAAGGCTCCAAGAATCATGTCAAAGACTTTAAAATGAACATTTATTTAAATTTCAGGAACTCCCAGGAAGTAGAAAATAGAATTGGGACTTGCTGCTTCCCAATCTCCATTTGAAGCCAGAGATACCAGGCTGAAGCTCAAGATATAGCAGCAAGATTGAGAGGGCTTCATTAGCATCACATTTTGCTGCTCCTTCCATTCATGCCAGTCTCTGCCAGGGATGGGTCATTAAAAACCCGTTGAGTTTGGAATTGGAAAAGTATGCTGCCCCTGTTTAATGCTGAGGAAGGGGGCAAGAAAATACATCCTCCATGTGTATTGGCCTTTCACTAACCATTCCCAATATAAATAAAAATATAAATCTAACAAAAACCTCACCTTTACATCACTGGAAAGAGAGAGAAGGGGAAAAACATTATTAGAAATATGAAAGGAAGGCAATAAGAAGAAATCAGAAAAGGGATAATGACGATTACCAAAAGGTAGATTCTATGAAATTAATTAGATTCTATGAAATTTGTAGATTCTATGAAATGAAACAGCTGAGCTGAGCGTTTCGGTTGGCTTGGACCAGTTTGGGCTGAAGGGCCTCTCTCTGTTGCTGTAGATTCTATGAAGAGAGTGGCACAAATAGAATGCTTGAATTATATTTCAATGTACATTGCGAAGATAAGTGTGTGAGCTGTTGGCATAATATGCCAATTATGCTCTGCAGCTGCGTATAAAGGATTGCGTGACATAATAATAATCGTTATTATTGTCACAAGTAGTCTTACATTAACACTGCAATGACGTTACTGTGAAAATCCCCTAGTCGCCACATTCCGGCGCCTGTTCGGGTCACAGAGGGAGAATTCAGAATGTCGAATTCATCGAACAAGCATGTCTTTCGGGACTTGTTGGAGGAAACCGGAGCACCCGGAGGAAACCCACACAGACACAGGGAGAACGTGCAGACTCTGCACAGACAGTGACCCAGCCGGGAATCTGATGCTAACTAAGTTGGAAACAAGTATCATAAAGGGACTTGCTGATCGTGACTTTCTTCATTGGCAATCTGGGGTTTCCTCATGGTATATGTAAAAATATTAATTGATCATGACTATGGAATATTCTAAAGAAACACAGGGAATTCTAACAGATTGTAATATTCACTACAAACACTGTATCCATACCAATTTCAAGCTTCTTGGCCAGTCCTTCAATCTGATTGCTGGGATCAGAGCCCATGGACAGGAAACAGATCAGAGGAGTTTGTGTGTCACTTTCTTCCCAGGTTGTCTCCAGGTTTAGAATCACCGGTTCTGCGTATCTTGCTCCCATTGCATCAGCAATGTAGTTTCGAGCTTGTGACAGAGTTCTGTCAGGGCACCATGACCTGAAAATTCAAAGTAATCATGAAATCAAAAACATTTAAAAATTAATATTTGGGTCTTTGAGATCTTGAGTATTGTTGAAAAAAGCAACTTTTTTGTCGAAGATTTTCATCTTCCACTCATCAGGTCATTCCCAAGAAAACAATGGAAGGAAAATCAACAAATTTATACTGTATGCAAAGAGTGTGCTGATGCTGATGGCTTGGCAAGTGGTGGAGGAATTGTCATAAAGAATGCACCAGTTGATGGTGACTGGCAGTTAACTGTCAAGCATTGTTTGAAATTTAAACCAGGCAGCCTGACTCTTGTCACAACTCACCTGATGAGCAATAGCTTGCAGAATGCATCTAAAGAATCACTGTATCCATGCGGAATTGTTGTTTCTTCTGGAGCATCAGCATCAAACCAGACTTTCCAAACCTTCTCATTCTTAGATACCTGTAATGACACGACAAACGATAAAAATCAACATTCAAAAATTCAAGATATAATTACTTTTAAAGCAGTGTGAATTTTTCAGTTGTTGTGCTGACATTCCAGCCCTTCTTTCTGGTAGAAAGAGGATGGCAACACTCCCAAAATGGTGGCCATTAAATTTGTATCCCACTATCACTGAGGTAATATACACTGGGCAAACTGTCAATCTCCAGAGACAGGTGGAAGGCCCATTTAAGGTAGAATTTTAGAATCCTATGGTGTCAATAGGACTCTGATTGTTATTTATGGACTGAATTAGCTGGACTGAGCGTCTTGCAATATCTGGCCAGTTTGAACTAGTGGCCAAAGAAGAACTGAAGAAGAAAATCCATGTTCTTTATGTCAAGTGGCAAGAGTTCCTCCCAGCCCCACAAGACCCTCCTTGGTCACACCAAGAAGAGGAGATGGGGATCTTTTCTGGAGGTGGGGAGGGCAGATCATCAGGTGGAGGATGGGTGTGGTATTATCATAACTGTAAGAATTGCAAGAGTTAATGGTGTCTAAAGTAGCCACTAGAAGGAGCTACAATTACAAATACATAAGGCAGTGATGCTAAGCCTTGTGGGAGAGTGTGTGCAGGAGTTAGCTAGAGAGAGTCAGAAGTGCAAATAGTGTGAGTCAGAGCAGAGCATAGTTTATATCAGTATAAAGATCAGCTATAAATGAGTGTAGTTTAAATGCTAATAATCATCTACACCAAATTAACTGTATGACTGATGGCCGGTTTGGCTCAGTTGGCTGGACAGCTGGTTCATGATGCAGAGGAAGGCCAGCAGCATGGGTTAAATTATGTACCAGCTGAAGTTATCCATGAAGGCTCTGCCTTCTCAACCTTGCCCCCTCGAGGTGTGGTAACCCTCAGGTAAACCACCAGTCAGTTCTCTGCCTCAAAAGGAGAAAGTAGCCTATGGTCATCTGGGACTATGGCAGCTTTAGTTTATTACCCTCAAACATCTATTCTCTTAAAGGAACATACAAAATAGAAACATTCAGCCCCTCTCAAGCCTGCTCTGCAATTGAACTAGATCATGACTGATCCCCCTCAATGCCATTTTCCTGCATTATCCCCCTTGATGTCATTCATGTCTACAATTCAATCCATTTCTATCTTGGATCTACTCAATAACTGACTGTGATGAGAGATTATATTATATTTAATACCTTTATTGTGTTGAGCACACACAAAACCAATTGAATTCAACTGAAGACTGCAAGGTTTAGGACATAAAAGGGTGTAGGTGCAAAACAATACATTTGAAGTCAATTTGGCCTTGTTTACTTTTCTATAAGTAAATAAACAATGGGAGAAATTTGATTGGGCATAAGGAAGGGATTGTTGTTTTCAATAAAAGAAAATTACTGCGGATGCTGGAATCTGAAACAAAAGAGAAAATGCTGGAAAATCTCAGCAAGTCTGGCAGCATCTGTAGGGAGAGAAAATAAATGAAAATGAAAATCGCTTATTGTCACAAGTAGGCTTCAAATGACGTTACTGTGAAAAGCCCCCAGTCGGCACATTCTGGCGCCTGTTCGGGGAGGCTGGTACGGGAAGAGCTAACGTTTCGAGTCCGATGACTCTTTGTCAAAGCTTTTTCCTTCAATTTGAGACTCTCCCTTATTTCCTTAGATATCCACGGTCGATTTTCCCTCTTTCTACCGTCCTTCCTTTTTGTTGGTATAAACCTTTGCTGAGCACTGTGAAAAATCGCTTGGAAGGTTCTCCACTGTTCCTCAACTGTTTCACCATAAAGTCTTTGCTCTCAGTCGACCTGAGCGAGCTCTTCTCTCATCCCATTGTAATCCCCTTTGTTTAAGCACAAAACACTAGTGTTTGATTTTACCTCCATCTGTATTTTAAATTCCACCATATTGTGGTCGTTCCTTCTGAGGGGATCCCTAACTATGAGATCATTAATCAATCTGGTTTCATTACACAGGACCAGATCTAGGACCACTTGTTCTAGGAAACTATTGTGGATAGATTCTATAAACTCCTCCTCAAGGCTGCCTTGACCGACCTGGTTAAACCAATCAACATGTAGATTAAAATCCCCCATGCTAATGCTGTACCATTTCTACATGCATCCGTTATTTCTTTGTTTATTGCATGCCCCACCATAATGTTACTATTTGATGGCCTATAGACTACTCCGATCAATGACTTTTTCACCTTACTATTCCTGATTTCCACCCAAATGGGTTCAACTTTATCCTCCATAGCACTGATGTCATCCATTACTATTGCCCGGATGTCATCCTTAAATAACAGAGCTACACCATCTCCCTTACCATCCACTCTGTCCTTTGGAATAGTTTGATACCCTTGGATATTTAACTCCCAGTCGTGACCATCCTTTAACCATGTTTCAGTAATGGCCACCAAATCATAGTCATGCACGAAGATTTGCGCCATCATCTTATTTATCTTATTCTGAATACCACGAGCATTCAGGTAAAGTGCACTTATGTTGGCTTTTATACCTCTGTTTTGAATCTTAACACCTTGATCCGTAACCTCTCCTAAGTTATTTTTCCTCTTAATGTTTCTCCTAATTTTCCTTGTCGTTGAACCCATACCTTCATGTAACAACCTGCCGCGTCGCTTTCCATTTTCATTTCATTTCATTTCATTTGTGTTTTTACTTCCCGTTTTATTCCTTTTAGTATTACTGGGCCTATTCACTGAGCTTCCCTCAGTCACTGTACCTTGGCCCTTTTTGATTTTTGACTATGGCTTCTCTGCTTTACACTTTCCCCCTTACTGCCTTTTGTTTCTGCCCTTGTTTTACTACCTTCCGATTTCCTGCATCGTTTCCCATCCCCCTGGCAATCCATGGGAACCTGGATTGTAGTTTTGGGGTACGGGAAATTGAGAGTATAGAGGTCAGGAGCACAGATTTGACTTCGCAGGAGGGTGCCAGTGTTCAGGTAGGTGGTTTGAAGTGTGTCTACTTCAATGCCAGGAGTATACGAAATAAGGTAGGGGAACTGGCAGCATGGGTTGGTACCTGGGACTTCGACGTTGTGGCCATTTCAGAGACATGGATAGAGCAGGGACAGGAATGGTTGTTGCAGGTTCCGGGGTTTAGGTGTTTTAGTAAGCTCAGAGAAGGGGGCAAAAGAGGGGGAGGTGTGGCGCTGCTAGTCAAGGACAGTATTACGGTGGCGGAAAGGATGCTAGATGGGGACTCTTCTTCTGAGGTAGTATGGGCTGAGGTTAGAAACAGGAAAGGAGAGGTCACCCTGTTGGGAGTTTTCTATAGGCCACCTAATAGTTCTAGGGATGTAGAGGAAAGGATGGCGAAGATGATTCTGGAAAAGAGCGAAAGTAACAGGGTAGTTGTTATGGGAGACTTTAACTTTCCAAATATTGACTGGAAAAGATATATTTTGAGTACATTAGATGGGTCGTTCTTTGTACAATGTGTGCAGGAGGGTTTCCTGACACAATATGTTGACAGGCCAACAAGAGGCGAGGCCACATTGGATTTGGTTTTGGGTAATGAACCAGGCCAGGTGTTAGATCTGGAGGTAGGTGAGCACTTTGGAAACAGTGACCACAATTCGGTGACCTTTACGTTAGTGATGGAAAGGGATAAGTATACCCCGCAGGGCAAGAGTTATAGCTGGGGGAAGGGCAATTATGATGCCATTCGACATGACTTAGGATGTGTTGGTTGGAGAAGTAGGCTGCAAGGGTTGGGCACACTGGATATGTGGAGCTTGTTCAAGGAACAGCTATTGCATGTTCTTGATAAGTACGTACCAGTCAGGCAGGGAGGAAGGGGTCGAGCGAGGGAACCGTGGTTTACCAAAGAAGTGGAATCTCTTGTTAAGAGGAAGAAGGAGGCCTATGTGAAGATGAGGCATGAAGTTTCAGTTGGGGCGCTTGATAGTTACAAGGAAGCGAGGAAGGATCTAAAGAGAGAGCTGAGACGAGCAAGGAGGGGACATGAGAAGTCTTTGGCAGGTAGGATCAAGGAAAACCCAAAAGCTTTCTATAGGTATGTCAGGAATAAAAGAATGACTAGGGTAAGAGTAGGGCCAGTCAAGGACAGTGGTGGGAAGTTGTGTGTGGAGGCTGAGGAGATAAGCGAGATACTAAATGAATACTTTTCGTCAGTATTCACTCAAGAAAAAGATAATATTGTGGAGGAGAATGCTGAGACCCAGGCTATTAGAATAGATGGCATTGAGGTGCGTAGGGAAGAAGTGTTGGCAATTCTGGACAAGGTGAAAATAGATAAGTCCCCGGGGCCGGATGGGATTTATCCTAGGATTCTCTGGGAAGCCAGGGAAGAGATTGCTGAGCCTTTGGCTTTGATTATTAGGTTATCATTGGCTACAGGAATAGTGCCAGAGGACTGGAGGATAGCAAATGTGGTCCTTTTGTTCAAGAAGGGGAGTAGAGATAACCCCGGTAACTATAGGCCGGTGAGCCTAACGTCTGTGGTGGGTAAGGTCTTGGAGAGGATTATAAAAGATACGATTTATAATCATCTAGATAGGAATAATATGATTAGGGATAGTCAGCATGGTTTTGTGAAGGGTAGGTCATGCCTCACAAACCTTATCGAGTTCTTTGAGAAGGTGACTGAACAGGTAGACGTGGGTAGAGCAGTTGATGTGGTGTATATGGATTTCAGTAAAGCGTTTGATAAGGTTCCCCACGGTCGGCTATTGCAGAAAATACGGAGGCTGGGGATTGAGGGTGATTTAGAGATGTGGATCAGAAATTGGCTAGTTGAAAGAAGACAGAGAGTGGTAGTTGATGGGAAATGTTCAGAATGGAGTTCAGTTACGAGTGGCGTACCACAAGGATCTGTTCTGGGGCCGTTGCTGTTTGTCATTTTTATAAATGACCTAGAGGAGGGCGCAGAAGGATGGGTGAGTAAATTTGCAGACGACACTAAAACGTATAAAGCATTACAGATAAAAACAGAAGTATCCTTAAATTGGAAACTTGTGTTGCAATACAAGAAATGATGAGCAAAGTAAACATTTATTGAGCCAGATTGTGATATATGATCATGAGCAAGAAATAGATACAATACCTGGTTCAATATCTCTGCAAACTGACTGAGTTTGCTCAGCTCCACGAGGTTCAACCAGGTCATATCGAGAATCCAGCGGAAAGGTTTTTGTGGACTGGCTTTCAGGTCAAGGGCTGCTCCACCTAGACAATTGGGCAAAGAATGAACCTTTAATAAAATGGTTCCCCAGTATCCTTGTAAACATTTCTTTCTGAACAATGTACCATTATCTTTCCTCACCTTCACCCTGCATTTCTTGTCTTTGTAAGGGTTCTTTCTATTGATTCCCTTATTTCCCATTTATTTAACAGTGTTCTCATTTTGATCCATGGATATTGAATGGACATATATCTTTAAGTTGAGCAGAGGAAGTGAGGAATGGTGCAGTGTCTCTGGAGGTTTTGTCTCTGAACAGTGAAAACAAAAAGAACTCCAAGGAGGGCCTGGATTGAAGGAAGGTGTACTGGAAGACATCAATCCGAAACAAAGACTCTTATCCTTTACTTTCATCAATATTTTACACCCCTCTTTCCCCTCTGTGTTTGTCTGTTTTGTGTGTGTGTAAGAAGGTGGGGTAAATTAAGCGGGGGGGGGGGGGGGGGGGGGGGGGGGGGTTAGAAATTGGATAATAGTTATTATTACATTATAGTTATATTTTGCATATTTAATTATAGTTATTGCTATTAATAGAAAGTAGCTGTGTTTAAATTTACAAACCTGGTGACTGTAGTTATTGAGCAGCCAGAGACCAAAGACTTGGGATATTTTCTAAGAATTATTTGTTAATTTACATCTGTTAAACTGCAGAGATACTTCAGTGTGATTTGGCCAAGTTGAGTGAATGGGCAAATGAATGGCAGATGCAGTATATTGTAGATGAACATGAGGTTGGCCGCTTGGTAGCAAAAACAAGAAGGCAGACTATTATCCAAATGGCTATAAATTGAGACAGAGGAATTTGCAGCGTGACCTGGGTGCCCCTGTACATCAGTCACTGAAGGTAATCTTGTCGGTGCAGCAGGGGGTGAAGAAGGCAAATGGTTTGTAGGCCTTAATTGCGAGAAGATTGGAGAACAGGAGCCGGTGTAACGGAGCATCCCGCTGGTGTGGTAAAACAAAAATGTGTCCCGACGGGGTGGAGAATCCAGCCTCTTATCTGAGGATGTTCTTGCTATAGAAGGAGTGTAGCAAAGGGTTATCAGACTCATTCCTGGGATGGCAGGACTGATATATGAGGAATAATTGAGTAGGTCAGGATCGTACTCGCAGTAGTTCAGAAGAACGTGGGGGGGGGGGGGGGGGGGGGGCGGTGGTGGTAGGATCTCATAGAAACATATAAAATTATAATAGGATGAGACAGGGTAGATGCAGGAAGGATGTTCCCAATGCTGGGAAAGTCCAGAACCAGGGATCACAGTCTGAGGATACGGGGTAGACCATTTAGGACACAGATGAGGAGAAATTCCATCACCCAGAGAGTTGCAATCCTGTGAAATTTGCTACAGGAAGTAGTTGAAGCCAAAACATTCTGGGCTGGATTCTCTGATCGCCAAAGCCAAAATCGCATTCGGCGATCGGCAGGAGAATCCATTTTTATGCTGGAATCGGGGCGCCACCATTTATACAATGCTCTGCCCCCTCAAATATGAGTACGCCGCACACTGGCGGGACAGCCTCAGGACGTTACCCCAGGCCCTTCCCGATTAGCGTGGGGCGTGTGTCCTCTCACTTTTCTGTGGCCCCTGTAACCCCTCTCACCACCCCGGGACCACCCTCCACTATTCCCTCAGCGCCGCTATGGGGGGGGGGGGGGGGCATTCCACTGGCTGGGGGAATGGTGGAGGGTGGTCCGGGGGTGGTGAGAGGGGTTACAGGGGCGCAATCTTTGGCAGGCCGGGTCCGTGCGTGGCCGTCGCCATGCTGTATGTAGCGGGCACCACAGGCCACTGTCATGCGCGACCACGGACCCGGCCATTCTGCACCAGTATCGGTAGATAAAACTGGGGCGGAGCATCGGTGCGGGGGCGGTGCCGACTTTTTGGTCGTAAGACAAGACGGATCTTGTTGTCAAAGCCGCAGAATCGGAGAATCCAGCCCTGTATATTTTCTTTTTTTTTTAAAAATAATTTTTATTGGAATTTTTTACAGAAAATATAAAAATATAACAACAAGTATAGCAACAAGCAGTAATATGCAACTAACAGCCCCATAACACCCACAATTCCCCCCAAACCGTAACATCACATGTATCACACTCCCCCCACCCCCCCCCAAACAAGAGAACTTAACCATAAATTAAAATTAAATAAATCAAATTTAAATAAAATAAGCAAACATAATCAACGTCCCCCCCCACCCCCCCCACAAGAGAACTTAACCATAAATTAAAATTAAATAAATCAAATTTAAATAAAATAAGCAAACATAATCAACGTCCCCCCCACCCCCCCGGGTTGCTGCTGCTACTGTCCCAGTACCCTATCGTTGAGCCAGAAAGTCGAGGAAAGGTTGCCACCGTTTAAAGAACCCTTGCACCGATCCTCTCAGGGCGAATTTAACCTTCTCAAGCTTAATGAAGCCCGCCATGTCATTGATCCAGGTCCCCACGCTTGGGGGCCTCGCATCCTTCCACTGTAGCAAAATCCTTCGCCGGGCTACCAGGGACGCAAAGGCCAGCACACTGGCCTCTTTCGCCTCCTGCACTCCCGGCTCTACCCCAACCCCAAAGATCGCGAGTCCCCATCCTGGCTTGACCCTGGATCCCACCACCCTCGACACCGTCCTCGCCACCCCCTTCCAGAACTCCTCCAGTGCCGGGCATGCCCAGAACATATGGGCATGGTTCGCTGGACTCCCCGAGCACCTGACACACCTATATTCACCCCTAAAGAACCTACTCATCCTCGTCCCAGTCATGTGGGCCCGGTGCAGCACCTTGAATTGAATGAGGCTAAGCCGCGCACACGAGGAGGAAGAATTTACCCTCTCCAGGGCATCAGCCCATGTCCCGTCTTCGATCTGTTCCCCCAGTTCCCCCTCCCACTTCGTTTTCAGCTCCTCTACTGATGCCTCTTCCACCTCCTGCATAAGCTTGTAGATATCGGATATCTTCCCCTCCCCGACCCAGACCCCCGAGAGCACCCTGTCACTCACCCCCCTCGCGGGGAGCGCAGGGAATCCCTCCACCTGCCGTCTAGCAAATGCCTTTACCTGCAGATACCTAAACATGTTTCCCGGGGGGAGCCCAAATTTCTCCTCCAACTCCCCCAGGCTCACAAACCTTCCGTCGATAAACAGGTCCCTCAGCTGTCTGATGCCCGCTCTATACCATCCCTGAAATCCCCCATCCATGTTCCCCGGGACGAACCTATGGTTCCCCCTTAACGGAGCCTCCATCGAGCTCCCCACTTCTTTCCTATGTCGCCTCCACTGCCCCCAAATCTTGAGGGTAGCCGCCACCACCGGACTCGTGGTATACCTCGTGGGAGGGAGCGGCCACGGCGCCGTTACCAGGGCCCCCAGGCTTGTATCCCCACAGGACGCTCTCTCCATCCGTCACCCACTTATGCACCATCGACACGTTGGCCGCCCAGTAGTACCCTGAGAGGTTGGGCAACGCCAGCCCCCCCACCATCTCTACTCCGCTCCAAGAAGACCCTCTTCACCCTCGGGGTGCCATGCGCCCAAACAAATCCCATGATGCTGCTGGTCACCCTTTTAAAAAAGGCCCTAGGGATAAAGATGGGCAAGCACTGGAAGAGGAACAAGAACAAGGGGCAGCAGGGTAGCATGGTGGGGGGCAGCAGGGTAGCATGGTGGTTAGCATAAATGCTTCACAGCTCCAGGGTCCCAGGTTCGATTCCCGGCTGGGTCACTGTCTGTGTGGAGTCTGCACGTCCACCCCCTGTGTGCGTGGGTTTCCTCCGGGTGCTCCGGTTTCCTCCCACAGTCCAAAGATGTGCAGGTTAGGTGGATTGGCCATGCTAAATTGCCCGTAGTGTCCTAATAAAAAAGTTAAGGGGTGGTTGTTGGGCTACGGGTATAGGGTGGATACGTGGGTTTGAGTAGGGTGATCATGGCTCGGCACAACATTGAGGGCCGAAGGGCCTGTTCTGTGCTGTACTGTTCTATGTTCTATGTTCTAACCCCAGGAGAACCGTCATTTTGACGGATTGCACTCTGCCCGCCAGCGATAGCGGCACCATGTCCCACCTTTTAAATTCCTCCTCCATCTGTTCCACTAGTCTGGTGAAGTTAAGCTTCTGAAGAGCCCCCCACTCCTGGCCACCTGCACCCCCAGGTACCTGAAACTCTTCACTGCCCTCCTGAAGGGGAGCCTCCCAATTCCCTCCTCCTGATCTCCCGGGTGCACTACAAATACCTCGCTCTTTCCTAAGTTTAGCATGTACCCGAGAAGCCCCCAAATTCCGCTAACAGCTCCATCACCCCCAGCATTCCCCCCTCTGGGTCCGCCACATATAACAGCAGGTCGTCCGCATACAGCGATACCCGGAGCTCCTCCCCACCCCGCACCAGACCCCTCCATTTCCCTGACTCCCTCAACGCCATGGCCAGCGGTTCAATCGCCAGTGCAAAGAGCAGGGAGGACAGGGGACACCCCTGCCTGGTCCCACGATAGAGCCTAAAATACTCCGATCTCCTTCCATTTGTGACTACACTCGCCATCGGCGCCGCGTAAAGCAGCCTCACCCATTTGATGAATCCCTCCCCAAATCCAAACCTCTCCAGCACCTCCCACAGGTACCCCCACTCAACTCTATCAAATGCTTTCTGTGCGTCCAGCGCCACCACTATCTCCGCCTCCCCCTCCACTGCCGGCATCATGACAACATTGAGCAGTCTCTGCACATTCGTGTTGAGCTGCCGCCCCTTGACAAATCCTGTCTGATCTTCATGAATTACCTCTGGCACACAATCCTCTATCCTGGTAGCCAGGATCTTCGCCAGCAACTTAGCGTCTACGTTAAGGAGCGAGATAGGCCTATATGATCCGCACTGCAAGGGGTCCTTATCCCGTTTTAGGATCAAAGAGATCAGTGCCAGGGGGCAAAGCCCCCCCCTCCCACGCCTCATTGAAAGTTCGCACCAGCAGGGGACCCACATATTTTTTCCACCCCCATCCTTCACTCCCCCAATTTCCCTAGCCGCATCTCGCCTACGGAGCTGATGCGCCAACATCCTGCTCGCCTTCTCTCCATACTCATATACCGCGCCCTGCGCCCTCCTCCACTGTGTCTCTGCCTTTCTGGTGGTCAACAAGTCAAAATTGGCCTGCAACCTGCGCCGTTCTCCCAGCAACCCTTCCTCCGGTGCCTCCGCATATCTCCTGTCCACCTCCAGAAGCTCTCCCACCAGTCTCTCCCTCTCCTTCCTCTCCCTCCTTTCCCTGTGGGCCCGGATGGAGATCAGCTCCCCCCGGATCACTGCTTTCAGAGCCTCCCAGACCATTCCCACCTGGACCTTCCCCGTATCATTGGTATCCAGATACCCCTCAATGCTTCTCCGAACCCTCTTACACACCTCCTCCTCCGCCAGCAGCCCCACATCCAGGCGCCAGAGTGGGCGCTGGTCCCGTGCCTCCCCCATCTCCAGATCAACCCAGTGCGGGGCATGGTCCGAAATCGCTATGGCCGAATACTCGGCATCCTGCACCCTCGGAATCAATCCCCTGCTCAGGACAAAAAAGTCTATCCGGGAATAAACCCTATGGACGTGAGAGAAAAAGGAATACTCCCGCGCTCTCGGTCTCCCAAACCTCCAGGGATCCACCCCTCCCATCTGGTCCATGTATCCCCTCAGCACTTTGGCCGCCGCCGGTCTCCTACCCGTCCTTGAACTGGACCGTTCCAGTGTGGGATCCAGCACTGTGTTAAAATCTCCCCCCATGATCAGGCCCCCTGCCTCCAGGTCCGGGATGCGGCCCAACAATCGCCTCATGAAGCCAGCATCATCCCAATTCGGGGCATATACGTTCACCAGCACCACCTTCTCTCCCTGCAGCCCACCCCTCACCATGATATATCTGCCCTCCTTGTCCGACACCACCTCAGCCGCCTCAAACGCCACCCTCTTCCCTACTAGAATCGCCACCCCCCGGTTCTTCGCGTCCAATCCTGAATGATAAACCTGCCCCACCCACCCCTTCCTCAGACGGACCTGGTCCGCCACCTTCAGGTGGGTCTCCTGGAGCATAGCCACATCCGCCTTCACCCTCTTAGATGGGAAAATACCCTGGTTCTCTTAACCGGCCCGTTCAGCCCCCTCACGTTCCAGGTAATCAGCCGGATCAGAGGGCAACCCGCCCCCCTCCCCCGCCGACTAGCCATAGCTTGGCAGATGTTCGCCCCAGGCCAGCACACCCTGCTCGATCCGTTCCCCATGGCGATAGCGCCTCTCCTCTTCCCCCCCGGCCCCCATCGGCTCCTTCCTAGTCGTTTCAGCAGCAACCCGGTACCCCCCCCGCAGGCTAGGACCCCTCCTAGCCGCGACGCACCCTCCATGGTACTTCCGTGAGTCAGCTGACTTCTGCTGACCCTGGCAGCTCCCGCCAAAACCTATCCCCTCCCGGCATGGGGTCATCCCCCTCTTGCCACACCTCCTTGGCATTGCTGCAGCGCGTGAAAGAAGACCCGTAGAGGCCCCGCCCCCACCGCAAGCTCCACCCCCCCTGCCCCGCAGCGCGGGAAACCAGAGGAAAGCCCGCACTTTCACACTGCCACACCCCACCCTTCTGACGCAGTTCCCCAAAATCCAGTTTCCCCTCAATCCCCAGCCCCGTACAGAAGAGAACATATAGAACACAAACCCCCAACTCCCCCCCCCCCAACCCACAACCCACAACCATGCCCAACAAACAAACCCACCCGTAAACAGAGCAAACAGAAAACCAGCATACATAACACACATGTCGAAGTTAAAAAAGTTGAAACAGTTGGAACAAAACAGCAACAGTGGAAACAACGCCGGCCAAAGTATGTCCCCAGGCCCTAGTTCGAGTCCAGCTTCTCCGCCTGTACAAAGGCCCACGCCTCATCCGGGGACTCGAAGTAATGGTGCCGGTCCTTGTATGTCACCCACAGGCGCGCAGGCTGCAGCATTCCAAACCTGACCTGCTTAGCATGAAGCACCGCCTTCGTCCGGTTGAACCCAGCCCGCCGCTTAGCCACCTCCGCACTCCAGTCCTGGTAGATCCTCACTACCGAATTCTCCCATACACTCTGTGCGCTCCCTCAAGCTCCAGGGGCAAATGGAAGGACCCCACTCCCATCAACGAGCTCAACATCGTGGTCACATACGCCGGGAGATCCGACCCCTCCAGCCCCTCCGCCAGGCCCAGGATCCTCAGATTCTTTCGCCTCGTGCGAACGCCCAGCTCCTCCAAGTGGTCCTGCCACTTTTTATGAAGTGCCTCGTGCAACTCCATTTTCCCAACGAGGACCACGGCCTCCTCCTCTCTTTCAACGGCCTGCCGCTGCAACTCCCGAATAGACTCCTCCTGGGCCGCCTGGGTCCCAAGCAGCTTGGTCGTAGTTGCATTCATGGAGTCCAGCAGCTCAGCCTTCAGCTCAGCAAAACAACGTAGGAGCGAGGCCTGTTGTTCCTGCGCCCACTTCCACCAGTCCTCGGGTGTTGCGTCGGCCGCCATTTTGTTTTTCTTCCCCCATTTTTTTGGGGAGTTACTGCAGCCTTTTGCACCATATAGTGTGGGGCAAGTTCTTCCAGGCACCTTCCCCCACCGGGATGCGTAGAAACAGTGCCGCTTGGGGCCCTCGAAACGGCCCAAAAGTCCCTAAATAGCGGGAGCGCCGGCCGCCATTTTGTTTTTCTTCCCCCGTTTTTTGGGGGAGTTACTGCAGCCTTTTTCTTCTTCCCACTCCGGGTGAGCACCATATAGTGTGGGGCAAGTTCTTCTAGGCACCTTCCCCCACCGCGATGCGTAGAAACAGCGCCGTTTGGGGCCCTCGAAACGGCCCAAAAGTCCCTAAATAGCGGGAGCTGCCGAACGTGCGGCTTAGCTCCGCATAGCCGCAACCGGAAGTGCCCTGTATATTTTCAAGAAGGAGTTAGATTTATCTCTTAGGATGAAAGGGATCAAAGGAGGCGGGGGAAGGCAGGATCAGATTATTGAGTTGGATGATCAGCCATGATCATAATGAATAACGGAGCAGGCTTGAAGGGATGAATGCCCTCTGGTTGGTCCTATTTTCTATGTATGTTTCTATGTAAGACACTAAAAGCATCACAATAATACTTGAAGATCAGGAAATAAATCGCTGGGCCACTATTGAAGTCCTGATTCACCTGAAGAAGGAGCTGTGCTCTGAAAGCTAGCGATTCGAAACAAACCTGTTGGACTTTAACCTCACCCCAGTCCAACGCCGGCATTGCCATTGACAGCTACTGCCATCTGCTTTAGTATGGTACAACACATCCCAGATAGATAATTCCTTCTGTTCACATGTGAGGATAAAGCACTATGCTTTTCAATGATTCATGGCTTACTTGGCCAAATGTCTTTGCCCCCTTTTCTCTTCACGCCTTTAACTTCTGATCGTTATTTTAAATTGCTATTTAAAATCCTGCCAAAGTTGTATTTGCCATCCTCTTGGCAGCATTGAACAAGGCAGAACACTGTCCAACTGCTGACCAGTACAGACATTCTAACTGGGCACTGTTGGTTGACTGCAGTGCCCAGAACTCCTACTTTAAAAAAATATATTTTTATTGAAATATTTGTAAAATTTTATAACAAAAACAGAAAAAGAACAATTGGCGTTAAACATTAACATAGTGAAAAAATAGATAATTCCCCGAACGGCTCTGTCTTCACAGACCACCAAAAATAACAAAGAACAAAGAAACACAACAGTAACCCCCCCCCTCGAAAAGCTGCTACTGCCGACATTTTGACATTTTAAATTAAATTTCCCCGAGAAAGTCGACGAATGACTGCCACCTCCGTGAGAACCCGAACATTGATCCTCTTAAGGCAAACTTTATTTTCTCAAGGCTGAGAAACCCAGCCATGTCACTAATCCAGGTCTCTACACTCGGGGGGCTTCAACGTCGGCCTCTTTCGCTCCCTGTACTCCCGGATTTTATGACACACCAAAGATCGCCACCTCTGGTCTCAGCACCACCCGTGTTCCTAGCACCTTGGACACTGCCCTGGCAAACCCCTGCCAGAACCCTCCAAGCTTCGGGCATGCCCAAAACATATGGACATGGTTTACTGGGCTCCCAGAATACCTCGCACATCTGTCTTCTACCCCGAAAAACTTGCTCATCCTCTCAGCCGTCATGTGTGCCTGGTGAACCACTTTAAACTGTATGAGACTGAGCCTGGCACATGATGAGGAATTGACCCTACTTAGGGCATCCGCCCACAGACCCGCCTCTAACTCCCCTCCCAACTCCTCCTCCCACTTGCCTTTAAGCTCCTCCACCAGGGTTTCCTCTGCCTCCAACAGCTCCTGGTAGATATCCGACACCTTCCTCTCCCCCACTCAGGTACCAGACACTACTCTGTCTTGTATCCCCCGTAGTGGCAGCAGCGGGAAGGCCACCACCTCCTTCTTCAGGAAGGTTCGCACTTGTAAATACCTAAAGCCATTCCCTGGCGGCAATTTAAACTTGTCCTCTAGCGCCTGCAGGCTGGGAAAGCTCCCACCTATAAACAGGTCACCCATCCTTCTAATACCCGCCCTCTGCCAGCTCTGGAACCCGCCGTCCATCCTACCTGCCAGGAACCTTTGGTTATTACATACCGGGGTCCAGACCGACTGCCCCCAGATCTTCAGTGTCGCCACCACCACCGGACTTGTGGAGTAGCGGGCTGGCACTTTGTTTCTCTCCCAGCAATAGAGTGGGCATCAAGAATTTAAAGAGGTTTTAAAAAATCTTAAACAAATTCTAAAATCTTACATCAATGTCAAGCACACAGAACAGGATATCTTCATTAGTTAATTCTCTATGTTAAGCCGAGATTCTTCTGAACAAAGTATTGTACCTTTTATCAGGGTCTGGAATTCATTGTGCTTGATGAATGCTCTCTCAAGGTTAATCTTCAGAGGCAGCAGTAAAGTGAAAAGAAACTTGTGATTTTCATAAAGACCACGCACTGAATATTTAAACACTTCATACGTCAGGTAGTCAATAATGTTTCTGATTCGCTTGGAAGCAACAGGTGACTTCTTGGATCTGCATGGAAAAATCAGAAACCGAGTGTGATGGCCTAACTCAGAGGTAGTTTCATTTGAAATGTAGCATGAGCAGTTCTTCATTTGTAGAACAAAAAGGTGGGTTTTGTTCCCAAACCTTCCACTTATTTAGAAAAAAGTGTGTATCGGGTTGGATAAACTTTACAGCACAGAAAAAAAACATTCAGCCCATTTGACCTATGCTGATGTTTCGGCTTCCATAAGCCTTCATCCAATTCCAACCCTTTTATTCCTTTCTTCTTCATCTATGCATCCAACTTCCCATTAATTCCTGCAACTATCTAAGTTCTGCATTTTAAATACACCTCAATTCTAAGCTGGAATTTCTCCTGAATTTTCCTCTTGTTTTCCTGTCTATGCTATTCATATATGACCCATAATTCTGGCTTTACCAGAAATGGAAATAACTTATTTATATTCACCCCATTATAATGTTTCCGAATTTTCCAGGCCTCTCAGCTATCTCTTTGAATGAAAGAAAAAAGTCCCAGCCTGCTCAGTTTTAAAGGAAAGTCACCATAGTCACAGATGACCATGGGCTGCTTTCCCCTTTGAGGGGGAGAGCTGATTGGTGGTGGTTTAACCTGAGGATCACCACACCACAGGCGAGGGGAAGGTTGAGAAGGCTTCATAAATAACCTCGGCTGGTACAGGAATTGAACTCATACTGTTGCTTTGCTCTGCATGTGAGACCAGGGGCGGAATTCACCGGCCCCCGCAGGGTCGGGGAATTGCCCGGGGCCGGCATAAATGCCACCCCGCTGTGTCCGGCATTCTCCACCATCTGGGAATCGGCGGGGGTGGGAATCGCGCCCCGCCGATCGGCGGGCCCCCCGCGGCGATTCTCCAGCCCGCAATGGGCCGAAATCCCGCCGCAGTCTGGCCTCTCCCGCCGACGTGGTTTAAACCACCTCTATGCCGGCGGGAGCAGGCGGCGCGAGCGGGCCCCGGGGTCCTGGAGGGGGGGCGCAGGATGATCGGACCCCGGGGGGTGCCCCCACGGTGGCCTGGCCTGTGATCGGGCGGGCCTGTGCTGTGGGGGCACTCTTTTTCTTCCGCCGCCACCAGGGCCTCCACCGTGGTGGAGGCGGAAGAGACCCCCTCCACCACGCATGCGCCGGTGGTGACGTCAGCGGCCGCTGACACTCCGGCGCATGCGCTGACTCACGCCGACCGGCGAAGGCCTTTTGGCAGCCCCGACGGCGGGCGGCGTGGCGCCAAAGGCCATTGGCGCCAATCGGGGGAGCGGGAGCCACTCTGGCGCGGGCCTAGCCCCTAAAGGTGCGGAGAATTCCGCACCTTTGGGGAGGCCCGATGCCGGAGTGGTTGACGCCACTCCGCTACGCCGGGACCCCTCGCCCCGCCGGGTAAGGGAGAATTTTGCCCCAGATGTCTAGCCCACTGAGCTAAACCAGCTCCAGTTAAAATCTGTTCAAACTCTCAGTTGTGACATCATTGAAACCTACAAATACTTAAATGAATAGACAGGATACATGCAGGTAAGATGGTTGTTTGGAGAGCCCAGAACCAGGGGCACAATTTCAAAATAAGGGGGATACCACTTAGAACTGAGATGAGGAGAAATTTCTTTACTCAGGGGGTTGTGACTCTGGAATTTTCTACCCGAAAGGGAAGTGGAAACTCAGTCATTGAGTATGTTTAGAGTAGAGATTGTCAGATTTCTAAATACTAATGATGGTGAATTGATATGGGAACAATGAGGGAAAAAGGCATTGAAGTGGAAGGCCAGCCATGGCCATAGTGAATGGCGGAGCAGGCTTGACCGACTGAATGGTCTCTCCAGCTCCGATATTCCTCTGGTCTTGCTTCCCAGCAAACCCGCCGCCCAGTCGGGTGAGTGGACCCTCTTCCTAGTGCATTTGATGGTCTAAAAGATCTGACTCATCACGACAATATTTATCAGGTAATCAATACCAAGAAAGTATCCTTTTCCCATTTCCTCCAGCTGTCAACAGACTTATGTACGTGCTTCCAATCTTTTGATCTATATGACATATTTATCGATGGCATCAGTCTCACATCCACATATGTCTATTATGATTTGATTTTACTGGCAATATTCCATAGGACACTATTGAGCTTACCTGGCCATGGACAGGTCAAATAATTTCAGAAATTGTGCAAGTGATGTCTGGTACATGATGTTAACCATGCTCATTTCAGTGATGAGGAAGTACAGGATACTACCGCGCGTGGCTGCTGGCCGGTATTCCTCCTGTGCCAGGTTAATTTTGATCTCTGTCTCGGCTGCGACATGCAGCTTCTCACTAACTTCAGTCGCTGTTGACTTTGTTGTCTGAAGGACACCAATCAAAGACTCATCATCCACCAGTGAACCTGAAAAGATGTCCATTGAGCTGATCAAGACCTCATTCCTCATGACTATGAGCTGAATTCACAAAGTACATGGCGCTTATACAATACAGAAATAGCTGCCACTTGGTTTAACAGGACCATGCTGGTGTTTATCCTCCACACAACCTTATTGTCTCCCTTCAGAGAAGATTTACAAAACTCACATTGATACTCCCTTCAGGAGATTAAAAATAATTGACAGAATATTCTTGAAAGGTTGTACAGTGTCTTTCTTTTGCCAGAGAGGCAGGTATAGATCTTCATACTGAAATACTGACTATCATTATCTTTATTGGTTCAATAATTTCAGATCATAACTTCAGTCTCCCCATTTTGCTTCTTTTCGGTCTCAAACGTTGTTTTCATTCTTTGTTTTTGGCAGAGTTATTCATTATTCTGCTATTCATACCTACTCGGGGGAACTCTTTTGATTCTTTACTGTTACCATTACCACCCACTTTGTCTGTTGTACCATAAAATCTTTTGTCAGTTAATCTCCCGACTAATCTCAGTTAACCTCCAACCGATCATCCTCTCCTTTCCCCTATCTCAATTCACAAAAAAATATTATATTTTTATCTGTCTTCGGTTCTGAAGAAAGGTCACTGCCCTGCAACATCAACGCTGTCATTGTCTCCACAGATTTCCTCCGGGTGCTCCGGTTTCCTCCCACAGTCCAAAGATGTGCGGGTTAGGTGGATTGGCCATGCTAAATTGCCCGTAGTGTCCTAATAAAAGTAAGGTTAAGGGGGGGGGGTTGTTGGGTTACGGGTATAGGGTGGATACGTGGGTTTGAGTAGGGTGATCATGGCTCGGCACAACATTGAGGGCCGAAGGGCCTGTTCTGTGCTGTACTGTTCTATGTTCTAGATGCTCCACAGATGTGGGTGGCACGGTAGCACAGTGCTTAGCACTGTTGCTTCACAGCTCCAGGGTCCCAGGTTCGATTCCCGGCTTGAGTCATTGTCTATGTGGAGTCTTCACGTTCTCCCCGTGTCTGCGTGGATTTCCTCTGGGTGCTCCGGTTTCCTCACACAAGTCCCGAAAGATGTGCTTGTTTGGTGAATTGGACATTCTGAATTCTCCCTCAGTGTACCTGAACAGGCACCCGAATTTGGCAACTAGGGGTTTATCCCAGTAACTAAATTGCAGTGTTAATGTAAGCCTACTTGTGACGCCAAATGTGTTTATTATGATACTTCCAGTATTTCCCCCATTGTATGTTTTTCTTTCAGACTTCCAGCACCTGCAGCATTTTGCTTTTGTTTTGTGTTGGACTATTTTTATCAGACTGCTGCAAAGTATTAACTGCAGGGACTGTAGCAGCATAAGCAATGAGCATGTGACATGGATAACAAGTGAGATATTTACCTTTGGTGGTGCTGAGCTTGAAGAGCAGGTTATTCTCCAATTCCTTCATTTTGCGTTTGTTGGCAGTAACCTCCTCGATCAGCTGCACACGCTCTGCCTCCAGCTCCTAAGTTATCATAGATGGGAGATAGTTAAAAACAATTGCTCCAAATCAGTGAGGTGAAAAGTAAAGAAAAGTATTACTTTGAGGAAGGAAAGAGGGCGAAGTAGAATGTATGAAATAAATTAGTGGGTGAAAGAAAAGGAAACAAAAGTCAATTGTAAACATATAAACAGCAAACAAACTAAGGGTAGGCTGATTAGAGAACTACAATAATTCTTCCTTCTTCTAATACTTCAGGGAGTATTTTGCATTTGGTTTGAAGTACTGTATTTTAATTACTTATCTTACCTCAGGATTGCTATGTTTACCTGTTATTGGTATATCTAGGAGGACAATTTATGATGTGCCTTTATTCAAAATGTTGCAAATGGCATTGACAACTCAAAAATGCTATGCTCATTTACATGAGACTCCATGATCGCAGAACACATCAGTCACCAGTTCCTGCTTCATGCTGTGACTCAGAGATCCCGACGTTACCTGTTTCTCAGTGAGAATCACTCGGCCAAGTAGCTGATTTTCAAGACCCTTGATGGTTACAGTGAAGTCAATGATTGATGTCTTGGCACTGATTTCTGGAGTGTAGGCAGGGTTAGGAAGTTTTGTAGTAATGTAGAACATGAATCCAGCCATTACATCAGTTTCTTTATCTCCCACTTTCACCTGCACAAAAACAATCAATAAAAATATTTTGTTGCTTGAAAAAGAGACATGTTGCTGAAGCTTTTCATCTTGCACTCAACAGCACAAACACAAGAACATCAAATTTCAAACAATTTATACTAAAGGAGGAAGGGTGATGATTGGTTGATGAGTTGGCTGCAGAGTTGTCATGGAGAAAGTAACAGGAGCTATAGGGTCCTCAATGAGAATTGTAGGTGAGCATGCCAGGAGCAGGGCACTTAAACATGATGGTGAGGCTGAGGTTTCCATCCTTGATGATGGAACACGTCAACACTAAAAACAAGAATGTAGCATTTACAACCAGCTTTAGCAAGAAGTTATCAACAGCACTATCAAGCAGCACTTAACCAGGTTATCAGCAATAACCTGCTCACTGAAACTGTGTTCGGGTTCCATCAGGGTCACTCAGCTCCTGACCTCATTATAGCCTTGGTTCAAACATGGACAAAAGAGTTGAACTCCAGAGGTGTGGTGATAGTGACGTAAGGGCAACATTTGACCGAGTATGGCATCAAGGAGCCCTAGCAAAACTGGGAATCGGGGGAAATCCATCATTGATTGGAGTCATACCTGGCATAAAGGAAGAAAGTAAGTAAAACTAAAGTCGCCATGGTCCCATATGACCAGACGCTATTTCCCCTGGTGGTGATTTAACCTGAGGATCAGCACACCTCAGGCAAGGGGCAAGGGGAAGATGGAGCCTTCATGAATAACCTCAGCTGGTACAGGAATTGAACCCATGCTGTTGGCCTTGCTCTGCATCACAAACCAACTATCCAGAAAACTGAGGTAAACTGGTTAAAAGGAAGATGGTTGCGGTGCTGGGAGGTCAATCATTTCAACACCAGAACATCACTGCAGAAGTTCCTCAGGGTAGTGTCCTATGTCTAACCGTCTTTTGCTGCTTCATCAGTGACCTCCTTTCCATCATAAGGTTAGAAGTGGGGATGTTCACTGATGACTGCACAATGTTCAGCATCATTTGCACCTCCTGATGCACTCCATGTTCAAATGCAGCAAGTCCTGACAATATCCTGACAATATCCAGGCTTGGGTTGACGATGGGAAGTAACATTTGCACCACGCAATTGCCAGGCGACCATCTCCAACAAGAGAGGATCTAACCATTATTCCTCGACATTCAGTGGCATTACCACTGCTGAATCCACCACCATCAACATCCTGAGGGTTACCATTGACCAGAAACTGAACTGGATTAACCATATAAATATTGTGGCTACCGAAGCAGGTCAAAAGCTAGGAGAGATTGAGTCAGTTAGGACTATATTCGCTGATGTTCATAAGAGTGATGGGAAATCTTATAGAAACCTATAAAATTCTAACTGGATGAGACAGGGTAGATGCAATAAGGATGTTCCCGATGGTGGGTGTATCCAGAACCAGGGGTCACAGTCTGAGTTTATGGGTTATACCATTTAGGACTGAGAAGAGAGCAGTAAGCCTGTTGAATTCATTGCCACAGAAAGTAGTTGAGGAAAAAACATTGGGGTGGATTCTCCATCCAGCAACGCCGGACATGCTAACATCTGCTCTTCACCCTTTACAATGGATTTTGGACTTCAGCCACGAATGTTTGGCAACTGCCTAGCCATGGCCCCTTGGGGACGCACTGAAGCTGCATGAACAGGAGCTTCTTGGGGAGGACTCTGCAGAACAGGAGCCTGACCCAGAGCAGGGGCTAGCTGGTGAGGCTGGATAGCTGGCCGTCCAATAGACTGAGCAGGAGGCCCTGCATCAGGCCTTGTGTATATCGGCAGCACCTATCATGCGAGGACCTGCTGGACCGAGCAGATCACTGATGGTTCCGGCTGTGCAAGGAGACCGTACAACATCTCTGCCGGATTAAGGCGCACCTGGAACTGTAGGATTATGGGGGAGGATACCCACTCCTGGTGGCCATCACGCAGACACAAGAAGAATATGTAAACTCCACGCAGAAAGTTACCCAAAGCTGGAATTGAGCACGGGTCCCTGGCACCTGAGGCAGCAGTGCTAAGCACTGTGCCCGCCTGTCACCCCACAATGTGGAATTTGTGTGGGAACAGCTGCGAACCACCATGGGGCAAAAACTGTTAGTATTAATACCATAGAGGAGGAATTCGTGGAGTGCATACGGCATAGTTTTCTGGACCAATGTGTTGAGGAACCAACTAAAGAATATTGGAGGGTAGCTAATGTAACCCCACAATTTAAAAAGGTAGAGAGAAAACAAGTATTTATAGACCAGTCAGCCTGATGTCAGTACTGTAGTGGGGAAAATGCTGGAGTCTATTATAAAAACTCCAGAGAACTTTCGAAACAGTGGCAGATTCAGCAAAGATTTATGAAAGCGAAATTGTACTTTACAAATGAAGTAACTGAAGGAGATAGAATGGGGTAGTGGGCAAGGTAGAATGCTCTTTCGGAAGGTCGATGCAGACTCGGCTGGCTGAATAGCTTGTTCTGCACTGTAGGGACTCTATGATTCTATGATCATCAGAGCTGATATCCTTTCTCATTCTTGCATTAATTTCCTATTTAACCAGAAATGCAATTCTACCATCTTTTTTCTCCTGTCCTTCCCAAATACCGAATACCCATGGCTGTTCAATTCCCATCCCTGGTCACCCTGCAGCCATGTCTCGGTAATCCCGATGATATCATACCCATTTACATTGATTTGCGTGGATAATTTATTTACTTTATTGCAAATGCTCCACACGTTAAGGCACAAAGCCTTAAGATTTGTCATTTTAACATTCGTTATCCTGTTCCCATTGGGCTGGATTCTCCCACCGCATCCTCAGCTAGAACGACACAGGAGAGATGCCAACAATGGAGAAATCCATTGACCTCGGACGGGATTCTCCAGTCGCCAGGCAGACGAGGCTGGAGAATCTCGCTCAGTATTTTTCACTGTGGTCCTGTTTGATTCAGGCCCTTGATTTCTCTGCCGATCGCTTTTCTTATTCCCCTTTCTGTCTTTGTTCATGTTTCCGCTATCTCTGAATCTTTGCAGGGGTTCCAATCTCCATTTTAGTTTAAAGCCTTCCCAACAACTTTAGCAAATTCTCCCCCTAGGACTTCCGTCCTGGTCGTGCCCAGGTATAACCTGTCCTGTTTGTTCTGGTCCCACCTCCCCCAGAACCGGTCCCAATGCCCCAGGAATATGAAACCCTCCCCCTTGTACCATCTCTTCCGCTACACAGTCATCCGATATATCCTGCTATTTGTATTCTGACCAGCACGTGGCACTGGTGGCAATCCTGAGATCACTACCTTTGAAGTCCAACTCTTCAACTTACTTCCTAACTTCCTAGATTCTGCTTTTAGGACTTCAGCCATTTTTTAACCTATGTTGTTGGTACCGATATGTACCACAACCACTGGCTGTTCACCCTCCCACTCCAGAATGTCCTTTAACTGCTGTGAAACATCCTTGACCCTAGCACCAGGGAGGCAGCATACCATCCTGGAGTATTGTTTGTGGCCACAGAAACACCTATCTATTACCTTTACGTTTGAATCTCCTATAAATATGGCATTCTTGCACTTTTTACTTTTCCTCCATGCAGCAGAGCCAACCGTGGTGCGATGCAATTGGCTGTTGTTGCTTTCCTCTGAGAGGTCATTCCTCTGAAAATATCCAAAGTGGTTATATCTGTTTTGCAGGGGAATGGCCAGAGGAGATTCCTACGCTGCCTTCCTAGTCTTCTTATGCTGCCTGGTGGCCACCCATTACCTTCCTGCTGTGGAGTCTTAGCCTGCAGTGTGACCACTCTATATGTGCTATCTATGACACTCTCCGTGCTCCACAGTGTCCCCAGCTGTCGCTCCATCTCCAAAACGTGGGTTTCCAGGAGCTGCAGCTGGGGACACCCTGCACACATACTGGCCATGGGCTCTGAAAATGTTCCTGGCTTCCCACAAAGAGCAGGAGCACACAGCCACTTTGAGTCACTCCTTTAAATTAAACCTTTTGGAAGATAGTTGACATCATACAATATCGTGTTTAATGTCTCGTGTGTATCCAGATTTTGGGATACAATAATGTTGTGTCTTATGATCCTGGTGGTGGAACTTTAGTTCTGATGTGGAGATGCCGGCGTTAGACTGGGGTGGGCACAGTAAGAAGTCTTACAACACCAGGTTAAAGTCCAACGGATTTGTTTGGAATCACTAGCTTTCGCAGCACAGCTCCTTCATCAGGTGAATGAAGAGATAGGTTCCACAAACACATATATAGACAAAGTCAATGATGCAAGATGATACTTTGAATTTCCTCTGCCAGACATGATGTTTCTTCAGTCAAATCGCTGCTGAACTTTAGTTCAGTTGCAGCTTTGAAGCATGAATCTGACAATGCGATAATCGTACTATATTTTTACTAAATTAGCTCACCTTAAAGGAGGTTCCTGATTTGATGAAGTTTTTCTCCAACACATTATCCAGTGCAGGATCCAACTCTTCCTGCACATCTTCCAATAGCAGAGGACGTCCAAGTGACAACGAATCCTCCAGGTGATTCCGGAAATACTTATGATTAAGTGATGTTACCTTTGGAACAAAACGCATTCAAGAATGACATTGATCAGCTGAGGGAACAGTAACATTGTGATAATGTCACTGAATTAATAATCCAGATGCTCGACTAATACTCCAGGCACCAGAGTGCAAATCCAAGCATGGCCGCTGGGGGAATTTAAATTAAATTCATTAAGGAAGCTGGAATAATAAGCCAGTTTCAGTCATAATGATCTTAAATCAATTGGATTGGAAAATCCAATCAGGTCCACTAATGCCCTTCAGGATAGGAAATCGGCCATCCCTAACCAGTCTGCCCCACATGAGGCAATGTGGTTCACTGTGAAATGACCTAGCCATTCAGTTCTAATCAATAGTTACAAAGAAATTCAACAAGAAAAAAACAGGTAGACCACCCACACGGACCCAGGTCCTGGAAACAACAAAGGCAGAACCAGCCCAGTCAACCCTGAAAAGTCCTCCTCGCGAACATACGGAGCTTGTACCAAAAGTGGGAGAGTTGTCCGACAGACTAGTCCAGAAACAGCTTGGTATTGCCATGCTATGAATCATACATGACTCCTCCACCACTATTCCTGTATGTTCTGATCAGCCAGGCAGATCCAGTATAGGTGACAGTGGCACATAGGTATACAGTTGGGGCAGCACGGTAGCATAATGATTAGCACAATTGCTTCACAGCTCCAGGGTCCCAGGTTCGATTCCCGGCTTGGGTCAATGTCTGTGCAGAGTCTGCACGTTCTCCCTGTGTGTGCGTGGGTTTCCTCCGGGTGCTCCGGTTTCCTCCTACAGTCCGAAGATGTGCAGATTAGGTGGATTGGCCATGATAAATTGCCCTTAAGTGCCCAAAATTGCCCTTAGTGTTGGGTGAGGTTACTGGGCTATGGGGATAGGGTGGAGGTGTGGGCTTGGGTAGGGTGCTCTTTCAAAGAGCTGGTGCAGACTCGATGGGCCGAATGGCCTCCTTCTGCACTGTAAATTCTATGATTCTATGAGTTGGGTGTTGCCCTGAAAGTCTTCAACATTGACTCTGGACTCCATGAAGTCTCATGGCAATAGGTCAAATGAGGTGAAGGGAACGTCTGCTGGTGACCACTGGCTGATGAATCAGTACTCCTCAATGTTGGATCTTTCAATCTTTCAGCTGATAAATCAGTACCCCTCAATGTTGGGTCCAACTTGGAAGATGTATCTAGGAAGTAAATATTCTCTCCAAGTGGGGATCTTCAATGTACATCACCAAGATGTATTACTACACTCACATGACAGTGGCCCAGATGAGCAGATTCTTTGGGGTGGAAGACAGGTGTGCAAAATGTGCAGGAGGACCAGCAAACCATGTCCAAATGTTCTGGGCTTGTCCAAAGCTTAGGGGATTTTGGCAGGGGTTTTGCCGATGTCATGCCCACGGTGTTAAAAAAAACAAGGGTGGCACTGAGTCCAGAGGTGGCGATTTTCGGGGTGTCGGAAGACCCGGGAATCCAGGAGGAGAAAGAGGCAGACGTCTAGCCTTTGCTTCCCTGGTAGCCCAGAGACAGATACTATTAGCTTGGAGGGACTCAAAGTCCCCTAAGTCAAAGACCTGGCTATCGGACATGGCTAGCTTTCTCTGTTTGGAGAAAATCAAGTTCACCTTGAGAGGGTCACTATTTGGGTTCACCCGGAGGTGGCAACCGTTCGTCGGCTTCTTCGCAGAAAATTAATCATCAGCAGAAGTGGGGGGTTAGTTTAGCTTAGAGTAGGCGGTTAATAAAGGTGGGACCTGTAAGGGAGGGAGATGGCTTTTGCACTGTGTTTATAGTTTCATGTACAATGTTTATAGCATTGTTGTTATAATACCAAAAAATACCTCAATAAAATGTTCATTAAAAAAAAAGGTGTCCTACTACTAGCCAAGCTGGCTGAGTACAGAAGGGCATCCCTGGCAGAGTAGACCATCTTTAGACTTGATAATGTGTGTTATGAATTCAAATTGTTGGACGCGATTCAGCCGACTCAAGTTAAAATCCGCTGGATGGTGCGCTTACCGGAATGATTCTCAGAGTTTGCAGCACCAAGAAACAACCCGCTATCCAGTGGCACTTTGCCATTTTATTTGGCCTCAGTGAGTTTCTCCCTGCTGAGGTCACATTTAGAGGGATTGCACCAGCGCGAGAGGCTCCTTGCAGATTAGGGCTCCATTTTTAAAGGCTGCCCCATCTCCTACCCCCATTGTGTGTGATATGTAAATTCTATCGTCACATTAAAAGCATGTTCCAATGCTGTTACATTGGTTTCTGCCTAATTACAAGTGTGGGACCCTATTGGAGTGCATTGATAGGTCCCCAGACCAGTTCAATGGCCAGTCAATTTTAGTGACTCAGTTAGTCATGAGCAAGTGAGGAGGGGGGTGACTAGTTCCGTGCAGCGAAAGTGTTGTTAGCTCTGGGAACTATTTGGTAGCTGTGTGTAGTTGGGTGTCAGACAAAGCCCCAGTGACCATTTGCTTCTTTCATGTTGTTGAGAGGGTTCTGTTTAGAAGAAGCTTTGGAAGTCATTGTTAGCTCAGTGCATCCAAGAGTTGTGGCAGGAATTCTGGGTGACTGAGTGTGTTGTTACGCCACCCTGGGGAAGTGTGCAGCCAATTCCAGTCCCACATGCCCGACTGGCGTGGCGGCAACCCCGCCAGCGCTGGAGAAATGGTGCCAGAGAATTGGCAGCCCAGTGTCAGAGCGGCGTGACGCGATTCTCGTGCCCCCCCCCCCGGTGATTCTCCGACCCGCGCGGCATCGGAGAACCCCGGCCGTAGGCTTCATTGGCCACCACTCAAATCAATCAAACTGAGTCATTACTGACACTGGCCAGCCTGCAATCACCAGTCTAAAACAGCACAATCCTCTGTTTGAATTGAAGGCACAGGCCATTGCTTCCTTCTGCTTGAATTCTAGACACAGGCTGCCTTAAAGACACATGTCTATAAATCATCCATGGATCAAAAATGTAACAGCAAAAATAAAAGAAAGGAAAAATAAAGGATAAACAGGTGGCAAAAGAACAAACAAGAGATGTTCAGAGAGAAGAGGCTCCAGGCAGAAGAGGAATTGTGGTGAACTGTCACCAGGCAGTCAGAAGTCAGGAGAAGTTCTGAGGAGCTACCATCTGGAAGGAGCAGTCATTAAGGCAGAAGAGGTGCTGTGGTGAGCAATCAGTCAGGTTGCCAGCGTTGGGACAGCCAGGCAGGGCAGGAGGTGTTACAGACAAGTCAGGGATATGGCAAAGACTCCAATTAAGTTAAATTAAAGAAACAGCTGCAGTTAACAGACTGCCTCTGTACTGTGAGCCATTGGGGCAAAGGCAGCAGTTGTGACTTTTGGTGGAAATTCCAAGGCAGGATTTTAAAAGGTGGTAATTGGAAACTTTTGTGAGAAAGACAAATGTTTCAGTGAGATTGTTTGGTTAACATCTGGGTGGGTTCTTGAGAAATCAAAGAAGACGAAAAGACCATAAGACCATAAGCGAGGACATGAGAAGTCTTTGGCAGGTAGGATCAAGGATAACCCTAAGGCTTTCTATAGGTATGTCAGGAATAAAAGAATGACTAGGGTAAGAGTAGGGCCAGTCAAGGACAGTAGTGGGAAGTTGTGCGTGGAGTCCGAGGAGATAGGATAGGTGCTAAATGAGTATTTTTCGTCAGTATTCACACAGGAAAAAGACAAAGTTGTCGAGGAGAATACTGATATACAGGCTACTAGACTAGAAGGGCTTGAGGTTCATAAGGAGGAGGTGTTAGCGATTCTGGAAAGTGTGAAAATAGATAAGTCCCCTGGGCCCGATGGGATTTATCCTAGGATTCTCTGGGAAGCTAGGGAGGAGATTGCTGAGCCTTTGGCTTTGGTCTTTAAATCATCTTTGTCTACAGGAATAGTGCCAGAGGACTGGAGGATAGCAAATGTTGTCCCATTGTACAAGAAGGGGAGTAGAAATAACCCCGGTAACTATAGACCAGTGAGCCTTACTTCTGTTGTGGGAAAAGTCTTGGAAAGGTTTATAAGAGATAGGATGTATAATCATCTGGAAAGGAATAATTTGATTAGAGATAGTCAACATGGTTTTGTGAAGGGTAGGTCGTGCCTCACAAACCTCATTGAGTTCTTCGAGAAGGTGACCAAATAGGTGAATGAGGGTAAAGCAGTTGATGTGGTGTATATGGATTTCAGTAAAGCGTTTGATAAGGTTCCCCACGGTAGGCTATTGCAGAAAATACAGAGGCATGGGATTCAGGGTGATTTAGCAGTTTGGATCAGAAATTGGCTAGCTGATAGAAGACAAAGAGTGGTGGTTGATGGGAAATGCTCTGACTGGAGTCCAGTTACTAGTGGTGTGCCACAAGGATCTGTTTTGGGGCCGTTGCTGTTTGTAATTTTTATAAATGACCTGGAGGAGGGCATAGAAGGATGGGTGAGTAAATTTGCAGATGACACTAAAGTCGGTGGAGTTGTGGACAGTGCAGAAGTATGTTACAAGTTACAGAGGGACATAGATAAGCTGCAGAGCTGGGCTGACAGGTGGCAAATGGAGTTTAATGCAGAAAAGTGTGAGGTGATTCATTTTGGAAGGAATAATAGAAAGGCAGAGTACTGGGCTAATGGTAAGATTCTTGGTAGTGTGGACGAGCAGAGAGATCTCGGTGTCCATGTCCATAGATCCCTGAAAGTTGCCACCCAGGTTGAGAGGGTTGTTAAGAAGGCGTACGGTGTGTTAGCTTTTATTGGCCATGAGGTCATGTTGCAGTTGTACAAAACTCTGGTGCGGCCGCATTTGGAGTATTGCGAGCAGTTTTGGTTGCCAAATTATAGGAAGGATGTGGAAGCATTGGAAAGGGTACAGAGGAGATTTACAAGAATGTTGCCTGGTATGGAGGTATTGGGGCCTCACGGTAGCATGGTGGTTAGCATCAATGCTTCACAGCTCCAGGGTCCCAGGTTCGAGTCCCGGCTGGGTCACTGTCTGTGTGGAGTCTGCACGTCCTCCCCGTGTGTGCGTGGGTTTCCTCCGGGTGCTCCGGTTTCCTCCCACAGTCCAAAGATGTGCGGGTTAGGTGGATTGGCCATGCTAAATTGCCCGTAGGTAAGGTTAATGGGGGGATTGTTGGGTTACGGGTATACGGGTTACGTGGTGATCATTGCTCGGCACAACATCGAGGGCCGAAGGGCCTGTTCTGTGCTGTACTGTTCTATGTTCTATGTTCTATGGAGGGAAGATCATATGAGGAAAGGCTGAAGGACTTGAGGCTGTTTTCGTTAGAGAGAAGGTTAAGAGGTGACTTAATTGAGGCATACAAGATAATCAGAGGATTAGATAGGGTGGACATCGAGAGCTTTTTTCCTCGGATGGTGATGTCCAGCATGAGGGGACATAGCTTTAAATTGAGGGAGATAGATATAGGACAGATGTCAGAGGTAGGTTCTTTACTCAGAGAGTAGTAAGGGTGTGGAATGCCCTGCCTGCAATAGCAGTGGACTCGCCAACACTAAACACATTCAAATGGTCATTGGATAGGCATATAGACGATAAGGGAATAGTGTAGAGGGACTTTAGAAGGGTTTCACAGGACGGTGCAACATCGTGGGCCGAAGGGCCTGTACTGCGCTGTAATGTTCTATGTTCTATAGGAGCAGAAATAGGCCACTCCAGTACAAATTAAACACGGTCAAGAGTGAAATGTTTGTGGTCAATGCAAGGGGCCAGGAGAACAGATTGAGAGGGCTACCGTTTAGGCTGGTTGAGGAAAATTTCCGGTATTTGGGAATCCAGGTGGCACGAGACTGGGGCAGGCTGCATAAGTTAAATTTGGCCAGGGTGGTGGAGCAAATGAAGGGAGAGTTTCGGAGATGGGATGCACTCCCGCTGTCGCTGGCAGGGAGGGTGCAGACTGTAAAGATGACAATCCTCCCTCGATTTTTGTTTATTTTTCAGTGCCTCCCGATCTTTATCCCACAGTCCTTCTTCAAAAGAGTTAACGGGCTGATCATGAGCTTTGTCTGGGCGGGAAAGTCTCCGCGGGTAAAGAAGGCGATGTTGGAGAGGAACCGCAGCGAGGGAGGGCTGGCTTTGCCGAGTCTGGTCAATTATTACTGGGCGGCCAACATCGCTATGATAAGGAAGTGGATGGTGGGTACGGGGTCTATTTGGGAGCGGGTGGAGGCGGCTTCGTGCAGGGGCTCCAGTTTGGAAGCCCTGGTCACGGCTCCTCTACCGCTGCCGCCGGCCAAGTACACCACCAGCCTGCACCACAGTGGTGGCGACCCTGCGGATATGGGGCCAGTGGAGGAGGCATGTGGGGGAGATGGGGGCGTCTGTCTGGGCGCCAATCTGCGACAACCATCAGTTTGCCCCCGGCAGTATGGATGGGGGGTTCCGAGTATGGCGGCGAGCAGGGGCGGGAAGGGTGGGTGATATGTTCCTGGAAGGGAGCTTCGCGAGTTTGAGGAGCTTGGAGGAGAAATTTGGGGTGGTAAGGGGAAATGATTTTAGATACCTACAGTTGCGGGACTTTGTTCGTAGACAGGTCCCATCTTTCCCGCGCCTCCCGCCAATGGGGATCCAAGACAGAATAGTCTCTGGGAGGGATGAAGGGGAGGGTAGAGTCTCGGGTATTTATCAGGTGCTCATGAGGGAGGAAGGGTCCCAGGCAGAGGAACTGAAACTTAAATGGGAGGAGGAGCTAGGCGGGGAAATGGAGGATGGGCTGTGGGCAGAGGCCCTGAGTAGGGTAAACTCGACCGCGACATGTGCTAGGCTCGGGCTGATCCAATTTAAGGTTGTTCACCGGGCCCATATGACGGTGGCTCGGATGAGCAAATTTTTCGGGATAGGGGACAAATGCGCTAGGTGCGCGGGAGGACCAGCGAACCATGTTCACATGTTTTGGGCATGCCCTGAGCTGAGGGGGTACTGGGAGGGATTTGCGGGGGTCATGTCCCAGGTGCTAAAAACAAGGGTGGTGATGAGTCCAGGGGTGGCTTTTTTTGGGGTTTCGGAAGACCCGGGCGTCCAGGGGGAGAAAGAGGCCGATGTGCTGGCCTTTGCTTCCCTGATAGCCCGGCGACGAATATTATTGGCGTGGAGGGACTCAAAGCCCCCGAAGACGGAGTGGTGGCTTGCGGACATGTCGAGTTTCCTGGGGATGGAAAAAATCAAGTTCGCCTTGAGGGGTTCTGTGCAGGGGTTCACCCGGAGGTGGCAACCATTTATTGACTTCTTTGCGGGAGAGTGAGCGTCAGCAGGGGGGGGGGTTTAGAGTAGAGTAGGAGGGAAAATATGGCGGGTAGTACCGGTGGGAGGGGAGCGGGCTTGTGCAATATGTTACAGTGGAAGTATTGAAAGTACGTGGATGTTTGCACATTTTTGCCTTTTTTGCTTCCTTTCTGATGATGTCTGTAACTGTTTATAAAGCCAAAAACTACCTCAATAAAATTGTTTATTAAAAAAAAAGAAATAGGCCACTCGATCCATCAAGTCTGCTCAGACATTCAATCATGGCTGACATGTTTCTCATCCACATTCTCCTGCCTTCTCCCCATAACCCCTGATCCCCTTATTAATCAAGAAGCTATCTATCTCTGTCTGAAGGACACTCAGTGACTTGGCAAAGAGTTCCACAGATTCACCACCCTCTGGCTGACGAAATTCCTCCTCACCTGTTTTAAAGGACCGTTTCTTCAGTCTGAGATTGTGTCCTCTGGTTCTTGTTTTTCCTACAAGTGAAAACATGCTCTCCACCTCCACACTATCCAGGCATCGCAGTATTCTATAAGTTTCAATAAGATCCCCTTCATCCTTCTACACTCCAACGAGTACAGACGCAGAGTCCTCAACCGTTCCTCATATGACAAGCACTTCATTCCAGGAATCATTCTTGTGAACCTCCTTTGGACCCTTTCCAAAGCCAGGACATCTTTCCTTAGATACGGGGTCCAAAACTGCTCACAATACTCCAAATGGGGTTGACCAGAGCCTTATATAGCCTCAGAAGTATATCCCTGGTCTTGTATTCTAACCCTCTCCACATGAATGCTAACATTGCACTTGCTTTCCTAACTGCCAACTGAACCTGCACGTTAACCTTAAGGGAATCTTGAACAAGTCCCTTCGTTTCTTTTTGTTTTTTTTAAAATAATTTTTATTGGAATGTTTTGAAAAATATATATCAACAGAACAATAATAACAATAACAATAATAAACACCCCCCGGCACCCGTAACAACGCATATAACAAACCCCCTCACCCCCCCCAAACCCAATAAACAACAAAATAAATTAACAATAAGCAAATTAACTTAAACACTGTCCCCCTAAACCACCCCCCCCCCCACTTTCCCCCCCTCCCCCCCGGGTTGCTGCTGCTGCTGACCTAGTTCCTTATCGTTGAGCCAGAAAGTCGAGGAAAGGCTGCCACCTCCTAAAGAACCCTTGTACCGACCCCCTCAGGGCGAACTTGACCCTCTCCAGCTTAATGAATCCCGTCATGTCATTAATCCAGGTCTCCACGCTCGGAGGTCTCGCATCTTTCCATTGCAGCAAGATCCTCCGCCGGGCTATTAGGGACGCAAAGGCCAAAACATCGGCCTCTTTCGCCTCCTGCACTCCCGGCTCCACCCCAACCCCAAATATCGTGAGTTCCCAGCCTGGCTTGACCCTGGATCCCACCACCCTCGACACCGTCCTTGCCACCCCCTTCCAGAACTCCTCCAGTGCCGGGCATGCCCAGAACATATGGGCATGGTTCGCTGGACTCCCCGAACACCTGACGCACCTGTCTTCGCCCCCAAAGAACCTACTCATCCTAGATCCGGACATGTGGGCCCGGTGCAGCACCTTAAACTGGATGAGACTAAGCCTCGCACATGAAGAGGAGGAGTTCACCCTCTCCAGGGCGTCCGCTCATGTCCCCTCCTCAATCTGCTCCCCCAGCTCCACCTCCCACTTAGTCTTCAGCTCCTCTACCGACGCCTCCCCCACCTCCTGCATCACCTGGTAGATGTCAGACACCTTCCCATCCCCGACCCACACCCCTGAAAGCACCCTATCCCTTACCCCCCGCGGGGGCAGCAAAGGAAACCCCTCCACCTGTCGCCTAGCAAACGCCGTGACCTGAAGGTACCTGAACATATTCTCCGGGGGGAGCTCAAACTTCTCCTCCAGTTCACCAAGGCTTGCGAACCTCCCGTCAATAAGCAGGTCTCCCAACTTCCTAATGCCCGCCCTGTGCCACCCCAGGAACCCGCCATCAATGTTCCCTGGGAACAACCGGTGGTTCCCGCGCAGCGGGGCCTCCATCGAGCCCCCCACTTCCCCCCTGTGTCGCCTCCACTGCCCCCAAATTTTGAGGGTAGCCGCCACCACCAGGCTCGTAGTGTACCTCGTTGGAGGGAGCGGCAACGGCGCCGTTACCAGTGCCTGCAGGCTCGTGCCTCCACAGGACGCCCTCTCCATCTGTTTCCATGCTGCCCCCTCCCCATCCATTACCCACTTACGTACCATCGAGACGTTAGCCGCCCAATAGTACCCAGAGAGGTTGGGCAGCGCCAGCCCTCCTCTATTCCTGCCCCGCTCCAAAAAGACCCGCCTTACCCTCGGAGTCCCGTGTGCCCAAACAAATCCCAGAATGCTGCTGTTCACCCTCCTAAAAAAGGCCTTCGGCACGAAAATGGGGAGGCACTGAAACAAAAACAAAAACCTCGGGAGCACCGTCATTTTAACGGACTATACTCTACCCGCCAACGACAACGGCAGCATGTCCCACCTTTTAAATTCCTCCTCCATCTGCTCCACCAACCTAGTAAAATTGAGCTTGTGCAGAGTCCCCCAGCTCCTAGCCACCTGAACCCCCAGGTACCTAAAACTCACTGCCCTCTTTAGCGGGAGCCTACCAATCCCCTCCTCCTGATCTCCCGGGTGTACAACAAACAGCTCGCTCTTGCCCAGGTTCAATTTATAGCCCGAGAAACTCCCGAACTCAGCAAGAATCTCCATCACCTCCGGCATTCCCCCCACCGGGTCTGCTACATACAGCAGCAAGTCATCTGTATACAGCGACACTCGGTGCTCCTCCCCACCTCGCACCAAACCCCTCCACCCCCTCGATTCCCTGAGAGCCACGGCAAGAGGCTCAATTGCCAACGCAAAAAGCAAGGGGGACAGGGGGCACCCCTGCCTCATCCCACGGTGGAGCCTGAAGTACTCGGACCTCCTCCTATTTGTCGCTACACTCGCCATCGGGGCCTCATACAGCAACCTCACCCATTTAATAAACCCCACCCCAAACCCGAACCTCTCTAACACCTCCCACAAGTACCCCCACTCAACCCTGTCAAAGGCCTTCTCCGCGTCCAATGCCACCACAATCTCCGCCTCTCCTTCTGCTGCCGGCATCATTATCACATTTAGCAGCCTTCGCACGTTAGTGTTCAGCTGCCTCCCCTTCACAAAACCCGTCTGATCTTCATGTACCACCCCCGGCACCCAGTCCTCTATTCTAGTGGCCAAGATCTTCGCCAGCAACTTGGCGTCTACATTCAGCAGTGAAATCGGCCTGTATGATCCGCACTGCAAGGAGTCCTTATCTCGCTTCAGGATCAGGGAGATTAGCGCCCGAGACATTGTCGGGGGCAGAACACCCCCCTCCCATGCTCGTTGAAGGTCCTAACCAACAGGGGGCCCAGCAGGTCCGCGTATTTCTTATAAAATTCAACCGGGAACCCATCCTGTCCCGGCGCCTTCCCCGACTGCATGTGGCCAATCCCTCTGACCAGCTCCTCCAACTCGATCGGCGCCCCCAGTCCCTCCACCTGCTCCTTCTGCACCCTTGGAAATCTGAGCCTGTCCAGAAAACTCTCCATTCCCCCTCCCACCGCCGGCGGCTCCGACCGGTACAGTTCCCTATAAAAGTCCCTAAAGACCTCATTGACCTCTGCCCCCTGCCGCACCACATTCCCATCTCTATCCTTCACTCCACCAATCTCCCTAGCCGCGTCCTGCTTACGAAGCTGATGCGCCAGCATCCTGCTCGCCTTCTCTCCATACTTATAGACCGCTCCCTGCGCCTTCCTCAACTGTGTCTCCGCCTTTCTGGTGGTCAATAAATCAAACTTGGCCTGCAAGCTACGCCACTCCCCCAGCAATCTCTCCTCCGGGGCCTCCGCATACCTCCTATCCACACTCAACAGCTCCTCCACCAGTCTCTCCCTCTCCCTCCTCTCCCCCCTCTCCCTATGGGCTCGGATGGAGATCAGCTCCCCTCTAATCACTGCTTTCAGAGCCTCCCACATCATCCCCATCTGGACCTCCCCAGTATCATTGACCTCGAGGTACCTCTCGCTACATCCCCGAACCCTCCTACACACCTCCTCATCAGCCAACAACCCCACGTCCAGACGCCAAAGCGGGCGCTGGTCCCGCACCTCCCCCATCTCCAGATCTACCTAATGCGGAGCATGGTCCAAAATCGCAATAGCCGAATACTCGGCCTCCTCCACCCTCGGGACCAGTCCCCTACTCAAAACAAAGAAATCAATGCGGGAATAAACTCTGTGCACATGGGAGAAAAAAGAGTACTCCCGAGCCCTCGGCCTCCCAAACCTCCAGGGATCCACCCTTCCCATCTGGTCCATAAAGCCCCTCAACACCTTGGCCGCTGCCGGCCTCCTGCCTGTCCTTGAACTAGAACGATCCAGTAGGGGATCCAGCACCGTATTGAAGTCCCCCACCCATGATCAAGCCCCCCACCTCCAGGCCAGGGATGCGGCCCAACATACGCCTCATGAAACCAGCATCATCCCAATTTGGGGCGTACACATTAACCAACACCACCCTCTCCCCCTGCAGCCCACCGCTCACCATCACATATCTGCCGCCACTATCAGCCACAACCTCAGACGCCTCAAACGCCACCCTCTTCCCCACCAGGATCGCCACCCCCCGGTTCTTCGTGTCGAGCCCTGAATGGAAAACCTGCCCCACCCACCCCTTCCTCAGACGGGCCTGGTCCGCCACATTCAGGTGGGTCTCCTGGAGCATGGCCACGTCCGTCTTCAGCCCCTTCGGATGTGAAAACACCCGGAGCCGCTTAACCGGCCCATTCAGCCCCCTCACGTTCCACGTAATCAGCCGGATCAGGGGGCACCCCGCCCCCCCCCCCTCCCCCTTCGACTAGCCATAGCCCATTGACTGCTCGCCCCTGGCCATCGCACATTCGGCCCGTTTCCCACGGCGATAGAACCTCACCCCGACCCCCCCCCCAGCTCCTCCCTGGCCAATCCAGCACACAACCCGGTATCCCCCCCCCCCCCCCCCCCCAACCCAGGCTAGGACCCCTCCTAGCTGCGACTCTCCCTCCACTGTACTCCCGTGAGCCAGCTGACTTCTGCTGACCCCGGCAGCTCCCGCTCTAACTCCGACCCCTCCCGACATGAGGTTCCCCCTCCTCCCCTGCATCAGCTCCTTGGCACCACTTCAGCTCGGGAAACCCGGTCTAATAACCACGCCCCTCGCCACCAGCTCCACCCCCACGTCCCGCAGAGCTGGAAACCAGAGAAAAGCCCGCCCCACCCCACCAACGCAGCTCCCAACCACCAATTCCGTACAAACAAAGACACAGATCAACCACAAACCCCAGTACCCCCCTTAGAACACAAAACCATAACCCACATCGTCCGAAAGCGAGAGAGAAAACAGAAACAAACAGAATAACCCTCTGCAGCATAAAAGATGATACAGAAATAGAGAAACTCCCACAGCCCCCAATCTCTAGTTCGAGTCCAACATTTCAGCCTGCACAAAGGCCCACGCTTCCTCCGGGGACTCAAAGTAGTGATGCCGGTCCTTGTAGGTGACCCACAGGCGCGCAGGCGGCAACATGTTGAACTTCACCTGCTTTCCGTGGAGCACCGCCTTCGTCCGCTCTCCGCTTGGCCACCTCCGCACTCCAGTCCTGGTAGACACGCACTACCGAATTCTCCCACTTGCTGCTCCTCACCTTCTTGGCCCATCGGAGAACACAGTCCCGGTCACTGAACCGATGGAACCGCACCAGCACCGCCTGCGGGGGTTCATTCGCCTTAGGCCGCCTGGCCAGTACTCTGTGGGCCCCCTCCAGCTCCAGGGGCAGATGGATGGATCCTGCCCCCACCAGCGAGTTCAACATCATGGCCACATAGGCCGGCAGGTCCGACCCCTCCAGCCCCTCCTCGAGGCCCAGGATCCGCAGGTTCTTCCTCCGTGACCGAAGCTCCATCTCCTCGAACCGATCTTGCTACTTTTTATGAAGCGCCTCGTGTGTCTCCACCTTCCCCACGAGGTCCGAAACTTCTTCCTCGCGCTCAGAGGCCTGTTGCTGCAACTCGAGTATCGCTGCACCCTGGGTTGTCTGGGTCTCCAGCAGCTTACTCGTCGTCTCCTTCAGGGATTCCAACAACTCCCCTTTCAGCTCCGTGAAATAGCGCAGAAGGGTCGCCTGCTGCTCCTCCGCCCACTGCCTCCACTCCTCAGGGGCTCCACCGGCCGCTATTTTGTCCACCATCCCCCGCTTTTCCAGGGGAGCTGCTGCCGTTTTTATCCTCGCCCCACTCCGGGTCTGCACCATAAATCCTGGGGGGTTTTGCTCCAGACCCCTTTATCCACCGGGAATCGTCGAAACAGCGCCGTTCGGGGCCCTTAAAAGAGCCCACAAGTCCTTTTAAAGCGGGAGCTGCCGAACATGCGGCTTAGCTCCGCTTAGCCGCAACCGGAAACAACAAGTCCCTTCGTGCTTCTGATTTCCGAAGCATTTCCCCATTTAGAAAATAGTCTATTCCTCCTTCCAAAGTGCATAACCTCACAGGTATGGAAGACAGATTTCCGTCCCTGAAGGACATTAGTGAACCAGATGGGTTTTTATGACAATTGACAATGATCTCATGGTGACCTTAGACTTTTAATTCCAGATTTAAAAAAAAATTGAATTCCACTTCTTTGCCCACTCTCTTAGCCTGTCCAAATCCTTCTGCAGCCCCCCTGCTTCCTCAATACTACCTGTCCCTCTACAGATCTTTGCATCATCTGCAAACTTAGCAACAGTGTCTTAGTTCCTTCGTCCAGGTCATTCATGTATATTGTGAAAAGTTGCAGTCCCACCACCGACCCCTGTGGCACACCACTATTCACCGGCTGCCATCCTGAAAAGGACCCCTTTATGCCCACTCTCTGCCTTCTGCCAGTCAGGCAATCCTCTATCCATGCCAGGATCTTACACCATCGACTCTTACCTTATTTAACAGAAGAGGATTCACGACAGTTGGATTGATTGGTTTTAACCTTCCAAAATTCCCTAGATTCTGAAAAGGTCTGAGTAGACTGGAAAACTGCAAATATAACTCTTTCCAGAAAGGGGGGGGGGGGGGGGGATATAGAAAGCAGAAAGCTGCAGGCCAGCTCGCTTAATGACTAATTGGGAAATGTTACATCTATTAAGGAAGTAGCAGCAACACAGAAAAGCATAATACAATCAGACAAAGTCAACATGGTTTTATAAAAGGACAATCGTGAGACTGCTGGTGTTTTTTTTATTCGTTCATGGGATGTGGGTGTTGCTGGCTGAGCCAGCATTTATTGCCCATCCCTGAGAGCATTTAAAAGTCAACCACAACACTGTGTTTCTGGAATCAGATGTAGGCCAGGGCAGGTAAGGAAGACAGATTTCCGTCCCTGAAGGACATTAGTGAACCAGATGGGTTTTTATGACAATTGACAATGATCTCATGGTGACCGTTAGACTTTTAATTCCAGATTTTAAAAAAAATTGAATTCAAATGACACCAAATGCCATGGTGGGATTCAAACCCAGGTCCCCAGATCATTACCCTGGCTCTCTGCGACAATACCACTATACCACTGCCTCCCCGGTAATGTGTTGAGCAGTTGCATGAAAGGTGGCTCTCCCTTGGGAACTTCGATTTAGGCCCTTTTAACCCATGAATAGGCACAGAATCACCCCCCCCCCCCCCCCCCACCCCACTCTCACCCTAACACTCTCACCCTAAACTAACAACCATCCGAGGAAATGCCTTCAAATCAGCCACGGAGGTGGAAAAATGGTGAGAGAAAAAGTCGGGAGAGGAGGACCCAGATTTGACTTGTGGAACGAAGCAGAGCAGAGCATGGCGGACCAAGTGGGATTGACAACATGAACACGGCCCACCCACCGATGGAGCAGTGGATGTAGCTCCTTTCAAAAGAGCTCCAAAAACACAGTCCATGAAGAGTCCATGAAGAAGGACCTCATGTCAGCCATGATGTTGGTCATAGAAACTGCATTGGCCCCCTTCAAAGAGGCACTGAAAAGAATGGAGGGGAGACTGGAGACCCAGGAGGGTACAGTGCAGAGACTGGAGAAAGCGGCCACTGACCAGAACGCTTGAGGCAGAAGTTGTAAGGTTGGTGACAGCCCAGACAGCGCTCAAGGGCAAGATGGAAGATCAGGGGAACAGGTCAGGACGCAAGAACTGTCGTCATCTGTATATATATATATATATATATATATACACACACAAGGGGTCAATGTAGATGCAATACAACTGAGCAAGCACCAGAGGGAGCACAGGAGAGGTATAAATAGAGAAAGAGACAGGAAGTGAGAGGGCACTTCACAGGAACTGCAGCTGGAAGCAGAACAGACAGGCAGCTCAGATGGAAGATAAGTTAAGCGCTGGAGAGACAACGAACTTACAATAAAGCATCTCCTTCAACTTTAAGACTACGAGCTTCATTCAGAGACAAGGAACAACACATGGTACCAGGAGACTTCAGAATGCTTACTATAACACTACACAAGCTGCAGACACAGAAAGACCAAAATGGCATGGAAAACTCCGATTGGACATTCAACGTGGGAAGACTTTGCTAATTCGATGATATCTGTTGGAACCCCACCTCAGCTGAACACAAATTTAAGTAATGACTGGAAAAGAATTAAACAAATGTTTGATATATATATATATTCATAGCCAATGATTTAGAAGCAGCCTCAGGAGAAATGAAAATAGCGCTGCTCATCGCAGGATATGAAGCTAGAGAAATATATAATTGCTTTAAATACTTGAAAGGTGAAGACAGCACCAAATTAGAAATAATACCAAAAAAATTTGAAGAGCACTGTATGGAATTTGAACAGTATTGTATGCTCAGAGACCAAATTGCACAGGGAATGAGTGATGCAAAACTCAAACAATCACTACCAGAGCAGAAAGGGTTCAGTCTAGAAATCGTGAGTGAAAAGTCCAGATCCAAAGGAGAAGTAACTTGAACTTCTTACAAAGAAAAAATGCTGAAATCCACTGTAAAATGGCGTCTGAGCACATTTTACAGTCTCCAGGGAACAAAAGATGAAAATCTGTGTCTGCGCATGCGCAGGAACAGAAGCCGCACATGCGCAGTTAAAATCAGCTGTTTGCCTTCTGCGCATGACGAACATAAGAACTAGGAGCAGGAGTAGGCCATCTGGCCCCGAGAGCCTGCTCCGCCATTCAATTAGATCATGGCTGATCTTTTGTGGACTCAGCTCCACTTTCCGGCCCGAACACCATAACCCTTAATCCCTTTATTCTTCAAAAAAACTATCTATCTTTATCTTAAAAACATTTAATGAAGGAGCCTCAACTGCTTCACTGGGCAAGGAATTCCATAGATTCACAACCCTTTGGGTGAAGAAGTTCCTCCTAAACTCAGTCCTAAATCTACTTCCCCTTATTTTGAGGACATGCCCCCTAGTTTGCTTTCACCCGCCAGTGGAAACAACCTGCCCGCATCTATCCTATCTATTCCCTTCATAATTTTCTATGTTTCTATAAGATTCCCCCCTCATCCTTCTAAATTCCAACGAGTACAGTCCCAGTCTACGCAACCTCTCCTCGTAATCCAACCCCTTCAGCTCTGGGATTAACCTAGTGAATCTCCTCTGCGCACCCTCCAGTGCCAGTACGTCCTTTCTCAAGTAAAGAGACCAAAACTGAACACAATACTCCAGGTGTGGCCTCACTAACACCTTATAGGCAGCACAGTAGAATTGTGGATAGCACAATCGCTTCACAGCTCCAGGGTCCCAGGTTCGATTCCCCGCTGGGTCACTGTCTGTGCTGAGTCTGCACATCCTCCCCGTGTGTGCGTGGGTTTCCTCCGGGTGCTACGGTTTCCTCCCACAGTCCAAAGATGTGCAGGTTAGGTGGATTGGCCATGACAAATTGCCCTTAGTGTCCAAAATTGCCCTTAGTGTTGGGTGAGGTTACTGGGTTATGGGGATAGGCTGGAGGTGTTGATCTTGGGTAGGGTGCTCTTTCCAGGTGCTGGTGCAGACTCAATGGGCCGAATGGCCTCCTTCTGCACTGTAAATTCTATTATACAATTGCAGCATAACCTCCCTAGTCTTAAACTCCATCCCTCTAGCAATGAAGGACAAAATTCCATTTGCCTTCTTAATCACCTATTGCACCTGTAAACCAACTTTCTGTGACTCATGCACTAGCACACCCAGGTCTCACTGCACAGCTGCATGCTTTAATATTTTATTGTTTAAATAATAATCCCGTTTGCTGTTATTCCTACCAAAATGGATAACCTCACATTTGTCAACATTGTATTCCATCTGCCAGACCCTAGCCCATTCACTTAACCTATCCAAATCCCTCTGCAGACTTCCAGTATCCCCTGCACTTTTTGCTTCACCACTCATCTTAGTGTCATCTGCAAACTTGGACACATTGCCCTTGGTCCCCAACTCCAAATCATCTATGTAAATTGTGAACAATTGTGGGCCCAACACGGATCCCTGAGGGACACCACTAGCTATTGATTGCCAACCAGAGAAACACCCATTAATCCCCACTCTTTGCTTTCTATTAATTAACCAATCCTCTATCCATGCTACTACTTTACCCTTGATGCCATGCATCTTTATCTTATGCAGTAACCTTTTGTGTGGCACCTTGTCAAAGGCTTTCTGGAAATCCAGATATACCACATCCATTGGCTCCCCGTTATCTACTGCACTGGTAATGTCCTCAAAAAATTCCACTAAATTAGTTAGGCACGACCTGCCCTTTATGAACCCATGCTGCGTCTGCCCAATGGGGCAATTTCTATCCAGATGCCTCGCTATTTCTTCCTTGATGATAGATTCCAGCATCTTCCCTACTACCGAAGTTAAGCTCACTGGCCTATAATTTCCTGCTCTCTGCCTACCTCCTTTTTTAAACAGTGGTGTCACGTTTGCTAATTTCCAATCCACCGGGACCACCCCAGAGTCTAGTGAATTTTGGTGAATCATCACTAGTGCATCTGCAATTTCCCTAGCCATCTCTTTTAGCACTCTGGGATGCATTCCATCACGGCCAGGAGACTTGTCTACCTTTAGCCCCATTAGCTTGCCCATCACTACCTCCTTAGTGATAACAATCCTCTCAAGGTCCTCACCTGTCATAGCCTCATTTCTATCAGTCGCTGGCATGTTATTTGTGTCTTCCACTGTGAAGATCGACCCAAAAAACCTGTTCAGTTCCTCAGCCATTTCCTCATCTCCCATTATTAAAACTCCCTTCTCATCCTCGAGAGGACCAATATTTACCTTAGCCACTCTTTTTTATTTTATATATTTGTAAAAACTTTTACTGTCAGTTTTTATATTCTGAGCAAGTTTACTCTCATACTCTATCTTACTCTTCTTTATAGCTTTCGGAAGGAGCGATCGGAAGGAGCGATCACAATATGGTGGAATTTAAAATACAGATGGAGGGTGAGAAAGTAAAATCAAATACTAGTGTTTTGTGTTTAAACAAAGGAGATTACAATGGGATGAGAGAAGAACTAGCTAATGTAGACTTGGAGCAAAGACTTTATGGTGGAACAGTTGAGGAACAGTGGAGAACCTTCCAACGAAAAATAAGTTTTGGTCACGGATCATTCTGCGCATACGCAAGCCGCGCATGCCCAGTTCAGAGAAAAGATTGCACCATTCGAAAATGGTTCTGCACATGCCCAAGCCACGCAGTACATGCTCAGTGTACAAAAAACCGCAGAGTAAATAAAGGAAGATCGATTTGCACATGCGCAATAGATTCCTACACATGACGTCATGAGCGTCATGACATCAGAGGACCCTTTTAAGGATCATGCCCCCTTAAAAGGGAAATGCCCAAAAATTGAAATCAAGACACTTAATGCTGTAAAACCCAATTTTCTTACCTTAAAAGACAGAACAACGCCTGAACTTATACCAGCAGTTGAAAATAACTCTCACAACACCCTGGAACCAGCAGTCTGCACCACCCAAAGTGAAGAGCACAATGAAAAATCCAAAACCAAAGAAGGTGAACATGAAGACAACGATAACAACTCCGAAACAAAAAGGGATGATTTGTCTATCGAACAATACACACAATACTGCTCAGACATGGCTGAGTTATTCGGATATGCTGATCACAGCATCAGCAACAAGGTTGAAAATCTCAGCACAACTCTTCTCATGGTAGATAAATCCAACACCATGGTGCCATGGCAGATCGTCGATACATTGGATGACAGCAATACCCAACACGAAGACGAAGCCACATAGAGCACAGAAAGACTCCACAGAGAGAGCGATGACAGACTCCACAGAGAGAGCGATGAAGGATTCCACAGAGTGAGCAATGAAAGACTCCACAGAGCGAGCGATGAAAGACTCCACAAAGAGAGCGACACCAGCCTCCACAAAGAGAGCGACGGAAGCCTCCACAAAGGGAGTGTCGCAAGCCTCCACAGACAGCTCAGTGACAGACTCAAAAATGGAAGCAAGCAAACTCTCCATTGCGAACGCCATGCATGAACAAGACCGTGAAGGTCAACCCACCGTATCTGAGCAACCACAAGCAGACTATGAAAGTCTACCAAGCTCACATAATCAACAAGAAGACAATGTAAGGCTACCAACTGAATGTGAAAACAGTGACAATGTGATCACAATTGACATACAGGATGTGCAGGATCACAGCGAGACTGACAGAACTCAGCTCGTCTGTACAGCACTCAACAATAGGAAGAGGGCTACTCATGAGCCCAGAAGAGGAGCACCAAGAGTTCAGAGAGACCACGTCAATAAAAATTGTGAAGATTTTGACTGCAGAAGAGGAGCACCAAGAAAGCGAAGAAGAAGAATCAAATCCACCACAAATGACTCCAGAAGAGGAGCACCAAGGAAGCAAAGAAGAGGAATCAACGCCACCACAAATGACTGATGTCACCAACATCAATGCAACATCAGATCAGTCTCACCATTCTCTAGACGAAATGCTCAATGTAACGGATACCACAAAGGACACTTGCACCAATAACTGTGACAATTACACAAATTATCCACACTCATTGAGCGCAACAAGAAAAACAAAAACCACAAGAAGCACTGCAGAAACAAGAACAACAACAGCAACAACAAAAACAACAAGCACAACAACAAAAACTACAAGAACAACAACAAAAACAACAAGAAACATAACAAAGACAACAACAAGCACGACAAGAAAATCAACAAGAACAACAAAAACAACAAAAGCATTAACAACAAGCACGACAAGAAAAACAACAACAACAGAAACAGAAACAAGCAAACAGAAACAGAAACGACAAAGACAACAACAAGAACGACAATGAAAACAACAAAGACAGAAACGGCAGAAACACCAGAAATGAAACAACGACCTGTACAACATGGTACAACTTTGCACATGAAGGACAATGCCACAGCACACTGTAAAACAATGACAAGACTACAAACATGCCATGGCATGACAAAGAATCTCATCGATTTACATCTGCTCCAGAACAAGCAAGCACACCACCTTTCAAGGCAGAAGACACACTAAATCGATCGATACCACAAGCACAAAAAGAAGTCCACGTCAGTCAACATCAGTGGTTTGACCATTCAGACACCTCGGGATGACTTGTTGGTTACTTAACACAGAAGAAAACTGATGACATTCACAAACGAGTTGCAATATCAATATCACCATGTCAGCAAGAGAAAAAAAAACTCACCAAACAAATTCATAAAGCTTGGACTGATAAATGTTTTTATTCAGATTGGACTAATAAATATAATAACCAATATCATCACCACTTGTACAGATATACATATCATAAGCATATCATAAGTAATCTAACTGTTTTGTACAATTTTCTTTACCACTGTACAGAAAATATGTAAAAGAAAAAAAGGGGGATGTAGTGATCTGTATATATACAAGGGGTCAATGTAGATGCAATACAACTGAGCAAGCACCGGAGGGAGCATGGGAGAGGTATAAATAGAGAGAGACAGAAAGTGCATTCACAGGAACGGCAGCTGGGAGCAGAACAGACAGGCAGCTCAGAGGTAAGATAGGTTACGCGCTAGAGAGAGAACGAACTCACAATAAAGCATCTACTTCAACTTTAAGACTACGAGCTTCATTCAGAGACAAGGAACAACACAAGTACCTAAGGATTGTTGGGCTACCTGAGGGTGCTTCACTGGGCAGGGAATTCCATAGATTCACAACCCTTTGGGTGAAGAAGTTCCTCCTAAACTGAGTCCTAAATCTACTTCCCCTTATTTTGAGGCTATGGCCCCTAGTTCTGCTTCCACCTGCCAGTGGAAACAACCTGCCCATATCTATCCTATCTGTTGCCTTCATAATTTTATATTTTTCTATAAGACATTCCCCCGCATCCTTCTAAATTCCAACAAGTACAGTCCCAGTCAATCCAACCTCTCCTCGTAGTCCACCAACCTCAACTCTGCGATTAACCTCGTGAATCTCCTCTGCAAGTACGTCCTTTCTCAGGTAAGGAGACCAAAACTGAACACAATACTCCAGGTGTGGCCTCATTAACACCATATACAGTTGCAGCATAACCTCCCTAGTCTTAAACTCCATCTGTCTAGCAATGAAGGACAAAACTCCATTCGCCTTCTTAATCACCTGTTGCACCTGTAAACCAACTTTTTGCAACTCATGCACGAGGACATCCAAGTTTCTCTGCACAGCAGCATGTTTTAATATTTTATCATTTAAATAATAATCCCTTTTGCTGTTATTCCGACCAAAATGGATTATCTCACATTTGTAAACATTGTATTCCATCTGGCAGACCCTAGCCCATTCACTTAACCTATCCAAATCCCTCAGCAGATTTCCAGTATCCTCTGCACTTTTTGCTTAACCCCTCATCTTAGTGTCGTCTACAAACTTGGACACATTGGGCGCGATTCTCCCAACGGGAGATTGAGTGCCGACGCCGAAGTGAAACCCGGAGTGTTTCACTCCGGCGTCGGAGGCCGCTCCTCGCCCCCATTCCCCCTCCCGGGGGCTAGGAGCGGCGGCGCGTGAATCCCAAGCGCCCGGCCTTGACGCTTGCGTCAAAGCGGCGCGCCAGGAATGGCGCGGCCGGCGGCGCCGAAGTGATGTCAGCCGCACATGCGCAGGTTGGCCGGCTCCAACCCGCGCATGCGCGGTTGCCGTCTTCCCCTCCACTGCCCCGCAAGACATGGCGGCTTGATCTTGCGGGGCGGCAGAGGGAAAAGAGTGCGTCGTTTACAGACGCTGGCCCGACGATTGGTGGGCACCGATCGCGGGCCAGACATCTGCTGAGCACGCCCGTGGTGCTCGATCCTCCCTCCGCCCCACACAGGCCCCACACTCACCAGTCGCGCGCTGTTCACGCTGGCAGCAACCAGGTGTGGTTGGCGCCGGCGTGAACCGGTTGGGTTCGGCAGGCTGCTCAGCCCACTCGGGCCGGAGAATCGCCGGTCGCCGTGAGAAACGCGAGCGGCGATTCACCGAGCAGCCTGTCGAAAAACGCGACACGCCATTTTTGGGGGGGTGGGAGAATCGTGGGGCGGTGCCAGGGTGGCGTATCGTGATTCGCCCGGCCCTCCCGCGATTCTCCCACCCGGCGTGGGGTGCGGAGAATCGCGCCCATTGCACTTGGTCCCTAACTCCAAATCATCTATTTAAATTGTGAACAATTGTGGGCCCAATACTGATCCCTGAGGTAGCCTCCTCAGCCTGAACTGGTCTGCCTGACAGCTGAAGAGCAGTCCAGCCGCAGGAACATATTTCCTAACATCTGCTCCCTCAGACCAATGACTTTAAAACAGCAGCTGGAACAAGTGTCAGGGCTTCTTGGAAAATCCACAACACTTGGAAAAGCTTCAAATCCCCTGACACCCTTTGAATGACCCTGGTAATTATAGGGCGGTTAGTCTTACTTCGGTGGTCGGTAAGTTAATGGAAAAGGTCCTGAAGGATAGGATTTATGACCATTTGGAAAGATGCAGCTTAATCCGGGATGGTCAACACGGATTTATGAAGGGTAAGTCTTGCCTTACAAATTTGATTGAATTCTTTGAGGAGGTAACTAAGTGTGTAGATGAAGGTAGAGCAGTTGATGTCGTATACATGGATTTTAGTAAGGCGTTTGATAAGGTTCCCCATGGTCGGCTCATGAAGAAAGTAAGGAGGTGTGGGATGGAGGGAAATTTGGCCAATTGGATAAGTAACTGGCTATCACATAGAAGACAGAGGGTTGTGGTGGGTGGAAAATTTTCAGACTGGAGACCAGTTACCAATGGTGTACCACAGGGATCAGTGCTGGGTCCTCTGCTATTTGTGCTTTTTATCAATGACTTGGAGGAGGGGGCTGAAGGGTGGGTCAGTAAATTTGCTGATGACACCAAGATTGGTGGAGTAGTGGATGAGGTGGAGGGCTGTTGTAGGCTGCAAAGAGACATTGATAGGATCCAGAGCTGGGCCGAAAAATGGCACATGGATTTTAACCCTGATAAATGCGAGGTGATTCATTTTGGTAGAAAAAATTTGAATGCGGATTACAGGGTTCTGAGGAATGTGGAGGAACAGAGAGATCTTGGGGTTCATGTCCACAGATGTCTGAAGGTTGCTACTCAAGTGGATAGAGCCGTGAAGAAGGCCTATAGTGTGTTAGCATTTATTAACGGGGGCTCGAGTTTAAGAGCCGCAATGCTGCAACTGTACATGACCCTGGTGAGACCACATTTGGAGTATTGTGTGCAATTCTGGTCACCTCACTATAGGAAGGATGTGGAAGCATTGGAAAGGGTGCAAAGGAGATTTACCAGGATGCTGCCTGGTTTGCAGGATAAGTCTTATGAGGAAAGGTTGAGGGAGCTAGGGCTTTTCTCTTAGGAGCGGAGGAGAATGAGAGGTGACTTAATAGAGGTTTATAAGATGATGAGGGGGATAGATAGAGTGGACGTTCAGAGAGTATTTCCTCGGGTGGATGTTGCTGTTACAAGGGGGCATAACTATAAGGTTCAGGGTGGGAGATACAGGAGGGATGTCCGAGGTAGGTTCTTTACTCTAGAGAGTGGTTAGGGTGTGGAATGGACTGCCTGCTGTGATAGTGGAGTCGGACACTTTAGGAACTTTCAAGCGGTTATTGGATAGGCACATGGAGCACACCAGAATGACAGGGAGTGGGATAGCTTGATCTTAGTTTTGGACAATGCTCGGCACAACATCGAGGGCCGAAGGGCCTATTCTGTACTGTCCTGCTCTATGTTCTATGTTCTATGAAACTCGAAGCATCCATTCAACTCCACAGGCCTTTCACTGGCCTGTGATTGGCAGTTAATGGTTTAGACACAGCTGCTTTGGGGGATCGTTTATTTATCGTTAGCGAGTATTGTCGTCAGTGTACTGCTCCACAAGCTAAAAAACACAAGTTCAAAACTTTGTCAATTCTTACCTGTAATTCATTATCTTTCTCCTTCCTCTTGATCCAGGTTTTTCCCTGTGTCTGAGGGTCTATGAGAAGAGGATACCTGGTTGCCTTGGTAACAATGATACCATTTTGAACTGACAGGTCATCATTTGGTAACCCTTGGAGGTTCCACTCACTAATCTGAAAGGATAAAATCACACAGACTGAATAAAGACAATGAAGTATGTCTGGCCATAAATACAGCACCTAGCCCGTTGTACTGGAAGCATCGTGGGGGAGGCCCAAAACGAGTTTCACGCCAGGTGCAAAACAGTGTGCAAGTCAGCTGACCCACGTAGAGTATTGTGTTCACATGCCCTCACTGGACGTGATCCAGATAATCATATTTAAATGACCCATTAGGCTAATCTAAATATATGCGGGTGGTTTGAGGCTGCATTCTCCCTGTTCCCGGGAGTCACCGATCTCGCCAGATTGGCCTCATCCAGGTGCTGAGTAGCACTGGTCTCCACAAGGGGAGACCAAGCGTGATGGCAACTCTTGGGGACTCAGAGGCCATTGGAGCCCTCCTCGACGGAATGGACAGGGCAGTGCCTTGGCACTCCCCCATCTCCTGGGCACCCTGGCAGTGGAAACTGGCACTGCCAGGGTGTCAGGGGCACTGCCCAGGTTCCAGGTTGGAAGTATCAGGGTTCCAGGATTGGTACTGCCAAGGATCGGGATCTGAGGAGGGGCATGCCATGAAAGTGGGGAGTGAAGGGTAGGTATGAAGAGTGGGGGTGAAGGAGGAAGTCCTGAAAGGGGGAAGGGCTGAAACAGAGACATAAAAGAAACTGACTGTAAAAGTTTCTGTCGATAGGTGAATAGAAAAAGATTAGTGAAGACAAATGTAGGTCCCTTACAGTCACAAACAGTAGAATTTATAACGGGTGACATAGAAATGGCTGAGTAACTAAATACACTTTGGTTCTGTTTTTACAAAGGAATACACAAATAAGACGGCAGCATGGTAGCACAGTAGATAGCACAGCCCAGGGTCCCAGGTTCAATTCCCGGTTTGGGTCACTGTCTGTGCAGTGTCTGCACTTTCTCCCTGTGTGTGCATGGGTTTCCTCCGGGTGCTCTGATTTTCTCCCACTGTCCAAAGATGTGCGGGTTAGGTGGATTGGCCATGCTAAATAGCTCTTTGTGTGTCTAAAAGGGTTGGGTGAGGTTACGGGGATTGAGTGGAGGTGTGGGCTTGGATAGGGTGCTCTTTATAAGGGCCTATGCAGACTCGATGTGCCAATGGCCTCCTTCTGTACTGCAAATTGTCAATGTGGGGGAACGCAGGGTTTAGTGAGAGGGAGTAACTGAAAGCGATCGATATTATTAGAGAAATGGTGTGGGGGAAATTGATGGGTTTGAGGACTGATAAATCCCCAGGGCCTGATAATCTACACCCCAGCATTCTTAGAGAAGTGGCTCTAGAAATAGTGGATGGGTTGGTGGTCATCCTCCACAATTCTATACACTCTGAAACAGTTCCTGCAGATTGGAGTGTAGCTAATGTAACCCCATTGTTTAAAAAGGGAGGTCGAGAGAAAGCAGGGAATTATAGACCAGTAAGCCTGACATCGATAGTGGGGAAAATTCTAGATTCCATTATTAAAGATTTTATAGTAGAGCACTCGGAAAACAGTGGCAGGATTGAACAGCGTGGATTTATGAAGGAGAAACCATGGTTGACAAATCTGCTGGAATTCTTTGAGGATGTAATTAGTAGAGTTGATGAGGGGGAGCCAGTGGATGTGGTGTATTTGTACTTTCCAAAGGTTTTCAACAAAGTTCACATAAGAGATTAGTGTGTAAAATATGCGATTTGGGGTGGTGTATTGTGGTGGATAGAAAACTGGTTGGTAGACAGGAAACAGATCTTTTTCCAAATGGCAGGCAGTGACTAGTGGGTATCGGTGCTGGAGCCCCAGATATTCACAATTTTTATCAATGATTTAGATGAGGGAACAAAATGTAACATCTTTGCAGATGACACAAAGCTGGATGGGAAGGTGAGCAGGACCATAGGCTGTCACTAAGCACCGCCTGCCCACTGTGCCCCTGCTCCCATCCATCCTGCCCCGGACAGGGAGGCACAACCCCCGCTTTGCAAAGAGTACCCATGGTACACCACAGCTACAGTCCCAATGGATGCCCACCCCCTGGCCCAGCCTCATTCATTGGTGCTGCCCATATGCATGCCACCAAGCATGGTGCTGGCCTGTGACACATGGTGGCCTCCCCCACCCCATAATGGGGTGCCTGGATAGCACACGGTCCACCCAAGGAGGACACCCTCAGTAGACCCCGCAGGGATGCACAGGACAGGGATAACAGGGTGTTGTGCTGGCATCGATAATGCCAGGCATCGGTAGGTGGTCTGGTTTGAGGCTCCCTGGTAGCAGGCACCAACGGGGCCAGGGACACGGTACAGAAGGCAGAATGTTGGGAGGAACAGCCAGGGGTGGGAAGGGGGGTGGGGGGTGTGACATGCAGGGGCTACACTGCAGACCAAGGCCACCGTGTAGCCCGTTGGAACTGGGTGGGCACTTGGAGTACGCATTCTTCCAATGTGACTCACCTTTACCCCCTGCAGGCAATGGATTTCGGAGTCCACTCAGGAATGGTTGGCAGCTGCCTGGCTGCATGAGCAGGAGCTGCTCAGAGAGGCCCCAGCTGAACAGGAGGCTGCCCCAGAGGAGCAGGGGTCAGCAGGTGAGGATAGAGAGCCGGCTGCACACAGGCCAAGGAGGAGGTGGGAAGAAGGTGCTGCATCATGGCCTCGTACATCAGCCGCGCCTGTCATTTCAGGATGTGCTGAACCGAGCGTGTCGCTGAAGATTACAGCTGAGCAAGGAGACCATGCGACATCTATGCCAGGCGATTGCGCACCTGGAACCGTGGGGGAATGGGCGAGGATACCCGCTCCCGGTGGCCATCAAAGTGATAGAACATAGAACATAGAACACTACAGCGCAGTACGGGCCCTTCGGCCCTCGATGTTGCGCCGACCTGTGAAACCATCTGAAGCCTATCTGACCTACACTATTCCATTTTCATCCATATGTCTATCCAGTGACCACTTAAATGCCCTTAAAGTTGGCGAGTCTACTACTGTTGCAGGCAGGGCGTTCCACACCCCTACTACTCTCTGAGTAAAGAAACTGCCTCTGACATCTGTCCTATATCTCTCACCCCTCAATTTAAAGCTATGTCCCCTCGTGTTGGTCATCACCATCCGAGGAAAAAGACTCTCACTGTCCACCCTATCTAACCCTCTGACTATCTTATATGTCTCTATTAAGTCACCTCTCAGCCTTCTCCTCTCTAACGAAAACAACCTCAATTCCCTGAGCCTTTCCTCGTAAGACCTTCCCTCCATACCAGGCAACATCCTAGTAAATCTCCTCTGAACCCTTTCCAAAGCTTCCACATCCTTCCTATAATGTGGTGACCAGAACTGCACGCAGTACTCCAGGTGTGGCCGCACCAGAGTTATGTACAGCTGCAGCATGACCCTGTGGTTCCGAAACTCAATCCCCCTGCTTATAAAGGCTAGCACACCATATGCCTTCTTAACAGCCCTATTAACCTGGGTGGCAACTTTCAAGGATTTATGTACCTGGATGCCGAGATCTCTCTGTTCATCTACACTACCAAGAATCTTGCCATTAGCCCAGTACTCTGCATTCCTGTTACTCCTTCCAAAGTGAACCACCTCACACTTTTCCGCATTAAACTCCATCTGCCACCTCTCAGCCCAGCTCTGCAGCTTATCTATGTCCCTCTGTATCCTATAACATCCTTCAGCACTATCCACAACTCCACCGACCTTCGTGTCATCTGCAAATTTACTAACCCATCCTTCTACACCCTCTTCCAGGTCATTTATAAAAATGACAAACAGCAGTGGCCCCAAAACAGATCCTTGCGGTACACCACTAGTAACTGAACTCCAGGATGAACATTTGCCATCAACCACCACCCTCTGTCTTCTTTCAGCTAGCCAATTATTGATCCAAACCGCTAAATCACCTTCAATTCCATACTTCCTTATTTTCTGCAATAGCCTACCGTGGGGAACCTTATCAAACGCCTTACTGAAATCCATATACACCACATCAACAGCTTTACCCTGATCCACCTGTTTGGTCACCTTCTCAAAAAACTCAATAAGGTTTGTGAGACATGACCTACCCTTCACAAAACCGTGTTGAGTATCGCTAATCAACTTGTTCTTTTCAAGATGATTATAAACCCTATCTCTTATAACCTTTTCCAACATTTTACCCACAACCGAAGTAAGGCTCACAGGTCTATAATTACCAGGGTTGTCTCTACTCCCCTTCTTGAACAAGGGGACAACATTTGCTATCCTCCAGTCTTCCGGCACTATTCCTGTCGACAAAGACGACATAACTATCAAGGACAAAGGCTCTGCAATCTCCTCCCTGGCTTCCCAGAGAATCCTAGGATAAATCCCATCTGGCCCAGGGGACTTATCTATTTTGACATTTTCTAAAATTGCTAAAACCTCCTCCTTTTGAACCTCAATTCCATCTAGCCTGGTCGACTGAACCTGAGTGTTCTCCTCGACAACATTGTCTTTCTCCAGTGTAAACACTGACGAAAAATATCCATTTAATGCTTCCCCTATCTCCTCTGATTCCACACACAACTTTCCACTACTATCCTTGATTGGCCCTAATCTTACTCGAGTCATTCTTTTGTTCCTGATATACTTATAGAAAGCCTTAGGGTTTTCCTTGATCCTATCCGCCAACGACTTTTCGTGTCCTCTCCTCGCTCTTCTTAACTCTCCCTTTAGGTCCTTCCTGGCTAACTTGTAACTCTCAAGTGCCCTAACTGAGCCTTCATGTCTCATCCTAACATAAGCCTTCTTCTTCCTCTTGACAAGTGCTTCAACTTCCTTAGTAAACCACGGCTCCCTTGCTCGACAACTTCCTCCCTGCCTGACAGGTACATACTTATCAAGGACACGCAGTAGCTGTTCCTTGAAAAAGCTCCACATTGCGATTGTACCCATCCCCTGCAGTTTCCTTCCCCATCCTATACCTCCTAAATCTTGCCGAATAGCATCATAATTGCCTTTCCCCCAGCTATAATTCTTGCCTTGCGGTATACCTATCCCTGCCCATTGCTAAAGTAAACATAACCGAGTTGTGATCACTATCACCAAAGTGCTCACCTACATCTAAATCTAACACCTGGCCGGGTTCATTACCCAGTAACAAATCCAATGTGGCCTCGCCCCTTGTTGGTCTGTCTACATACTGTGTCAGAAAACCCTCCTGCACACACTGCACAAAAACTGACCCATCTATAGTACTCGAACTATAGTATTTCCAGTCAATATTTGGAAAGTTAAAGTCCCCCATACAACTACCCTGTTACTCTCGCTCCTGTCAAGAATCATCTTTGCAATCCTTTCCTCGACATCTCTGGGACTATTCGGAGGTCTATAGACAACTCCCAACAGGGTGACCTCTCCTCTACTGTTCCTAACCTCGGCCCATACTGCCTCAGTAGACGAGTCCTCAAGCGTCCTTTCTACCGCCGTAATACTTTCCTTGATTAACAATGCCACACCCCCCCCTCTTTTACCATCCTCTCTGTTCTTACAGAAACATCTAAATCCTGGAACCTGCAACAACCATTCCTGTCCCTGCTCTACCCATGTCTCCGAAATCGCCACAACATCGAGATCCCAGGTACCAACCCATGCTGCAAGCTCACCCACCTTATTCCGGATGCTCCTGGCGTTGAAGTAGACACACTTCAAACCAGCGTCCTGCTTGCCGGTGCCCTCTTTCGAACTTTTAACCCTATCCCTGACCTCACTACTCTCAACATCCTGTACACTGGGACTACAATTTAGGTTCCCATCCCCCTGCTGAATTAGTTTAAACCCCCCCGAAGAGCACTAGCAAATCTCCCCCCCAGGATATTGGAACCCCTCTGGTTCAGGTGAAGACCATCCTGTTTGTAGAGGTCCCACCTACTCCAGAATGAGCCCCAATTATCCAGGAAACCAAAACCCTCCCTCCTGCACCATCCCTGTAGCCACGTGTTCAACTCCTCTCTCTCCTTATTTCTCACTTCGCTAGCACGTGGCACGGGTAACAACCCAGAGATAACAACTCTGTTTGTTCTAGCTCTCAGCTTCCACCCTAGCTCCCTGAATTTCTGTCTCAAATCCCCATCTCTCTTCCTACCTATGTCGTTGGTACCTATGTGGACCACGACTTGGGGCTGCTCCCCCTCCCCCTTAAGGATCCCAAAAACACGATCAGAGACATCACGAACCCTGGCACCTGGGAGGCAACATACCAACCGTGAGTCTCTTTCGTTCCCACAGAACCTCCTGTCTGTTCCTCTAACTATGGAGTCCCCAATGACCAATGTTCCTCTTCTCCCTTCCCGTCTGAGCAACAGGGACAGACTCTGTGCCAGAGACCTGCGCCCTATTGCTTACCCCTGGTAAGTCTTCCCCCGCAACAGTATCCAAAACGGTATACTTGTTATAGAGGGGAACGACCACAGGGGATCCCTGCACTGCCTGCCGGTTCCCTCTCCCTCCCCTGACGATAACCCATCTACTTTCTTCTTTTACCTGAGGTGTGACTACCTCCCTATAACTCCTCTCAATAACCTCCTCCGCCTCCCGAATGATCCGAAGTTCATCCAGCTCCAGCTCCAGGTCCCGAATGCGGCTCTCGAGGAGCTGGAGTTGGGTGCACTTCCCGCAGATGTAGTCAGAAGGGATACTAGAGGTGACCCTTTCCTCCCACATTCTGCAGGAGGAACATTCAACTGCCCTAGCCTCCATTCCCTGAGTCTCCCTGAGCCTTTTTGCCATGTTGTCCTTCCAGGCACTGAATAGGGACCTGTCTGGGATCTCGCAGGTGTCTGTACGCAGGTGTATCCACACTCTCATGAATGCCATATAGGTCAGGGCAGCACAATGTGTCAACCTCAATCTGGACTGAGCCTACCAGTTTGCCCTGACAGCAGGATTCGCCGCCATCACAGACATGCCCCGGGCAGCATGCACAACACATTCATTTTATTTTTGTTCATGGGATGCGGGCGTTCATTGCCCATCTCTAATTGTCCTTGAGGGGTAGTTAAGAATCAACCACATTGCTATGTGTTTGGAGTCACATGTAAGGATAAGTCACTAGGTAAGGATGGCCGATTTCCAAAAGGACATTAGTGAACCCGAAGGATTTTTATAACAATTGACAATAGTTTCAAGGTCATCATTAGACCTTTAATTCCAGTTTTTTATTGAATTCAAATTTTATAATCTGCAGGTTCACTAATGTCCTTTTGGAAATCGGCCATCCCTACCTAGTGACTTATCCTTACATGTGACTCCAAACACAAATTCGAACCTGGGTCTCCAGAGCATTACCTTGGGTCTCTGGTTAACAACTCTGGTGATAATACCACTAAGCAATCACCTTCCCTCACTCGTTGGTGCCCAACATCTTTGAGGTACACCCTTGGGTGAGGGGTTGGCTTTTGGGTGACAGGGGTTATCCGCCCTGGTTGTGGCTAATGGTGCCTAGTCTGAGGCAAACCATTACAACGATGCCCATGCAGCGACCAGGGACTTTCGCTAGTTCTGTTGGGGAGGATTTAAATGTGGCAGGGGGATGGGATTCCAGGAGTAGGATCAGATAGGTCAAAATCAGATCAGGAAAATGGGGGTAGAATGTCAGCTAGTAATGTAGAAGATGTAATGATAGACTTGGAATTACAGGAGAAGCAAAGTTTAAAAAGTTTCCAGCAAGGGAAAATGGTGGGGTTAACCTGTTTGTACTTCAATGCAAGGAATATTACAAGGTAGACGAGTTAAGGGCACAGATAGACACATGGCAGCAGGATGTCGTTGCTGTAACCTGGCTAAAGGAGGGGCAAAATTGGCAGCTCAATAGAGTTTTCAGATACGATAGAGTGGGAGATAGAAAAGGAGGGGGAGTAGCACTAATGGTTAAAGAATCATTTCCAGAAGTGAGAAGGGATGGTATGGAAATGGGTCACAAATAAGGCTTTAATGGTTTAGTTCAGAAGTAAAAAAGGGGCAGTCATACTACTGGGAGTATACTACAGACTCCCAAATTGTGGAAGGGACTTGGAAGATTAAATATGTCGGCAGATTTCTGACTGTAAGAACAAGAGGGCAATAATAGTCGGAGATTTTAACTATCCCAATATAAACTTCGATTCAAACAATACAAGGGGAAGTGAGGGCAAAAAATTCATGCAGTTTGTCACTTTTTTCAACCAGTTAGTGACAAATCCAATGAGAGGAGATGCAATTCTAGACCGAGTAGTGGGGAACAAAGAAGGACAAAGAAGTGAAGTGACAGTTGGCGACCATTTCGGGGATAGTGATCAGAATTAAAGTTTGTTTTAACATAAAAGATACCAATTGGTTAGAGTCATCACTTTTGGGGTGAAGTAGCATTTCCTCACAGTTTGACAAATTGCAAATTGTTTGGAGTTTCTGGACTGGCAGCCTATCAAAGCATGGGGCTTGGTCCAGTATCCTAACCACAGCATATCAAACCTCGGGCCTTCAATACTTTGTTTAAAGTTTAGAGAGTGAAATCTGCCATTATGTCCTCAGAGAGTCTGAAACTCTGAGGAAACAATAATTAATTAAATAGTTCAGCTTGTTAGAAAGATTAAAATTAAAACGTAAGCGTGGAATTTGATGAATTTTGTTTTCAAACTGTTGTCTCGGGCAGGAAAAGCCTGTCAGCGGCTCCCGCCAAATCTTCAAGAACCTTGAAAAAAAAGTGGATGGGCAGGACCCATGACATCATGCTGGTGTGGCAGGTTCTCAAGCAACCTTGACCCCTGACCAATTGGGGTGCCTTTGATCTGAAAAAAAAAAGGATTTCCCACAGATACGGACCCCCCAGCAAAGGGGCAGTGCCCGGGCATGGCCTTCCCCTCCCACGCCGCTGGGGCCTCTACCTACCTGAGCGCCCCTGGCGAGGACTGTTCGGCAGGTTCCCGTTGGTCCAGGCCTGTTGTAAACCCCACCAATGTGATGTCACGGCGATGGGAGGAGCACCTCCTTACACGGGAGGAATAATACAAGAAGGAAGCTCGCTAATGATATTTAAATATATGGTAATAGAGTTTGTGACCTTTCATGACAGAAAGCTGACTGAGATGACAGGTATAAATGAAGAAATCTTTAAACATGACAGCAAAATAGTCAAAGACACTTTAACAAAAACTTTGATCTGTGGAAATATGCAATGGTTGGCTTGTAGCACATGAAAATCACTGACTGAAAAGAAACTTAACAAATATAAATGTGTGTCTGAGCCAGTCTCACCGTCGGCTGATCCACCAGGAAGCTTATAAGATTTATACCATCTGTATATGGAATTTTCTTTCTCTGTAGCTCTGATTCCCAAATGACTTTGAGCAAGATATCTCTGAAAGTTTGATTGAAGGGACCACTATATGAGAGAAAACCAGTGGCCAACAGCACGTCTCCCACTAATCTAAAAAAGCAAAGGATAAACAGAAATGGATAGAGAGCAAAAGCAGAGGATGTCAGTGAGAGATGAACAACAACATCCTTAAACTGCAGGATCTGTAAAACACAATGGATTTTTCTAGGTTAATTTGGGAAATGTTGAACTATCTGGGGCTATAAAACCTGTTGTTTGGTTCTATTTTGGAACCAAAATGCTGTGGTTACCTCTGGGGAACATTCCAACATGGGCAATGCTGGGCAGTACCTTTGAGGGGTCATTTGTCCAAATGTTTGTCTGACATATACAGACACAGAGTGATGTTAGTCAGGGTGCATTGCTGATCCGCTGCCAGCCCTGTCGTTTTCCACTTCACCAGCTCTCTCGTGTGCACACACAGCCAAACATGTGCCCAGCTATTTAAAGGGATCATCAACAACCTATGATGCGACCATCAATTTACTCGGACATAAGTAGAAGTAAACCGTGGCTTTAATCAACTTAGAACAGTTCCTGCCTGCGACTGATCCAATACTGAGAACCGCCTACAGGTTGACTGCTCTTTATACCTCCCTTCAAGGGGAGGAGCCATGGGCGGAGCCCATACATGCCCCAACATGTTCCCCTATGGATAATGCCACACAATAGCCCATAGGATAAGCCCACAAGGGCAACAGCATGGCACAGATACAAATACCATGGAAATAGCACAGATACAAATAAATGGTGGATTATTGGCATAATACATTCACCACATTCACCCCCTGTTAAAAAATGAAGTCCGACGGGGGTGACGGGTTCATAAGTTCAGCCAGTCCGGTGCACGGATTGTGCGCTGTGATCACCGAAGCTGTGGCATTGTTGCTGGCCCGGGTGTCGAACTCGTCCGTGCTGGCAACGGTAGTGAGGGCGCCGTTTTCCACGACGTAGCCGAGGATGGCTAGTCTGGTTGTGTGGAAAACACATTTCTCCTTGTTGTACGTGAGGTTTAGGGGGCGAAATTCTCCGCACCCGCGGAAAATCGTAAAACCGTCGTAAAAATCGGGAGCGTTTTACGACGGTCGCGAAGGCTTCATTTCCCGACGGATTCACTTCCTGGAAATGGGCTAGTAGCGCGGCCGCGTCAATTACGTGCGTGATGACGACGGAACGCGGCGACGACACAATCACGCCCACGTGACGCCGCCCGACGCCGTAAAAAGGCGCGGGCGACCACAGAATCTATCGGGCAGGATGTCGGAGCCGAGGAGAGCTGCTCCTCGCTTTGTTGATGCTGACGTTGAGGCGCTGCTCGATGCCGTGGAGCAGAGGAGGGGCATCATCCGCCCGCGGAGAGGGCATCGCCAACCTGCCAGCGCGGTACGCCAGGCCTGGCGTGACGTGGCTGCTGCCGTCAGTGCTGTGGGGCAGACCCCTCGCTCAGCTGAGCAATGTAGGAAGAAGCTACATGAGCTCACCAGGTCTGCCAGGGTAAGTGCCATGAGGGTGCCCCCTAGTCACAACCATCCCTCCCCCTTAACTTAAGCACCCCCCCCCCCCCCCCCCGGCACGGGAGGGGGGGAGGGGGATTGGGGCAGAGTTATTTGAGGATGGTTCACAAAGTTGTCGCAGACCCAGCGCTCTGGCCCCGAGGAGAGATGCAATCGTCTTATGACAACTTGACCCCCCCAAACTGTGCCAGTATCTGAACGGACTGCTGATACCTTCCGTTTTGTAATGATCTACCTATGTTCCCTCCCCCAACAGGCCAAGGCCGCTCACAACCACCGTGAGCGGCACAAGACTGGAGGGGGTTCGCCCAACCTGCACCCCCTCAGCACCTTTGAGCAGAGGGCCCTGGGTCTTGTTGGGGGGTCTGCCACCCGCGATATCGCGCTATGCGAGGTTGGCGGAACTGCAGCAAGTGAGACAACCCTCCCTGACAAACACTCACCCCTCCCCCATCCTCTGTCCCTTCACACACCCTGCCCACTGGGACCGTCCAGCGGCCTGCCGAGCAAATCAAAATAACCCGTCTCATTCTCTTCCCTAGGACGTGATGCCGAACGACCAGGGCCGTCTGCCTCCAGACGGAGACAGGAATCTGCCGCCACCTCACCCGGGGCCTCACAACAGAGGGTGCCCGATCAGCGGGCAGCCCCATCCGCCCCAACCCAATCTGCGGACCAGGACGCACAGAGGGTTCGAAGTCCACAACCACCAGAAATGGCCAGGGACAACCCTCCTGACGCTGAGCAGCCCCACACCCTGGAGGAGGCCCTAAACATTGAGAGCGTCGGGCTTGCGGCACTGCTTTCTCCCACCACATCCATCATCCCAGAGACACACACCCCGGCGGGCCTATTTAGTGATGAGTCTCCTGGGGCACAGTCTGGTTGGCACATCACAGCTGAGCAGGTACAGCAGGTGGAGGTCGGAGCAACAGAGGGCCCGGACTCGCGGAGGCCAGACCAGGCCCAGGATGCAGCTGGCTCCCAGACGTTTTCTGAGTTCCTGGAGTTTATCAACCCACCCGCACAGCCGATGCCTCAGGAAACCCAGGGAAACAATGACGGGATGAGGGCTTCCTTCCAGACTCTGCAGACGCTGTTAGAGGAGTCGAACCGCGTCCAAGAGCAGGGAGTGGTGCCGCTCATGGCAGAGACCCAGTCCGACACCGCACGGGTGGCATCCGCGGTGGAGGCAATGGGTCAGGTTATGCAAGACGTTGGGGTTAATGTGCACGCGTCATCCTCGGCCCTGGACAGGGTTGCCCTCTCACAGGCAGCAATGTGCCAGAGCCAAAACGACATTGCCGGCGCCCTGCGGGCCATGGCTGAGTCTCAGCAGGTCATTGGCCAGTCGCAGCACGCCATGGCACAGTCCCAGCAGTCGATAGCACAGTCCCAGCAGTCGGTCGCGGAGACCATCAACCGCCTGACACATGTGCTGGATGGCGTCGTGCACACACAGGTTGAGGTCGCACAGTCCCTGGTGGGAATGTCTAACTCCCTGGACTCCGTCTCTGCAAACCTTCGGATCCTGGTGGATACCGTTGCAGGCCTCCAGGACTGGCAGCGCCAGGTGTCGGTGGTGCGACGGGGCACCTCCCCGCTCGCACCTCTGTCCCAAAGTGAGGCCCGGGGGCCACCGGGCTCCCCGAGGGAGGAGGAGGTTTCGGGGTCCGTCCCATTAAGGCCATCACGGGACGTCCCGGAATTCTCGGCCTCCCCCCGTCCCATCCCTGGTGCATCGGGTGGGCAGCAGGCAGAGCAGGGTGGCACAATGTCACCCGAGACGCCCGCAGAGCAGCCTGGCCCATCAAGGCCGGGTCGCCCCAGGAAACGCTTAGCCAAGGAGAAACGAGTCGAGGGGGGCGATTCACAGCAATCCTCCTCCACTCCTGCTGTATCATCTGGGGATTCACTTAGACGTAGTGGTAGGGCCCCTAAGGCAACTAAGATAGACACTGAGTAAGTTGGCACGGGTGAAGGGCACAGTTTAGTTGTAGGGGCTAGGGCACCTGTAAATAATTGTTAATATTAAACGCACTGTTCCACCTTACTTGTAATACCGTGTGATTGTTCCACAGCCACAGGAATCGTGATGGTGACCGAGTGTCGCTGGGGTTGACGGGTGGTGAAACCTCGGTGCCGGGTGTGCAGTCCCTGCCCCTACCCCCTCCCACAGCTAGCCCACGCGGGCATGTGATGGAGTGTCAGTGACGAACTCAGCGGCCACCAAAGTGGATGGTTCAGCTATTGCCATGGGTCAGACCAGTGGCGTGCAGAGGTCTGGTGATGCCCGGGGCAAATCTTGATTGTATGCCCCAAAGACTCAAGTATAAGGCCTAATATACTGAGAAATATTATGAGAAAGGAAAACATTTTGAATATATAAACACAGATGAAACATGAAATAAACGCTTTATTCGATTTTAATATAAATCAATCAAATTTATTAAGTTCTTTTCCCCAAATGATACCTCCTGTCACAAAACAACTGAGTTACTTCACTTTTTACATCAGCTGTGAGAAATTCTTTTTCAATGCTTATTAAAGCCAGGTTGGTCAGTAGCTCCTGTGACATAGAAGACCTCAGATATGTTTTTATTAATTTCAGTTTTGAAAATGACCTTTCACAGCTTGCGACTGAAAATGCGATTGTAAGCAGTAATCTGTATGAAACACACAGCGTCGGAAAGACATCCCTCCCATACTGCAGTAAAGACTCCAGAGCATCTTTAGGATCAGGGGGAACTCTATTCCCTCCAGCTCGAAAGAGCATCACAAAATCAATAATTTTGTCATATAACTGAATTGCAACCACATCATTGTCATAATAATTTGCAAAGTCTGAACATTCCTTTTTTAATTTCTCTCTTTCTTGTTCATCTTCAATCACTCCTGAATTCAAGTTCAGAAGAAAAGAAAATCGGTCACTGAGTCTTTGAAGACGGACACTGCGGTCTTCAATTTCAGTTTTTAATCTGTTCACAATCTCTACCATTACTCTATTCATTTCTTCTTGTGCCGTCAGTCCACTATCTCTTGCTGACTCTCCAGGCATTATTCTTCTTCTCCTTGTTCGTGCAATTGGTATTCCCCAATTTTGACAATATTCATTGGCTAAATCTATTCCATTGTGGATAATTTCGTCATTCTTCAAATTCAAGATATGAATAAGTCCTCTCAGATCACAAGAAGCTTCATGGAACCCCATTTTCGGATCCTGCAAACGTTTTGAGACTTTATCCACTGATGATAAAACTGAGTACCAAAAATTTAATAAAGCTATAAACGGGAACTGTTGAATAGAGTTCAGTAGCGATCCTGCATCAGATTTAGTTTCCCTTGAAAATTCTCCTTCCAGCAGGTGTTGAAGGCTTGCAATAACGTTGTCACACTCTTCGTGGATTACTTGCACAGCATCATGGCTGGAACTCCATCTTGTGTCACACTGTCTTTTCACAGTCCGAGTGACAAATGATTTTAACACTTCCCAACGAGAAGTAGATGAAGAAAAAAAAGTAAAGAGTTTTTCTGGAATGCCAAAAAATGTAACAACAGGTTGCACCTCACTTGCATGGACACAGGACAAATTGAGGCTGTGGTTCTCGCAGTTCACAAACACAGCTTTTGGGTTAACTTCAAGAATTTTTTGTTGAACACCTCCTCTCACTCCAGCCATAACTGCTGCGTTATCATATGCTTGACCACGACAGTCATTCATGGAAATTTTGTCTTCTTCCAATTTTTCCTGAATTTTATTTACCAGGCTGACTGCATCTTTCTTGTTGACTTGAAAAAATCCCAGAAATGTCTCCTTTATTTCTACTTTTCTGTTTTCATCAATATGAACGTAACGCAGAATTTCAGAAACCTGATCTTTATGGGCAATATCTGGAGTTGAATCCAGCATTATGCTAAAATATTTTGCGTCCTTAATTTCGGAAATTATATTTTTCTTGACAGTTTCACCAAGAAGATTGATTATTTCGTTTTGAATTCTGTTGGACAAGTAGGTGACACTTTTTGGTTTCTCTTTCCCTCTCTGCAAGTGTTTTGCTAAGATATTTGGCCAAAAGTCTGATTGTTGCTAGAAAGTTTCCTGTATTTTCACTGACTGTCTCCCCTGGCTCTGATAACCCAGATATTCCTTCTCCTCGATGTCCACGATAGGCCAGATTCTGTTTTGCCAGAAAGGATATAACCTCGACAATCCGTTCAGTTATAGCTTTCCATCTTTTCTTTTCAGCAGACAATTGCTGTTGAAGTTCAGCATCTATCGTAGTTGAATGATGGAGTCGAACTACGAGGTTCAGGTATTCCCTCATGTGAGCTCTATGAGAAGGGCTTTTTTCATGGTCAGGTATTGTTGGATTTAATTTTCTCCAAGTGGAGAAACCGTCTTCCTTTCCAAAGTTTAACACAGATGACAAATGCTCCTTTGAAAACAAAAAGCAAACAAAACAGTAGCATGCTTTCCGATATGGAGAGTATAACAACCATTTTCTCTCTACAATTTCTCCGTTTGTGGAAACTTTATCAAACCGCTGTTTGGAAAATGATCTCCCATCCTTCTCAGCAAATGGACCACTTTTATTCTGATATCTTTCAGGGCCATGTTGTAATATTGTCATCTTCAAATGATCTGGAATCGGTTTCTTCAAACAGCCAAAATCGCTTCTTTGCAAAAATATGCAAAAATCTTCTTTATTTTCTTCACATGGATCATCATCCTGACAACGAGACTGAGGAGAGAGAGTATTATGTTCTGACCGAGCTGAATCCGTATCAGAAAAATCCTTCTCTGCACCCACATCATCTTTTACTTCTCCAGGTTCTCCTACTTCTTTACTTCTTTTTATCCATGCATCTAATGCCCCTCTTTGATGGGACTCTTCTTCGACTCTGGCCCTCTTTTTTTTCCTGTTCTGTGCTCCACTCGGTTGTACACGAAATACTCGTAACATTTCATTTTCTATCTCAAAAACCGTAAGACGCATGAGAAAATGGGAAGGAAATGGTAAACAATCGGTCAGTTGCAGACGGATAAACCATATTTCATTTCTTTGTTCCTTCGTATCAAATTATTTCACACTGATTCTCCACTGATAATTTTGTGCAATTTATATCATAGATTTGCAAATTAGTGGTATCTGTATTCGAATATTAGCATGTTAAGGAATAAATGTCTCCTATTCCGAGATTAAATGCCATAGCAGTCCTCTGATCATCCAGGCTTCACTCTTACTACATCCCACGTAAATATTTCATTAAATATCGCCAAAAAACCTATAAAAACCGTAGTTACACCTGTTCTAGAGCTATTCACTGACATGAGTAGGTAAAAGAACTAATCTAGATGCACAAAAAGCAGAAGAAAAGACGAGTTATGACTCGAGGAAACGCAGGAACGAACAGCCATGTCTGCTTGTTGCTTTTGATGGTTGCACCACGTACATCATCCGCATGCGTGTGGGGGGGATGGGGAGAAGGACCATTTTCTCTAGACAGAAAGGGTACACCATGTTAAAGGAATAAAGGGCTAACAACTGCCTCTGCAGTGTGGTGAGCCTCCAAAAATTGATTTATCACCGCTGAAATTTTAAAATTACTATCTTATTTCCTTCTCTGGGGCAGCACAGTGGCCTAGTGGTTAGCACAACCGCCTCACGGAACTGAGGTCCCAGGTTCAATCCCGGCTCTGGGTCAATGTCCGTGTGGAGTTTGCACATTCTCCCCGTGTCTGCGTTGGTTTCGCCCCCACAACCCAAAAAATGTGCAGAGTAAGTGGATTGGCCACGCTAAATTGCCCCTTAATTGAAAAAAATAATTGGGTAATCTAAATTTTTTTTTAAATTTAAAAAAAAAAAAAAAAAAATTTTTTTAAAAAAAAATTTTTTTTTTTCCTTCTCTGATTGGATGCCCCCATCCAATGGATGCCCGGGGCCAATGCACCGTCGGCCCCCCCCTCTGCACGCCACTGGGTCAGACTCTCTCTAACGATTCTGAGCTCACAGCTCTTCGCAGAGCGGGCTGTCATCATTCCACATGGCACTGATCACACCCGCTGACACAGCCATCAATGTTGTGCCATACCGTCTGGACCCAGTGATAAGCGTGATGTCGAAGTGGAGCAGTGTACACTGAGAGGGGGGGGGGTTGTGGTGGTGGCAGTTGTGTGGTGACCCTCTGCATGACTAGCGATGCAGGTGGTGGTTTGGTGTTCATCGGGGACGTCACATGCGATGCGCGAACTGTGCTGCCACCAGGGCGTCGCGTGCCCGCCGTCCTTGCCGGGTCCGTCGTGCCGCCTCCTGGACATCACCAGCACCTGGGTCGTGTCTGCGTTCTGCGCCCGCCACTCCGCCAGCCTCCTCCTCCTCCCTCGCCTCCTCCTCCTCCTCCTCCTCCTCCTCCTCCGTGCTGGCACCACTGCCACTAGCTTCTCCCTCCGCCTCCTGCAGCAGGTCATCTCCCCTCTGCATCGCGATGTTGTGCAGCGCACAGCAGACCACTACAATGCGAGCAACCCTTTCGGCCTGGTACTGCAGGGCCCCTCCGGAGCGGTCCAGGCACCTGAATCTCATCTTCAGGAGGCCAAGGCAGCGCTCCACCACACCCCTGGTTGCTGCATGGGCCTCGTTGTATCGTGTTTCCGCATTGGTCTGAGGCCTCCGTATAGGCGTCATCAGCCAAGACCTCAGCGGATAACCCCTGTCGCCTAGCAACCTGCCCCTCAGCCGGGGGGGACGTCCCCAAACATCGCAGGTATGAACGACTGCGCCAGTATGTAGGAGTCATGCACACTCCCTGGGAACCTTGCACAGACGTTCATGATCCTCATGTGGGGGTCGCATACCACCTGGATATTCATGGAGTATGTCCCCCTCCTGTTTGTGAACACTTCCTTGTCCACAGCAGGGGGGCGCATGGAGACGTGAACACAGTCGATTGACACCTGAACCCTCGGTATCCCGGCCACACTGGCAAATCCACGAGCTCGTGAGTCTTGACTTGCTTGGTCCTCGGGAAAGGTGATGTAGCGGTCCGCGATGGCATAGAGGGCGTCGGTCACATCCCGGATACACCTGTGGACCGATGACTGGGAGATCCCAGAGACGTCCCCGTTCGGAGACTGGAAGGAGCCGGTAGCATAGAAGTTCAGAGCGACCGTCACCTTGATGGCAACCGGGATCGCGTGTCCTCCCCCCGTTCCACGTGGGGCGAGGTGCGACAGGAGTTGGCAGATATGTATCACCTTCTGCCAACTCAGCCGGAGTCTCCTCCTGCAGGTGATGTCCGGCATTGTTAGGAAAGAGACCCGGACACGGTACACCCTCGGCTTTGGTCGTCGCCTCTGGCGCCGTGGCTGCACCCTCACTCTCTCCTCTTCCTCTTCCTCCTCCTCCTCCTCCTCCTCCTCCCCCCCCCATGCTGCTCGACGACTGGCAACTCCTCGGCCCTTCCCTCTGCTGCTGCAGCTGGCCCTGCATCCACTGCGGGTTGTGGGTGTGGATGCTGCTGCATCTCCAAATCCAGTAGAGCGGCCCCAACCACTGCGCAGAACATAGCCGTTCTGTTCCCATACATCGTGCTAACCTACAGAAGGGTGGTGGGGGCAGAGAAACGGGACATGTTAGACGGACGTTAGTCGACACCTCGGCAGCCGCCAGCCATGGGATACCAGTGTGTCCCGGTGGCCTGGTCGCGCTGCTGACACGCGGTCAGCCTAACCCCTGGTCACTTTCTGCATCCAACGGCCAGTAAACTATGTCCTCCTCACGGGTGCGTCAGTGGCCTGTGTCCGGAAGCCACAGGGCAAACAGCGGCCGTGTCCTCGTCACCTGCACACCATGGCATGGTGGCAGACATTTTGTTACGGGGTTGGACGGCTCACTCTCTACCTAACCCCCCCCCCTCCGTCGCCCCCCACTGCCCCCTCCGTCGCCCCCCACTGCCCCCTCCGTCTCCCCCACTGCCTCCCCCGTCTCCCCCACTGCCTCCCCCGTCGCCCCCACTGCCTCCCCCGTCGCCCCCACTGCCTCCCCCGTCGCCCCCACTGCCTCCCCCGTCGCCCCCACTGCCTCCCCCGTCGCCCCCACTGCCTCCCCCGTCGCCCCCACTGCCTCCCCCGTCGCCCCCACTCCCCCCGCTCTGGACCCCCTCCCATTCTCAGGGATGCCTTCCCCGTTGTGGCCAGACTCGAGCGGTGCGCTGAGCGGTGCGCTGAGCGGTGCGCTGAGCGGTGCGCAGAGTGGTGCCATGACCTCCTCCAAGCTGTCGTCAGCCAGGCCGACTGGTTGACGAATTTAAAAAGCAGGTGTGTTTCACGACGTGCAAACAGGGCGCCATGACGTCGGGACTTCGGCCCATCCAGGCCGGTGAATAGCGGGGGGGGGCTATCAGTGGCGATTCTGGTCGTGTCAGGGGCGAGAAGGAGGCGTTTGTCGAGAATGGCGACTCCGACATTTTGCGGGGTTCGGAGAATAGCGGGAGGGCGTCGGAACAGCGTCGCCGTAAAAATTTCCGACGCCCGCTATTCTCCGAACCGTCGTGAGTCCGGAGAATCGCGCCCAGGGTTTGGGCGGTTTGGAAAAGTCTGTGGAGGTTGGTGTCGTGGTCCTGCTGATCATGACCGCAGATGGTGACATTGTCCAAGTACGGAAATGTGGCCCGTAGCCCGTACTGGTCCACCATTCGGTCCATTGTTCTTTGGAACACCGAGACCCCGTTCGTGATGCCAAAGGGAACCCGGAGGAAGTGGAAGAGGTGGCCGTCTGCCTCAAAAGCCGTGTAGTGGTGGTCCTCCGGGCGGATTGGGAGCTGGTGGTACGCAGACTTCAGATCCACCGTGGAGAACACCCGGTAGTGTGCGATCTGGTTTACCATGTCTGCAATCCGGGGAAGGGGGTACGCATCGAGTTGCGTATACCAGTTTATGGTTTGGCTGTAATCTCCAACCATCCGGTTCTTTTCCCCGGTCTTGACGACCACCACCTTAGCTCTCCAGGGGCTATTGCTGACCTCGATGATTCCCTCCTGCAAGAGTCGCTGGACCTCGGACCTGATAAAAGTCCTGTCCTGTATGCCATACCGCCTGCTTCTGGTAGCGACTGGTTTGCAGTCAGCGGTGAGGCTTGCGAAGAGTGGGGGAGGGTCGACTTTTAGGGTCACGAGGCTGAATATAGTGAGTGGGGTAGGGGCCTCCCGAACTTCAGGGTAGGCTCTTGAGGTTGCATTGGAAATCTAGTCCCAATAGGGGAGGAGCGCAGAGGTCTGGGAGCACATATAATTTAAAATTGGCGTACTCAGCGCCCTGTATTGCTAAGGTTGCGGTAGTGCACCTTTGGATTTGCACCGAGTGCGACCCAGAGGCGAGGGAGATGGTTTGGTGAGCATGGAAAATTGTGAGCGAGCAGCGTCTTACCATGTCCGGGTGAATGACGCTCTCTGTGCTCCCGGATTCGAAAAGGTAAGGCGCTTGTGCCGGTTTACCCGGGCGGTCATCATAGAGCTCCGGAGGTGCTTGGGTCGCGACTGGTCCAGAGTGACCGCGCTGAGTCACGGGTAGCCGGCGTGGTCGGAAGTGCTGGGGAGGCTTCCCGATGGCTGCCCTTGTTGATCGTACGCGTCGAGCGGCGTAGCAGATGGCGGCCAAGATGGCGGCCTCCGTTGGTCGATCGTGGCGGGCCGTGAGGAAGATGGCGTCCAAGATGGCAGCCCCCATGGATCGCACGTGGCCGGCCACGTGGGGAAGGATGGCCAAGATGGCGGCCCCTGTGAGTCGCACGTGCTGTGAGGGCTGGAAGATGGCTGCCCCCACGGATAGCACGAGGCCGATGACGCATCTGCAGGGGGCGGAGTCAGCAGACATGCTGCCACACTGCGGGGTCTGTGGGCCTGTGAGTCTGAGGATTAGGAGTTAGAGTTCTTGGACCTGGCCAGGCAAACTTTGGCGAAATGTCCTTTTCTCCCACAGCTGCTGCAGTTCACGTTACGGGCCGGGCAGTGCTGCTGGGGACGTTGGGACTGGCTGCAGAAATTGCAGGGTAGTCCCCCATGATGGGCGGGTGGCCACATGGCACAGGCCTGGGGTAGTCTTTGGTCGGGGGTCCACGAGGGGGTCGCGTGGTCAGCCGGGAACGCGTTAAGGCTCTGGAACGCTACTTCCAGAGAGGAGGCTAACTTTACCGTCTGATCCAGGCCAAGGGCCCCCTTTTCGAGTAGGCGCTGTCTCACGTAGTTGGACCGGACTCTCGCCACGTAGACGTCTCGGACGGCGAGTTTCATATGTTAGTGGCCGTAACGGCCTGGTAGTTGCAGCTGCGTGCGAGGACTTTGAGGTCGCGTAGGTAGTCTTCTAGTGATTCCCCAGGACGCTGGCGACGAGTGGTGAGGATGTGTCACGCAGACCTCGTTCACGGACTGCACATAGAGGCGTTCGAGCATCGCGAGGGCGTCTGCGTAGGAGGAGGCCTCGTCGAGTTGAACAGAGATTCGATGGTTCACCTGTGCGTGGAGGTGGCTCAGCTTCTGTTCGTCGGTGATGGAAGGTGTGGAGAAGGCTGTGAGATCGGCCTTGAAGCAGCAAAGCCAGTGCGAAAAAAATTCTTTTGCCTCCGCGGCCTGCGGATCGAGTTCCACTCGGTCAGCTTTGAGGGCCGATTCCATAGTTGCGTTTAAGTTGATTAAATTGATGCGACCATCAATTCACTCGAGACAAGAGTAGAAGTAAACCGTGGCTTTAATCAACTTAGAACAGTGTCTGCCTGTGACTGATCCAATACTGAGAACCGCCTACAGGTTGACTGCTCTTTATACCTCCCTTCAAGGGGAGGCGCCATCGGCGGAGCCCATACATGCCCCAACATGTTCCCCTATGGATAATGCCACACAATGGCCCATAGGAGAAGCCCACTAGGGCACAGATAAAAATACAAGGGCAACAGCACAGATACAAATACAATGGTGGATTATTGGCATAATACATTCACCACAACCTACCAGTTCATTCTGATTAATATATTGTGCCTCTTTATGAAAGTGCTTCATGGTTTGGTTAAAGTTAGCAAAGATTGCAGTAAAGATTGCTGCACGAGAGGGACCAGCTTGTGACTGCAAGGCTTCTGGCCAGACCACAAGTGCTTCTTTTCCTGCTCCTGCACAGTTATCTCTGGCTCCCCCAAGAAGCTATCCTTGACTCACTCCTATTTCTTTACTATATATTGTCCCTTGATAACATCAGCCAACACAGGGCGGTGCGGTGGCACAGTGGTTAGCACTGCTGCCTCATGGCTCCAGGGACCTGTGTTCAATTCTGTCCTCGGGTGACTGTGTGGAGTTTGCACGCTTTCCCCGCGTCTGCGTGGGTTTCCTCCGGGTGCTCCGGTTTCCTCCCACAGTCCAAGGATGTGCGGGTTAGGTGGATTGGTTATGCGAAATTGCCCCTTAGTATCCAAAAAGTTAGGTGGGGTTACTGGGTTACGGGGATGGGGTGGAGGCGTGAGCATTGGTGAGGTGCTCTTTCCAGGGGCCAGTGCAGACTCGATGGACCGAATGGCCTCCTTCTGCACTGTAAATTCATGAAAAGCACAGCATTAGTTTCCACTTTTATGCTGTTGACACCCACCTCTACCTCACCAATACCTCACCAGGCCTCCCCTGTTACAAATTATCAGACTACTTATCTGTCAGTTAGTATCAGATAAGCAGCAATTTCATTCAAATAAACATTGGGAAGGCTGAAGCCATTGTTTTCAGTTCTGTTCCAAATTCCATTCCCTTACTTCCCCATGGCCTTTCTCTGGTAACAGTTTCAGATTAAGTCTGTCCATTCCCAATCACAGGGCCGGATTTACTGGCTGTTCATGCCGATGGGAAATTCTGGTCCCATGTTGGAGCACCAGTTTCCCAGCAATGTGGGCTGCTATCAATGGGAATTCCCTTTGACAATGGTGGGACTGGTAGATCCCGCTGGCAGGCCGCCTCTGTCGGTTGGTCGATAAAGTCTGCTCACAATATTTTACCCCAAAACTGTTGACCCTATATTCAGGCTGTTACTAAGGCCCATTTAAACCTCTGGAACATCACTCAATGTTTCCCTGTCTCAGCTTATCTGCTACTAAATCCCTCATTTGTGTCTTTGTTGCCACTCAGTATGACTATTCCAATGCACTGTTTTCCTATATTCTACCCTCGTAAAATTTAGGTCATCTGAAACTTGGGTGGACCATGTCTTAAGTTGCCCGAAGACCCATTCATCCAACATCTCACTGGATTCACTGACCTACACTGGCTTTCAGTAAAGTGACATTAAAATTCTCATTCTTGTTTTCAACTTGCTCTATATCCTCATGCCTTCCTGTTTCAATTATCTCCTTTTGTCCCTTGAGATTCTGGCCTCTTCACTGATTTTCATTGTTCTGCCATTGGTGACCGGTCCTATTTCCCAAGCTCCTCAAATCCATTCATCACCTTAGTTTCCTCTTTAAGAGATTCCTTAAAACCTATCTCTTTTACAAAGCTTTTGGTGATCTACCCCAAACAGGCAGGATTTTCTAGTCGTGCCCACCCCAAGATCAGAAATGTTCACCTAAAGTCATTAAATGGTCCATCAATTTGTCCACCCCACCCACGACAATTCCCCAGGCAGACGGGATCAGAGAATCTACACACTATCTCCCTATATGGCTTTTGTCATAGTTTGTTTTGTAGCGTCCCTGTCGAGCACTTTGGGACATTTTACCATATTAATGGCACTAAATAAATATAAGTTGTTGCTGTCACTCTAGTTGCAATTCCTTTCGGGCACCAGCATGAGGCAGGTGTAGTAAAGGCAACAAAGAAGATGACAAGTTGAACATAAGAACATAAGAAATAGAGCAATGTAGACTACATGGCCTGTTGCTCCTGCTCTACCATTCGATAGGATCATGGCTAATTTGGGGCTTTGATTCTATTTTTCTGTCCATTCCCCATATCACTTGTTTCCCTGAGCGACAAATAGTCTGTCTATCCCAGTTTTAAATGCATTCAATGATGGAGTATCGACAACTCTCTGTGGGAGAGAATTCCAAAGATTCACAACCCTTAGAGTGAAGTAATTTCTCCTCATCTCAGTCCTAAATGAGCAGCCCTTTATTCTGAGACTGTGGCTCTGTGTTTCAGATTTCCTGGCCAATGGGAACAATCTCTCCGCATCCACCCTATCCAGCACCTTCAGAAAATTAAGGGCGCGATTCTCCCAAAACGGGAGAAATCGTAAGGCGGGCGTCAAACCCGGGCGGGTTTGACGCCAGCGCGCCCTTTCCCGACCGGGAACCGATTCTGGTCCCCGGTCGGGGCTAGCAGCCCGACGCCGTAAGCTCCGGCATCACGGGCTTAACGAATTTCGTTAAGCCCGCTTGCCGGAGTTAGCGCCGGCTGACGCGTCATATGACGTCAGCCGCGCATGCGCGGGTTGACGTCATTGCGTATTTGCGCGAAACCCGCGCATGCGCGGGCCGGGATGCCCCTCAGCCGCCCCGCGAATGGATACTGCGGGGCGGCGGAAGGAGAAATAGTGCGCGGGCATCGGGCCCGCTGCCCGCGATCGGTGCCCACCGATCGCGGGCCCATGGCACCCTTGGCACGGCCATGGTACTGCCGTGCCAATCGGTGCCATGGTTATAAAAAGCGAGTTGTTCCCGCCGTTTTTACGAACGGCCAGACCAGGTGTGTTTGCCGTTCGTAAAAATAGCGTAAAGGGCTGGGACTTCGGCCCATCTATCAGCTGTGAATCCCTGCAGGCCGTAAAAAAACGGCGGCAGCGATTTGTGTCGGGAGTTGGGCGGGGGGGGGAGAATAGCGGGAGGGCGGGAAAAATGTCGGGAAGGCCCTCCCGCTATTCTCCGACCTGTCGTGGGGGGCGGAGAATCGCGCCCTAAATGTTTCAATCAAATCACCTCTCATTCTACTAAACTCCAGAGAATATAAATCCAATTGACTCAGTCTCTCCTCTTGGACAACTCCCTCAACCCAGGTAAGTGAAGTACCATCTGTACCTTCTGAAGGAAGTGCTCACATAACTCTGCCATAGACCTGTAGCCTCAGAGCAGGGAAAGTATGGTGCTGAGAGTGGTTGTGAACTCAAGAGGAGCACCACACTATTAGCTGGAACAAGTGTCCCAATTAGTAGATTCTTTGATTCTATGCCAAATGCAGGCAAATGGGGGTTAGCTTAGATGGGCTTTTTGGTTAGCATGGACCAGTTTAGGCTAAAGGGCCTGTCTCCGTGCCGTAGATTCTATGATTCTACGATCCTAACAGTGAACCTCTTCAGCAGCCTCTTTATCTTCTGCACTTTCGGCTCCAACACCAGTTGCTGACCAGCTTCCCCGAACAGGCGCCGGAATGTGGCGACTAGGGGCTTTTCACAGTAACTTCATTTGAAGCCTACTTGTGACAATAAGCAATTTTCATTTCATTTCATTTCAGATGGATGTTCCTGGTTACTTGACAGAAGAAAAGTATGAAGGTAAGGTTGGGGTGTATAACACTGGGGGAAAGCAAGAGGTGCATACTAAATCAATCTGCTGTTTGGAAATCAGAAGACGAATAAGTGGGAAGTAGGATGTGAGAAGGATGTCTCGGAGTGGTTGCAGGACATTCTGGAGGGGGAGGGTGAACAGCCAGTAGTCGTGGTAAACATCGGGACTACTGACAGAGGTAAAAAAAGGGACAAGGTCCTGAAGGCAATGAGAAAGTTGTTAATCTAGTTATAATAATAATAATCTTTATTATTGTCACAAGTAGGCTTACATTAACACTGCAATGAAGTTACTGTGAAAATCCCCTAGTCGCCATATTCCGGCCCCTGTTCAGGTACACAGAGGGAGAATTCAGAATGTCCAATTCATCGAACAAGCACATCTTTTGGGACTTGTGGGAGGAAACCGGAGCACCCGGAGTAAACCCACGCAGACACGATGAGAACGTGCAGTGACCCAAGCCAGGAATCGAACCCGGGTCTGTGGCGCTGTGAAGCAATCGTGCTAACTACTGTGCTACCGTGCCACCCGAGCAACAAGAGAATGTGGAGTAAGGAGAAAAAGTGCAAAAATTGTACTAAAGTAGGCCACATCACCAAGGCATGTTGGTCATGCCAATCTTCATCAGCACCAAAGAAGTGCGCCAAGAAAAACACAGCCAAGTCTGCTGGTCAAGTTTATCACTTAAACGATGGAACTAAAGTCTCACTAGGGGACAATGTGTCAAGTCAGCTTAAAGAATTCAAGCCTGGTGTCTTATCAGTTAAATGAGATCAGCAACACTTATCCAAAACCAAATGGAAACGCTATCAAGATGGAAGTGGATACGGCACTGCAGCATCACTCATACCTGAGACAATAGGCATACCTTTACAACCATCAGATGTTGTCCTGAGGATATACAACAAAGATGTCGTGGCACTGAAGGGGTGCATCAAGGTGAATGTGGAGGTTAATGGCCATAAAGCAGATTTGCGTCTCCATGTTGTCCAAGGAAACTTTCCAGCATTTTTTGGCAGATCAGGGTTAAGGAACATAAGACTCAACTGGGCTGTCATGAAGCAACTCGTTCATTCTTCGAATGATCAAAAACCGTTCTGAATAAATATAGGTATTTGAAGAGTCACTTGGATCCATAACTGGAGTGGAAGTGCAAGTCAAGATCAAGACAGACAGCATGCCTAAGGTTCAAAAACAACTTTTCCCTGCTATTACCAGACTCCTAAACGACCCTCTAATGGATAGATCTGATCTCTTCACACATCTTCTTTTCTGAGTAGTACTGCACTCGTGTGTGCTTCACCCGATGTCTGTGTCTACGTATTTACATTGTGTATTTATGTTTGCCCTATGTTTTTTTTCATGTATGGAATGATCTATCTCAACTGTACGCAGAACGATACTTTTCACTGTACCTCGGTACACGTGACTGTAAAACATACCAGCATGGCACCCACAAGTCCCAACACCAGCAAGGGGAAAATGCTAGCTTGGCACCTTGGCACTGCCAACCTGGCACCATTGCAGTGCCACCTGGAAACCTGGCAGTGCCACCTGGAAACCCTAGAAGGATGTCTAATGGCAGTTCCAGGATGCCAGGCTGGCAATGCCAAGGTGCACGGGTGGCACCAGCAGTGCCAGGGTGCCAGCCTGTTCAGAGGCCGACCACCTGGGGGCCTCCGGTTGCCTGGGAGGCCCGCCCCAAGTGCCATTGTTCCTGGTCCCTGTTTGTGTACTTATCAGTGCTCGGCGGGAGCCTCCTCGGAGAGGCTGATAGATTCTGGGTGGCCGTACAAACCGTGCGAGACTGGACCCTGCACGTTGGCTGGACCCCGATCGTGAAGTCTTGCGAGATCCGCGAGCTGTAATGGCTGGCGGGAATCCCGGGTGAGGCCTTTCCTGGGACCTACCGGCCATGTCCTGGCTTCAATTCAGGTGGTATGCGGCCAGTAGATCACGCCCATCATTGCAGCACCGAATGATAAGACAAAATGTGACCATTCAGTCGGTTACACTTGTAAATGTTGTGAAAACAAATCAATCTTTCTCACTCCCCTACTCTTTCCCTATAGTCCTGCAAGTTTCTCCATTTCAAATAAATATCCAATTCCCTTTCGAATGTTATGATCAAATCCGTTTCGGCCACCCTTTCAGGCTGTGTATTTCACATCATGACAACTAACAGAAAATAAAATTCTCCTCAACTCCCCACTATTTCTTTCGCTAATTGTTTTCTATTTTCTGGTACATTCTGTCCCTCCTTGGCTCTAGATCCTTATGGGACTAGGTTTAATGACTGTGGGAGTGCTGCAATCTTAGTTCAAATTGAATTAGGTTCCTGTTTCAATACAGAACACTGATTTAAATATATTCATTCCAAATGCCATGGTGGGGAGACCATCAGGAATGCAGCATATATGAGTGTTCCACTGCAATTTTAACCTGGCTCTGCTTAGCCAGTGTTTAAATCAGTGTTCTGGGATTTTCAAAGCTGTGAACACCCAGGGACCAGCACTTGCCTGTTGATCTGTGCTTTAAACTCCTTGCACTGCTCTGTCCATCTGATTCTTTCCCCACTCAGGCCATCAATGAGTGCCGATGCAGCTTCCATCTTTCTTCGACATGTTTCTGCATCTTCCAGAAGGTCCTAAAGAATAAAAAAAGCAGCTTCAGTCATTCTCAGCTCCCTGAATGTCAGCCACACACCGAGGGGCTGAATTTCTGCAGGGGTTCCCCAATCGTCCACCTAAACAGACAAGATTCCCCCCGACAGAATATTTAGGAATAAAAGAGCTCTTTTTCTGTCATGTTAATCTTTACATGTGACTGTTAAAATTGTACTGGCTCTGGAAGTTTCATTAAATTAATGTACAGGAAGTATTTTGAACCTGGATTGTTTAATATATGCTGCTGACACATGGGTTTGGATTTTCACCAGGTTGGGTTGACTGGGGAGCCCTTTAAAAATGCCTGGCATGTGCCAGTTCCGGATCCCAATCCCAGGCTGCTCAATCTTTGGGACTGCTTTTAAAGGGTGCAGGCTGCTTCTTGTCAGAAGCCCGCATCCTGTACTTCCGACCTGGCCATTTTCATTCTGCAGACAATCTATTTTTATAGAATTGGGTCAGGGTTTTAATGACAAGCTGATGCGACCATCAATTCACGTGAGACAGAGAGTTGAAGTGAACAGTGGCTTTAATCGTCTAGAACAGTGCCTGCCTGCGACTGCTCTGCCACTGAGAGCCGCCTACAGTGCAGCTGCTCTTTATACCTCCCCTCAAGGGGGTGGAGCCATCGGCAGAGCCCACAAGCGCACCAACATGATACATTCCGTGTAGTACAGTACAATGGTCCATAGGTAGAGCCCAATGGGCAGCAGCGTGATACAATGTAATACAGTGGTGAATGGTTAGTACAATACGTTCACCACACAAACACTTGAGTTATGTAAAGAAAGATTGTGAAAATCACTGCAGGGAGATCAGAGAGTGGTTTCATCTGGAGAGCAGGTGTTGTGTAGTTCAAATAGATGCCTGGGTTCTCAGCAAAGCCTCATTACAACTGCAATGTCAGAGGTACCATATTTGGATGAGATGCCACAACTGAGGAATTGTACATAAATGATTCCATGGCACTATTTTGAATAAGAGCAGATGAATATCTTTAGAGTCCTGGCCAATATTTATACCTTAATCAACATCAATGATATTTGTTCATTATCACATTGTTGTCACTGGGAGCTTGCGGTTGGTATGTTTCTGACATTACAATAGTGGTTACACCTCAAAAGCACTTCACCAAATGTAAAGCACTGTGGGATCCAGCAATTGTGAAAGTTGCTATATAAATGCAAGACATTTTTTTCTTTAGAATGTCCTCTTTAACTCACACAGTTGGAAATGCATTCAGCAGCAGGTAGGAAACCACACCTCAACCCCAACCAGTTTTATTTAAAGGGATCATCAACTTCCATTTTGGTGTAAATAATCGATAAATCACACAAATATGAAAAAAATATCTAATTAAACCTGAACATTATGATTTCAGACATTGATCAGTGGTGAGGGCGGTACAGTGGCACAGTGGTTAGCACTGGTGCCTCACATCTTCAGGAAACTTAGTTCAATTCCAGGTTCGGGTCACTGTCTGTGTGGAGTCTGCACGTTCTCTCTGTGTCTGCATTGGTTTCCACCGGGTGCTCCGGTTTCCTCCCACAGTCCAAAGATGTGCAGGCTAGGTGGATTGGCCATGATAAATTGCCCCCTAGTATCCAAAGGTTAGGTGGGGCTACTGGGATAGGGCGGGGGCATGGGCCTAAGTAGGGTGCTCTTCTCAGAGAGTCGGTGCAGACTCGATGGGCCAAATGGCCTCCTTCTGCACTGTAGGAATTCTATGAGATAAAAATAAATGTAATGATTTGCTAGAAGTGCTGTAAGATTCAAACTCACCATTTTTTCTTTCATGGCAGCGTCAAACTTTGCCTGTACCTTGTCCAGCTCAGCTTGTTTCTCATCCAGTTGGGCTTGTGCAATTGCTAACTCCTTCATGGCCCGTTGGAGGCGGTTTTCTTGTACGGCCAAATTAGCCTAAACAGGCATAAAAAAGAAAACCAATCATTTCTAGTCTGTCAAAGCACCTTTCCAGCAACAGACAACATCTTCTTAATCTCGCCACCAAGACCTTCTCCTGGATATCAAGATGTTCCAGTAATTAGATCTTAAAAAAGAAATTGTTGGGAAAATCTGCGGGAAATGGAGCCTGACTTGATGTTAGGCCGAGGCCCTTGAATCTCGCGAAGGGCCTCGAGCAAGCAATTGAGACCCCGCTGAGTTGCGGTTCCCCATGGCACATGTGTCACCACCCCTACACGCGTCACTTCCCCCATATTCCCCCCTCCCCACCCACGCCACCCCATGGGCAGCATGGTATCATGATGGTTAGCACTGAGACTTCACAGCACCAGAATTCCAAGTACGATTTCTGCTTGGGTCACTGTCTCTGCAGAGTTTGCACGTTCTTCCCGTGTCTGCGTGAGTTTCCTCTGGGTGCTCCGGTTTCCTCCCACAGTCCCAAAAGATGTGCTTGTTAGGTGAATTGGACATTCTGAATTTTCCCTCTGTGTACCCGAACAGGCGCCTGAGTGTGGCGACTAGGGGCTTTTCAAAGTAACTTCATTGCAGTGTTAATGTAAGCCTACTTGTGACACTAAAGATTATTATTATTATTACAGATACTGCCTCCTCATACTGCCCATATCACACCCCACAACCCCCCCATTGCCTGCTCCACCACCTGTAAACCACCTCCCCCCCCACAGTACTCTCCAGCACAACCACCACCACCTCCACACCATACCCCCCCACCCCCACATTGGCCCCTCCACAACCACCCACCACCCTAACCCACGGTCCAAGCATGCATTTTGTTGTGTGCCTTGCAGGATCAAGAAGCCATTCTGGTGTCCCCTGCCCCCAACCCCAGGAGAAGAGCAGCGAGGAGGAGGAGAAGGACACGGAACGGGAGCACTCAACCCACAGCAGGAGACATCCTTCATCCGGGGACTACACTGACTTCCCGCCACAGCTGTCTCCAATATTCTGAATTCTCCCTCTGTGCACCCGGAGTGTGGCGACTGTGGGATTTTCACACTAACTTCATTGGGGTGTTAATGTGAGCCTACTTGTGGCAATAATAAAGATTATTATTATTACCATCCCAGAGTCACTCACCTCGGTTTGGCAATTTAGTGAAGAGGCTCCCGGGACACTACCTGGTGCAGACCACACACATGTCGAGTGGAGGTAGGAACCCCCGAGGGGGTGGATGATCGGAGGGCGGCTCGACTCCAGGGACTAGCTGCTGTCAGACGGGTTTCGGGCTTCAGGAAAGGACAGTCCCATCTATTGTGGAGATGCAGTCTCAGAGCTAGGGACTACATGAGGATTTGTTGACAACTACCCAGCGCTAGAGTCCAGGCCTGGGTGGCGTCTGCGGTGGAGGCTTTGAGGGTGAAGATTTTGGCCATGGGTCAAGATGTCCAAGGCCTGGGGCACTCTGTGCAGGTGGTGGTTGAGGCCTAGGACAGAACTGCCCTCTCACAGGCAACCATGTGCCAGGTCCACCTGGACATTGGAACGGTGCTCCTGAGCGTGGCCAGTCACAGCGGGCCATGTCTGAGGGCGGTGGCCACATTGCCCAGGCGTTGGTTGATGTGGTACAGACCCAGAGGGAGGTAGTGCAGTCACTGGCTGATGTGGCACAGACCCAGAGGGAGGTGGTGCAGTCACTGGCTGATGTGGCACAGACCCAGAGGGAGGTGGTGCAGTCACTGGCTGATGTGGCACAGACCCAGAGGGAGGTGGTGCAGTCACTGGCTGATGTGGCACAGACCCAGAGGTGGTGGCACAGTCGCAGCATGATTTGGCGCAGTCCCAGCAGGAGGTGGTCCATTCTCTGTGCTGCATGGCTGCGAGTATCGAAACCCTGGTCAGGGCAGGCATGGGCCTCCAGGACTGGCAGCGCTACATGGCAGGGAAGCCTCAGGGGTTAGCTCCACTTGTATCCCCATCCCATGGAGTAGCCCGGGGGCCATTGGCACCCCAAAAGAGGAGGACGTGATGGGGCCCATGCCAGTGACTCCCGCAGGGGAGGTGCTGGAACAGTAGAGCACCTCAAACTCCCACCCGTCCTATCCCTGGTGCACCTGGTGCTCAGTGGGCAGAAGAGGGTGGCACCAGGCCACCTGGAACACCTGAGCAGCCTCTGGGCCATCCAGGACCGGTCGCCCAAAAAATAGCCGCCAAAGGGGACCCAGGTCACAGGGTGGAAATCACAGCACGCCGCCTCCACTCCTGATGTACCGCCTGTGGATCCACCAAAGTGTAGCGTTATGGCCTGTAAGGTCAGAAAGGTAGCCACCAGTTAAGTTGGCACGGATGCAGGGCACAAAGCTGTATTACATTAAACACCAGTGTACAACTTTACAACCTGCCTCGGTGCTCTGTCAGAAGTGTGTAATGGGTGGGCTGGTCTGGGCTGGCTGCAGAGGGGGTGTGATAGGGAGAGGAATGGGCGGACATTGAGGGTGGGCTTCACTCCGGGACCACAGTTCAGCCAGTGCTCACTGCTCCAGTGTCCCACCCCACCCTCAACCCCTTGCACCATGGGAGCCTGTGGCCCTGGTGTCCATCCCTGCTGCCAGGGGTACAAGTGGCTGATGCTATCCATGCCAGGGGTATAGTCCAAGGCCCTCGTCTGGAACCCATCTGCCGAGTCTACCGTGGGATTTCCATTGGTTGGGCCGTGTGCCGTCCCGCCGGCGGTTGGGGGAGGTTGGGGAGCTGGGGTGTGAGGGTGGACTGGGGGCACCAATGCGGCCAGTGTCACTCTACACGACCAGGGGCCACTTCAGGCGTGTGCGGCAATGGTTGCTGTGCCTGGACACCCTGGTCCTGTGGGGGTCACCTAGAACCTGTGATCCATCTCTTGGTCATCCCCGTCATCCCCGCTTCCCTCTCGCATGCCTCCCCCCCTCGCAGGTTTGGCGGAGGATCCCCTGCCCCCCTTATATGTGTCCTACCTCCTCTTTCTCTCTCGCCAGCCACAGCATCTCTTTCCCAATTTTTAAAACAACAAATGACAGGCACCGTCTGCAATGCCCCCAGCGGAACATCGCGGAGACCCCGGAGAATCCCCGGAGACCCCGGAGAATCCCCGGAGAATCCCCCGGAGACATCCCCGTGTCAAGCCCGCTAATGACATGCCAACAGCGTTTACTGTACATGTGAGGTAGGCCGCATTGACACCGCTGTTGAGGTGCTGTTGCATTGCAATTTGACCTGCGCCCGGCGCACGTCACGATTTTGGCTTCATTACTAATTCTCCGCCCAATCGTCTTTCCTGATTCGGCGTCAGGCCACGAACAATCTGACTAATGGGGTGAAATTCTCCGACCCCCAGCAGGGTCGGAGAATCGCCAGGGGCCGGTATAAATCCCGCCCCCGCTGTGACATAAATTCTCCGCCACCCGGGAATTGGCGGAGGCGGGAAATGCGCCGCACCGAGCGGCGAGCCCACTGCGGCGATTCTCCGGCCCGCGATGAGCCAAAGTCCCGCCGCTGGGAGGCCTCTCCTGCCGGCGAGGTTTGAACCACCTCTGGTGGCGGCGGGATCGGCAGCGCGAGCGGGCCCCCGGGCTCCTGGGGGAGGGGGGGTCGCGCGGGGTGATCGGACCCTGGGGGGTGCCCCCACGGTGGCCAGGCCCGCGATCGGTGCCAACCGTTCGGCGGGCGGGTCAATGCCGTGGGGGCACTCTTTCTCTTCCGCCGCCGCCACGGCCTCCGCCATGGCGGAGGCAGGAGAGAATCCCCCAGCGTGCATGCGCCAGTGGTGAATTCAGCGGCAGCTGACGTCACCACCGGCGCATGCGTGAACCTGCGAAGGCCTTTTGGCCAACCCCGGCGCCGGGCCTCAAAGGCCGCTGGTGCCGGTTTTGCCGCCAGTCGGCGTGGTGCCAACCGCTCCGGGGCAGGTCTAGCCCCCAAAGGTGCGGAGAATTCTGCACCTTTGGGGAGGCCCGATGCCGGAGTGCTTGGCGCCACTCCCCTACACCGGGACCCCCCACCGCGCCGGGTAGGGGAGAATGCCGCCCATGGAGTTTTACAGCACGGAAAGGGGATCTTTGGCCCATTGCGTCCGCGCCGACCATCAACGACATAACTATTCTAATCCCATTTTCCAGCACTCTATATATAATCTTTAATATAATTTTTAAAAAATAATCTTTTATTGTCACAAGTAACCTTACATTAATACTGCAATGAAATTACTGTGAAAAGCCCCTGGTCGCCACATCCCGGCACCTATTTTGGTCACAGACGGAGAATTCAGAATGTCCAATTTACCTAACAGCACGTCTTTCGGGACTTGTGGGAGCAAACCGGCGCACCCGGAAGAAACCCACGCAGACATGGGGAGAAAGTGCAGACTCCACACAGATACTGAACCAAGCGGGGAATCGAACCCGGATCCCTGGCGCTGTGAAGCAACAATGCTAACCCACTGTGCTACCATGCCACCCATAAAGCCTTTGTAAATACCTGTGGCATAAATACCCATAAATACCTGTCGTATTTCAAGTGCACATCTAGTTGCGAGGGTTCCCGTCTCTACCACCCTTCCAGGCAGTGAGTTCCAGATTCCCACCACCCTCCGGGTGAAAAAAGGTTCCCCTCACATCTCCTCTAAACCTCCTGCTCATTACCTGTCTGTGCCCGCTGGTTATTGACCCCTCCACTAAAGGAAAAGGTACGTTCCTACCCATCCTATCTATGTAATTTTCTGCACCTCAATCAGGTCCTCCCTCAGCCTTTTCTGCTCCAGAGAGAACAACCTCTTGATAGCTCATCTATATTGTCCTGTAATCTAAGGCCTTGCTCCTCACTATTTATCACTGATATAATTGGATACAACAAGGCTTTGGGCCCTGCCAACAGTACAGCTATAGTATTTATAGTGTTTATAGTATTTATCAACCTGTCTTGCTAACTTCGGAGATCTATGAACATACACAGCAAGGTCCCATTGACCCTCTGTACTTAAAGGGTCCAACCATTCATTGTATATTCCCTTGCCTTGTTAGTCCTCCCAAATTACATTACCTCACACTTTTCATGGTTAAATTCCATTTGCCAGTTTTCTGCACATCTAACCATCCCATCTATAGCATTCTGCAAGGCCTTGCTCCTCACTATTTACCACAGCACCAATTTTTTTGTCATCTGCGAACGAACTTACTTATCATACCTCCTACATTCACATCCAGATCATTAATGTGTACTACAAACAGCAAGTTTCCCTGTCACTGAAGTTAGGCTCACTCGCCTGTAATTTCCTGTTTGTCTCTACTTCCCTTCTTGAATAATGGCTCCACATTAGCTGTCCTCCAGTCCTCTTGCACCTCTCCTGTGGCCAGAGCAAATTTTTCTTTTATCAGAGCCACTGCAATCTCCTCCCTTGCCTCCCACAGCAACCTGGGATACATCCCAGCTGGCCCCGGGGTGCTTCTAAACATTACGGTTAGCATCAAAATAGAGTACATGAGATGCATTCAAGCGCGAAGGGAAAGATAAATATAAAAATCATCAGAGCAGCTGTGTCTGAACCATGAAACGATCAATCACAGGCTCATGAAAAGCATTGCTCTGTGAATCCAATTTTTCTGCCAACACTCCATTTTCCGCCCAATCGAGATTCCCAATCTTAGTGGCAGGGAACAGAGAATTCCACCCAGTATTACCTTCAGAGGCAGAACCTCTTTGTTGATGGAAAAGAAGGAAGCCATAGCTTGCGTCCAGGATAACAAACCAGCAACATTGCCACAGACTTTCTTAGCATGTTCAAAAGTATAATCCTCCATCGTGAAATATGGCTGGAGAAGTTCTACTGTTTCCTCATTGATGGTGTCCTTTGGAAACTGCTGCAGGGCCTGAAGAAAACCAGTGCCACTCAATAACTGTAAAAGAAGTGACAAAAACACGTGTTATTATTCAGATTAAGTCATGAATAAAGATTTATTGCTTGATTCATCATCAGCTCCATTACTATTGCATCATGTGACTGCAAAGATGGCAGAAGGCAAACGAGCTGAGCGTTTGTCTGTTTTGTTTAGTAATTCCTGTGTTCCTTCATTGTGTTCAATCTTGATAACAAAGAATAAGCAAGGCAAGACACATGCAAAATACCTCTTAACTTTCCTCAAAAGAACTTGCAGAGCCTCATTTATGATTCATCTATGTAAATGCGTTGGGTTCCTGAGACACTGACAAGGACTTATAACAAACAGTAATTTATTCACTAGCCGAGCAGCTACTTCATGTTTGCACACTTTCCATGTTCCCAAGGAGAACTCTTCTGCTCCCGACATGTGACCCTTTTTGTAGCCACGTTATTACAAAAGCACTCATCTTTATACCTTCCCATTTTGTTGGAACAACAAAAATATAAAATAAGGGGTAACATTCTAAAAAGGGGTGCAGGAGCAGAGGGACCTGGGTGTACGTGTGCATTGATCATTGAAGGCAACAGGAAAGGTGAAGAGAGCAGTTAATAAAGCATAAAGCATTCTGGGCTTTATTAATAGGGCTGAGAGTACAAGAGTAAGGAGGTTTAGCTGAACTTATTCAAGACACCAGTTAGACCTCAGCTGGAGTAATGTGTACAGTTCTGCGTGCCACAGGGTGTGAACACATTGGAGAGAGTCCAGAAGGGGGTTTGGAAGAATGGTTCTAGGGATGAGAAACACCAGTTATGAGGATAGATTGGAGAGGTTGGGACTGTTCTCCTTGGAAAGAAGGCAGCTGAGAGGAGATTTGATCAAGATGCTAAAAATCATGGGGGAGCTGGACAGAGTAGATAGGGATGAACCATTCCAGCTTGTAAAAGGGTCAAGAAAGAGAGGGCACCGATTTAAAGTTATTTACGAAAGAAGAAAATGTGATGTGAGAAAAAAATTATTCACACAGCGAATGGTTCGGGTCTGGAATGCACGGCCTGCGAGTGTGATGGAGACAAATTCAAGAGGGCATTCGTTGAGTATTTGAAAAGAATCGATGTACAGGGGTATGGGGAAAAGGCAGGAGAATAGCACTAAGCCAAGGTGCTCGTTTGGAGAGCTGGTGCAGACACGATGGGCCAAATGGCCTCCTTCTGCACCATAACAATTCTGTGATGTACAATTATATGAACTACAAATGTGAAATAGAAAATTATTTTGATCTAATTATGATTACAGAGACAAGTTATAAGGTGATTGAGGTTGGAAAATAAATATTCCAGGGTATACAATATTTAGAAAAGACTGACAGAATGGTGAAAGAGGTTGACCAGGGCTGGAAGGGGCAGAAACTGGACGCCAATCCCGGGTGAGGGTTCCCGAGTCTACCCCTTACCCACAGCCCAAGCCCCCCAAATCTGGAGGACCCTCAGGGAACCCTTCTTCTGCAGCCTGGCAGTGGGGCAGAGGGGCACATGACCAATGGGCTAAGCCCCTTTACCCTCCATTGGATCAATTGGGCCAGACTAGGGTGTCAATGCTATGGTGCCAGGGGGCAATGCACCATTGGCAATATCAGGGAAGCGATAATTAAAGGGGGAGGGTGGGCTGAGGGGATCAGGTCACCGTAATGCATGCTTGTGGTGTGCCATGGTAGGAGGAGGATTCCCCTCTTTGCTGAGGGGTTGGAGTGTTTCTGTCGTCAGCAGGGGGAGGGGATTAACATTGCATTGTGGGGTCTGTCACAGGATGCTGGGATTGGGTTTTCAAAATGGTGGCCCGAGACTGTAGAGGGAGGGGAAAGCGGCACTCTTGCTGCCATGTATAAATTTGAATGGCAAAGAAATGTGAATACACCTGGTCAACACTCCTCGCATTAGCAGGGGCTAGTTCTGATTCTCTGGTGGCGGGAGCACATTGACCAGATTTCTCCAAGCTCGCCCACGTGCTGGGATTCCCCGGTCTGGTAGCAGTAAATGGTGTTTTGGCTGAGTAACATATTCTCCATTCTTGCTGCAGCGGTTGCAGGGTGAACGAGATGGGAGAATCCCTGCTTTAGTCTCTGGAAAGGAGACTCCCGGCCCACATCCGCAGTCCCGAGTGTGCAGTTTTACTCCCCACATTTCAGAAAAGGGATGTGATTCAACGGGAAGAAATCGGTGTCTTTTTTGGATGCTTTAAGTGGAGTGATTTCCAGCAGCTTCAACGGTGAGAAACAGCCGGCTATTCAATGGCACTTTGGCCTCGGAGCGTTTCTCTCTGCTGAGGCCACACATTAATCATTTCCTGTTGGTGAGTTCATTTTGTCTGGCTGCCCTGATCTTCTCCCCCTCCTTTCAACTCCCCTCCCTTTACAACACCCCCCGCCCCCGCCCCCACCACACTTTTCCTCCCAAACTCAGGGAGGCCCCCGGGAACACCTCTTCATCCCCACACCACTTGGTAAGGCTTACAAGGCTCCATACCTGGCAGTGCCAATGTGGCACCTGGGAACCATGACACTGCCCGCCTGGCACCAAGGCAGTGCCACTGCCAGGCTGGCAATGCCAGGATGCCACTGCCATGGTGCCTGGGTGTCGGAGGGAGTGCGAGGGTGCCACTCTGCTTTGTCCCTGACCATGATGGACCTGAATGACAGAGCAGACATGATGGAACTGAATGACAGAGCAGACATGATGGAACTGAAAGATGGAGCGGACATGATGGAACTGAATGACAGAGCAGACATGATGGAACTGAAAGATGGAGCAGGCAGGATGGAACTGAATGATAGAGCAGACATGATGGAACTGAATGATGGAGCAGACATGATGGAACTGAATGATGGAGCAGACATGATGGAACTGAATGATGGAGCAGACATGATGGACCTGAATGATGGAGCAGACATGATGGACCTGAATGATAGAGCAGACATGATGGACCTGAATGATGGAGCAGGCAGGATGGAACTGAATGATAGAGCAGACATGATGGAACTGAATGATAGAGCGGACATGATGGACCTGAATGATAGAGCAGACATGATGGAACTGAATGATGGAGCGGACATGATGGAACTGAATGATGGAGCAGACATGATGGAACTGAATGATGGAGCAGGCAGGATGGAACTGAATGATGGAGCAGGCAGGATGGAACTGAATGATAGAGCAGATATGATGGAACTGAATGAGAGAGCAGACATGATGGAACTGAATGATAGAGCGGACATGATGGAACTGAATGAGAGAGCAGACATGATGGAATGGAATGATAGAGCAGACATGATGGAACTGAACGATAGAGCGGACATGATGGAACTGAATGATGGACCTGAATGATGGAGCAGGCAGGATGGAACTGAATGATAGAGCAGGCAGGATGGAACTGAATGAGAGAGCAGACATGATGGAACTGAATGATAGAGCAGACATGATGGACCTGAATGATGGAGCAGGCAGGATGGAACTGAATGATAGAGCAGACATGATGGAACTGAATGATAGAGCAGACATGATGGACCTGAATGATGGAGCAGGCAGGATGGAACTGAATGATAGAGCAGACATGATGGAACTGAATGATGGAGCAGGCAGGATGGAACTGAATGATGGAGCAGACATGATGGAACTGAATGATGGAGCAGGCAGGATGGAACTGAATGATGGAGCAGGCAGGATGGAACTGAATGAGGGAGCAGGCAGGATGGAACTGAATGACAGAGCAGACATGATGGAACTGAATGAGAGAGCGGACATGATGGAACTGAATGATGGAGCGGACATGATGGAACTGAATGATAGAGCAGACATGATGGACCTGAATGATGGAGCAGGAAGGATGGAACTGATTAAAATAAATACTGTTTATTGTCACAAGTAGGTTTACATTAGCAATTAAGTTATTGTGAAAAGCCTCCAGTCGCCACATTCCGGCAGACAGCACACATTTTGGTCACAAAGTGAGAATTCAGAATTCTCAGCTGGTACGGGAATTGAACACACCAGCTGAGCTAATCCAGCCCATGAAAGAGCAGACATGATGGAACTGAATGAGAGAGCAGGCATGATGGAACTGAATGATAGAGCAGACGTGGGGCCTCACGGTAGCATGGTGGTTAGCATCAATGCTTCACAGCTCCAGGGTCCCAGGTTCGATTCCCGGCTGGGTCACTCTCTGTGTGGAGTCTGCACGTCCTCCCCGTGTGTGCGTGGGTTTCCTCCGGGTGCTCCGGTTTCCTCCCACAGTCCAAAGATTTGCGGGTTAGGTGGATTGGCCATGCTAAATTGCCCGTAGTGTAAGGTTAATGGGAGGATTGTTGGGTTACGGGTATACGGGTTACGTGGGTTTAAGTAGGGTGATCATTGCTCGGCACAACATCGAGGGCCGAAGGGCCTGTTCTGTGCTGTACTGTTCTATATCTACATGTTGGAACTGAATGATAGAGCAGACATGATAGAGCGGACATGATGGAACTGAATGAGAGAGCGGACATGATGGAACTGAATGAGAGAGCAGACATGATGGAACTGAATGAGAGAGCAGACATGTTGGAACTGAATGATAGAGCAGACATGATGGAACTGAATGAGAGTGCAGACATGATGGAACTGAATGATAGAGCGAACATGATGGAACTGAATGATAGAGCAGACATAATGAACTGAATGAGAGAGCAGACATGATGGTACTGAATGATAGAGCAGGCAGGATGGAACTGAATGACAGAGCAGACATGATGGAACTGAATGAGAGAGCATACATGATGGAACTGAATGATAGAGCAGACATGTTCGAACTGAATGATAGAGCGGATATGATGGAACTGAATGATAGAGCGGACATGATGGAACTGAATGAGAGAGTGGACATGATGGAACTGAATGATAGAGCAGACATGTTGGAACTGAATGATAGAGCAGATATGATGGAACTGAATGATAGGGCGGACATGATGGAACTGAATGAGAGAGCAAACATGATGGAACTGAACAATGGAGCGGACATGATGGAACTCAATGAGAGAGCAGACATGATATAATTGAATGGTAGAGCGGACATGATGGAACTGAATGATAGAGCGGACATGATGGAACTGAATGATGGAGCAGACATGATGGAACTGAATGATAGAGCAGACATGATGGAACTGAATGATCGAGCGGACATGATGGAACTGAATGATAGAGCAGACAAGATTGACCTGAATGATGGAGCAGACATGATGGAACTGAATGATAGGGCGGACATGATGGAACTGAATGATAGAGCAGACATGATGGAACTGAATGATAGGGCGGACATGATGGAACTGAATGATAGAGCAGACATGATGGACCTGAATGATGGAGCAGACATGATGGAACTGAATGATAGAGCAGACATGATGGAACTGAATGATAGAGCAGACATGATGGAACTGAATGATAGAGCAGACATGATGGAACTGAATGATGGAGCGGACATGATGGAACTGAATGATGGAGCGGACATGATGCAACTGAATGAGAGAGCAAACATGATGGATCTGAACAATGGAGCGGACATAATGGAACTCAATGAGAGAGCAGACATGATGGAATTGAATGGTAGAGCGGACATGATGGAACTGAATGATAGAGCGGACATGATGGAACTGAATGATGGAGCAGACATGATGGAACTGAATGATAGAGCAGACATGATGGAACTGAATGATCGAGCGGACATGATGGAACTGAATGATAGAGCAGACAAGATTGACCTGAATGATGGAGCAGACATGATGGAACTGAATGATAGGGCGGACATGATGGAACTGAATGATAGAGCAGACATGATGGAACTGAATGATAGGGCGGACATGATGGAACTGAATGATAGAGCAGACATGATGGACCTGAATGATGGAGCAGACATGATGGAACTGAATGATAGAGCAGATATGATGGAACTGAATGATAGGGCGGACATGATGGAACTGAATGAGAGAGCAAACATGATGGAACTGAACAATGGAGCGGACATGATGGAACTCAATGAGAGAGCAGACATGATATAATTGAATGGTAGAGCGGACATGATGGAACTGAATGATAGAGCGGACATGATGGAACTGAATGATGGAGCAGACATGATGGAACTGAATGATAGAGCAGACATGATGGAACTGAATGATCGAGCGGACATGATGGAACTGAATGATAGAGCAGACAAGATTGACCTGAATGATGGAGCAGACATGATGGAACTGAATGATAGGGCGGACATGATGGAACTGAATGATAGAGCAGACATGATGGAACTGAATGATAGGGCGGACATGATGGAACTGAATGATAGAGCAGACATGATGGACCTGAATGATGGAGCAGACATGATGGAACTGAATGATAGAGCAGACATGATGGAACTGAATGATAGAGCAGACATGATGGAACTGAATGATAGAGCAGACATGATGGAACTGAATGATGGAGCGGACATGATGGAACTGAATGATGGAGCGGACATGATGCAACTGAATGAGAGAGCAAACATGATGGATCTGAACAATGGAGCGGACATAATGGAACTCAATGAGAGAGCAGACATGATGGAATTGAATGGTAGAGCGGACATGATGGAACTGAATGATAGAGCGGACATGATGGAACTGAATGATGGAGCAGACATGATGGAACTGAATGATAGAGCAGACATGATGGAACTGAATGATCGAGCGGACATGATGGAACTGAATGATAGAGCAGACAAGATTGACCTGAATGATGGAGCAGACATGATGGAACTGAATGATAGGGCGGACATGATGGAACTGAATGATAGAGCAGACATGATGGAACTGAATGATGGAGCAGACATGATGGAACTGAATGATAGAGCAGACATGATGGAACTGAATGATAGAGCAGACATGATGGAACTGAATGATAGAGCAGACATGATGGAACTGAATGAGAGCAGACATGATGGAACTGAATGAGAGAGCAGACATGATGGAACTGAATGAGAGCAGACATAATGGAACTGAATGAGAGAGCAGACATGATGGAACTGAATGATAGAGCAGACATGATGGACCTGAATGATAGAGCAGACATGATGGACCTGAATGATGGAGCAGGCAGGATGGAAGTGATTAAAATAAATACTGTTTATTGTCACAAGTAGGTTTACATTAGCAATTAAGTTATTGTGAAAAGCCCCCAGTCGCCACATTCCGGCGGACAGCACACATTTTGGTCACAAAGTGAGAATTCAGAATTCTCAGCTGGTACGGGAATTGAACACACCAGCTGAGCTAATCCAGCCCATGACAGAGCAGAGATGATGGAACTGAATGAGAGAGCAGACATGATGGAACTGAATGATAGAGCAGACATGTTGGAACTGAATGAGAGAGCAGACATGATGGAACTGAATGAGAGAGCAGACATGATGGAACTGAATGATAGAGCGGATATGATGGAACTGAATGATCGAGCGGACATGATGGAACTGAATGATAGAGCGGACATGATGGAACTGAATAAGAGAGCAGACATGATGGAATTGAAAGGTAGAGCGCACATGATGGAACTGAATGATGGAGCGGACATGATGGAACTGAATGGGAGAGCAGACATGATGGAACTGAATGATGGAGCAGATATGATGGAATTAAATGGTCGAGCGGACATGATGGTACTGAATGACAGAGCGGACATGATGGAACTGAATGATGGAGCAGACATGATGGAACTGAATGAGAGAGCAGACATGATGGAACTGAATGATGGAGCAGACATGATGGAACTGAATGATAGAGCAGACATGATGGAACTGAATGATGGAGCAGACATGATGGAACTGAATGAGAGAGCAGACATGATGGAACTGAATGATAGAGCGGATATCATGGAACTGAATGATCGAGCGGACATGATGGAACTGAATGATAGAGCGGACATGATGGAACTGAATAAGAGAGCAGACATGATGGAATTGAATGGTAGAGTGGACATGATGGAACTGAATGGGAGAGCAGACATGATGGGACTGAATGATGGAGCAGACATGATGGAATTGAATGGTAGAGCGGATACGATGGAACTGAATCATAGAGCGAACATGATGGAACTGGATGATAGAGCGGACATTATGGAACTGAATGATAGAGCGGACATGATGGAACTGAATGAGAGAGCAGACATGTTGGAACTGAATGAGAGAGCAGACATGATGGAACTGAATGATAGAGCGGACATGATGGAACTGAATGAGAGGAGACATGATGGAACTGAATGAGAGAGCAGACACGATGGAACTGAATGATAGAGCAGACATGATGGAACTGAATGATAGAGTGGACATGATGGAACTGAATGATGGAGAAGACACGATGGAACTGAATGATGGAGCAGACATGATGGAACTGAATGATAGAGCGCACATGATGGAACTGAATGAGAGAGCAGACATGATGGAACTGAATGATAGAGCGGACATGATGGAACTGAATGAGAGAGCAAACATGATGGAACTGAACAATGGAGCGGACATGATGGAACTGAATGAGAGAGCAGACATGATGGAATTGAATGGTAGAGCGGACATGATGGAACTGAATGATGGAGCAGACATGATGGAACTGAATGATAGAGCAGACATGATGGAACTGAATGATCGAGCGGACATGATGGAACTGAATGATAGAGCAGACAAGATTGACCTGAATGATGGAGCAGACATGATGGAACTGAATGATAGGGCGGACATGATGGAACTGAATGATAGAGCAGACATGATGGAACTGAATGATAGGGCGGACATGATGGAACTGGATGATACAGCGGACATTATGGAACTGAATGATAGAGCGGACATGATGGAACTGAATGAGAGAGCAGACATGATGGAACTGAATGATGGAGCGGACATGATGGAACTGAATGATGGAGCGGACATGATGCAACTGAATGAGAGAGCAAACATGATGGATCTGAACAATGGAGCGGACATAATGGAACTCAATGAGAGAGCAGACATGATGGAATTGAATGGTAGAGCGGACATGATGGAACTGAATGATAGAGCGGACATGATGGAACTGAATGATGGAGCAGACATGATGGAACTGAATGATAGAGCAGACATGATGGAACTGAATGATGGAGCGGACATGATGGAACTGAATGATAGAGCAGACAAGATTGACCTGAATGATGGAGCAGACATGATGGAACTGAATGATAGGGCGGACATGATGGAACTGAATGAGAGAGCAGACATGTTGGAACTGAATGAGAGAGCAGACACGATGGAACTGAATGATAGAGCGGACATGATGGAACTGAATGATAGAGAAGACACGATGGAACTGAATGATGGAGCAGACATGATGGAACTGAATGATAGAGCGGACATGATGGAACTGAATGAGAGAGAAGACATGATGGAACTGAATGATGGAGCGGACATGATGGAACTGAATGAGAGAGCAAACATGATGGAACTGAACAATGGAGCGGACATGATGGAACTGAATGAGAGAGCAGACATGATGGAATTGAATGGTAGAGCGGACATGATGGAACTGAATGATAGAGCGGACATGATGGAACTGAATGATGGAGCAGACATAATAGAACTGAATGATAGAGCAGACATGATGGAACTGAATGATCGAGCGGACATGATGGAACTGAATGATAGAGCAGACATGATGGAACTGAATGATAGAGCAGACATGATGGAACTTAATGATAAAGCAGACATGATGGACCTGAATGATGGAGCAGGCAGGATGGAACTGATTAAAATAAATACTGTTTATTGTCACAAGTAGGTTTACATTAGCAATTAAGTTATTGTGAAAAGCCCCCAGTCGCCACATTCCGGCGGACAGCACACATTTTGGTCACAAAGTGAGAATTCAGAATTCTCAGCTGGTACGGGAATTGAACACACCAGCTGAGCTAATCCAGCCCATGACAGAGCAGACATGATGGAACTGAATGATAGAGCAGACATGATGGAACTGAATGAGAGAGCAGACATGATGGAACTGAATGATAGAGCAGACATGTTGGAACTGAATGAGAGAGCAGACATGATGGAACTGAATGAGAGAGCAGATATGATGGAACTGAATGATAGAGCGGATATGATGGAACTGAATGATCGAGCGGACATGATGGAACTGAATGATAGAGCAGACATGATGGACCTGAATGATGGAGCAGGCAGGATGGAACTGATTAAAATAAATACTGTTTATTGTCACATGTAGGTTTACATTAGCAATTAAGTTATTGTGAAAAGCCCCCAGTCGCCACATTCCGGCGGACAGCACACATTTTGGTCACAAAGTGAGAATTCAGAATTCTCAGCTGGTACAGGAATTGAACACACCAGCTGAGCTAATCCAGCCCATGACAGAGCAGACATGATGGAACTGAATGAGAGAGCAGACATGATGGAACTGAATGAGAGAGCAGACATGATGGAACTGAATGATAGAGCGGATATCATGGAACTGAATGATCGAGCGGACATGATGGAACTGAATGATAGAGCGGACATGATGGAACTGAATAAGAGAGCAGACATGATGGAATTGAATGGTAGAGTGGACATGATGGAACTGAATGGGAGAGCAGACATGATGGAACTGAATGATGGAGCAGACATGATGGAATTGAATGGTAGAGCGGACATGATGGTACTGAATAATAGAGCAGACATGATGGAACTGAATGATGGAGCAGACATGATGGAACTGAATGAGAGAGCAGACATGCTGGAATTGAATGGTAGAGCGGACACGATGGAACTGAATCATAGAGCGAACATGATGGAACTGGATGATAGAGCGGACATTATGGAACTGAATGATAGAGCGGACATGATGGAACTGAATGAGAGAGCAGACATGTTGGAACTGAATGAGAGAGCAGACATGATGGAACTGAATGATAGAGCGGACATGATGGAACTGAATGAGAGGAGACATGATGGAACTGAATGAGAGAGCAGACACGATGGAACTGAATGATAGAGCAGACATGTTGGAACTGAATGAGAGAGCATACACGATGGAACTGAATGATAGAGCGGACATGATGGAACTGAATGATAGAGAAGACACGATGGAACTGAATGATGGAGCAGACATGATGGAACTGAATGATAGAGCGGACATGATGGAACTGAATGAGAGAGCAGACATGATGGAACTGAATGATAGAGCGGACATGATGGAACTGAATGAGAGAGCAAACATGATGGAACTGAACAATGGAGCGGACATGATGGAACTGAATGAGAGAGCAGACATGATGGAATTGAATGGTAGAGCGGACATGATGGAACTGAATGATAGAGTGGACATGATGGAACTGAATGATGGAGAAGACACGATGGAACTGAATGATGGAGCAGACATGATGGAACTGAATGATAGAGCGCACATGATGGAACTGAATGAGAGAGCAGACATGATGGAACTGAATGATAGAGCGGACATGATGGAACTGAATGAGAGAGCAAACATGATGGAACTGAACAATGGAGCGGACATGATGGAACTGAATGAGAGAGCAGACATGATGGAATTGAATGGTAGAGCGGACATGATGGAACTGAATGATGGAGCAGACATGATGGAACTGAATGAGAGAGCAGACATGATGGAACTGAATGATCGAGCGGACATGATGGAACTGAATGATAGAGCAGACAAGATTGACCTGAATGATAGGGCGGACATGATGGAACTGAATGATAGAGCAGACATGATGGAACTGAATGATAGGGCGGACATGATGGTTCTGGATGATACAGCGGACATTATGGAACTGAATGATAGAGCGGACATGATGGAACTGAATGAGAGAGCAGACATGATGGAACTGAATGATGGAGCGGACATGATGGAACTGAATGATGGAGCGGACATGATGCAACTGAATGAGAGAGCAAACATGATGGATCTGAACAATGGAGCGGACATAATGGAACTCAATGAGAGAGCAGACATGATGGAATTGAATGTTAGAGCGGACATGATGGAACTGAATGATAGAGCGGGCATGATGGAACTGAATGATGGAGCAGACATGATGGAACTGAATGATAGAGCAGACATGATGGAACTGAATGAGAGAGCAGACACGATGGAACTGAATGAGAGAGCAGACATGTTGGAACTGAATGAGAGAGCAGACACGATGGAACTGAATGATAGAGCGGACATGATGGAACTGAATGATAGAGAAGACACGATGGAACTGAATGATGGAGCAGACATGATGGAACTGAATGATAGAGCGGACATGATGGAACTGAATGAGAGAGAAGACATGATGGAACTGAATGATAGAGCGGACATGATGGAACTGAATGAGAGAGCAAACATGATGGAACTGAACAATGGAGCGGACATGATGGAACTGAATGAGAGAGCAGACATGATGGAATTGAATGGTAGAGCGGACATGATGGAACTGAATGATAGAGCGGACATGATGGAACTGAATGATGGAGCAGACATGATAGAACTGAATGATAGAGCAGACATGATGGAACTGAATGATCGAGCGGACATGATGGAACTGAATGATAGAGCAGACATGATGGAACTGAATGATAGAGCAGACATGATGGAACTTAATGATAAAGCAGACATGATGGACCTGAATGATGGAGCAGGCAGGATGGAACTGATTAAAATAAATACTGTTTATTGTCACAAGTAGGTTTACATTAGCAATTAAGTTATTGTGAAAAGCCCCCAGTCGCCACATTCCGGCGGACAGCACACATTTTGGTCACAAAGTGAGAATTCAGAATTCTCAGCTGGTACGGGAATTGAACACACCAGCTGAGCTAATCCAGCCCATGACAGAGCAGACATGATGGAACTGAATGATAGAGCAGACATGATGGAACTGAATAAGAGAGCAGACATGATGGAACTGAATGATAGAGCAGACATGTTGGAACTGAATGAGAGAGCAGACATGATGGAACTGAATGAGAGAGCAGATATGATGGAACTGAATGATAGAGCGGATATGATGGAACTGAATGATCGAGCGGACATGATGGAACTGAATGATAGAGCGGACATGATGGAACTGAATAAGAGAGCAGACATGATGGAATTGAATGGTAGAGTGGACATGATGGAACTGAATGGGAGAGCAGACATGATGGAACTGAATGATGGAGCAGACATGATGGGATTGAATGGTAGAGCGGACACGATGGAACTGAATCATAGAGCGAACATGATGGAACTGGATGATAGAGCGGACATTTTGGAACTGAATGATAGAGCGGACATGATGGAACTGAATGAGAGAGCAGACGTGTTGGAACTGAATGAGAGAGCAGACATGATGGAACTGAATGATAGAGCGGACATGATGGAACTGAATGAGAGCAGACATGATGGAACTGAATGAGAGAGCAGACACGATGGAACTGAATGATAGAGCAGACATGTTGGAACTGAATGAGAGAGCAGACACGATGGAACTGAATGATAGAGCGGACATGATGGAACTGAATGATAGAGAAGACACGATGGAACTGAATGATGGAGCAGACATGATGGAACTGAATGATAGAGCGGACATGATGGAACTGAATGAGAGAGCAGACATGATGGAACTGAATGATAGAGCGGACATGATGGAACTGAATGAGAGAGCAAACATGATGGAACTGAACAATGGAGCTGACATGATGGAACTGAATGAGAGAGCAGACATGATGGAATTGAATGGTAGAGCGGACATGATGGAACTGAATGATAGAGTGGACATGATGGAACTGAATGATGGAGAAGACACGATGGAACTGAATGATGGAGCAGACATGATGGAACTGAATGATAGAGCGCACATGATGGAACTGAATGAGAGAGCAGACATGATGGAACTGAATGAGAGAGAAGACATGATGGAACTGAATGATAGAGCGGACATGATGGAACTGAATGAGAGAGCAAACATGATGGAACTGAACAATGGAGCGGACATGATGGAACTGAATGAGAGAGCAGACATGATGGAATTGAATGGTAGAGCGGACATGATGGAACTGAATGATAGAGCGGACATGATGGAACTGAATGATGGAGCAGACATGATAGAACTGAATGATAGAGCAGACATGATGGAACTGAATGATCGAGCGGACATGATGGAACTGAATGATAGAGCAGACATGATGGAACTGAATGATAGAGCAGACATGATGGAACTTAATGATATAGCAGACATGATGGACCTGAATGATGGAGCAGGCAGGATGGAACTGATTAAAATAAATACTGTTTATTGTCACAAGTAGGTTTACATTAGCAATTAAGTTATTGTGAAAAGCCCCCAGTCGCCACATTCCGGCGGACAGCACACATTTTGGTCACAAAGTGAGAATTCAGAATTCTCAGCTGGTACGGGAATTGAACACACCAGCTGAGCTAATCCAGCCCATGACAGAGCAGACATGATGGAACTGAATGATAGAGCAGACATGATGGAACTGAATAAGAGAGCAGACATGATGGAACTGAATGATAGAGCACACATGTTGGAACTGAATGAGAGAGCAGACATGATGGAACTGAATGAGAGAGCAGATATGATGGAACTGAATGATAGAGCGGATATGATGGAACTGAATGATCGAGCGGACATGATGGAACTGAATGATAGAGCGGACATGATGGAACTGAATAAGAGAGCAGACATGATGGAATTGAATGGTAGAGTGGACATGATGGAACTGAATGGGAGAGCAGACATGATGGAACTGAATGATGGAGCAGACATGATGGGATTGAATGGTAGAGCGGACACGATGGAACTGAATCATAGAGCGAACATGATGGAACTGGATGATAGAGCGGACATTATGGAACTGAATGATAGAGCGGACATGATGGAACTGAATGAGAGAGCAGACGTGTTGGAACTGAATGAGAGAGCAGACATGATGGAACTGAATGATAGAGCGGACATGATGGAACTGAATGAGAGCAGACATGATGGAACTGAATGAGAGAGCAGACACGATGGAACTGAATGATAGAGCAGACATATTGGAACTGAATGAGAGAGCAGACACGATGGAACTGAATGATAGAGCGGACATGATGGAACTGAATGATAGAGAAGACACGATGGAACTGAATGATGGAGCAGACATGATGGAACTGAATGATAGAGCGTACATGATGGAACTGAATGAGAGAGCAGACATGATGGAACTGAATGATAGAGCGGACATGATGGAACTGAATGAGAGAGCAAACATGATGGAACTGAACAATGGAGCTGACATGATGGAACTGAATGAGAGAGCAGACATGATGGAATTGAATGGTAGAGCGGACATGATGGAACTGAATGATAGAGTGGACATGATGGAACTGAATGATGGAGAAGACACGATGGAACTGAATGATGGAGCAGACATGATGGAACTGAATGATAGAGCGCACATGATGGAACTGAATGAGAGAGCAGACATGATGGAACTGAATGATAGAGCGGACATGATGGAACTGAATGAGAGAGCAAACATGATGGAACTGGACAATGGAGCGGACATGATGGAACTCAATGAGAGAGCAGACATGATGGAATTGAATGGTAGAGCGGACATGATGGAACTGAATGATGGAGCAGACATGATGGAACTGAATGATAGAGCAGACATGATGGAACTGAATGATCGAGCGGACATGATGGAACTGAATGATAGAGCAGACAAGATTGACCTGAATGATGGAGCAGACATGATGGAACTGAATGATAGGGCGGACATGATGGAACTGAATGATAGAGCAGACATGATGGAACTGAATGATAGGGCGGACATGATGGAACTGGATGATAGAGCGGACATTATGGAACTGAATGATAGAGCGGACATGATGGAACTGAATGATAGAGCGGACATGATGGAACTGAATGAGAGCAGACATGATGGAACTGAATGAGAGAGCAGACACGATGGAACTGAATGATAGAGCAGACATGTTGGAACTGAATGAGAGAGCAGACACGATGGAACTGAATGATAGAGCGGACATGATGGAACTGAATGATAGAGAAGAGACGATGGAATTGAATGATGGAGCAGACATGATGGAACTGAATGATAGAGCGGACATGATGGAACTGAATGAGAGAGCAGACATGATGGAACTGAATGATAGAGCGGACATGATGGAACTGAATGAGAGAGCAAACATGATTGAACTGAACAATGGAGCGGACATGATGGAACTGAATGAGAGAGCAGACATGATGGAATTGAATGGTAGAGCGGACATGATGGAACTGAATGATAGAGTGGACATGATGGAACTGAATGATGGAGAAGACACGATGGAACTGAATGATGGAGCAGACATGATGGAACTGAATGATAGAGCGCACATGATGGAACTGAATGAGAAAGCAGACATGATGGAACTGAATGATAGAGCGGACATGATGGAACTCAATGAGAGAGCAGACATGATGGAATTGAATGGTAGAGCGGTCATGATGGAACTGAATGATGGAGCAGACATGATGGAACTGAATGATAGAGCAAACATGATGGAACTGAATGATCGAGCGGACATGATGGAACTGAATGATAGAGCAGACAAGATTGACCTGAATGATGGAGCAGACATGATGTAACTGAATGATAGGGCGGACATGATGGAACTGAATGATAGAGCAGACATGATGGACCTGAATGATGGAGCAGACATGATGGAACTGAATGATAGAGCAGACATGATGGAACTGAATGATAGAGCAGACATGATGGAACTGAATGATGGAGCGGACATGATGGAACTGAATGATGGAGCGGACATGATGGAACTGAATGATAGAGCGGACATGATGGAACTGAATGAGAGAGCAGACATGATGGAACTGAATGATAGAGCGGACATGATGGAACTGAATGAGAGAGCAAACATGATGGAACTGAACAATGGAGCGGACATGATGGAACTGAATGAGAGAGCAGACATGATGGAATTGAATGGTAGAGCGGACATGATGGAACTGAATGATAGAGTGGACATGATGGAACTGAATGATGGAGAAGACACGATGGAACTGAATGATGGAGCAGACATGATGGAACTGAATGATAGAGCGCACATGATGGAACTGAATGAGAGAGCAGACATGATGGAACTGAATGATGGAGCGGACATGATGGAACTGAATGAGAGAGCAAACATGATGGAACTGAACAATGGAGCGGACATGATGGAACTCAATGAGAGAGCAGACATGATGGAATTGAATGGTAGAGCGGACATGATGGAACTGAATGATGGAGCAGACATGATGGAACTGAATGATAGAGCAGACATGATGGAACTGAATGATCGAGCGGACATGATGGAACTGAATGATAGAGCAGACAAGATTGACCTGAATGATGGAGCAGACATGATGGAACTGAATGATAGGGCGGACATGATGGAACTGAATGATAGAGCAGACATGATGGAACTGAATGATAGGGCGGACATGATGGAACTGGATGATAGAGCGGACATTATGGAACTGAATTATAGAGCGGACATGATGGAACTGAATGAGAGAGCAGACATGTTGGAACTGAATGAGAGAGCAGACATGATGGAACTGAATGATAGAGCGGACATGATGGAACTGAATGAGAGCAGACATGATGGAACTGAATGAGAGAGCAGACACTATGGAACTGAATGATAGAGCAGACATGTTGGAACTGAATGAGAGAGCAGACACGATGGAACTGAATGATAGAGCGGACATGATGGAACTGAATGATAGAGAAGACACGATGAAACTGAATGATGGAGCAGACATGATGGAACTGAATGATAGAGCGGACATGATGGAACTGAATGAGAGAGCAGACATGATGGAACTGAATGATAGAGCGGACATGATGGAACTGAATGAGAGAGCAAACATGATGGAACTGAACAATGGAGCGGACATGATGGAACTGAATGAGAGAGCAGACATGATGGACTTGAATGGTAGAGCGGACATGATGGAACTGAATGATAGAGTGGACATGATGGAACTGAATGATGGAGAAGACACGATGGAACTGAATGATGGAGCAGACATGATGGAACTGAATGATAGAGCGCACATGATGGAACTGAATGAGAGAGCGGACATGATGGAACTGAATGATAGAGCGGACATGATGGAACTGAATGAGAGAGCAAACATGATGGAACTGAACAATGGAGCGGACATGATGGAACTCAATGAGAGAGCAGACATGATGGAATTGAATGGTAGAGCGGACATGATGGAACTGAATGATGGAGCAGACATGATGGAACTGAATGATAGAGCAGACATGATGGAACTGAATGATCGAGCGGACATGATGGAACTGAATGATAGAGCAGACAAGATTGACCTGAATGATGGAGCAGACATGATGGAACTGAATGATAGGGCGGACATGATGGAACTGAATGATAGAGCAGACATGATGGAACTGAATGATAGGGCGGACATGATGGAACTGAATGATAGAGCAGACATGATGGACCTGAATGATGGAGCAGACATGATGGAACTGAATGATAGAGCAGACATGATGGAACTGAATGATAGAGCAGACATGATGGAACTGAATGATAGAGCAGACATGATGGAACTGAATGATGGAGCGGACATGATGGAACTGAATGATGGAGCGGACATGATGGAACTGAATGATAGAGCGGACATGATGGAACTGAATGAGAGAGCAGTCATGATGGAACTGAATGATAGAGCGGACATGATGGAACTGAATGAGAGAGCAAACATGATGGAACTGAATAATGGAGCGGACATGATGGAACTGAATGATGGAGCAGACATGATGGAACTGAATGATAGAGCGGACATGATGGAACTGAATGAGAGCAGACATGATGGAACTGAATGAGAGAGCAGACATGTTGGAACTGAATGAGAGAGCAGACATGATGGAACTGAATGATAGAGCGGTCATGATGGAACTGAATGATAGAGAAGACATGATGGAACTGAATGATGGGCCAGACATGATGGAACTGAATGAGAGAGCGGACATGATGGAACTGAATGAGAGAGCAGACATGATGGAACTGAATGATAGAGCGGACATGATGGAACTGAATGAGAGAGCAGACATGATGGAACTGAATAATGGAGCGGACATGATGGAACTGAATGAGAGTGCAAACATGATGGAACTGAATAATGGAGCGGACATGATGGAACTGAATGAGAGCGGACATGATGGGACTGAATGATAGAGCGGACATGATGGAATTGAATGATGGAGCAGACATGATGGAACTGAATGATAGAGCAGACATGATGGAACTGAATGATAGAACAGACATGATGGAACTGAATGATAGAGCAGACATGATGGAACTGAATGCTAGAGTTGGTATGATGGAACTGAATGATAGAACAGACATGATGGAACTGAATGCTAGAGTTGATATGATGGAACTGAATGATAGAACAGACATGATGGAACTGAATGATGGAGCAGGCGTGATGTACCAAACAGTCTACTCCTCCTCCTCCCACTTCATGCATTCATCCCTAAAACTGCAGAAGAAATGCAGTCATACACTTCAGCAGAACCTGGGAAGAAGATATGAGAGGTAGAAGCATCATCCTCAAACTAATTCATCTTATTAGGGCAACAAAGACAGAAATGTCACCTATTTTAATCAGAGTGATGCTTTGCCAATGAGCACCTCAAATATCACATTTATATTAATTAAGTAACTGGCAGAAGCCATCTCTAACATTGAACAATAACATCATAGGATTACAATAAATTAATCGAGCGGACATGATGGAACTGAATGATAGAGCACACCAGATGGACCTGAATGATGGAGCAGACATGATGGAACTGAATGATAGGGCGGACATGATGGAACTGAATGATAGAGCAGACATGATGGAACTGAATGATCGAGCGGACATGATGGAACTGAATGATAGAGCAGACAAGATTGACCTGAATGATGGAGCAGACATGATGGAACTGAATGATAGGGCGGACATGATGGAACTGAATGATAGAGCAGGCATGATGGAACTGAATGATAGGGCGGACATGATGGAACTGAATGATAGAGCAGACATGATGGACCTGAATGATGGAGCAGACATGATGGAACTGAATGATAGAGCAGACATGATGGAACTGAATGATAGAGCAGACATGATGGAACTGAATGATGGAGCGGACATGATGGAACTGAATGATGGAGCGGACATGATGGAACTGAATGATAGAGCGGACATGATGGAACTGAATGAGAGAGCAAACATGATGGAACTGAATGAGAGAGCAGACATGTTGGAACTGAATGAGAGAGCAGACATGATAGAACTGAATGATAGAGCGGACATGTTGGAACTGAATGATAGAGCAGACATGATAGAACTGAATGATAGAGCGGACATGATGGAACTGAATGATAGAGCGGACATGATGGAACTGAATGATAGAGCGGACATGATGGAACTGAATGATAGAGCAGACAGGATGGACCTGAATGATGGAGCAGACATGATGGAACTGAATGATAGAGCAGACATGATGGAACTGAATGATAGAGCAGACATGATGGAACTGAATGATGGAGCGGACATGATGGAACTGAATGATATAGCAGACATGATGGAACTGAATGAGAGAGCGGACATGATGGAACTGAATGATGGAGCGGACATGATGGAACTGAATGATAGAGCAGACATGATGGACCTGAATGATGGAGCAGGAAGGATGGAACTGATTAAAATAAATACTGTTTATTGTCACAAGTAGGTTTACATGAGAAATTAAGTTATTGTGAAAAGCCCCCAGTCGCCACATTCCGGCAGACAGCACACATTTTGGTCACAAAGTGAGAATTCTGAATTCTCAGCTGGTACGGGAATTGAACACACCAGCTGAGCTAATCCAGCCCATGACAGAGCAGACATGGTGGAACTGAATGAGAGAGCAGGCATGATGGAACTGAATGATAGAGCAGACATGTTGGAACTGAATGATAGAGCAGACATGATGGAACTGAATGACAGAGCTGACATGTTGGAACTGAATGATAGAGCGGACATGATGGAACTGAATGATAGAGCGGACATGATGGAACTGAATGATAGAGCAGACATGATGGAACTGAATGATAGAGCAGACATGTTGGAACTGAATGAGAGAGCGGACATGATGGAACTGAATGATAGAGCGGATATGATGGAACTAAATGATAGAGCGGACATGATGGAACTGAATGATAGAGCGGACATGATGGAACTGAATGATAGAGCGGACATGATGGAACTGAATGATCGAGCGGACATGATGGAACTGAATGAGAGAGCAGACATGATGGAATTGAATGGTAGAGCGGACATGATGGAACTGAATGATGGAGCGGACATGATGGAACTGAATGAGAGAGCAGACATGATGGAACTGAATGATGGAGCAGACATGATGGAATTGAATGGTAGAGCGGACATGATGGAACTGAATGATAGAGCGGACATGATGGAACTGAATGATAGAGCAGACATGATGGTATTGAATGATTGAGCAGACATGATGGAACTGAATGATGGAGCGGACAAGATGGAACTGAATGATAGAGCAGACATGATGGAATTGAATGGTAGAGTGGACATGATGGAACTGAATGACAGAGCGGACATGATGGTACTGAATGATAGAGCGGACATGATGGAACTGAATGATAGAGCGGACATGACGGAACTGAATGAGAGAGCAGACATGTTGGAACTGAATGAGAGAGCAGACATGATGGAACTGAATGATAGAGCGGACATGATGGAACTGAATGAGAGCAGACATGATGGAACTGAATGAGAGAGCAGACATGTTGGAACTGAATGAGAGAGCAGACATGATGGAACTGAATGATGGAGCAGACATGATGGAACTGAATGATAGGGCGGACATAATGGAACTGAATGATAGAGCAGACATGATGGAACTGAATGAGAGAGCAGACATGATGGAACTGAATGATAGGGCAGACATGATGGAACTGAATGATAGAGCAGACATGATGGAACTGAATGCTAGAGTTGATATGATGGAACTGAATGATAGAACAGACATGATGGAACTGAATGCTAGAGTTGATATGATGGAACTGAATGATAGAACAGACATGATGGAACTGAATGATGGAGCAGGCGTGATGTACCAAACAGTCTACTCCTCCTCCTCCCACTTCATGCATTCATCCCTAAAACTGCAGAAGAAATGCAGTCATACACTTCAGCAGAACCTGGGAAGAAGATATGAGAGGTAGAAGCATCATCCTCAAACTAATTCATCTTATTAGGGCAACAAAGACAGAAATGTCACCTTTTTAAATCAGAGTGATGCTTTGCCAATGAGCACCTCAAATATCACATTTATATTAATTAAGTAACTGGCAGAAGCCATCTCTAACATTGAACAATAACATCATAGGATTACAATAAATTAAGTCACCTTCAAAGATTCACTCCAGGATGGCTTGAGACAGGGTCTTTCTGGGTCCATGGTGACTGTATCCATTTTCCTTTGGAAGAGAACGAGTGCACAGTCGAGAATCCTCATAATCAGGTGAGGTGGTTTGGCTAATTTACGTACAGTGGAAATATCAGCAGGTTTGATTGTCTGGAAAGACAAAGGTGATGTGATCAGAATAAATGCAGGCAATTCTTCGTTACATTATAACTTACCAGCATAAACTGGTATTCAATCAATTTTTATCTTCACGGTGTGAGGAAAGATCTTCGAAGCTGGAGATGCAGCATTAAAGTTGGTGGTGTGTTTTCTCAGGAGTATGTGGCTATAGGTCAAAGCTCACAGCCCTCATTATTTTCAATAGATTCTCTCTGTGTTGTATAGGCAGCTTGTGTTCGTAAACTTCCAAAGCACCATAACGGATGAAAGGGGAGGGAATTTGAGGTAAAATTTCAGCATAAAATGAAAACAAAGTATGGGGTTTTTATTGACAGTAATTGCTCAATTTACAGAGTGAAAAGTCCCGACTGTGTTGTTCCTTGTGTCTTAATAAAGCTCATAGTCTCAAAGGTGGAGAAGATGCTTTATTGTGAATTTGTTCTGTCTTCAGAGCTACCTCAAATGCTGCCTGCCTGTGTCTGCCAGTCCTGCTGCCAAGTTCTCCCTTCCGTGAAGTGTATCCTTACTTCCTGTCCCTGTGTATTTATAGCTCTCCCATGCTCCCTCTAGTGCTTGCTCAGTTGTTTTGCATCTACACTGATACACAATCACCACACCGACCAAAGACCCTTTTGTGCCATAATAACTCTACAGCAGACATTGACCAGCCTTGAATGGCAGACTGGGAGATGGGAGTCAGGTAAAATCATGGAAGGCACATCAAGGTGCAGTTCGAACCATCAGGCACTTTACCAATAGCTGGACATGATGTGGAGTGGCTTCCAGCTGCAAGGCAGTGATCGGTCGATTAGAATCATTGAGGGCTAACTGGAGCTATTTTACATGGTGACCTGCATTTTCAAACATCCTCACCTTGTGTGAAGGTCACTAGATAAATGGAGGCGGTCAGGGATTATTTGAGTTTTGGGTGAAGGTAGCTCCTCCAGCCCCAACAATCTCCCTGGGGGAGGATTCCCCTCCAGCCCTAGGCTCTCTGAATGTTTTAATTTGGTTTTAAATGGACTTGGTCCAGCTGGAGAATTCTCCTGCATGCCCCAGCAGTGACCACCTCCCTTAGATCCATTTTCTTTTGGAGGAGCTGGTCGTGCTGGGTGCCTGCCCACCTTCCTTAATTGGACGTTGAGCCCACAGCAAAATGTTATGTCTTCTGGTTGCCATTAGTTAGAAATAAGCACTTTAAACTCAAAATGCTGGAATTGAATGTATTACTTTCTGTCCTCCATATAGCTGTGATCCTGATTTGTTGCTACCCAGTCCATGAATACAGTCCAAAGATGCTTAGGGTGAGGTCACAGGGCAGGGGATTGGGCCTAGGCAGTATGGTCTTTCAAATGGTCGGTGCAGACTCGATGGGCTGAATAGCCTCTTTCTGTACTGTAGGGATTCTATGATTCTCGATTACATAAGTGTTCCTGTTCATTGGTACCAGTGATCAGTATGTCATCCATGTAATATTGTACCCCCTGCAGGCCGTTTAAGATCTGGTCTATGGACTGGTGAAACAAAGCAGGTGATGATGTTATTCTCTTATCACAGAAAAGGCCATTCTGTGTAATGGTGAGCAGGTGTTGAGGTTCAGCTGCAACATTCATTTGCAGGTAGGCCTACGATAGGTCAATCTTGCTGAACTCCTGTGCTCCTGCTGAGTGAGCGAACAAATTTTCAATCAAAGTAGCTGGTATTTATCCATGCATAAAATCAGATTAATAGTTGTTCTGATGCCAATAGTTCCATCCTGGTTCATTACAGCCACAAGAGGGGTTGCCCAGTCACTAGTGGTGATGGGTTTTCAAACTCCTGTTTCATTACTTCAGATTCTACCTTTGGATGTATGGTGTAGGGTACTGCTCTAGCCTTGAGACTCTTAGCTGACTATTCTGTTTGATCTTAAGTGCCCCTGTGCTCCTTTCATGGTCTCCAGTGTGTCTTCACATACACACTGGGCAGAAATTCTCCACTTGGAGTTCCCGGTGAGGTGGAGAATCCCGAGTTAGTGAAGAAAACGGGATTGGTGCCGGGCGTTGATCCGTTTCCGATTCTCCAGCCACCCGCTGGTGTCGGGATCGAGGTTCGCACCCCGCGCCAGTAGGCCAGGCACCATATTCTCCGGGCCCGTGTGATTTGCTGGTCCTCTAAGCCGGGAAACACTTGGGTGAGAATTACGACAGATATGGACAACATGGTCCTGACGTGGTGGACCTCGCGGTGGATCAAGGGGGTAACTCCTTAAGGGATTTGTCCCTAAAGTCCATCTGAGGGGCACCCTCCCACCCTACTCCCACATAATGGAAGACTTGCCCACTCCACCCACACCATCTTCCTTCACACTTGAGTAACTCTGAAGCACTCTAACGGTGATGTTTATAAACATCAACCACTTAAAACAGAGTTAAGTGCTGTCAATTTCCAGCTGACCATTCAAAATCACTGTCGCCTGAAGGGCAGTGATTGGAAATTTAATTCTGTTTGAAGTGGGCCATGACCTGTCCATCAAAGATGATGTTTATAAACATTGTGTTCGTACTTCAGAGTTATTCAAGCGTGAAGGAAGATGAATAGAGCAAAGATGACAGCTGTGTGTGTGTGTGTGTGTGTGGGGGGGGGGGGGGGGGGGAGCTGTCAATCAGAGCCTACTAAGGAAAATGAATGAATGACTTGCAGCTCAAAGATCTGAGGGGGTTTAAATACAGCTGACTGCTTTTCACGTTCCAGGAATTGACACGTGGTGCTTCCTGTGCCTGCAACAGCAGACGGCATGGTGGCACAGTAATTAGCACTGTTGCTTCACAGCGTCAGAGGCTCAGGTTCGATTCCTGGCTTAGGTCACTTGGTCTCTCTTCATCAACCATATAATTCCAGGTTTGAGCACCTGTAGTATGGATACATGGGCAGGGAGAATGCCAAAGCATCCGGTTATTGTTGGAGTATCAACTTGTTTCACATTTTCTGTACCCAAACCTTTCTCCAATTGGATCAGATGCACTTAATCACAACAAGGAGCATGCTCTCCATTGTCACAGTATTTCACACTTGATAGACTCAAAATGAGTTTCGATAATGTGGCTGCTGGCCTGCTGCATACTCAGCACATGAATGCAGTGCAGCGGTGAAATGGGGCAGCCTGGGGTTTGTATTCACATAATAATTGGCCTGTAGTTCCCAGCTCTTTATAAATATTTCAACAATACATTAGAGGCAGTTAGTTAGTTAGGTGGCTGCTTGAGGTAAAACTGCCAGCAGGTGCAGGCTTGGGATCTGCTTTTCTTCCAACAAGCACCTGCTATAAAATTAAGGTCAGCCACTCTAAGATGGAGGGCTACACTCAGAAACCTAGTGAAACTGGAATGAAAAGTTTCCTCTGCCTCATGCTACAATGCAGTTGCCTTGAAGTTGGCTACTCTCCCTTCACTGGGCCCGATTCTCCCAAAAGGAATAAAGTCCCCGAGTGAGTGCATTTAGCCACTTGTTTCCCGGCACTTGCAGTGCAGAGAAACATAGGGCTATTCAACGCGACTCGCATTGAGTCTGGAGTCTGAATGATGAATTCGCTGCCAAGGCTGTACATAGCCCTGTTTTTTACCGTGCAGAGCTCCGCTCGTCGGAGCTCCACATTGTAGTGAGAGCATTGGCGTCCCGATCTTTGAGGCCCCCAAAAGAATCCCTGACCTCCTCCCCCAGCCCGAACGCAATATGGGAGGCTCCCTGAACACCTGCCATCCCCCAACACCCACGCCGGGCAATCTTGGCCCAATCTTGCATGTGCAAAAAATGTCAGCTTGGCACCTTGTCAGTGCCAACTGTGCACCCTGGCAATGCAAGGCTGGCACCCAGGAGGCACTACCAAACTACCCAGTTGGCACCAGCAGTGCCAGGGCACTACCAGGGCATGTAGCTGGGAGCCTCCGATCTCCTTGGAGGCCCCCATGAGTGGAGTTCCGTCTGGTTCCCGTTTGTGCGGACCAGTACCAAATGGCACTTGCCCAAGATCTCTGAGCCAAAGGGATTGAATCCCAAAGCCTCAGGTTCCTCGGGAATCTGCACATTAGAGTGAGGCTTTCTGAGTCACTCCAATATGCCGATTTACTAAAAGCTGATCTTGCCCATTCTGGGTGCGATTCATATCGCAACATCTCGCGAGATTGCATTGAATATTGTGAGTCGTTGTAAGCTGGGTAGATTCTGGGAGCGTGCTCTCCTGGCTTTCAACGGCCACTGCGCCGAGGCAAGCTGCTTTTCAGGAACAACGTGGCCATTGGATCGCGCCCACTATTTCCCGGACCTGGGGAGGGTTTCTCTCACCCCGGGCCAGTTCAGAGAATCGGCAACAGCTCCTTTTTTTAACGCGACGCCAGTCAGACGCCGTTCCGCCATTCTCTCAACCAGCGAGAACGGCGTCATCGTGATCAGCACCGCGCCGCCCGGAGAATCACCTGAGGGGGTAAGTTCAGCGATTCCCCGGGCTCCCGTGGATTCTGTGGGCCGGATGGGCCGAAGTCCCGATGGCGTGATCCCAGACCGTTCTATTCTGCTAAGAAAAATCGGAAGAGGAGGTGAGCGGCCGGCATGTGGGGGTATCTGGGTGTGTCGGGGCGGGCACGGCCAGGGCAGGGGGCGAGGGGGGTGGAGAGCCTCCATGTTCATGGGGACAACATGCCAGCCGGCCCAGAACGTCTGGCAGGGCAGTGCCATAGCCACAGCCGCCATTATGGGGGCCAGGCTGATGGGTACAGACCCTGGGCGTTGGCTGCACGCAAGCCTCCCGGCTGTGCCCATGGGTGCCTGACTCACAGGGTACGGACCTCCCAGCCAGCGCCACCCACCGGCGGGTAGGTCCAGGGCCGCACCCATGGCAGCCCCCCGTGAGGACATAGCCATCCAAAGGTGGCGCAATCAGGGGGGATGGCAATAGTGGGCGGAGCCCAGAGGGTGTGGGCAGGTGTCTGGGTGCATGCGTGGCTGTGGCGCAACCAGCCAACTGGGGCAGACATGTAGCCCATGGCACTTGGCTGTAGAGGGGGCCATGCAACATCCCCCACCACCTGCAGATCATAATGTTTGGGCACCAGCCATCCCTGCATTTAGCCCTGTGGCAGCGCTGGCGCAGGCGGCTCATAGTGGCTGCAGCAGCAGTGGCTGCAGCAGAGGGATGGGCTGCAGCAGAGGGATGGGCTGCAGCAGAGGGATGGGCTGCAGCAGAGGGATGGGCTGCAGCAGAGAGATGGCTGCAGCAGAGGGATGGGCTGCAGCAGAGGGATGGGCTGCAGCAGCGGTGGCTGCAGCAGAGGGATGGGCTGCAGCAGAGAGATGGCTGCAGCAGAGGGATGGGCTGCAGCAGAGGGATGGGCTGCAGCAGAGAGATGGCTGCAGCAGCGGTGGCTGCAGCAGAGGGATGGGCTGCAGCAGAGGGATGGGCTGCAGCAGCGGTGGCTGCAGCAGAGGGATGGGCTGCAGCAGAGAGATGGCTGCAGCAGAGGGATGGGCTGCAGCAGAGGGATGGGCTGCAGCAGAGAGATGGCTGCAGCAGCGGTGGCTGCAGCAGAGGGATGGGCTGCAGCAGAGAGATGGCTGCAGCAGAGGGATGTCTGCAACAGAGGGATGGGCTGCAGCAGCGGTGGCTGCAGCAGAGGGATGGGCTGCAGCAGAGGGATGGGCTGCAGCAGAGAGATGGCTGCAGCAGCGGTGGCTGCAGCAGAGGGATGGGCTGCAGCAGAGGGATGGGCTGCAGCAGAGAGATGGCTGCAGCAGCGGTGGCTGCAGCAGAGAGATGGCTGCAGCAGAGAGATGGCTGCAGCAGAGGGATGGGCTGCAGCAGAGGGATGGGCTGCAGCAGCGGTAGCTGCAGCAGAGGGATGGGCTGCAGCAGAGGGATGGGCTGCAGCAGAGAGATGGCTGCAGCAGAGAGATGGCTGCAGCAGGGAAATGGCTGCAGCAGAGAGATGGCTGCAGCAGAGAGATGGCTGCAGCAGAGGGATGGGCTGCAGCAGAGGGATGGGCTGCAGCAGAGGAATGGGCTGCAGCAGAGGGATGGCTGCAGCAGAGGGATGGGCTGCAGCAGAGAGATGGCTGCAGCAGAGGGATGTCTGCAACAGAGGGATGGGCTGCAGCAGCGGTGGCTGCAGCAGAGCGATGGGCTGCAGCAGATAGATGGCTGCAGCAGCGGTGGCTGCAGCAGAGGGATGGGCTGCAGCAGAGGGATGGGCTGCAGCAGCGGTGGCTGCAGCAGAGGGATGGGCTGCAGCAGCGGTGGCTGCAGCAGAGGGATGGGCTGCAGCAGAGGGATGGGCTGCAGCAGAGAGATGGCTGCAGCAGAGAGATGGCTGCAGCAGAGGGATGGGCTGCAGCAGAGGGATGGGCTGCAGCAGAGGAATGGGCTGCAGCAGAGGGATGGCTGCAGCAGAGGGATGGCTGCAGCAGAGGGATGGGCTGCAGCAGAGAGATGGCTGCAGCAGAGAGATGGCTGCAGCAGCGGTGGCTGCAGCAGAGGGATGGGCTGCAGCAGATAGATGGCTGCAGCAGCGGTGGCTGCAGCAGAGGGATGGGCTGCAGCAGAGGGATGGGCTGCAGCAGCGGTGGCTGCAGCAGAGGGATGGGCTGCAGCAGAGAGATGGCTGCAGCAGAGGGATGGGCTGCAGCAGAGGGATGGGCTGCAGCAGAGGAATGGGCTGCAGCAGAGGGATGGGCTGCAGCAGAGAGATGTTTGCAGCAGAGGGATGGGCTGCAGCAGAGAGATGGTTGCAGCAGAGGGATGGGCTGCAGCAGTGGGATGGGCTGCAGCAGAGAGATGGCTGCAGCAGCGGTGGCTGCAGCAGAGGGAGGGGCTGCAGCAGAGGGATGGGCTGCAGCAGGGAAATGGCTGCAGCAGAGAGATGGCTGCAGCAGAGGGATGGGCTGCAGCAGAGAGATGGCTGCAGCAGCGGTGTCTGCAGCAGAGGGATGGGCTGCAGCAGAGGGATGGGCTGCAGCAGAGGGATGGGCTGCAGCAGGGAGATGGCTGCAGCAGCGGTGTCTGCAGCAGAGGGATGGGCTGCAGCAGAGGGATGGCTGCAGCAGAGAGATGGCTGCAGCAGAGGGATGGGCTGCAGCAGAGAGATGGGCTGCAGCAGAGGGATGGGCTGCAGCAGAGAGATGTTTGCAGCAGAGGGATGGGCTGCAGCAGAGAGATGGTTGCAGCAGAGGGATGGGCTGCAGCAGTGGGATGGGCTGCAGCAGAGAGAAGGCTGCAGCAGCGGTGGCTGCAGCAGAGGGATGGGCTGCAGCAGGGAAATGGCTGCAGCAGAGAGATGGCTGCAGCAGAGGGATGGGCTGCAGCAGGGAAATGGCTGCAGCAGAGGGATGGGCTGCAGCAGAGAGATGGCTGCAGCAGCGGTGTCTGCAGCAGAGGGATGGGCTGCAGCAGAGGGATGGGCTGCAGCAGAGCGATGGGCTGCAGCAGGGAGATGGCTGCAGCAGAGGGATGTGCTGCAGCAGAGAGATGGCTGCAGCAGCGGTGTCTGCAGCAGAGGGATGGGCTGCAGCAGAGGAATGGGCTGCAGCAGAGGGATGGCTGCAGCAGAGAGATGGCTGCAGCAGAGGGATGGGCTGCAGCAGAGAGATGGGCTGCAGCAGAGAGATGGCTGCAGCAGCGGTGGCTGCAGCAGATAGATGGCTGCAGCAGGGAGATGGCTGCAGCAGAGGGATGGGCTGCAGCAGAGGGATGGGCTGCAGCAGCGGTGTCTGCAGCAGAGGGATGGGCTGCAGCAGAGGGATGGGCTGCAGCAGAGAGATGGCTGCAGCAGAGGGATGGGCTGCAGCAGAGGGATGGGCTGCAGCAGCGGTGGCTGCAGCAGAGGGATGGGCTGCAGCAGAGAGATGGCTGCAGCAGAGGGATGGGCTGCAGCAGAGGGATGGGCTGCAGCAGAGAGATGGCTGCAGCAGCGGTGGCTGCAGCAGAGGGATGGGCTGCAGCAGAGAAATGGCTGCAGCAGAGGGATGGGCTGCAGCAGAGGGATTGGCTGCAGCAGAGAGATGGCTGCAGCAGCGGTGGCTGCAGCAGAGGGATGGGCTGCAGCAGAGGGATGGGCTGCAGCAGAGAGATGGCTGCAGCAGCGGTGGCTGCAGCAGAGAGATGGCTGCAGCAGAGAGATGGCTGCAGCAGAGGGATGGCCTGCAGCAGAGGGATGGGCTGCAGCAGCGGTGGCTGCAGCAGAGGGATGGGCTGCAGCAGCGGTGGCTGCAGCAGAGGGATGGGCTTCAGCAGCGGTAGCTGCAGCAGAGGGATGGGCTGCAGCAGAGGGATGGGCTGCAGCAGAGAGATGGCTGCAGCAGAGAGATGGCTGCAGCAGGGAAATGGCTGCAGCAGAGAGATGGCTGCAGCAGAGAGATGGCTGCAGCAGAGGGATGGGCTGCAGCAGAGGGATGGGCTGCAGCAGAGGAATGGGCTGCAGCAGAGGGATGGCTGCAGCAGAGGGATGGGCTGCAGCAGAGAGATGGCTGCAGCAGAGGGATGTCTGCAGCAGAGGGATGGGCTGCAGCAGCGGTGGCTGCAGCAGAGAGGGCTGCAGCAGCGGTGGCTGCAGCAGAGGGATGGGCTGCAGCAGATAGATGGCTGCAGCAGCGGTGGCTGCAGCAGAGGGATGGGCTGCAGCAGAGGGATGGGCTGCAGCAGCGGTGGCTGCAGCAGAGGGATGGGCTGCAGCAGCGGTGGCTGCAGCAGAGGGATGGGCTTCAGCAGCGGTGGCTGCAGCAGAGGGATGGGCTGCAGCAGAGGGATGGGCTGCAGCAGAGAGATGGCTGCAGCAGAGAGATGGCTGCAGCAGAGAGATGGGCTGCAGCAGAGGGATGGGCTGCAGCAGAGGGATGGGCTGCAGCAGAGGAATGGGCTGCAGCAGAGGAATGGCTGCAGCAGAGGGATGGCTGCAGCAGAGGGATGGCTGCAGCAGAGGGATGGCTGCAGCAGAGGGATGGGCTGCAGCAGAGAGATGGCTGCAGCAGAGAGATGGCTGCAGCAGCGGTGGCTGCAGCAGAGGGATGGGCTGCAGCAGCGGTGGCTGCAGCAGAGGGATGGGCTGCAGCAGCGGTGGCTGCAGCAGAGGGATGGGCTGCAGCAGAGAGATGGCTGCAGCAGAGGGATGGGCTGCAGCAGAGGGATGGGCTGCAGCAGAGGAATGGGCTGCAGCAGAGGGATGGGCTGCAGCAGAGAGATGTTTGCAGCAGAGGGATGGGCTGCAGCAGAGAGATGGTTGCAGCAGAGGGATGGGCTGCAGCAGTGGGATGGGCTGCAGCAGAGAGATGGCTGCAGCAGCGGTGGCTGCAGCAGAGGGAGGGGCTGCAGCAGAGGGATGGGCTGCAGCAGGGAAATGGCTGCAGCAGAGAGATGGCTGCAGCAGAGGGATGGGCTGCAGCAGAGGGATGGGCTGCAGCAGAGAGATGGCTGCAGCAGCGGTGTCTGCAGCAGAGGGATGGGCTGCAGCAGAGGCATGGGCTGCAGCAGAGGGATGGGCTGCAGCAGGGAGATGGCTGCAGCAGAGGGATGGGCTGCAGCAGAGAGATGGCTGCAGCAGCGGTGTCTGCAGCAGAGGGATGGGCTGCAGCAGAGGGATGGGCTGCAGCAGAGGGATGGCTGCAGCAGAGGGATGGGCTGCAGCAGAGAGATGGGCTGCAGCAGAGGGATGGGCTGCAGCAGAGAGATGGGCTGCAGCAGAGGGATGGGCTGCAGCAGAGAGGTGTTTGCAGCAGAGGGATGGGCTGCAGCAGAGAGATGGTTGCAGCAGAGGGATGGGCTGCAGCAGTGGGATGGGCTGCAGCAGAGAGATGGCTGCAGCAGCGGTGGCTGCAGCAGAGGGATGGGCTGCAGCAGGGAAATGGCTGCAGCAGAGAGATGGCTGCAGCAGAGGGATGGGCTGCAGCAGGGAAATGGTTGCAGCAGAGGGATGGGCTGCAGCAGAGAGATGGCTGCAGCAGCGGTGTCTGCAGCAGAGGGATGGGCTGCAGCAGAGGGATGGGCTGCAGCAGAGGGATGGGCTGCAGCAGAGGGATGTGCTGCAGCAGAGAGATGGCTGCAGCAGCGGTGTCTGCAGCAGAGGGATGGGCTGCAGCAGAGGAATGGGCTGCAGCAGAGGGATGGCCTGCAGCAGAGAGATGGGCTGCAGCAGAGAGATGGGCTGCAGCAGAGAGATGGCTGCAGCAGTGGTGGCTGCAGCAGAGGGATGGGCTGCAGCAGAGAGATGGCTGCAGCAGAGAGATGGGCTGCAGCAGAGAGATGGCTGCAGCAGTGGTGGCTGCAGCAGAGGGATGGGCTGCAGCAGAGAGATGGCTGCAGCAGTGGTGGCTGCAGCAGAGGGATGGGCTGCAGCAGAGAGATGGCTGCAGCAGCGGTGGCTGCAGCAGAGAGATGGCTGCAGCAGAGGGATGGGCTGCAGCAGAGAGATGGCTGCAGCAGCGGTGGCTGCAGCAGCGGGATGGGCTGCAGCAGAGGGATGGGCTGCAGCAGAGAGATGGCTGCAGCAGCGGTGGCTGCAGCAGAGAGATGGCTGCAGCAGAGGGATGGGCTGCAGCAGAGAGATGGCTGCAGCAGAGGGATGGCTGCAGCAGAGGGATGGCCTGCAGCAGAGAGATGGGCTGCAGCAGAGAGATGGGCTGCAGCAGAGAGATGGCTGAAGCAGTGGTGGCTGCAGCAGAGGGATGGGCTGCAGCAGAGAGATGGCTGCAGCAGAGAGATGGGCTGCAGCAGAGAGATGGCTGCAGCAGCGGTGGCTGCAGCAGAGAGATGGCTGCAGCAGAGGGATGGGCTGCAGCAGAGAGATGGCTGCAGCAGCGGTGGCTGCAGCAGCGGGATGGGCTGCAGCAGAGGGATGGGCTGCAGCAGAGAGATGGCTGCAGCAGCGGTGGCTGCAGCAGAGAGATGGCTGCAGCAGAGGGATGGGCTGCAGCAGAGAGATGGCTGCAGCAGAGGGATGGCTGCAGCAGAGGGATGGCTGCAGCAGAGAGATGGCTGCAGCAGAGGGATGGCTGCAGCAGAGGGATGGGCTGCAGCAGAGGGATGGGCTGCAGCAGAGGGATGGGCTGCAGCAGGGAAATGGCTGCAGCAGATGGATGGTCTGCAGCAGAGAGATGGCTGCAGCAGAGGGATGGTCTGCAGCAGAGGGAAATGGCTGCAGCAGCGGTGGCTGCAGCAGAGGGATGGCTGCAGCAGCGGGATGGTCTGCAGCAGAGAGATGGCTGCAGCAGCGGTGGCTGCAGCAGAGGGATGGCTGCAGCAGCGGGATGGTCTGCAGCAGAGAGATGGCTGCAGCAGAGGGATGGTCTGCAGCAGAGAGATGGCTGCAGCAGCGGTGGCTGCAGCAGATAGATGGCTGCAGCAGGGAGATGGCTGCAGCAGCGGTGGCTGCAGCAGAGGGATGGGCTGCAGCAGAGGGATGGGCGGCAGGTGGCGGGGTTCCCTCTGTTGCCCCCACGTGGGGTCCAGGACAGGGTGCTCTCGGGGGTGTGGGTTGGAGGAGGGAGGATTTCGGACTTGTACCAAGTGATGCAGGAGGTAGACGAGTCCTCGGTGGAGGAGTTGAAGGGTAAATGGGAAGAGGAGCTGGGTGAGGAGATTGAGGAGGGGATGTGGGCAGATGCTCTGGAAAGAGTGAACTCCTCCTCTTCTTGTGCGAGGCTTAGCCTCATACAGTTCAAGGTGCTACATGGGGCTCATATGACCAGGACGAGGATGAGTAGGTTCTTTGGGGGCGAAGACTGGTGTACTAGGTGCTCAGGGAGCCCAGCGAACCATGCCCATATGTTCTGGGCATGCCCAGCGCTGGGGGAATTTTGGAAGGGGGTAGCAAGCACGGTGTTGAGGGTGGTAGGATCCAGGGTTGAACCAGGCTGGGGACTCGCAATATTTGGGATTGCAGTGGAGCCGGGAGTGCAGGAGGCGAAAGAGGCCGGTGTGCTGGCCTTTGCGTCCCTAGTAGCCCGGCGGAGGATCTTGCTCCAATGGAAGGATGCGAGGCCCCCAAGCGTGGAGGCCTGGATCAATGATATGGCGGGGTTCATCAAATTGGAGAGGGTGAAATTTGCCCTGAGGGGATCAGTACAGGGGTTTTTCAGGCGGTGGCAGCCTTTCCTAGATTTCCTGGCAGAACGGTAGTGAAATAGGCCGACAGCAGCAGCAGCCCGGGGGGTGGGGGGGGTCGTTTCTGTGGGTTGGGTTGAAGGGTGTTCTTTGTTTATGACGGGTGTTATTCTATTTCTTCATTTTTGTATTTACCGGGGGGGGGGGGGGGGGGGGGGAGGGGGGGGGGTGTTTGTTCTTTCTTGTTTTTCTTAGTTGTTAATACTTTTTGTTAATATTTTCTGTTATTGATATTTTGTGAAAATCTGAATAAAAATTATTTTTTTAAAAAGGTGACGATGGCCCTGAACTTTTATGCGACGGGGGCAGCCACCAGAGGAAAACAGGGACGTGTTCATGAACAGGAAGGGGACCCACTCCATGAGTGGACCACTCCATGGTCTGTGACCACCGCATGAAGATCCTGCACGTCTGCGCCAGTACCCGGGCAGTGTGCATGATGCATTTATCCAGGCACAATCGTTCATCCCCGCCATGTTTGAGGGACGCTCCCCACTGCTGAGGGGCTGGTTGCTGGGCGACAAGGGTTACCTGTTGTGGTCGTGGCTGATGGCGCCCAGATGCGGAGAACCGATACAATGAGGCCTATGCAGCAATCAGGGATGTGATCGGGTTTGGCCTGTTGAAGATGCACTTCAGGTGCCTGGGCCACTCTGGAGGGGCCCTCCTGTACCAGTCGGAGAGGGTCGGCCGCATCGTTGTGGTCTGCTGCGCCCTCCACAATATGTCCAGCAGAGGGGCGATGTTCTGGAGGAGGAAGAGGAGGCAAAGGTCGAGCCTGAGGAAGGGGACACCTCTCCAGATGAGGACGAGGGGGGCAACAGACACGACATGGGGGCTGGATATGGATGGGAGGATGCACAACGCCACCGGCTTGGCCAGCGATCACGCGAGGCATTGATCGCCGCATGTTTCACCAACTAGGGGGGTTGGGGGCACACTGAAGCAGCCACCACTTTACCGCCCCACCTCACCACCCTGTCATAATATATACCAATATATCATGGTGCAGACACACACTGATGGACACACACAGGGACCAATCAACATGTACAAACACCGCAGCCAATCACCAGTTAGAATACACACACTATAAAGGCAGAGGGCACCATGGTTCCCACTGATTCTGGGTGCTGCCTCTGAGTGTAACAGGAACTTATTCAGCCCAGCACGGACTCACAACACGTGCTGAGAGAATCAACTGGTTCGGACAAGGCTTAGGTCTCTAGTTCAAGTTAGCATTATTTAGACCCACAGTCATCGTGTGTTAGTTAGTTAGAAGTAGTTAATAAAATTGAGTTAAACCTTCATCTGTGTTGGAAGTGTCTGTTCATTTCTCAAGCCTACACAAGCCAACACATCATGATACCAAGGCTCACAAGGCTAAATCGCTGGCTTTTAAAGCAGACCAAGCAGGCCAGCAGCACGGTTCGATTCCCGTACTAGCCTCCCCGGACAGGCGCCGGAATGTGGCGACTAGGGGCTTTTCACAGTAACTTCATTGAAGCCTACTCGTGACAATAAGCGATTTTCATTTCATTTTCATTTCATTTCATTATGTTAAATACGCCACATAAATCAGGTTGCCGTTGATTTCTATTATTATGGATATTTTGGGCTTTGAAATGATGAGTCAATGTGAGAGCAAGGTTAAATAGTCCCACATTATCTTCAGACAGAACACAATACAGCAGACATAGACAGTTGGCATGTGAGGAACACTTAGTAACACTATGCAGGTTCAATTTGTTATTTGTGATGCTTCCTGAAATTGGACCTGTATCAAGTAAACAAGGTACTCACATTCAGAGCTGCCTCTGCAGCTTCTAGTGCTGGTTTCGCAGCCAGCAGTTTGCCTTCTGCAATATTTTTATCTGCTTCGATTTCATCGACAATTTTCTGGGACTTGTCTTTCACTATCATGACTTCATTCTTGACCACCTCTGCTGCTTGTGCACTCACTGTCACCTCTCCGAGAACCTGCAACATGAGAATTACAGCAAGAAATATTTTACATATGGTTGATAGGTGGGATGCTTCTGAAATGCACCTTCTGATTCTGCTGCCAGTCAGCTGCAGATGAACACTGCAGCTCACCAGGACTGGCAGCACCAAAGCAGCCACCTCCTTTTAGCTCCAAAAATCATTTCAAACTTACTGGGGGGAATTTTGAGCCCGAGTTCATCTCAAGCGTAAACGGCGACGCAGATGTAAAATCCCACGGTCGCAGGAGAGATCTTAGGGTGAATTCTCCTCGGGCGGGATTCACCATTCCGTCGCTCACTGGTTTCCCAACGGCATGGGGTGGAAACAATGGGAAATCCCATTGGCCAGTGGTGGGAATGGGGAATCACGCTGCCAAGCTGGTGTGCCGCCGAGAGACACACAGCTGGGAGGAGAATTCACCTCCTCTGCTGGGATTATTTGAGCTGAATTTCCCCCCCCCCCCCCCCCCCCCCCCCCCCCCCCCCCCCCCCCCCCCTCCCCGATAACTGCCAGCGAGAACGGAGAATTTGGCGCTCAGTGAAAACTCCATGCACTGCAGTGGGACCGGGGAATCCTACTGGCGATAAAGGATGGAGAATCCCATCCCTTGTTTCCTGATTTTCCCCATCCTTCGCCAGTGAGTTAACGAGGTTCGCACTCATAAATATATAGTATACATTTTAACATTGTTAACGGCCCTTCCTACCACATGACATAAGTATAGTCCCCAGAGGAGAGGCACATGCCCAGGCTTAGATACATAGATACATAGAAGATAGGAGCAGGAGGAGGCCTTTTGGCCCTTCGAACCTGCTCCGCCATTCATCACCATTATGGCTGGTCATCCAACTCAATAGCCTAATCCTGCTTTCTCCCTATAACTTTTGATCCCATTCGCCCCATGTGCTATATCCAGCCGCCTCTTGAATATATTCAAAGTTTTAGCCTCAACTACTTCCTGTGGCAATGAATTCCAAGGCTCACCACTCTTTGTGTGAAGAAATGTCTCCTTATATCTGTCTGAAATGGTTCACCCTGAATCGTGGTTCTGGATATTGTCCTAGTTCTTGTATAATTGCAGAAACACATCCCTGCTTCTGTATTCAAAACCTTTCGCAATGAAGGCCAACCTACCATTAGCCTTATTTGCCGCCTGCTGCACCTGCATGCTTACCTTCAGCAAATGGTGCACAAGGACACCCAAGTCCCGTTGCACACTCGACTCTCCCAAATTCTGACCCTTCAGCTAGAAATCTACCTTCATGTTTTTGCTTCCAAGATGAATAACCTCACACTTATCCAAATTATACTGCATCTCCCATTGATTTGCCCACTCGCCCAACCTGACCAGATCATCCTCTAGGATCTGTGCATCCTTGTCACGGTTCATCCTCCAACCCAACTTGGTATCATCTGCAAACTTTGAGATGTTACATTTTGTTCCCTCATCCAAATCATTAATATATATTGTGAATAGCTGGGGTCCCAGCACCGATCCCTGTGGTACCCCACTGGTTACTGCCTGCCAATTTGAAATGGACCCATTAATCCCTACTCTTTGTTTCCTCTCTGCCAACCAATTTTCTATCCACCTAAATACATTTTCCCCAATCCCATGCAATTTAATTTTGCACAATAATTTCTTATGCGGGACATGTCAAACACCTTCTGAAAGTCCAAATATACCACATCGTCTGGCTTCCTCTTGTCAACTGTACTGGTTACCTCTTCAAAGAATTCCAATAGATTTGTCAAGCATGATTTTGCCTTCATAAATTCATGCTGACTCTGACTGACCCTGCCACTGCTTTCTAAATGTTCCGCTATGAAGTCCTTGATAATGGATTCAAGCATTTTCCCCACTATCGATTTTAAGCTTACTGGTCTATAATTCCCTGCTTTCTCGCTACCTTCCTTTTTGAATATCGGAGTGACATGAGCTACCCTCCAATCTGCAGGGACTGTTCCAGCATCTTTCGAATCCCGGAAGATGACCACCAATGCATCCACTATCTCCAGAGCCACCTCCTTAAGCACTCTGGGATGCAGATTATCAGGCACTGGGGATTTATCCGCCTTCAATCCCATCAATTTTCCCAGCACCATGGCTGGGATTCTCTGATCCTGCGGCAAGTCTGAGAATCGTCAGGGAGGGGGTGGCGCGGGAATCGTGCCACGCTGCTCCGACGCCGGCCTGTCGATTCTCCGGCACACGTCGGACCATTGCCGCGCCGGTCGGGGGCCGTTGAAAGTGGCCCCTTGGCGACTGTCTGCTCCTCGACAGGCCGAGTGCCCGCCGAGTTCGGCCGAGTCCTGCCGGCATATGGTCCCACCCGGTGGGACCTCAGAGTTCTTGCTGCCGGGGCCGTCCTGGTTGGGAGTGGATGATCCGACTCCGGGGGGAGGGGGGGGGGGGGGCCCTCCACGGTGGCCTGGCCTGCGATTGGGACCCACTGATCGGCGGGCTGGCTAGTTCCATGGGGGCCTATGTTCTGCTGCGCCCAGAGACGGGAGCCCACGTGCATATGTGGACTCGCGCTGGCCGTGACGCGCATGCGCGGACCGGCCGTGGCGTGCCGGCTTATGAGCGCCGGAGCAGCGGCACCACCCGGGCGCCATACTCGCCCCGTAGGAGGGGGTAAATACTTGGGTCTGGCGGCCTATTGACACCAGAATGTCTCGCGCCGCTTTTGAAGCCGGAGAATCCCGGCCCATTTCTCTACTAATATTGATCCCCCTCAGTTCTTCCCTCTCACTAAACCTTTCATTTTGCAACATTTCTAGTATCTGAATTGTGTCCTCTTTTGTGAAGCCAGAACCAAAGTATGTATTCAATTGTTCAGCCATTTCTTTGTCTCTTATTATGTATGAAAATGAAATGAAATGAAAATCGCTTATTGTCACGAGTAGGTTTCAAATGAAGTTACTGTGAAAAGCACCTAGTTGCCACATCCCGGCGCCTGTTCGGGGAGGCTGGTACGGGAAGTAGGAGTGGGAAGGTTAGATTAATAGGGTGGTGTAAAAGGCATATGGTACACTTGCCTTTATCAATCGAGGCATAGATTACAAAGGCAGGGAGGTCAGGGAGTTGTATATAACTTTGGTGAAGCCACAGCTGGAGTACTGAGTGTAACTCTGGTCACCACATTATAGGAAGGATGTGATTGGACTGGAGGGGGTACAGAGGCGATTCAGCAGCATGTTGCCTCAGATGGAACATTTAAGTTATGAAGACAGGTTGGGTAAGCTTGGGTTGTTTTCGTTGGAGCTGAGAAGACTGAGGGGTGACCTGACTGAGGTGTACATGATTATGAGAAGCATCGACAGGGTGGATAGGAAGCAGCCATTCGCTTAGTTGAAGGGTCAGTTACAAGGGGACACAAGTTCAAGGTGAGGGGCAGTAGGTTAGGGGGAATTTTGAGGAAAAAAATCTTTACCCAGAGGGTAGTGAAGGTCTGGAAAGCACTGCCTGGGAGGGTGGTAAAGGTGCGTTGCCTCACATCCTTTAAAAAGCTGGATGAACACTTAACATGTCATAACATTCAAGGCTATGGGCCAAGTGCTAGAAAATAGGCTTAAGTGGGCAGGTCAGGTGTTTTTCACGTGTTGGTGCAGACTCAATGGGTCGAACGGCCTCTTCTATACTGTAGTATTTCCTGATACTGTCTCGCCTATAAACGGGACTGGTCTTGTCTGCGAAGGGGGTGGCCTTTCCTGCGAAGAGGATGGTATTTCCTGTGAAGGCAGTGGTCTATCCTGCAAAGGGGGTGGTCTTTCCTGCAAATGGGGCACTCTTTCCTGCAAAGGGGGTGGTCTTTCCTGTCAAGGGAAGGGTCTTTCCTGCGAAGAGGGTGGTCTTACTACGAAGAGGGTTGTCTTTCCTGTGAAGTGGGTGGTCTTTCCTGTGAAGAGTGTGGTCTTTCCTGCAAAGGGGGTGGTCTTTCCTCCAAAGGGGGTGGTCTTTCATGCAAAGGGTGTGGTCTTTCCTGCGAAGGGAGGGGTCTTTCCTGCGAAGGGGATGGTCTTTCCTGCAAAGGGAGTGGTCTTTCCTGCAAAGGGAGTGGTCTTCCCAGCAAAGGGGATGGTCTTTCCTACAAAGGGGGTGGTCTTTCCTGCAAAGGGAGTGGTCTTTCCTGCAAAGGGAGTGGTCTTCCCAGCAAAGGGGATGGTCTTTCCTACAAAGGGGGTGGTCTTTCCTGCAAAGGGAGTGGTCTTTTCTGCGAAGGGAGCAGTCTTTACTACAATGGGGGTGGTCTTTCCTGCGAAGGGGGTGGTCTTTCCTGCAAAGGGAGTGGTCTCGATGTTGCACCGACCTGTGAAACCATCTGAAGCCTATCTGACCTACACTATTCCATTTTCATCCATTTGTCTATCCAGTGACCACTTAAATGCCCTTAAAGTTGGCGAGTCTATTACTGTTGCAGGCAGGGCGTTCCACACCCCTACTACTCTCTGAGTAAAGAAACTGCCTCTGATATCTGTCCTATATCTATCACCCCTCAATTTAAAGCTATGTCCCCTCGTGTTGGTCATCACCATCCGAGGAAAAAGACTCTCACTGTCCACCCTATCTAACCCTCTGACTATCTTATATGTCTCTATTAAGTCACTTCTCAGCCTTCTCCTCTCTAACGAAAACAACCTCAATTCCCTGAGCCTTTCCTCGTAAGACCTTCCCTCCATACCAGGCAACATCCTAGTAAATCTCCTCTGAACCCTTTCCAAAGCTTCCACATCCTTCCTATAATGTGGTGACCAGAACTGCACGCAGTACTCCAGGTGCGGCCGCACCAGAGTTATGTACAGCTGCAGCATGACCTTGTGGTTCCGAAACTCAATCCCCCTGCTTATAAAGGCTAGCACACCATATGCCTTCTTAACAGCCCTATTAACCTGGGTGGCAACTTTCAGGGATTTATGTACCTGGATGCCGAGATCTCTCTGTTCATCTACACTACCAAGAATCTTGCCATTAGCCCAGTACTCTGCATTCCTGTTACTCCTTCCAAAGTGAACCACCTCACACTTTTCCGCATTAAACTCCATCTGCCACCTCTCAGCCCAGCTCTGCAGCTTATCTGTATCCCTCTGTATCCTATAACATCCTTCAGCACTATCCACAACTCCACCGACCTTCGTGTCATCTGCAAATTTACTAACCCATCCTTCTACACCCTCTTCCAGGTCATTTATAAAAATGACAAACAGCAGTGGCCCCAAAACAGATCCTTGCGGTACACCACTAGTAACTGAACTCCAGGATGAACATTTGCCATCAACCACCACCCTCTGTCTTCTTTCAGCTAGCCAATTACTGATCCAAACCGCTAAATCACCTTCAATTCCATACTTCCTTATTTTCTGCAATAGCCTACCGTGGGGAACCTTATCAAACGCCTTACTGAAATCCATATACACCACATCAACAGCTTTACCCTGATCCACCTGTTTGGTCACCTTCTCAAAAAACTCAATAAGGTTTGTGAGGCATGACCTACCCTTCACAAAACCGTGTTGACTATCGCTAATCAACTTGTTCTTTTCAAGATGATTATAAACCCTATCTCTTATAACCTTTTCCAACATTTTACCCACAACCGAAGTAAGGCTCACAGGTCTATAATTACCAGGGTTGTCTCTACTCCCCTTCTTGAACAAGGGGACAACATTTGCTATCCTCCAGTCTTCCGGCACTATTCCTGTCGACAAAGACGACATAAAGATCAAAGACAAAGGCTCTGCAATCTCCTCCCTGGCTTCCCAGAGAATCCTAGGATAAATCCCATCTGGCCCAGGGGACTTATCTATTTTGACATTTTCCAAAATTGCTAACACCTCCTCCTTTTGAACCTCAATTCCATCTAGCCTGGTCGACTGAACCTGAGTGTTCTCCTCGACAACATTGTCTTTCTCCAGTGTAAACACTGACGAAAAATATCCATTTAACGCTTCCCCTATCTCCTCTGATTCCACACACAACTTTCCACTACTATCCTTGATTGCCCCTAATCTTACTCGAGTCATTCTTTTGTTCCTGATATACCTATAGAAAGCCTTAGGGTTTTCCTTGATCCTATCTGCCAACGACTTTTCGTGTCCTCTCCTCGCTCTTCTTAACTCTCCCTTTAGGTCCTTCCTGGCTAACTTGTAACTCTCAAGTGCCCTAACTGAGCCTTCATGTCTCATCCTAACATAAGCCTTCTTCTTCCTCTTGACAAGTGCTTCAACTTCCTTAGTAAACCAAGGTTCCCTTGCTCGACAACTTCCTCCCTGCCTGACAGGTACATACTTACCAAGGACACGCAGTAGCTGTTCCTTGAAAAAGCTCCACATTTCGATTGTACCCATCCCCTGCAGTTTCCTTCCCCATCCTATACATCCTAAATCTTGCCGAATAGCATCATAATTGCCTTTCCCCCAGCTATAATTCTTGCCTTGCGGTATATCCTATCCCTGCCCATTGCTAAAGTAAACATAACCGAGTTGTGATCACTATCACCAAAGTGCTCACCTACATCTAAATCTAACACCTGGCCGGGTTCATTACCTAGTACCAAATCCAATGTGGCCTCGCCCCTTGTTGGCCTGTCTACATACTGTGTCAGAAAACCCTCCTGCACACACTGCACAAAAACTGACCCATCTATAGTACTCGAACTATAGTGAAGGGTTGGTCTTTCCTACAAAGGGGATGGCCTTTCCTGCAAAGGGGATGGTCTTCCCTACAAAGGGAGTGGTCTTTCCTGCAAAGGGAGTGGCTTTTCCTGCGAAAGGGTTGGTCTTTCCTGCGAAGGAGGTCGTCTTTCCTGCAACGGTAGTGGTCTTTCCTGCAAAGGGAGTGGTCTTTCCTGCAAAGGGAGTGGTCTTTCCTACAAAGGGAGTGGTCTTTCCAGCGAAGGGGATGGTCTTTCCTACAAAGGGAGTGGACTTTCCTGCAAAGGGAGTGGTCTTTCTTGTGAAGGGTTGGTCTTTCCTGTGAAGGGGGTGGTCTTTCCTGCAAAGGGTGTGGTCTTTCCTACAAAGGGAGTGGTCTTTCTTGTGATGGGTTGGTCTTTCCTACAAAGGGGATGGCCTTTCCTGCAAAGGGGATGGTCTTTCCTACAAAGGGAGTGGTCGTTCCAGCGAAGGGGATGGTCTTTCCTACAAAGGGAGTGGTCTTTCCTACAAAGGGAGTGACTTTTCCTGCGAAAGGGTTGGTCTTTCCTGCAACGGTAGTGGTCTTTCCTGCAAAGGGAGTGGTCTTTCCTACAAAGGGAGTGGTCTTTCCAGCGAAGGGGATGGTCTTTCCTACAAAGGGAGTGGACATTCCTGCAAAGGGAGTGGTCTTTCTTGTGAAGGGTTGGTCTTTCCTGCGAAGGAGGTGGTCTTTCCAGCGAAGGCGATGGTCTTTCCTGCGAAGGGAGTGGTCTTTCCTACAAAGGGAGTGGTCTTTCCTGTGAAGGGGGTGGTCTTTCCTGCAAAGGGTGTGGTCTTTCCTACAAAGGGAGTGGTTTTTCTTGTGAAGGGTTGATCTTTCCTACAAAGGGGATTGCCTTTCCTGCAAAGGGGATGGTCTTTCCTCCAAAGGGAGTGGTATTTCCTGCAAAGGGAGTGCATTTTCCTGCGAAAGGGTTGGTCTTTCCTGCGAAGGAGGTCGTCTTTCCTGCAACGGTAGTGGTCTTTCCTGCAAAGGGAGTTGTCTTTCCTGCAAATGGAGTGGTCTTTCCTACAAAGGGAGTGGTCTTTCCTGCGAAGGAGGTGGGCTTTCCAGCGAAGGGGATGGTCTATCCTGCGAAGGGAGTGGTCTTTCCTGCAAAGGGAGTGGTCTTTCCTACAAAGGGAGTGGTCTTTCCAGCGAAGGAGGTCGTCTTTCCTGCAACGGTAGTGGTCTTTCCTGCAAAGGGAGTGGTCTTTCCTGCAAAGGGAGTGGTCTTTCCTACAAAGGGAGTGGTCTTTCCAGCGAAGGGGATGGTCTTTCCTACAAAGGGAGTGGACTTTCCTGCAAAGGGAGTGGTCTTTCTTGTGATGGGTTGGTCTTTCCTACAAAGGGGATGGCCTTTCCTGCAAAGGGGATGGTCTTTCCTACAAAGGGAGTGGTCGTTCCAGCGAAGGGGATGGTCTTTCCTACAAAGGGAGTGGTCTTTCCTACAAAGGGAGTGACTTTTCCTGCGAAAGGGTTGGTCTTTCCTGCAACGGTAGTGGTCTTTCCTGCAAAGGGAGTGGTCTTTCCTACAAAGGGAGTGGTCTTTCCAGCGAAGGGGATGGTCTTTCCTACAAAGGGAGTGGACTTTCCTGCAAAGGGAGTGGTCTTTCTTGTGAAGGGTTGGTCTTTCCTGCGAAGGAGGTGGTCTTTCCAGCGAAGGCGATGGTCTTTCCTGCGAAGGGAGTGGTCTTTCCTACAAAGGGAGTGGTCTTTCCTGTGAAGGGGGTGGTCTTTCCTGCGAAGGGTGTGGTCTTTCCTACAAAGGGAGTGGTTTTTCTTGTGAAGGGTTGGTCTTTCCTACAAAGGGGATTGCCTTTCCTGCAAAGGGGATGGTCTTTCCTCCAAAGGGAGTGGTATTTCCTGCAAAGGGAGTGCATTTTCCTGCGAAAGGGTTGGTCTTTCCTGCGAAGGAGGTCGTCTTTCCTGCAACGGTAGTGGTCTTTCCTGCAAAGGGAGTTGTCTTTCCTGCAAATGGAGTGGTCTTTCCTACAAAGGGAGTGGTCTTTCCTGCGAAGGAGGTGGGCTTTCCAGCGAAGGGGATGGTCTATCCTGCGAAGGGAGTGGTCTTTCCTGCAAAGGGAGTGGTCTTTCCTACAAAGGGAGTGGTCTTTCTTGTGATGGGTTGGTCTTTCCTACAAAGGGGATGGCCTTTCCTGCAAAGGGGATGGTCTTTCCTACAAAGGGAGTGGTCGTTCCAGCGAAGGGGATGGTCTTTCCTACAAAGGGAGTGGTCTTTCCTACAAAGGGAGTGACTTTTCCTGCGAAAGGGTTGGTCTTTCCTGCAACGGTAGTGGTCTTTCCTGCAAAGGGAGTGGTCTTTCCTACAAAGGGAGTGGTCTTTCCAGCGAAGGGGATGGTCTTTCCTACAAAGGGAGTGGACTTTCCTGCAAAGGGAGTGGTCTTTCTTGTGAAGGGTTGGTCTTTCCTGCGAAGGAGGTGGTCTTTCCAGCGAAGGCGATGGTCTTTCCTGCGAAGGGAGTGGTCTTTCCTACAAAGGGAGTGGTCTTTCCTGTGAAGGGGGTGGTCTTTCCTGCGAAGGGTGTGGTCTTTCCTACAAAGGGAGTGGTTTTTCTTGTGAAGGGTTGGTCTTTCCTACAAAGGGGATTGCCTTTCCTGCAAAGGGGATGGTCTTTCCTCCAAAGGGAGTGGTATTTCCTGCAAAGGGAGTGCATTTTCCTGCGAAAGGGTTGGTCTTTCCTGCGAAGGAGGTCGTCTTTCCTGCAACGGTAGTGGTCTTTCCTGCAAAGGGAGTTGTCTTTCCTGCAAATGGAGTGGTCTTTCCTACAAAGGGAGTGGTCTTTCCTGCGAAGGAGGTGGGCTTTCCAGCGAAGGGGATGGTCTATCCTGCGAAGGGAGTGGTCTTTCCTGCAAAGGGAGTGGTCTTTCCTACAAAGGGAGTGGTCTTTCTAGCGAAGGGGATGGTCTTTCCTACAAAGGGAGTGGACTTTCCTGCAAAGGGAGTGGTCTTTCTTGTGAAGGGTTGGTCTTTCCTGCGAAGGAGGTGGTCTTTCCAGCGAAGGGGATGGTCTTTCCTGCGAAGGGAGTGGTCTTTCCTGTGAAGGGGGTGGTCTTTCCTGCGAAGGGTGTGGTCTTTCCTGCAAAGGGGATGGTCTTTCCTGCGAAGGGTGTGGTCTTTCCTACAAAGGGAGTGGTCTTTCTTGTGAAGGGTTGGTCTTTCCTACAAAGGGGATGGCCTTTCCTGCAAAGGGGATGGTCTTTCCTACAAAGGGAGTGGTCTTTCCTGCAAAGGGAGTGACTTTTCCTGCGAAAGGGTTGGTCTTTCCTGCGAAAGAGGTCGTCTTTCCTGCAACGGTAATGGTCTTTCCTGCAAAGGGAGTGGTCTTTCCTGCAAATGGAGTGGTCTTTCCTACAAAGGGAGTGGTCTTTCCAGCGAAGGGGATGGTCTTTCCTACAAAGGGAGTGGACTTTCCTGCAAAGGGAGTGGTCTTTCTTGTGAAGGGTTGGTCTTTCCTGCGAAGGAGGTAGTCTTTCCAGCGAAGGGGATGGTCTTTCCTGCGAAGGGAGTGTTCTTTCCTACAAAGTGAGTGGTCTTTCCTGTGAAGGGTCTGGTCTTTCCAGTGAAGGGGATGGTCTTTCCTGCGAAGGGGATGGTCTTTCCTGCGATGGGGATGGTCTTTCCTGCGAACGGAGTAGTCTTTCCTACAAAGGGGATGGTCTTTCCTGCGAAGGGGATGGTCTTTCCTGCGAAGGGGATGGTCTTTCCTGCGAACGGAGTAGTCTTTCCTACAAAGGGAGTGGTCTTTCCTGCAAAGGGAGTGGTCTTTCCTGCAAAGGGAATGGTCTTCCCTGCGAAGGAGGTGGTCTTTCCTGCAAAGGGAGTGGTCTTTCCTGTAAAGGGAGTGGTCTTTCCTGCAAAGGGGATGGTCTTTCCTGCAAAGGGGATGGTCTTTCCTGCGAAGGGGGTGGTCTTTCCTGCGATGGGTGTGGTCTTTCCTGCGAAGAGGGTGGTCTTTCCAGCAAAGGGGTGGTTTTTCCAGCGAAGGGAGTGGTCTTTCCTACAAAGGGAGTGGTCTTCCCTGCGAAGGAGGTGGTCTTTCTTGCAAAGGGTATGGTCTTTACTGTGAAGGGAGTGGCCTTTCCTGCAAAGGGGGTTGTCTTTCCTACACAGGGGGTGGTCTTTCCTGCAAAAGGGGTCGTCTTTCCTGCGAAAGGGGTCGTCTTTCCTGCGAAGGGGGTTGTCTTTCCTACACAGGGGGTGGTCTTTCCTGCAAAAGGGGTCGTCATTCCTGCGAAGGGGGTTGTCTTTCCTACACAGGGGGGTGGTCTTTCCTGCAAAAGGGGTCGTCATTCCTGCGAAGGGGGTTGGTCTTTCCTGCGAAGTGGGTGGTCTTTCCTGTGTAGGGGGTGGTCTTTCCCACGAAGGGTGTCGTCTTTCCTGCGAAGGGGGTGGTCTTTCCTACAAAGGGTGTGGTCTTTCCTGCAAAGAGGGTGGTCTTTCCTGCAAAGAGGGCGGTCTTTCCTGTGAAGGGTTGGTCTTTCCTGCAAAGGGAGTGGTCGTTTCTGTGAAGGGGGTGGTCTTTCCTGCGAAGGGGGTGGTCTTTCCTGCAAAGGGGGTGGTCTTTCCTACAAAGGGTGTGGTCTTTCCTGCAAAGAGGGTGGTCTTTCCTGCAAAGAGGGTGGTCTTTCTTGTGAAGGGTTGGTCTTTCCTGCAAAGGGAGTGGTCTTTTCTGTGAAGGGGGTGGTCTTTCCTGTGAAGGGGGTGGTCTTTCCTGCGAAGGGGGTGGTCTTTCCTACAAAGGGTGTGGTCTTTCCTGCAAAGAGGGTGGTCTTTCTTGTGAAGGATTGGTCTTTCCTGCAAAGGGAGTGGTCTTTTCTGTGAAGGGGGTGGTCTTTCCTACAAAGGGTGTGGTCTTTCCTGCAAAGAGGGTGGTCTTTCCTGCAAAGAGGGTGGTCTTTCTTGTGAAGGGTTGGTCTTTCCTGCAAAGGGAGTGGTCTTTTCTGTGAAGGGGGTGGTCTTTCCTGCGAAGGGGGTGGTCTTTCCTGTGAAGGGGGTGGTCTTTCCTGCGAAGGGGGTGGTCTTTCCTGTGAAGGGGGTGGTCTTTCCCACGAAGGGGGTGGTCTTTCCTGCAAAGATGGGAGTTCCTTCTTACGGAGAGGGTGGTCTTTTCTGTGAATGGGATGGTTTTGCCTGCGAAGAGGGGTGGTCTTTCCGACGAAGGGGGTAGTCTTTTCTATGAAGACTGGTGCTCTTTCCTGCGAGGGAGTGTGGTCTTTTCTGCGAAGGGGGTGGTCTTTCCTGCGAAGGGGGTGGTCTTTCCTGTGACGAGGGGTGGTCTTTCCTGTGAAGGGGTGGTCTTTCCCACGAAGGGTGTTGTCTTTCTTGGAAGGGGTGTGGTCTTTCCTGTAAAGGGGGTGGTCTTTCCTGCGAAGGGGGTTGTCTTCCCTGCGAAAGGGGTCGTCTTTCCTGCAAAAGGGGTCGTCATTCCTGCGAAGGGGGTTGTCTTTCCTACACAGGGGGGTGGTCTTTCCTGCAAAAGGGGTCGTCATTCCTGCGAAGGGGGTTGGCCTTTCCTGCGAAGTGGGTGGTCTTTCCTGTGTAGGGGTGGTCTTTCCCACGAAGGATGTCGTCTTTCCGGCGAAGGGTGGTGGTCTTGCTTGCGAAGACGAGTGGTCTTGCTTGCGAAGACGGGTGGTCTTGCTTGCGAAGCGGGGTAAACTTGAAGGGGGGAGGACCTGCCTGTGAAGGGGAACACCTGCATCTGAAGCGGGGGGTTGGGTTTCAGCCCACAATCAGGAACACCTGATTGTGAAAGGAGGAACTTACTGTGAAGGGTGGCGGGGGGGGGGGACAGGATTTTCTGTGAAGCAGAGACAATTTCTGTGAAGGGGTGCTTGCTGTGAAAGGATTGATTGTCTTGCCTGAGAGTGTAAAACTTCTTGAGTTTTGTTGGAGCTGTGGGAGTAGCTGGCTCGGCCAGCATCTATTGCTCATCCCTAATTTCTTTGAATTTAGTGGCTAGGCCATTTCAGAAAGCATTTAAGAGTCAACCAGATTGCTGTGGATCTGAGTCACATGTAGGCCAATCCGGACTTGGTTAAGGACAGCAGATTTCCTTACCTAAAGAGATTAGTGAACCAGTTGGGTTCAACAACAATCAGCAATGGTTTAATGGTAATAATTAGCCTTTTAATTCCAGATTTTTATTGCATTACTCTGAGTCTTGGTGTTCCTATTCATTGCTGCACTCATCCAGGCAAGTTGTCAGTAATCCATCACAATCATTGTGGACAGGCTTTGGGGAATCAGGAGATGCATCTTGTAGATGGTACACACAGCTGCCACTGTTAGTTAATGGTGGAGGGATTGAATGTTTGTGAAAGGGGGAGCGATAATGCAGGTTGCATCATCCTGGATAATGTCAAGCCTTTTGTTGGAGCTGCATTTATCCAGACAAGTGGACAATATTTTATCACACTCTTGACTTGTGCCTTGTAGAGTTGGACATGCTTTGGGGAGTCAGGAGATGATTAACTTGCTGTAGGATTCCTAGCCTTTGACCTACCCTGGTAGCCACAGTATTAATGTGGCTAGTCCAGTTCAGTTTCTGATTATTGGTAATCCCCAGGATGTTGATTGTGGGGGATTCAGCGATGGTGATGCCATTGAATGTCAAGGGGCGGTTGCTCGATCCTCTCTTGTTGGGAGATGAACATTGTACGAATGTTACTTGTCACTCGTCTGAATATTTTTCCAGGTCTTGCTGAATTTGGACATGGACTGCTTCAATGTTTGAGGAAGCACACATGATGCTAAACATTGTGTAGTGATTAGTGAACAAAACTTAAAAGTATCTAAATTTTAAAACAGGCAAGCAATCTGGTCATCTAGTGGTTGGCCTCATTCAGGATGCCAGCTCAGGGACAGGAATTTGTTTGTAATTTTATTTGTAATTTGGGGGCACTAGTATCCCCTTTCTGAATGACAGATCCAGTTAAATTGTCCTCATAATGACAAACTCTTCATTGCTATACCACAGACAAGTTTGGGTCGATTCTTGGAAGTAGATGAAAAATGAGTGACAGTGGACTGGCCAATTGCTATACACTGCACGCTACTTTTCTTTCAAATGAAAATTGGTGCAGATATGAGGGTGAGCTGATCCACTGTCATCTATTTTCCTATTACTGCCAAAAGCTTAAATCAGCCCCACGGAGTTCTTGGTTCCAGCTGTACTATCTTGTTGGTTGTGAATGGGGACAGTTGCTTAGCAGAGGTTACAGGAAGGCATATTGCTTCCACACGTGGACACACAGGTCACCAGTGAAACATCTAGGACATGTGAAAAAACTCCTGGACCAAAATGCAGAGCAGCGGGGCTGGTTTAGCACAGTGGACTAAATAGCTGGCTTGTAAAACAGACCAAGGCCAGCAGCGTGGGTTCAATTCCTGTGCCAGCCTCCCTGAACAGGCGCCGGAATGTGGCGACTAGGGGATTTTCACAGTAACTTCATTGAAGCCTACTTGTGACAATAAGCGATTTTCATTTCATTTCACTGGTAATCATGGGCTGAATTCCTGACTGACATTGGGTACCAACAACGGGACCAAAGAGGTGGGTTTGGAGGTAATACCACTTTGGTCATTTACAGGCCCCAGAACCACATGTTCTCAGCAACAGCCAATTAATTGTCTGCTGACATGGAAGCTGTCCCTGTTAAGTCCTTCTCCCTGATATCTATACCCTCTCATGAGTTACTCTTTCCCTAGTTACCCTTAATGTACCTGTCAAACTACTTAGGATTTTCCTTTATTTTACCTGCCAGTATCCTTTCATGTCCCTTTTTTGCTCTTCTATAAGTTCCCTCTTGCACATTCTCTATGCCTCTAGGGCTTCTCTGTTTTCAGCCCTTAATATCTGCCATAAGCCTCCCTTTTTCTCTTTATCCAATGCTGCATATCCCTTGATATCCAGGGTTCACTGGATTTGTTGGTCCCACCCTTTATCTTGGCCTTGTACTCTCCCTATTTCCTTCTTGAACTGTTCTGTCACAGATCTTTGGACTGCTCTCAGTCCATTCTGGCCAAATCGGCCTTCCCCCAGTTTAGAACTTTGATTTTGGGTCCATTCTTCTCCTTTTCCACAGCAATCTTGAAACTAACTGAGTTATGATCACTGTCTGCAAAATGCTTTCCCACTGATACTTCAACCACTTGCCCAGCTTTGTTACTGAAAATTAAGTCCAGGACCACCGCCTCTCTTGTAGGTCTTTTACGTGAAGGCTTAAAATATCCTCCTGGATGCATTTTAAGAATTTCGCTTCCTCTAAGCCTTTCACACCATAACTGCCCCAGTTAATGTTGGGAAAGTTGAAATCCCCCGCTATCATTACCCTATTATTTCAACAGTTCTCTGAAAGTGAGGACAATGTCAAGTAAGATTTTCCCTCACTTTGGATCTCTCACCGTGTGCTGCAGGCCTAGTCTTGCAGATACGTCCTTTAGTACTCAGCCAACTCAGTCAATGGTGCTACCTTTGGTGACGACATCACCCAGAATACATCAATACCCTTATAAGCCTCAATGTCTATTCTATGTGGTGTTTAATATGGAGGTGCACTGATTCATCAGCTATTGGAAGTGGTAATCAACAGGAGGTTTATATTTCATAAACTGCAATCATTACTTTAAATGTAGTGAACTTTTTTGTCATATCATGCAGACAGAAACTATGGGGGAAACTCTCTGAGACACGGGGCGGGCCAGAGAGAATCGGCGCAACAATGCCCCGACGCCAGCGTGCGATTCTCCGATGTGCGGAGAATCGGCGCCATTTGTGCCGGCGCGTTTTGCATGGCGCCGGTCGCGGTCCGCTGGAATTGGCGGAGCTGCCGATTCTCCGGCCCGGATGGGCCGAGCGGCCGCGCCGATGTGACAGAGTCCCGCTGGTGCCGTTCACCTCTGGTCGCTGCCGGCGGGAACTTTGCGGGAACGGTCGGGGGGGGGAGGGGGGGGGGGCGCGCCCTCCTTCACTGGGGGGGGGGGCCTCCGATGGGGTCTGGCCCATGATCGGGGCCCACCGATCGGCAGGCAGGCCTCTCCCCTCCCGGGCCTACCCCTGAACACCGACTCCACCTTGAGTCGGGGCCGGCACGCTTTAGAAGTTCCCCGCGCATGCGCAGGTTGGCGTGGCCCAACTGCGCATGTGCAGGATTGAGCTGGCCCAACTGCGCATGCCCGGGTTGGCGCGGCGCCCATTTGGTGCCGCGAGAGGAGGCTGGTGTGGTGTGAACCGCTCCAGCCCCCCTGTGGGGGGCCAGAATCGTTCATGACCGGGCCCGGTTCGCGCCGTCGTGAAACGCGACGGCGTTAACGACGGCGCAAACTCTTGATCCCAATATTGGAGAATTGCCCCCATTTGCAAGTTCTCTTCTAGTCACAATCATTTTCATTTGAACTAATATTTTTTATAACAAACAAAACTGCATGTCTCGTGATTTTAACTATAAAGGTTTGATCATCTGAAATGTATCGGAATGTGACAAGATGTGATACATGATATTAAATATGAAACTTTAATGCACACCAACCTTATCTGCATTACGTGATGCCACTGCCAGCTCCTTTTCTTTATGTGCAAGCTCTTGTGCGAGAATAGCCACTGATTCTGTAGCTTCCAGAAGTTTGGAGAGGCCTGCAATAAGATGTTAAGAACTGACGCATGTCACTGAAGTTTCCTTTTCTATTTTCGCATGACAATAAAGGTCTGCTGCAGAAACCTTCAGCACCCTTCAGACAGTGACAACACAAGACTGCTTTGCTACCGCACAGAGTGAAGAAGCACAGAGTGATCTGGGGAGGAGGTGCTGGAATTTGGTGCAGGGGAAAGAAGCGCTTTAAAAAATATATTTTTGATTTGTTACCTCCATTAGCTATTGACTAATCGAATAAATAAGTAAGATTAGACAGATATGGCAGGTATGGTGGTGGGACATGGCTGCAACATGTGTAAATCTGTGCAATATGTTTCAAACCCTGACAACCAGATGTGGAGCAGATGTCTGCAGCTTAAGTAACTTAGTCTCAAAGTCTGAATTGCAGGACGAAGAAAGGTACCTGGACACTGTTCTGGGAGGCTGTAATACCCCTTAGAACATAGTCATTTGTTAGTACAGAGCATGAGAATTGCTGAAAAGAGAGACATTTTTTCATTGAAGTTTTCATCTTCTACTCATCAGGACATTCGCAAGAATATAAAGTAAGTGAAATCAACAAATTTATACTGTGTGAGAAGTGTAGGGATCCTCCTGTAAATCCTTGTCAGTCCCTTGTTTTCCTTTATTTCCTATTATTTTGATTTTTATAATTTCTGGACCTGGAAAAAATTGCCTGTGCCTTTAAGATGAATTTCACCTTTAATTCAAAACCAAGAGGTAACAGCAGGCTGTGGTTCTACTCTGACATCAATGATGACACATCTTGGTGGACTTGGCTGTCAGCTAATGGACTCATTTATTTTCCTGGCTCTTGGTGCTAATTGTTCCGGAATGTTCCTTATTTTGTGAGACTGTGCGTTGGCTTTCAGTTTCGTTTTTAAGAGCGGATGGAAGCTCTTTTAGAATCTCTCTCCCCCTCTGTCTCTCTCTCTCGGGTAAATCTCTCTGAAACACCCCACTTGGAGGCTCTGTTTTCTTCTCAGCCGAGCTGGTAGACATTCTGAGGAAACTGTATACTAAGTAAGATTAAAATCCAAGCTGAGAGCTAGCTTTGAGTGGAGACAAGTAATCTTCAGGATCCAAACCAGCCACTTACTGAGCAGGGTCAGTGGTTGAAAAAGTCCTTTTTGAAATCTCGTGAGGAGAACTCTAGTCTTCCCAGTGAGGCTGACAGTTATTCTGGTGGAGTTGGGAGCAAGTCATAATTAACCGGACCCGAGGTGGATCGTGAGAGTCAAGGCCCAGGTTAATACAAGTTAAAGTGAATCCCCAGAGGGGATCCCACAACCTGAGAGTTCTGCCTGAAGGTTCCAGCGAGAAGACACTCGTAATTCATTCTACCGGCGGTTCTCAATCACTTCGCATCCTTCAGGGATAGTCAACTAAAAAAAAACTTCAACATCCGAAGCGATTGGATTGGATTTGTTTATCGTCATGTGTCGCGAGGTACAGCGAAAAGTATTGTTTTGCGTGCAGCTCAGACAGATCATCCCGTACATGAAAAGAAAATACATAATCGGGCAAACATAAAATATATTATATAAATACATAGACATAGACATTGGGTGTCGTACTACGCGGTAGAAAAGATGCATGAAGAGATCAGATCAGTCCATAAGAGGGTCGTTTAGGAGTCTGGTAACAGTGGGGAAGAAGCTGTTTTTGAATTTGTTAGTGCGTGGTCTCAGACTTTTGTACCTCCTGCCCGATGGAAGAAGTTGGAAGAGTGAGTAAGCCGGATGGGAGGGGTCTTTGATGATGCTGCCCCCTTTCCCCAGGCAGCAGGATGTGTAGATGGAGTCAATGGATGGGAGGCAGGTTCGTGTGATGGACTGGGCGGTGTTCATGACTCGATAGTTTCTTCCGGTCTTGGGCCGAGCAGTTGCCACACCAGGCTGTGATGCAGCCAGATAGGATGCTTTCTATGCAGCACCTATAAATGTTGAGAAGAGTTAATGTGGACATGCCAAATTTCTTAAGTTTCCTGAGGATGTATAGGTGCTGTTGTGCTTTCTTTGTCGTAGCGTCGACGTGGGTGGACCAGGACAGATTTTTGGTGATGTGCACACATAGGAATTTGAATGACTAGCTCTTTAGTATTGCTGGCATTGAGGGATAGATTGTTGTCGTTACACCACTCCACTAGGTTCTATATCTCCCTCCTGTATTCTGACTCATCGTTGTTCGAGATCGACCCACTATGTGTCGACAGCAAACATGTACGTGGAGTTGGAGCCATATTTTGCCACACAATCATGTGTGCACAGGGAATATAGTAGGGGGCTAAGTATGCAGCCTTGCGGGGCCCCTCATCTTCCATCACACATTAATCTTCTCTTATATTTACCACCCCCTTCCCTCTGTGTGTGTCCGTCTTTTGTGTGTTTGTGTAGGATGGTAAAGGGGGGGGGGGGGGGGAGTAGTAGATTAGCTGGCCATTATGCATACCTTCTCTCTATTGATGTTATCAATAAACAGTTGTTGTGTTTCATTTACAAAACTGGTTTCTGCAAGTTACTGGAGCAGTCAAGGTTTGAAAGATCACAGAAACTCTATACAAATTACTGATTAATTCATTTGTGCTGGGAGTCTGGGATCTGTGGAGCTGGAATTGACCATGGACTAGCCCACGGTGTCATAAGAGATGTGACTGATTGGCTGGCAAGTCGACTCTGATTGGAGTCAAATTACACTGTAGAGGCAAGGCATCTCTGAAGATTAGCATGCAGGTACAGCAGGCGGTAAAGGAGGCAAATGGTATGTGGCCATCATAGTGAGATGATTTGAGTACAGGAGTAGGGATGTCTTGCTACAATTACACAGGGCCTTGGTGAGGCAACACCTGGAATATTGTGTGCAGTTTTGGTTTCCTTATCTGAGAAAGGATGTTGTTGCTTTAAAGGGAGTGCAGGAAAGGTTTACCAGACTGATTCCCGAGATGGCAGGATGGACATATGAGGAGAGATTGAATCGGTTAGGATTGCATTCGCTGGAGTTCAGAAGAATGAGGAGGACCTCATAGAAACTGATAAAATTCTAACAGGACCACACAGGATAGCAGCAGGGTAGCATGGTGGTTAGCATAAATGCTTCACAGCTCCAGGGTCCCAGGTTCGATTCCCGGCTGGGTCACTGTCTGTGTGGAGTCTGCACGTCCTCCCCCTGTGTGCGTGGGTTTCCTCCGGGTGCTCCGGTTTCCTCCCACAGTCCAAAGATGTGCGGGTTAGGTGGATTGGCCATGCTAAATTGCCTGTAGTGTCCTAATAAAAGTAAGGTTAAGGGGGGGGGGGGGGGTTGTTGGGTTACAGGTATAGGGTGGATACGTGGGTTTGAGTAGGGTGATCATGGCTCGGCACAACATTGAGGGCCGAAGGGCCTGTTTCTGTGCTTTACTGTTCTATGTTCTATGATAGATGCATAAGGATGTTCCAGATGGTGGGTGTGTCCAGAACCAGGGGTCACAGTCTGAAGATACGGGGTAGACTATTTAGGACAGAGATAATGAGAACATTCTTTATCCAGAGAGAGGTTGGCCTGTGGAATTCATCACCACAGGAAGTAACTGAGGCCAAAATGTTAGAAGCCGTTAGATCTAAAGGTGAGGTAAAGTCACCATTGTCCCAGATGACCTTAGCCTGCTTTTCCCTTTGAGAGGGAGAGCTGACTGATGGTGATTTAACCTGAGGATTACCACACCTCAGCCGAGGGGCAAAGCTGAGAAGGCGGGACCTTCATGAATAACCTCAGCAGGTAAAAATTGACTCCATACTGCTGGCCTCGCTCTGCATCACAAACCAACTGTCCAGCAAACTGAGGAAAACCGGCAGTGGTTAGATATAGCACTTAGGGCGAAGGGAATCAAAGGATATGGAAGGGAAAGCAGAATTAGGCTATTGAGTTGAATGATCAGTCATGATCATAATGAATGACAGAGCAGGCTCGAAGGGCCGAATGGCCTCCTCCAGTTCCTATTTTCTATGTTTCAATCCACAATAAAATAGATAAACTAAAGGATAACTTAGGAGCTAAAAAGAATGAAGAAATTAAAGTAATTAAAATGAGTGGATAAACTGAATCAGATAAATCTCTGGGACTTGCTGGCCTACATTTTAGGATTTTAAAGAGGTAGCTTCAGAAATAAAACAGAAAATATGGGACAATCTTAGCAGGTCTGACCACATCTGTGGAGAGGGAAGAGAGCTAATGCTTCAAGTCTGGATGACTTTTTGTCAAAGTAAGCCAAGTCAAGTTCCCTCTATCAGGCAGTATATTTTGGTTCAGGTTGTGAGTCTTGAAACTTATGTAACTTTATAAATGAGCACATAGCTAAAGTCTGAGTGAAATAATAAAATTGTATTCATTCAACTCTTGAGGACTAATATGCCTGTGCCATTAGTTGATACCAGCAAAGGGCAGCAACAGTGACCAACAATGAACACAGTTCTCCAGTTGTGGAATCACCAATTCCGTATGTAATTCAATTCTCCTTGCAATGAATGATTACATTTTATTAGTAATCCTTGCTATTCCTGCAGACTAATCTTTTGTGATTCATGCACTAGTACATTCAGATCCCTCTGCACCTCAGAGATCTGCAATATCTCGCCATTTAGATAATGTGCTTCTTTTTAATTCATCTTGCCAAAAATGCAATTTCGCATTTTCCCACATTTCCCTTCATTTCTCAAATCTTTGCCCACTCACGTAACCTATCTATACCATTTTTTTAACCTCTTTATGTCCTCTTCGGAGCTTACTTTAGTGCCTATCATTATGTTATCCGCAAATTTAACAACCATACCATTGGCCCCTTCATCCAAGTTATTTATAGGAATTGTAAACAGTTGAAGTCCCTGTGGTACGCCACTCATCAATTCCTGCCAACTAGAAAATGATCCATTAATGCCAACTCTTTGTTTCCAATTAGCTAGCTAATCTTCAAGCGATACCAATATGTCATTCCCTATTGATGTGACCATCAATTCACAAGACACGTGGTTGGAAGTGAACAGTGGTTTTAATAGTCTTACAACAGAGCCTGCCTGCGAGGCGATGAACTGGCAGGCAGGCTCACGCCTGCAAAGCTTTATACTTCCAGTTAGTGGGAGGAGCCATGGGCGGAACCATGGGCGGAGCCAAGGGTGGAGCCCAGTACAAACTCCTCATCTCCCCCTATGGGCAGAGCCGCGCAACTGCTCGTATACCGAGCTTACAAGAACACAACACATACAATATAACACAGTGTGAATTACTAGATTGTGATTCACCACATTCACCCCCTGTAAAAAAATCAAGTCCGGCGGGGGCGATGGGCCTACAAATTGAGCCGGTCCGGCGGCCGAGTCATCCTCAGAGTTCTGCGAAGCACCGGGGTTGCAGCCTCTTCTGGTGGCTGGGTGGTGGAGGTCGACGAGGGTACCATGGTGGACTCCGGGGGTGATTCGGTCTGAGCTTCGTACCCGACTGGTTCGACTGGTGACGGGGAGCACCGGAAAACCACAGGCGCGGGGGCGCGGAGCACGGGCAGTGAACCTGCAGGTGTGGGGGCGCCGGGCGCGGGGGGTTGGGTGGGGTGTAGTGTGAGGGATACCTCGACGGTAGTAGTGTCGGAGCTGGAACCTGCAGGTGCCAGGTCCCGGAGGGAAACAGTGTCCTGACGGCCGTCAGGGTATTCGATGAACGCATATTGGGGGTTGGAGTGGAGTAGGAGCACTCTCTCTGCGAGTGGGTCAGTTTTGTGGGTCCGGACGTGCTTACGGAGAAGAACCAGGCCCGGTGTCTTCAACCATGCTGGGAGCGAATCCCCCGTGGTAGTGCCCCTGGAAAAAACAAATAGCCGCTTGAGAGGGGTCTGGCTGGTGGCTGTGCATAGGAGGGACCTAATAGCATGGAGCGCGTCGGGGAGGACCTCCTGCCAATGGGAGGTCGGGAGATTCCTGGACCGGAGGGTCAGTAGGACGGTCTTCCAGACCGTCGCATTCTCCCTCTCTACCTGCCCGTTCCCCCTGGGGTTATAGCTGGTAGTCCTGCTCGAGGCAATGCCCTTGTCGAGCAGGTACTGACGCAGCTCGTCGCTCATAAAGGACGAACCCCTGTCGCTGTGCGCATAGCTGGGGAAACCAAACAGGGTGAAGATGCTGTGCAGGGCCCTAATGACTGTGTGGGAGGTCATATCGGGGCACAGGATAGTAAAGGGGAAGTGGGAGAACTCGTCTATTACGTTTAGAAAGTACACATTCCGATTGGTCGAGGGGAGTGGCCCTTTGAAATCGATGCTCAGGTGTTCAAAGGGCCGGGAGGCCTTTACCAGGTGGGCCCTGTCTGGTCTATAGAAGTGCGGTTTGCACTCCGCACAGATTGGGCAATCCCTGGTGATGGCTTTTACCTCCTCGGTGGAGAAAGGCAGATTTCGGGCCTTGACGTAGTGGGCGAGCCGGGTGACCCCCGGGTGGCAGAGGTCATTGTGGATAGCTTTCAGGCAGTCGTCTTGCGCGCTGGCGCACGTGCCGCGGGACAGGGTATCTGGGGGCTCGTTGAGCTTCCCCGGTCGGTACATCAAATTGTACTTGTAGGTGGAGCGTTCGATCCTCCACCGTAGGATCTTATCGTTTTTAATTTTGCCCCTTTGTGAGTTGTCAAACATAAAGGCAACCGATCTTTGGTTGGTGATGAGGCTGAACCTCCTACCTGCGAGGTAGTGCCTCCAGTGACGTATAGCTTCCATGATGGCTTGTGCTTCCTTTTCGACCGAGGAGTGTTGAAGTTCCGAAGCGGAGAGGGTTCGGGAGAAAAAGGCGACTGGTCTCCCTGCCTGATTTAGTGTGGCGTAGAGAGCGACCTCTGAGGCATCGCTCTCTACCTGGAAGGGGACGGATTCATCCACCGCCCGCATGGCCGCTTTGGCGATATCCTCCTTGATGCAGGTGAAGGCCTGGCGAGCCTCAGCTGACAGAGGAAAGAGTGTGGCCTTAAATAGTGGGCGGGCTTTGTCCGCATACTGAGGGACCCACTGGGCATAATATGAGAAAAACCCCAGGCACCTTTTGATGGCCCTGGGACAATGAGGGAGAGGGAGTTGCAAGAGAGGGAGTTGCATGCGGTCCGGGTCGGGGCCCAGGACTCCGTTTTCCACGACATAGCCGAGGATGGCTAGCCTGGTCGTGCGGAAAACGCATTTCTCCGTGTTATACGTGAGGTTGAGTTTCTGGGCAGTCTGGAGAAATTGATGGAGGTTAGCGTCATGGTCCTGCTGATCATGGCCGCAGATGGTGACGTTATCCAAGTACGGAAACGTGGCCCGCAGCCTGTACTGGTCCACCATTCGGTCCATTGTTCTTTGGAACACCGAGACCCCATTCGTGATGCCAAAGGGAACCCGGAGGAAGTGGAAGAGGCGGCCGTCGACCTCGAACGTCATGTAGTGGTGGTCCTCCGGGCGGATTGGGAGCTGGTGATATGCAGACTTCAGATCCACCGTGGAGAAGACTTTATAATGGGCGATCTGGTTCACCATGTCTGCAATCCTGGGGAGGGGGTACGCATCAAGGAGCGTGAACCGATTAATGGTTTGGCTATAGTCCACTACCATTCGGAATTTTTACCCGTTCTTGACGACCACCACCTGAGCTCTCCAGGGGCTGTTACTGGCCTCTATGATCCCCTCACGTAGAAGCCTATGGACCTAGGTTCTGATAAACACCCTGTCCTGCAGGCTGTATCGCCTGCTGCGAGTGGCTACAGGTCTGCAGTCCGGCGTGAGATTGGCAAAGAGTGGAGGGGGGAGTCGATTTTTAGCATAGCGAGGCTGCAGATAGTGAGTGGGGGCAAGGGCCCGCCGAAGCTGAGTGTGAGGCTTTTGAGGTTGCACTGGAAGTCGAGTCCCAGTAAGAGTGGGGTGCAGAGTTCGGGGAGCACGTATAGCTGGAAGTTAGCGTAGTTAGTGCCCTGGATCTTTAGGGTCGCAGCGGTGCGCCCTTGGAGGTGAACAAAGTGTGAGCCCGAGGCGAGGGAGATAGTTTGCCGTGCAGGAAAAACAGGGAGCGAACAGTGTCTTACCAGATCTGGGTGTACGAAGCTCTCGGTGCTCCCGGAGTCGAAGAGGCACGGTGTCCTCTACCCGTTGATTTTAACGGTCATCATTGAATTGCGGAGGTTCTTTGGACGCGACTGGTCCAACGTGACCGCGCTGAGTTGTGGGTAATCGACGGCTCGATCAGCTGTGCTGGAGTGGCCCTTGATGACTGCCCTCTGAGTTCGTAGTCGTCGAGGTGAGTTTCAGAGTTTGAAGAGGATGGATCCCAAGATGGCCGCCCCCGTGGATCGCACGTGGCGGGCGGCGAGGAAGATGGCGGCCCCCATGAGTCACACGTGGCTGGCCGCGTGGAGGGGGGTTGCCAAGATGGCGGCCCCCATGAGTCGCACGTGTCGGGTGGGGGCGGAGTCGGAGTACAGGCCGCAGCCTGTGATTCTGTGAGTTTTGAAAATGAGTGCTCTGGGCTGCGGGAGAGTTTGGAGAGGGGGATTTCTTTGCCAGGCAGACCCGGGCATATTGTCCCTTGCGACCGCAGCTGCTGCAGGTCGCGTTGCGGGCCGGGCAGTACTGCTGTGGGTGCTGGGGCTGTCCGTAAAAATGGCACACTGGAGCTGCGTAGTGGGTGGGTGGCCGCGTGGCGCAGGCCTGGGGCAGTCGCTGGTCGGGGGCCCAGGATGGGGTCGCTTGGTCCGCAGGGAACGAGGTGAGGCTGCAGAACGAGACCTCCATGGTAGTCGGCAATTCTACAGTGTCCTCCAAATTCTGGGCCCCTTTTTCAAGCAACCCCTGGCGCACATAGTTTGACCTGAGCCCCCTGACGGCGAGCTCCATATGCTGTTCGGCTGATACAGCTTGGTAATTATAGTCCCGAGCTAAAGTCTTTAATTCCCGCAGGAATTCATCCAATGACTCCTCGGGGTGCTGGCGGCGGGTCGTAAAAATGTGGCGCGCATAGACCTCGTTGATGGGCCTCACGTACATTCAATCTAGCATGGCTAGGGCCCCCGTATACGAGGTAGTACTGTTAAGTTGAGTAGATATACGGTGGCTCACCCTTGCGTGCAGTAGACTGAGATTGTGCATCTGCAGTCTTCCTGGGAATACTGAGCTGCTGCCCAGGAAAATGACTTTGGCTCCTTGCAAGAAGTACCTGATAAACCCTCTCAGGATAACAGCATCCTCCTCCCATGCTAGATACTCCTAAAGCCAGTATCCAGGTATCTCAGTGCTCACCGGCAATTGTTCAGAATATTGGCTGCATTCTCCAGTCTCCGCCGTCTTTCTCGGCGATGAGTCATTCGCTGGTGGTGGGGTTCTCTGCTCCTGGGATTTCCCATTGAAGCCACCCCATTGGTGGGAATGCGCTGCCGACGGAAATAGAGAATTCCGGCCATTATATACAGAAAACTAACATTTTAAAAGGTGGTCACTGATGCACCATCAACTGGACTCGAGCCCGGCAGTGGTCGTACAGAGAAAGGCTGACTGCCAGCCTACACAAACTCTTATACCCCGCCTTGTAGGCGGAGCTACCAACCTCTCAGCCAATCGGCAGGGAGTCACATGACCAGCCACAACCAATTGGCAGAAAGGCACATGAATTGCCTGGTCCAATGGGCAGGGAGGCTGCTGTACCAATGGCAGCCTGGTTCTCCGGTAATATGATCTCTCTAACCATACTACCACATTCACCCCTTGTGGAGAAAGAAGCGGGGGGGGGGTGTGAAGGAGTGGCGGGAGAGACGGGGGCAGGGAGCGTATGGCCCATAAAACTGGTAGTATGGCTAGAGACCTTCTCGGGTATTACCGAGGTAACTATGGCTGCCCACTGGCCCATGACGAACGTGCAAGAAAACCATGCTATACACAGTGTACAAAAGAAAAAAACAATAACCATAGTAATAATAATAAAAAACATCGGCAAGGAACATGTGCAGAACATGAAAGTCCATAATGTCCATCAAATTGACTCGATCAGCCGGATGGGTGCTTTCGGTATCCTGCCGGACCTGTGCAGCGGCGCCGGTGACGTTGGTTCGGTGGTCGTCCGTGACTCCGGGAGCTGTGGTCGTGGTCCTGTGTCCGTACCCCTGGTCGGAGTTGGTGGTAGCCGGGCCGGGGAAGGGGTTCCTGTGCGCTGGGTTGCGGGGGCGCTGGGGGCGCCGGGGGTGGTCGGAACTGGGGGGAGGGTGTTGGTGTTGGGGGGTGTGGCCGCACTCCGGCAGGTGCCAGGCCCCGAAGGGAGACCGTGTCCTGTCGTCCGTCGGGATACTCCACGTACACGTACTGCGGGTTCGCGTGGAGTAACTGGACCCTGTCAATCAACGGGTCGGACTTGTGCACCCTCACGTGCTTCCGGAGCAGGATGGGCCCGGGGTGGCCAGCCAGGTCGGGAGTGGGGTCCCAGAGGAAGACTTCCTGGGGAAAACAAGAAGCCGTTCATGAGGTGTTTGATTCATGGCAGTACAAAAGAGGGACTGAATAGAGTGGAGGGCGTCTGGGAGAACCTCTTGCCAGTGTGAGACTGGGAGACACCTGGACCGCAGGGCCAGTAGGACGGTCTTCCAGACCGTACCGTTCTCCCTCTCGACCTGACCATTACCCCGGGGTTTATAACTGGTCGTCCTGCTAGAAGCGATGCCCCTGCTTTGCAGGAATTGACGCAGGTTGTCACTCATAAAGGAGGACCCCCGGTCGCTGTGGATGTACGCGGGGTAACCGAACAGGGAGAAAATGGAGTGGAGGGCCTTGATGATAGTGGAAGTGGTCATGTCAGGGCAGGGGATGGCAAAAGGGAAGCGGGAGCACTCGTCAATCACATTTAAAAAGTATATGTTGCGGTTGTTGGAGGGGAGGGGACCCTTGAAGTCCATGCTGAGACGTTCAAAGGGGCGGGAAGCCTTTACCAGATGCGCCTGCTCGGGGCAGTAAAAGTGCGGTTTGCACTCTGCGTAAATGTGGCAATCCCTGGTCACGGTCCTGACCTCGATGGAGTAGGGCAGGTTGCGGGTCTTAATGAAATGAAAGAGCGGGTTACCCCTGGATGGCAGAGGTCCGCTTGGAGGGTGCAGAGGCGGTCTATCTGCGTGTTGGTGCAGGTACCGCGGGATAGGGCATCGGAAGGCTCGTTGAGCTTCCCAGGTCGATACAAGATATCGTAGTTGTACGTGAACAACTCGATCCGCCACTGCAAGATCTTGTCGTTCTTGATCTTGCCCCTCTGTGCATTATCGAACATGAAGGCTACTGACCGTTGGTCTGTGAGGAGGGTAAACCTCCTGCCGGCCAGATAGTGCCTCCAATGTCGCACAGCTTCGACAATGGCCTGTGCCTCCTTTTCCACCGAGGAATGGCGGATTTCGGAAGCGTGGAGGGTCCGGGAGAAAAAGGCCACGGGTCTGCCCGCTTGGTTGAGGGTGGCCGCCAGAGCTACATCGGACGCGTCGCTCTCGACCTGGAATGGGAGGGACTCGCCGACAGCATGCACCGTGACCTTCGCAATGTCAGTTTTGATGCGGCTAAAGGCCTGGCGGGCCTCCATCGACAGGGGGAACATGGTGGGTTGGTTGAGGGGGCAGGCTTTGTTGGCATAGTTAGGGACCCACTGGGCATAATAGGAAAAGAAGCCCAGACAGCGTTTGAGGGCTTTGAGGGAGTTGGGAAGGGGGAGTTCCATAAGGGGGCGCATGCGTTTGGGGTCGGGGCCTATCACTCCGTTACACACTACATAAGAACATAAGAACATAAGAACTAGGAGCAGGAGTAGGCCATCTGGCCCCTCGAGCCTGCTCCGCCATTCAATGAGATCATGGCTGATCTTTTGTGGACTCAGCTCCACTTTCCGGCCCGAACACCATAACCCTTAATCCCTTTATTCTTCAAAAAACTATCTATCTTTACCTTAAAAACATGTAATGAAGGAGCCTCAACTGCTTCACTGGGCAAGGAATTCCATAGATTCTCAACCCTTTGGGTGAAGAAGTTCCTCCTAAACTCAGTCCTAAATCTACTTCTCCTTATTTTGAGGCTATGTCCCCTAGTTCTGCTTTCACCCGCCAGTGGAAACAACCTGCCCGCATTTATCCTATCTATTCCCTTCATAATTTTAAATGTTTCTATAAGATCCCCCCTCATCTTTCTAAATTCCAACGAGTACAGTCCCAGTCTACTCAACCTCTCCTCATAATCCAACCCCTTCAGCTCTGGGATTAACCTAGTGAATCTCCTCTGCACACCCTCCAGCGCCAGTACGTCCTTTCTCAAGTAAGGAGACCAAAACTGAACACAATACTCCAGGTGAGGCCTCATACAATTGCAACATAACCTTCCTAGTCTTAAACTCCATCCCTCTAGCAATGAAGGACAAAATTCCATTTGCCTTCTTAATCACCTGTTGCACCTGTAAACCAACCTTCTGTGACTCATGCACTAGCACACCCAAGTCTCTCTGCACAGCGGCATGCTTTAATATTTTATCGTTTAAATAATAATCTACGTAGCCAAGGATGGCTAGACGGTCGGTGCTAAACACACACTTATCCTTATTGTAAGTTAGGTTAAGGAGTTTTGCGGTTCGGAGGAATTTACGGAGGTTGGTGTCGTGGTCCTGCTGGTCATGGCCGCAGATGGTGACATTGTCGAGATATGGGAAGGTGGCTCGTAAATCGTATTGGTCAACCATTCGGTCCATCTCCCTTTGGAAGACCAAGACCCCATTCGTGACACCAAAGGGAACCCTTAAAAAGTGGTAGAGTCGCCCATCCGCTTCGAACGCAGTGTACTTTTGGTCACTCATGCGGATGGGGAGCTGGTGGTAGGCGGACTTAAGGTCCACCGTGGAAATAACTTTGTACTGCTCGATCCTGTTAACCAGGTTGGAGATACGGGGGAGACGATACGCTTCCAGCTGCGTAAACCTGTTGATGGTCTGACTGTAATCGATGACCATACGGTTTTTCTCCCCAGTCTTAACCACCAGCAGTTGTGCTCACCAGGGACTGTTGCTAGCCGCTACGACCCCTTCCTTAAGGAGCCTTTGGACGTCGGACCTGATGAAGGTCCGGTCCTGGGCACTGTACCGTCTGCTCCTGCTGGCGACGGGTTTGCAATCTGGGGTGAGGTTCGCAAACAAGGAAGGGGGGTCGACCTTGAGGGACGCGAGGCTGCAAACAGTAAGGGGGGGGGGGATAGGGCCGCCGAATTTAAAAGTTAGGCTCTGCAGGTTTCACTGAAAATCCAGTCCAAGAAGTGCCGGTGCGCAGAGACGGGGCAGGATGAGAAATTTTTAATTTTTAAAAACCCTCCCCTGGACCGTGAGGTCCGCTACGCAGCACCCGGTGATTTGGACGGAGTGCGAACCAGATGCCAGAGCTATTTTGTGCTTTACGGGGTGAACGGGGAGCGCGCAGCGTCTTACCGTGTCGGGGTGGACAAAACTCTCTGTGCTCCCGGAGTCCAGTAGGCAGCTTGTTTCGCGACCGTTGAGGTGGATCTGTGTGGTCACCGTGGTAAGCATGCGGGGCCGTGTCTGGTCCAGTGTCACCGAGGCGAGTCGTGGCAGGAACGCGGAGTCGTCATCCAGGACGGAGTAATCGCTTGCGGGGTCCTCCGTGCAGATCCAAGATGGCGGCGCCCCTCGGCCGCACGTGGTGGGGGATGAACAAGATGGCGGCGCCCTTGGGTCACACGTGGAGTTCGGGGCCCAAAATTCCGGCGCCCGGGGCTCGCACGTGGCGTCGGGGGCCCAAAATGGCGGCGGCCATGGATCACTCGTGGCGGTGGGGGGTGGTCCGCAGGCCGCACGGGGCCCTAGAGGAGTGCAGGGGGGGTCCCCGCGGTCACTTTCTGAAATGGCAGCGACCGACTTGGAGAGGCAGACGGCCGCAAAATGGCCCTTTTTGCCGCAGCTCTTGCAGACTGCGGTGCAGGCCGGGAAGCGCGGGCGGGGGTGCTTGCCCTGCCCGCACAAATAGCAGCGGGGGCCCGTGGGCTTGTCTGGGCGTCCTGCAGCGCAGGTCTAGGGGTCCGAGTCGGCGGGGGTAACGGGGCTGTGCCACGCTGCCCAAGGGGCTGCCGCGCAGCCGGGGGCATACGCGCGCGCGTTGCGGTCAGCGACCTCCAAAGAGGATGCAAGGGTCCGTGCCTCAGTGAGGCTGAGAGCGTCCTTCTCTAACAGTCTCTGCCGTATTTGGGGTGACTGCATGCCCGCCACAAAGGCATCCCTAATCAAGAGTTTGGTGTGCTCCGCAGCAGTGACCTGCGGGCAGCGCAGTTTCTCCCTGGGACAACGAGGGCCCGATAGAATTCATCGAGGGGCTCACTGGGGAATTGTTGCCTTGTTGCCAGGAGGTGTCGCGCGTAGACTTGGTTTACTGGCCTGATGAAGTGTCCTTTTAGGAGATCCATGGCGATATCATAGTCCAGTTCGTCCTCTATCATCGAGTAAACGGCTGTGCCCACGCACGAGTGGAGGATGTGGAGTTTCTGCTCCTTTGTTGGTTGATTTTCTGTGGCAGAGAGGTAGCTGTTGAAGCACACCAGCCAATGTTTAAAAGTTGCTGAGGCGTTTGCAGCATGCGGGCTGATCCGGAGGCATTCTGGCTTAATCCGTAGTTCCATTTTCAAAGTCTAGCGTATTAAATTGATGCACCATCAATTGGACTGAGTCGTAGTAAAGTTCCAAACAACAGGCTTTAATACGCCAGATGTGAGCACGGCAGTGGTCGTACAGAGAAAGGCCGACTGCCAGCCAACACGAGCTCTTATACCCCGCCTTGTAGGCGGAGCTACCAACCTCTCAGCCAATCAGCGGGGAGTCACATGACCAGCCACAACCAATTGGCAGAGAGGCACGTGACTTGCCTGGGCCAATGGGCAGTGAGGCTGCTGTACCAATGGCAGCCTGGTTCTCCGGTAATATGATCTCTCTAACCATACTTCCACAGTCACTACCTTCTACTTGATGCAATTTTACAAGTGTCATTGACATCCCAGAAAAATGTTTGCAGTATTCATCACGGTTAGTAACTTTTCTTTTAATTTGAGTTGGCAGAATACCACACACACTAAAAAGCTGGTACCAGGAATATCTCCATGGAAATGTACCTACCCATTTGCATGTGCTCTGCGAGGTCATCGATGTTGGCATGTTTCTCTGTGTAAACTGATTTGTAACTGTTTATAAAGGCAAGATACGATTTGGGGGTTATATGTGTTCTTCGTCGATATCTGCAAGTTGGAATCAAAATTACTTTTATAATCATACAGAAAGTTCCAACAGATTTCAGCAATAACAAAATATTTGTGAGCAGTGCCAACAATCTTAAAGCCCAGTTATAAATGCCTTTTATTCATGTCCTTTCTACAGTGCTTACTGTTTTTATGGCTTTTTGCTGCAAAGTAATTTGAACAGAGTTATAACCAGTAGAATATGAAAGTTAGTGCAAATCATCAGATCATGTTCTCTTTGCAGGATTTTCCTCTTCTATGTTATTGCTTCTAAAAGGATCCATCATTCCAGTAACCTTTTAAATTGCTTATTGTACCTTTTAAATCATTTCTGCACTTGGTCACCAAACCTCCCTGTTACTCCTCAAACCTCCCGGCTACTCTGCAAACACCCGGCTACTCCCCAAACCTCCCGGCTACTCCGCAAACCTCCCGTCCACTCCGCAAACCACCCTGTTCATCCCCAAACCTCCCTGCTCATCCCCAAACCTCCCTGTTCATCCCCAAACCTCCCTGCTCATCGCCAAACCTCCCTGCTCCTCCCCAAACCTCCATGTTCATTGCCGAACCTCCCTGCTCATCGCTAAACCTCCCTGCTCATCACCAAACTTCCCTGCTCCTCCCCAAACCTCCCTGCTCCTCCCCGAACCTCCCTGCTCATCGCCAAACCTCCCTGCTCATCGCCAAACCTTCCTGCTCCTCGCCAAACCTCCCTGCTCCTCGCCAAACCTCCCTGCTCCTCCCCAAACTTCCCTGCTCATCCCCGAACGTCCCTGCTCATCGCCAAACCTCCCTGCTCATCGCCAAACCTCCATGCTCCTCCCCAAACCTCCCTGCTCATCGCCAAACCTCCCTGCTCCTCCCCAAACCTCCCTGCTCTTCCCCGAACCTCCCTGCTCTTGCCCGAACCTCCCTGCTCCTCCCCGAACCTCCCAGCTCTTCCCCGAACCTCCCTGCTCCTCCCCGAACCTCTCTGCTCATCGCCAAACATACCTGCTCCTCGCCAAACCTCCCTGCTCTTCCTCAAACATTCCTGCTCCTCCCCAAACCTCCCTGCTCCGCCCCAAACCTCCCTGCTCATTCCCGAACCTCCCTGCTCAGCGCCGAACCTCCCTACTCCTCCCCAAACCTCCCTGCTCATCCCCGAACCTCCCTGCTCAGCGCCGAACCTCCCTACTCCTCCCAAAACCTCCCTGCTCATCCCCAAACCTCCCTGCTCATCGCCAAACCTCCCTGCTCCACCCCAAACCTCCCTGCTCATCGCCAAACATCCCTGCTCCTCCCCAAACCTCCCTGCTCTTCCTCAAACCTCCCTGCTAATCGCCAAACCTCCCTGCTCCTCCCCAAACCTCCCTGCACTTCCCCAAACCTCCCTGCTCTTCCCCAAACCTCCCTGCTCATCGCCAAACCTCCCTGCTCCTCCCCAAACCTCCCTGCTCTTCCCCAAACCTCCCTGCTCATCGCCAAACCTCCCTGCTCATCGCCAAACCTCCCTGCTCCTCCCCAAACCTCCCTGCTCTTCCCCAAACCTCCCTGCTCACCGCCAAACCTCCCAGCTCCTCCCCAAACCTCCCTGCTCCTCCCCAAACCTCCCTGCTCCTCCCCAAACCTCCCTGCTCCTCCCCGAACCTCCCTGCTCATCGCCAAACCTCCCTGCTCATCGCCAAACCTTCCTGCTCATCGGCAAACCTCCCTGCTCCTCCCCAAACCTCCCTGCTCATCGCCAAACCTCCCTGCTCCTCCCCAAACCTCCCTGCTCGTCCCCAAACCTCCCTGCTCATCCCCGAACCTCCCTGCTCTTCCCCAAACCTCCCTGCTCCTCCCCGAACCTCCCTGCTCATCGCCAAACCTCCCTGCTCCTCGCCAAACCTCCCTGCTCCTCTCCAAACCTTCCTGCTCCTCCCCAAACCTCCCTGCTCCGCCCCAAACCTCCCTGCTCATCCCCGAACCTCCCTACTCAGCGCCGAACCTCCCTACTCCTCCCCAAACCTCCCTGCTCATCCCCAAACTTCCCTGCTCATCCCCAAACCTCCCTGCTCCACCCCAAACCTCCCTGCTCATCGCCAAACCTCCCTTCTCCTCCCCGAACCTCCCGGCTACTCCCCAAACCTCCCTGCTCCTCCCCAAACCTCCCTGCTCATCGCCAAACCTCCCTGCTCCTCCCCAAACCTCCCTGCTCTTCCCCGAACCTCCCTGCTCTTCCCCGAACCTCCCTGCTCCTCCCCGAACCTCCCTGCTCATCGCCGAACCTCCCTGCTCATCGCCAAACCTCCCAGCTCCTCCCCAAACCTCCCTGCTCATCGCCAAACCTCCCTTCTCCTCCCCGAACCTCCCGGCTACTCCCCAAACCTCCCTGCTCCTCCCCAAACCTCCCTGCTCATCGCCAAACCTCCCTGCTCCTCCCCAAACCTCCCTGCTCTTCCCCAAACCTCCCTGCTCATCGCCGAACCTCCCTGCTCTTCCCCGAACCTCCCTGCTCCTCCCCGAACCTCCCTGCTCATCGCCGAACCTCCCTGCTCATCGCCAAACTTCCCAGCTCCTCCCCAAACCTCCCTGCTCCTCCCCAAACCTCGTTGCTCCTCCCCAAACCTCCCTGCTACTCCCCAAACCTCCCGGCTACTCCCCAAACCTCCCTGCACCTCCCCAAACCGGCTGGCTACTCCCAAACATCCCGGCTACTGCCCAAAACTTGCTGCTACTTACCACACCTCCCGGCTACTCCACAGACCTCCCGGCTACTCCCCAAACCCCCCGGCTACTCCACAAACCTCGTTGCTACTCACCACACCTCCCGAAACGTACTCCCCAAACGTTGCTGTTACTCCCCAAACATCCTGGCTGTTCACCAAACCTCGCTGTTACTCCCCAAACCTCCCTGCACGTCCCCAAACCTGCTGGCTACTCCCAAACATCCCGGCTACTCCCCAAACCTCCCGGCTGCTCCCCAGACCTCCCGGCTACTCCCCAAACCTCCCGGCTGCTCCCCAGACCTCCCGGCTGCTCCCCAGACCTCCCGGCTACTCCCCAAACCTCGCTGCTACTCCCCAAACCTCCCGGCTACTCCCCAAACCTCCCGGCTACTCCCCAAAACTCGCTGCTACTTACCACACCTCCTGGCTACTCCCCAAACATCCTGGCTAATCACCAAACCTCGCTGTTACTCCCCACACCTCCCTGCACCTCCCCAAACCGGCTGGCTACTCCCAAACATCCCGGCTACTGCCCAGAACTTGCTGATACTCACCACATCTCCCGGCTACTCCACAGACCTCCCGGCTACTCCCCAAACCCCCCGGCTACTCCCCAAACTTCGCTGCTACTCACCACATTTCCCGGCTACTCCCCAAACATTGCTGTTACTCCCCAAACATCCTGGCTAATTACCAAACCTCGCTGTTACTCCCCAAACCTCCCTGCACCTCCCCAAACCTGCTGGCTACTCCCAAACATCCCGGCTACTGCCCAAACCTCCCGGCTGCTCCCCAAACCTCCCGGCTACTCCCCAAACCTCCCGGCTGCTCCCCAGACCTCCCGGCTGCTCCCCAGACCTCCCGGCTACTCCCCAAATCTCCCGGCTACTCCCCAAACCTCCCGGCTACTCCCCAAACCTCCCGGCTGCTCCCCAGACCTCCCGGCTACTCCCCAAACCCCCCGGCTACTCCCCAAACCTCGCTGCTACTCCCCAAACCTCCCGGCTACTCCCCAAACCTTCCGGCTGCTCCCCAGACCTCCCGGCTGCTCCCCAGACCTCCCGGCTACTCCCCAAACCTCCCGGCTACTCCCCAAACCTCGCTGCTAGTTACCACACCTCCCGGCTACTCCCCAAACATTGCTGTTACTCCCAAACATCCTGGCTAATCACCAAACCTCGCTGTTACTCCCCAAACCTCCCTGCACCTCCCCAAACCTGCTGGCTACTCCCAAACATCCCGGCTACTCCCCAAACCTCCCGGCTGCTCCCCAGACCTCCCGGCTACTCCCCAAACCTCCCGGCTGCTCCCCAGACCTCCCGGCTGCTCCCCAGACCTCCCGGCTACTCCCCAAACCTCGCTGCTACTCCCCAAACCTCCCGGCTACTCCTCAAACCTCCCGGCTACTCCCCAAACCTCGCTGCTACTTACCACACCTCCCGGCTACTCCCCAAACATTGCTGTTACTCCCCAAACATCCTGGCTAATCACCAAACCTCGCTGTTACTCCCCAAACCTCCCTGCACCTCCCCAAACCTGCTGGCTACTCCCAAACATCCCGGCTACTGCCCAAACCTCCCGGCTGCTCCCCAAACCTCCCGGCTACTCCCCAAACCTCCCGGCTGCTCCCCAGACCTCCCGGCTGCTCCCCAGACCTCCCGGCTACTCCCCAAATCTCCCGGCTACTCCCCAAACCTCCCGGCTACTCCCCAAATCTCCCGGCTGCTCCCCAGACCTCCCGGCTACTCCCCAAACCCCCCGGCTACTCCCCAAACCTCGCTGCTACTCCCCAAACCTCCCGGCTACTCCCCAAACCTCCTGGCTGCTCCCCAGACCTCCCGGCTGCTCCCCAGACCTCCCGGCTACTCCCCAAACCTCCCGGCTACTCCCCAAACCTCGCTGCTACTTACCACACCTCCCGGCTACTCCCCAAACATTGCTGTTACTCCCCAAACATCCTGGCTAATCACCAACCTCGCTGTTACTCCCCAAACCTCCCTGCACCTCCCCAAACCGGCTGGCTACTCCCAAACATCCCGGCTGCTGCCCAAAACTTGCTGCTACTCCCCAAACCTCCCGGCTACTCCACAGTTCCAAGCTTCTCGCTGTTGAGAAAATACTTCAATTACTACTTCTTCGAGCCAAAATGAATGACCTCACAGCTTTCCCACATTGAACACCATCAACTTTTTTCCCCCAAGTCATTAGATACTCAACTAATGATGAATTAAATTGAATCAACACTGCAACTTTCTGCTTCCATGTTCTTGATTTACTGTGCAACCTAACATGGAGCCATGAACAAACATAGAAAATATGGCTCTCTGACCCAGACCCATTGGTCTCTGAATGGATGTACGCTCGAGGTAGCCCAGAAGACGTGCTGAGGGATGCCCATGAATACCAAACAGCATGGTAGCACAGTGGTTATCACAGTTGCTTCACAGCTCCAGGATCCCAGGTTCAATTACTGGCTTGGGCCACTGTCTCCATATGTGCCTGGGTTTCCTCTGGGTGCTACGATTTCATCCCGCAGTCCAAAGATGTGCAGATTAGGTGGACTGGCCATGATAAATTGCTTCTGGTATCCAAAAAGATTAGGTGGGTTATTGGGTACAGAGATAGGGGGAAGCCTGGGCTTAAGTAGGGTGCTCTTTCCAAGGGCCGATGCAGACTCGATGGGCTGAATGGCCTCCTTCTGCTCTGTAAATTCCATGGGCGCGATTCTCCGCTCCCGGGAAAAATCGTGAAGGCCGTCGTGAACTCGGCCGAGTTTCACGACGGCCTCGGAGCCCGCTCCTCTCACCGAATACACCCCCACCCGGGGGCCTGGGGTGGCGCTCCATTATTCTCGGCCGCCGGGCCTTGACGCGATGACGGCGCCTATGTGACGTCAGCCGCGCATGCGCAGGCTGGCCGGCTCCAACCTGCGCATGCGCGGCTGACGTCACGACGCTGGCAGCTCGAACCCGCGCATGCGCGCTGGCCGTCTTTCCCCTCAGCTACCCCGCAAGACGTGGTGGCTTGATCTTGCGGGGCGGCAGAGGGAACATAGTGCATCCGATTGAGACGCCGGCCCGACGATCGGTGGGCACTGATCGCGGGCCTGTCCCCTCCCGAGCACAGTCGTGGTGCTCATTCCCCACCAGGCCCCCTACAAGCCCCAAAACGGGCATCTCATGGCGATTTCACGACGGCAGCGACCAGCTGTGGTTGCCGCCGTCGTGAAACGGTCGTGAATGGCAGGCCGCTCGGCTCATCCGGGTCGGAGAATCGCCGGTCGCCGTGAAAAATGGCGAGCGGCGATTCTTCCGAGCGGGGGGTGGGAGAATCGCGAGGGGCGCCAGGGGGTCGTGAAATTAGTCGGGGGGCCCTCCCACAATTCTCCCACCCGGCGTGGGGAGCGGAGAATCGCGCCCACTGTGTCTGACTTAGATGTCGATAAAGTGAGAAGTTGAGAATTTGGTTCAGGTCAGAATTCAGGCGAGAGGGGCAAAGAGATGCTCCTTTTTACAGCCTCCAGTAGTTGGTAGTTTTCTTCCTTGTCTCCATGCTAGGTGAGTGCAACTTTCGATGACCTCAACTGTGTAAGTTATTAACTAATTGACTAGTTCAATGGCAGAGCTGGTGGTGTCCTGTAATCCCAGGCAATCATCTCCACAGAAAGTGTCTGCAGCTCAGGCAACTTTGTCTCAGAGCTAGTGAGCTGCAGTCTGAGTTGCGGACAATGTGGGGCATCAGAGAGGGATGAGTTACCGGGACACTTTGTTTCAGGAATCCCCTTTAATAGGCACACAGGAGTGCAAACCAAGTAAAAATAAGAAAAAAGTTTTATTTACAGCAGTATATTTACACTCCCCCGTAGACCCCTACTGGGTGCTTCTCTGGTTGATGCCTTTCTGGCTGACCTTATATACACTGGGTAATTGAGATACTCGCCCCTAGTGGGGGAGCTCGGAATCCACAAGGAGCATGGGGAAGACAAGCATTCCCACCCAGAGGCACCCTGTGGGATATTACACCCCACTTAGGTTAGGCAGGCATTTAGAGTTGGTCAATGGTCAGGGACAGGAGGTAAGGGAGCCAGCATGTCGTGATGGAGGAACTGCAGCCACTGACTTTGTGTGATGAAGGAAAGGACTGCAAGGTGGATGAGTGGACAGGTCACAGCACCGTGATGAAAGATGTTATTAAAGTGGGGGGAACAAAGAAGAATGTGGTAGTGATGGGAGACAGCATAGTCACAAGAATATGGTTCCAGACAACTTGTGGAGGAGGACACCCGCTCCTGGTGGACGTGAAGGTCACTGCAGCATAAAACCTTTACGCCATCGGGTCTTTCCAGAGCTTTGGGGTGACCTGTGTGGCATATCGCAATCTTCAGCCCACAGGTGGGGTGAGAGTGCACATGGACAGGAGGGCTAGGAACAGCTTCATTGCCTCCTACTTCATGGAGTAGGACCAGCATGTTGTCCAACATCACAGCGCCTCGGCTGCCCCCCCAGGGCTTCGTGACCCCTCTGCAACCGGGAGATGAAGGTTTCAGAGACCTTACCCACCAGGGTTCTGGAGCTGGGGAGACCTGTTGCCCGGTCAATGCAGGAGGGTGATGATGACTCTCTATGAGGAATGGTCTGTGATGCTCCTCAGCTATTGCTTATGTCTGACTCTTGTCTGTCTGCTGCCAAGTAGAGTCAGAGCTTGCAAAAACGCAGCTGCTCCCACGTTCACATCACATGACTCCACATGTCACATCTTGAACTGATGCAGACCCTGAAGTGTAGGTGCACCCACCTCTTAGTGGGGCATTCCAGGATTTTGACACATCAACATTGAAGGAATAGTGATATCGTTTCAAGTCAGGATGGTGAGTGACTTGGAGGGGAACTTCCACTTAATTGTGTTGCTGCTGTTGTCCTTTTGAGATGGTAGGGGTCGTGGGTTTGGAAGGTGCTGTCGAAGGAACCTTGGTGAGTTACTACAGTGCATCTTGTAGATGGTGCACACGGCTGCCACTGTTCGTCGGTGGTGGAGAGGCGAATTTTGTTTTTCCAATTAAGGGGCAATTTAGCGTGGCCAATCCACCTAGCCAGCACATCTTTGTGGGGGTGAGGCCCACGCAGACATGGGGAGAATGTGCAAACTCCACATGGATAGTGACCCAGGGCCGGGATTGAACCCGGGTCCTCGGTGCCGTGAGGCAGCAATGCTAACCATTGCCCCACCGCGCTGCCTTCCAGGAAGTAAATGTTTGTGGAAGGGATAGCAACGAAGTGGGCCGTTATGTCCTGGATGTTGTTGACCTTCTTGACTGTTGTAGCTGCACTCATCCAGGCAAGTGGAGAGTATTCCATTACACTCCTGACTTGAAATGAAATTAAATGAAATAAAAATTGCTTATTGTCACAAGTAGGCTTCAAATTAAGTGACTGTGAAAAGCCCCTCGTCACCACATTATGGCGCCTGTTCGGGGAGGCCGGTATGGGAATTAAACCCGCGCTGCTGGCCTGCCATGGTCTGCTTTAAAAGCCAGCTATTTAGCCCTGTGCTAAACATGGCCGGGTTTCTCCCCCACCTGACGGGGCGGGAGGTGCCGCGGGATGGAGTGACGTGAACAACTCCGGCGTCGGGCCGCCCCAAACCTTGGCCGGGATTCTCCCCTACCCGGCGGGCGGGGGTCCTGGCGGGATGGAGTGGCATGAACCACTCCGGCATCAGGCTGCCCCAAAAGGTGCGGATTTCTCTGCACCTTTAGGGGCCAAGCCCTAACCTTGAGGGGCTAGGCCCGCACCGGACTGGTTGGCGCCCCGCCGGCCGGCGGGAAAGGCCTTTGGCGCCACACCGGCCTGGGCCGAAGGGACTTCACTGGCCAGTGGAAGTCTGCGCATGCGCCGGAGTGCTGACACCATCCTTGCGCATGCGCAGGGGAGGGGGCACTTCCATGTCCGCCATCGTGAAGACTATGGCGAATGCGGAGGAAAAGAGTGCCCCCACGGCACAGGTCCGCCCAACGATCGGTGGGCCCTGATCGCGGGCCAGGCCATCGTGGGGGCACCCCCCGGGGCCAGATCGCCACACCCCCCCAGGACCCCGGAGCCCACCCGCGATGCCTGGTCACGCCGGTAAGGCAGGTGGCTTGATTCCCGCCGGCGGGACCGGCATGACAGCAGCGGGACTTCTGCCCATCGCGGGCCAGAGAATCGGCGGGGGTGGGCGCCGACAGGCGTGGCGTGATTCCCGCCCCCGCCGAATCTCTGGTGCCGGAGTCTTCGGGAGACCCGGCGGGGGGTCGGAGAATCCCGCCCCATGTGTCTTGCAGATAGTGTACAGGATTTGGGGAGTCAGGAGGTGAGTTACTATATTTGTACCCTGGTTCGATTTCACCATTTGTTCAAAAGCAAAACTGCCAGATTATCCAAGTTCACTCGCCTCTGTATCTACTATTTTGAAATGTCATCAATAAATTCATCAACACTTATCAGAACATACCTCTGGAAATAGTCCTCACACGTTTGATAGACCCTGTCATGAAAAACACCCATCGTTGCCACAAGTTGGGTCTTGACCTCAACTGAGCAAGCAATGTAGAAACCAGAGAGGAAATAGTTCGAGACAGCAACCAACGCCTCTCTAGGCCAGCTACTGAACCAATCCATAGTGCATCCAGAGATCAGACCAGGGAACTTCAGAGCACGTGATCGAAACTTTTCACCAACCTAACGTCAAAACAAACAGAACAGTTGGCTTAGAAATGTGCATTAAAACATAAATTTTTAAAAATCAACCAGCCACCTTATAATGATATAAATGGAAAACATACTGTGGATGTTGGATATCTGAAATATAAATAAAGGTTACTGGAAATACTTAGCAGGTTAGGCAGCCCATGTGGGTGTGTAAAACAGGGAGCAAATTGAGTTAAAGCCCAGAAAAACATGTCATCAAGGCTCAAGTGTCATGTGTGTCCCTTTAGAAAAGGTTTTGTTTTACCACATGGCTTGCAGCACGGCATCAGTCATGTCATTTGTGGGCGGAGCTGGGCTGTGGCTGTCAGGTGAGAGGGGGTTTAGTGTTTTGGTTTCATTTTTGGTTTGTTCATTTCGATTGCAGAAGAAGAAGCACTGTGTTAAGCTGTGGGAAGTTTCCCTGTTTTCTCGGTTTTATTTTAAAGCTGTTCCAGTGAACTTAAAGCACATTGGGTGGGGCAAACTGCCTTGGTAACCTTAAAGCGAGAGTTGCTTTCCAGAAGGAGTTTAAATCTGCTGGTTGGAAACTGGAGCAGAATCTCAGGGACTAGCTAAGATAGACTGGGAGCAAAGTCTCTATGGTGGACCAGTTGAGGAACAGTGGAGGACCTTCCAAGCGATTTTTCACAGAGCTCAGCAAAGGTTTATACCAACAAAAAGGAAGGACGGTAGAAAGAGGGAAAATCGACCGTGGATATCTAAGGAAATAAGGGAGAGTATCAAATTGAAGGAAAAAGCATACAAAGTGCCAAAGATTGGTGGGAGACTAGAGGACTGGGAAGTCTTTAGGGGGCAACAGAAAGCTACTAAAAAAGCAATAAAGAAGAGTAAGATAGAGTATGAGAGTAAACTTGCTCAGAATATAAAAACAGACAGTAAAAGTTTTTGCAAATATATAAAACAAAAAAGAGTGGCTAAGGTAAATATTGGTCCTTTAGAGTATGAGAAGGGAGTTTTAATAATGGGAGGTGAGGAAATGGCTGAGAAACTGAACAGGTTTTTTGGGTCGGTCTTCACAGTGGAAGACACAAATAAAATGCCAGTGACTGATAGAAATGAGGCTATGACAGGTTAGGACCTTGAGAGGATTGTTATCACTAAGGAGGTAGTGATGGGCAAGCTAATGGGGCTAAAGGTAGACAAGTCTCCAGGCTCTGATAGAATGCATCCCAGAGTGCTAAAAGAGATGGCTCGGGAAATTGCAGATGCACTAGTGATGATTTACCAAAATTCACTAGACTCTGGGGTGGTCCCGGTGGATTGGAAATTAGCAAACGTGACACCGCTGTTTAAAAAAGGAGGTAGGCAGAGAGCAGGAAATTATAGACCAGTGAGCTTAACTTCGGTAGTAGGGAAGATGCTGGAATCTATCATCAAGGAAGAAATAGCGAGGCATCTGGATAGAAATTGTCCCATTGGGCAGACGCAGCATGGGTTTGTAAAAGGCAGGTCATGCCTAACTAATTTCGTGGAATTTTTTGAGGACATTACCAGTGCAGTAGATAACGGGGAGCCAATGGATGTGGTATATCTGGATTTCCAGAAAGCATTTTACAAGGTGCCACACAAAAGGTTGCTGCATAAGATAAAGATGCATGGCATTAAGGGTAAAATAGTAGCATGGATAGAGGATTGGTTAATTAATAGAAAGCAAAGAGTGGGGATTCATGGGTGTTTCTCTGGTTGGCAATCAGTAGCTAGTGGTGTCCCTTAGGGATCCGTGTTGGGCCCACAATTGTTCACAATTTACATAGATGATTTGGAGTTGGGGACCAAGGGCAATGTGTCCAAGTTTGCAGATGACACTAAGATCAGTGGTAAAGCGAAAAGTACAGAGGATACTGGAAGTCTGCAGAGGGATTTGGATAGGTTAAGTGAATGGGCTAGGGTCTGGCAGATGAAATACAATGTTGACAAATGTGAGGTTATCCATTTTGGTAGGAATAACAGCAAACGGGATTATTATTTAAACAATAAAATATTAAAGCATGCCGCTGTGCAGAGAAACCTGGGTGTGCTAGTGCATGAGTCACAGAACGTTGGTTTACAGATGCAACAGGTGATTAAGAAGGTAAATGGAATTTTGTCCTTCATTGCTAGAGGGATGGAGTTTAAGACTAGAGAGGTTATGTTGCAATTGTATAAGGTGTTTGTGAGGCCACACCTGGTGTATTGTGTTCAGTTTTGGTCTCCTTACGTGAGAAAGGACGTACTGGCACTGGAGAATGTGCAGAGGAGATTCACTAGGTTAATCCCAGAGCTGAAGGGGTTGGATTGTGAGGAAAGGTTGAGTAGACTGGGACTGTACTCGTTGGAATTTAGAAGGATGAGGGGGGATCTTATAGAAACATTTAAAATTATGAAGGGAATAGATAGGATAGATGCGGGCAGGTTGTTTCCACTGGCGGGTGAAAGCAGAACTAGGGGGCATAGCCTCAAAATAAGGGGAAGTAGATTTAGGACTGAGTTTAGGAGGAACTTCTTCACCTGCCCAGTGAAGCAGTTGATGCTCCTTCATTAAATGTTTTCAAGATAAAGATAGATAGTTTTTTGAAGAATAAAAGAGTAAAGGGTTATAGTGTTTGGGCTGGAAAGTGGAGCTGAGTCCACAAAAGATCAGCCATGATCTCATTGAATGGCGGAGCAGGCTCTCGGGGCCAGGTGGCCTACTCCTGCTCCTAGTTCTTATGTTCTTATTGCAGTGTGTTGGGCCACACCCTTGAAAGGGGTTTTGGTTTATTGAATTTTGCATTGAATTGGAACAGCTCAGGGATTCATTGAGAGTTATATCCATAGATTACTGTCGCTGTTGTGTTTTTTCATGTTTGTAATTGATAAATTCTTGCTATGTCTTTTATATATTGTCATGTGACAGTACCTTTAATAAATAGGAGTTTATAAATGGGTGTGTATATAAATATCTGTAGTGAGAGTACCTTTAAGAAATGGTGTTTATTACTGCAGTGATGTCAGCGAGTGGGTGGAGCTGGGCTGTCTGTCAGCTTTTTACTTTCGTTTTAGGCTGTTTGCTGCATGGTGTGTTTTAGTTTCGTTTTCAGAGCTGGATAGCTACTGTCACAGCCAGAAAGTGTATGAATCTCTCTCTGTAATCTAAAGACTGTAAATCGATCCTGGTGATTTAAAACTAATAACAGTCGTGACTTTAACCAGATGTGCTTCTGGTAAAAGGTATTTTAAGTCTTATGGATGTTAGAAGGAAAGCTTAAAGGATTACTTAGTGTTGTATTCTTTGGGGGTGTATTTGAATTAATGGTTGCTAAGATGTTCACTGTATGTTTTAAAAAGGTTAACTTGAGTTCATAGAATAAACATTGTTTTGCTTAAAAGAATACTTTTCCATTTCTGCTCTACCACACCTGTAGAGTGGGCCGTGTGTTCCCCATACCACAATCTAGTAAAAGTTGTGGGTCAGGTGAACTCCATGATACACTTTGGGGTTCTCTAAACCCTGGCCCATAACAATATGTTAACTACATTCTAAGAATAAACTTTGTTTTTATAAAAGTGCCTAGGAAGTCTGATGAATCAGACCTGAAGTCAAAGCTCTTATGCTCGTCCTAGTCAAATTCAACATAAAAGTTACAGGTCAGGTGAGCTTCATAATACACTTTGGAGTTTCTAAGCCAGATACTTATTTTTTGAAATCTCAATACTTGAGCAAAATCCAAATCAGACCCACCCACTTCTGGGCTTGAAGCTGGATAAATGGTCACCAGCTATCCCAAAAGCATCGGGCTGGTAATGTAAATACTTTAATAATGCTTTATAGGTTTAACATTAAAAATGGACAAATCCAATCTGGCCCATCAGTCTGCTCTCAGTTATCAGATAAACGATGGAAAGTAGTTAATAGTGTTACCAAGCAGAACTTACTCAGAGATAACCTTCTCACCAATGCTCAATTTGGGTTCAACAGGGCCATTCAGCTCCAGTGCACACTACAGCCCGAGTTCAGACATGGAGAAATGAGCTGAATCCAGAGCTGAGCTGAGAGTAACTGTGCAAAATTGAAGTCAATGGGAATCAGGGGGAAAAAAAAAAGATTCTCTGGCTGGAGCAATAGTTAACACAATGGGTCCATTTCAAATTTTCAGGCAGTAAGTAGTGGGGTGCCACAGGGATCGGTGCTGGGACCCCAGCTATTCACAATATATATATTTTTTAAAAAAAATAATTTTTATTGAAAAAGTTTGAATTTATACAACAACATCAAACCATACTAAAATACCAACGATAACAGTAATAACAACAATCATGAACCTTCGCCCCTGCTCAATGAACAACCCAACATATTAACAACAACTTAAGTTAACCCAGTGTTAAGTTACATAACCATAGTGAAAAAAATATAGAAACTATAGTTAGGAACACCCCCCCTTGCCCCCCCCCCTCTCCTCCGACCACCCCCCCCCCCCCCCCCCCCCCCCCCCCCCCCCCCCCCCCCCCCCCCCCCCCCCCTCCCCTGGGTTGCTGCTGCTATTGACCAAGATACCTATCTTTGAGCCAGGAAGTCCAGAAAAGGCTGCCACCGTTTATAGAACCCTTGTACTGATCCTCTCAGGGCAAATTTAACCCTTTCCAACTTTATAAATCCCGCCATGTCATTGACCCAGGTCTCCACACTTCGGGGCCTTGCATCCTTCCACTGTAGCAAGATCCTCCGCCGGGCTACTAGGGACACAAAGGCCAGAACACAGGCCTCTTTCGCCTCCTGCACTCCCTGCTCCACCACAACTCCGAAAATCGCGAGTCCCCACCCTGGTTTGACCCTGGATCCAACCACCCTCGACACCGTCCCCGCCGCCCCCTTCCAGAATTCTTCCAGTGCCGGACATGCCCAGAACATATGGGCGTGGTTCGCTGGACTCCCCGAACATCTGGTGCACCTGTCCTCACCCCCAAAGAACCTACTCATCCTAGTCCCGGACATGTGGGCCCGGTGCAGCACCTTAAATTGGCTATTCACAATATATATTAATGATTTGGATGAGTGAACAAAATGTAACATCACAAAGTTTGCAGATGATACCAAGTTAGGTGGGAGGGTGAATAGTGACGAGGATGCAGAGATTCTACAGCACGATTTGGACAGATTAGGCAAGTGGACAAATCAATGGCAGATGCAGTATCATTGTTCTCCCTGTGTCTGGGTGGGTTTCTACCGGGTGCTCCGGTTTCCTCCCACAGTCCAAAGACTGTGTTAGGTGGATTGGTCACGCTAAATTGCCCTTAGTGTTCAAAAAGGTTAGGAGGGGTTATTGGGTGAGAGGGATAGGGTGGAAGTGAGGGCTGAAGTGAGTTGGTGCAGACTCGATGGGCTGAATGGCCTCCTTCTGCACTGTATGTTCTTTGTTCTATTTGGATAAGTGTGAGGTTATTCACTTTGAAAGCAAAAACAGGAAGGCAGATTACTACCTGAACGGTTGTAAATTGGGCGAGGAGAATGTACAACAGGGTGTCCTTGTGCACCATTCACTGAAGGTAAGCATGCAGGTGCAGCAGGCGGTAAAGAAGGCTAATGGTATGTTGACCTTCATTGTGAAATGAAATGAAATGAAATGAAAATCGCTTATTGTCACGAGTAGGCTTCAATGAAGTTACTGTGAAAAGCCCCTAGTCGCCACATTCCGGCACCTGTCCGGGGAAGCTGGTACGGGAATTGTGAGAGGTTTCGAGTACAGGAGCAGGGATGTGTTGCTGCAATTGTACAGGGTCTTGGTGAGGCCACACCTGGAGTATTGTGTGCAGTTTTGGTCTCCTTTTCTGAGGAAGGATGTTCTTGCTCTCGAGGGAGTGCAGCGAAGGTTTACCAGACTGATTCCAGGGATGGCGGGACTGTCATATGAGGAGAGATTGACTAGGTTGGGATTGTTCCCGCTGGAGTTCAGAAGAATGAGGAGAGATCTCATAGAGACTTATAAAATTCTAACAGGATTAGACAGGGTAGATGCAGGGAAGATGTTCCTAATGGTGGGTGTGTCCAGAACCAGGGGTCACAGTCTGAGGATTCAGGGTAAACCATTTCGGGCAGAGTTAAGGAGACACTTCTTCACACAGAGTGGTGAGACTGTGGAGTTCATTACCACAGGAAGTAGTTGATGCTGAAACATTGAATATATTCAAGAGGCGACTGGATATAGCACTTGGGGCAAGTGGGATGAAAGGCTATGGGGAGAAAGCAGGATTAGTCTATTGAGTTGGATGATCAGCCATGATTTTAATAAATGACAGAGCAGGCTTGAAGGGCCAAAAGGCCTCTTCCTGCTCCTATCTTCTATGTAACACAATGGAAGATGGCTTTGGTTGCTGGAGTCCAGTAATCTTAGCTCAAGACATTGTTGTAGGAGCTCCTCCTGTCTTGGCCCAACCATCTCCAAATATTTCATCAATGACTTTCCCTCCATCATGTCAGAAATGGGGAAAGTTTCTGATGGTTGCAGTTCTCAATTCTATTCAAAACTTCTCAGACAATGAGCATGTCTAGCCCTATGCAATAAGGCTTGGACAGTCTTCAGGCTATGTGGCAAATACTATTCCCAGATTCGGGACTGCAGGCTGCTAATTCATGGAGCCACTGCAACTCCTTTGAGGCACTGGTGCGATTTAACTGGACAAGTTCTCAGTGTCATATCGGGCACGATTTCCGGGAGCTCACCAACACTGGCCCGGCGAGACAGTGACCCATATCTAACAGCACTTAGTGCCGGAGGTGATCCCCCACGAGCTCCATGCAGCTGGTTCGTTGAAATGATGCCCGGCAGCTCCTGGCTAACAAAGGGGAGCTGCACATAAACACTTCCTCCGAAGACACTTCAGTCAGCCTGCAGCCATACCCCGCCAAGACTTGCTCCATGCTTTGGAAATGCCAACCTGCTGCTGCCCTGGATGCGAGAAGGGACACCAAGGAGGTCGGAGGACCAGCCATAGGGTCGCCAATGCCACCTGGGGGGCAGTGGCAGCAGCCATCAGTGAGAGAAGCTTGATCAGGAGGACCAATGAGCAATGTTGGAAGATGACCAACAACCTCCACCAGACCGCATGGCTAAGTTGACACCGGCCCCCTGGTAGCAGTCCCACCTGCCACCACCCTGACATTCTCCACCTGCCACCACCCTGCCCCTGCTGAATCTCCGGTGCCGAAGAATTAGGCGGCCGGTGGGGGCGGGATCCATGCCCCCCCCGACGATTCTCTGACCCGGTAGGGGGGGGGGGGTCGGAGAATCCCGCCCTATACATCTAAGAAACATGGCAACACTGAAAAGAGACAGATCTCTATACGAGTCCCTTTTCGCCAATATATCTTAAGACACCTGACATTCACGCAGACACTGAGATCATTAAAGCAAATATTACATCAAATAATACATCAAATTAGCCATTTGTCTGTAGGCAATTAACCAACAACAAGTGATAATTAACAGAAACAGTCCTTGAACGATTAGAAGATTTTATGTATAAAAAGAAGGGCATTTTGGCAGAGAGGTACCTTCTCACTTCCCTGCGGGAGTGTGGGTCAAAGCTCTGTTCTTCAAGCTTGCCTCATCAAACAAAGACCATCATAGTTTTGCAAGTATGTTTCTGTTAAACCTCTTAGAAACGTATTAGAAATTGATAGGAGATACTTTAGGATTTTCCATGTTTTAGGTATCTCATTTTCTTCATAGAAGTTAGTGTGTTAGCAGATAACAAAGGACTGTTAACGGGTTTTATGTTATTAACAGATAGCTAAAGACTGTTAATCAATTTATATTTTTAACTCTGCAATTCTGTATGTATCAATTGAAAGTATTTTACAATAAAAATACTTTTATTAAAAATTATACTGTGCAGACTTACTCTCAAAGTTTAAAATCCTAGGCACTCATTTAGGAAGTCTTAAATGACTAGGACCTAAGAAACGATTTAGTTATGAGTGACGCTTCTGAACTTTTCCCATAAAACTAACTGAGATCTTGTTTAACTGTCTGAGATCCGGAAAAGCATTCTCCCTTCATGAGATCTCATTTGAGTCTCAGCTGAGAAATGGATTTCCCTCTTTTGGTGGGTTAACCTAAATCATAGGTTAGTAATAAAGTATTATCACGTCCGGAATAGCGTAAATCCTTCACACCAGTCGCTAAGGGATGTGTCCCAGTCGCTGAGGGATGTGTCCCAGTCGCTGAGGGAGGTGTCCCAGTCGCTGAGGGATGTGTCCCAGTCGCTGAGGGAGGTGTCCCAGTCGCTGAGGGAGGTGTCCCAGTCGCTGAGGGAGGTGTCCCAGTCGCTGAGGGAGGAGTCCCAGTCGCTGAGGGAGGAGTCCCAGTCGCTGAGGGAGGTGTCCCAGTCACTGAGGGATGTGCCCCAGTCGCTGAGGGGTGTGTCCCAGTCACTGAGGGAGGAGTCCCAGTCGCTGAGGGAGGTGTCCCAGTCGCTGAGGGAGGAGTCCCAGTCGCTGAGGGAGGAGTCCCAGTCGCTGAGGGAGGTGTCCCAGTCACTGAGGGAGGTGTCCCAGTCACTGAGGGAGGAGTCCCAGTCGCTGAGGGAGGTGTCCCAGTCGCTGAGGGAGGTGTCCCAGTCACTGAGGGAGGTGTCCCAGTCACTGAGGGGTGTGTCCCAGTCACTGAGGGATGTGTCCCAGTCGCTGAGGGATGTGTCCCAGTCGCTGAGGGAGGTGTCCCAGTCGCTGAGGGAGGTGTCCCAGTCGCTGAGGGAGGTGTCCCAGTCGCTGAGGGAGGTGTCCCAGTCACTGAGGGAGGTGGCCCAGTCGCTGAGGGAGGTGTCCCAGTCGCTGAGGGAGGAGTCCCAGTCGCTGAGGGAGGTGTCCCAGTCGCTGAGGGATGAGTCCCAGTTGCTGAGGGAGGTGTCCCAGTCGCTGAGGGGTGTGTCCCAGTCGCTGAGTGGTGTGTCCCAGTCACTGAGGGAGGTGTCCCAGTCGCTGAGGGAGGAGTCCCAGTCGCTGAGGGAGGTGTCCCAGTCGCTGAGGGAGGAGTCCCAGTCGCTGAGGGAGGTGTCCCAGTCGCTGAGGGAGGTGTCCCAGTCACTGAGGGAGGTGTCCCAGTCGCTGAGGGAGGTGTCCCAGTCGCTGAGGGATGTGTCCCAGTCGCTGAGGGAGGAGTCCCAGTCGCTGAGGGATGTGTCCCAGTCGCTGAGGGAGGAGTCCCAGTCGCTGAGGGAGGTGTCCCAGTCACTGAGGGAGGTGTCCCAGTCGCTGAGGGAGGTGTCCCAGTCGCTGAGGGAGGAGTCCCAGTCACTGAGGGAGGTGTCCCAGTCGCTGAGGGAGGTGTCCCAGTCACTGAGGGAGGCGTCCCAGTCGCTGAGGGAGGTGTCCCAGTCGCTGAGGGAGGTGTCCCAGTCGCTGAGGGAGGTGGCCCAGTCGCTGAGGGGTGTGTCCCAGTCACTGAGGAAGGTGTCCCAGTCGCTGAGGGAGGAGTCCCAGTCGCTGAGGGAGGTGTCCCAGTCGCTGAGGGAGGAGTCCCAGTCGCTGAGGGAGGTGTCCCAGTCGCTGAGGGAGGTGTCCCAGTCACTGAGGGAGGTGTCCCAGTCGCTGAGGGAGGTGTCCCAGTCGCTGAGGGAGGTGTCCCAGTCGCTGAGGGAGGTGTCCCAGTCGCTGAGGGAGGTGTCCCAGTCGCTGAGGGAGGTGTCCCAGTCGCTGAGGGAGGTGTCCCAGTCGTGAGGGATGTATCCCAGTCACTGAGGGAGGTGTCCCAGTCGCTGAGGGAGTTGGCCCAGTCGCTGAGGGAGGTGTCCCAGTCGCTGAGGGAGGTGTGCCAGTCACTGAGGGATGCGTCCCAGGCACAGGTGGACGTTGCCGAGTCACTGCAGAGCATGTCCCAGTTGCTGAGGGACGCGTCCTTGATACATACAGGTAGACATTGGCGAGGCACTGCAGAGCACGTCGCAGTCATTGAGGGACATGTCCCAGAGGCAGGTGGACATTGGCGAGGCACTGTGGAGCATTGTCCAGTCGTTGAGGAGCTGCGCTGAATGCCAGCCCAGCGCCTTCCACCAGGGTGATGACGGCAGTCTCACCCAAATCCCCCCTTCCTGACCCTGGCACGTCTGAAGGTCAGTGGGCAGAACAGGGTGGCATGGCAATGCCAGTGTAACCGGCAAAGCAGCTGGCCTTCTGGAGAATGCCCACCAGGGTATCGAAGGCCACAGGGCGGGGAATGCAGCAGGCTGCCTCCATCTCCAATGTGCATCCTGGGGACACAGTTTCTGACAGATGTAGTGGCAGACCTCGGAAACCAAAGTTGATCGCTGAGTGGGCACGAGAGGGGATGGGGGTGGGGTGGGGCGGTGCATTACGAGTAGTTGGAGACCATGAGGATTTTGAGTGTGATTTAATAATCTTATTAAAATTAATGTCACAAGTAGGCTTACATAAACGCTGCAATGAAGCTATTGTGAAAAGCCCCTAGTTGCCACACTCAGGCGTCTGTTCGGGTACACGGAGGGAGAATTCAGAATGTCCAATTCACCTCACAAGCACGTCTTGCAGGAGGAAACCAGAGCACCCTGAGGAAACCACACAGTCACGGGCAGAACATGAGACACCGCATAGACAGTGACCCAAGCCGGGAATCGAACCCGGGTCCCTGGCGATGTGAAGAAACAGTGCTAACCACTGTTTTACCGTGCTGCCCATATTACACCTGATACATGCAAAGCCTGTCACGTTATTCCGTACCACAGACTAGCCCTCACCCCCACCTCATGTTGCCCCCAGGGCAGCCCCATAGGTGCCCTCTCACCCCAGACGACCCCTCAGTTGTATGGACACTCTCCAGCACAACCAGTGCCACCTTTTTGGCTGGGATAAGTGTGTGTAAGGAGTGAAATGTGTATGTACGGCTGCAGCTTGTCAGCCTCCTGAGTGTCAATCACGGACCGGTGTATCCTGCACCATTTTTTCAGTAGAATTGAGTGTGTTCCAAGCGGCACTGGTGCTAGCCCCTCAATGGTAGCGGAATCGGTCCAGGTGCAGCACTGTTTTTCTGCCATTAAAGTCCATGGATTCTCCGTTAGCGTCAACATTTAGGGCAGGATTCACCGTTGCTCAACGCCAATATCGTGATCGGCAATCGGGCGGAGAATCCCTTCCGATGCCCAAATCGGGGGCGCCGCCAGTTTTCCATCCTCTGCCGCCTCCGAAATGGTGTCATCGCATATCGCATGCTGTTGGAACACCGTATGCCGTTGGAACGCCGTTAGCCTTTCACCTGAAGGCTCTCCCCTGATGCTCTGCCAACGATGGGCCGTGTTCCTGATTACGCTGTTGATGTTTGGTCTCGGCGTGGCAGCTGCGGACTGCATCCAGTGCCACCACAGTCCGCCAGGAGCCATGCTGCTTCGCCTCCAAATCAGTGAATCCAACCCATAGTCTCAGCAACGGAGAATCCCACCCCTTGTCTTTGTTCATGAATTGCAGAAAGTTGATATGCAGGTACAGCATGTAATCAAAATAGCAAATGGTATGTTCCATTTTATTGCAAAAGGACTGGAGTATAAAAGTAGAGAAGTGTTGTTGCAATTATATAGGGAGATAGTGAGACCACATCTGGAGTATTGTGTCCATTTTGGTCTCCTTATTTTTGTAAGTGTTTGGTGGGACAGACAGGCAGCAGCTGTTGTTTCCCCCAGTTAGCGGGAATTAGCGCCACAATTCAGGCGATGGCCTGTATAATCGCAGGCACTGAGCCCCTGACCACCCTGCCCTGCCCTGACCAGGAGCGCCTCTGACCAATGGTACCCAGCTGCCCCAACCAGGCCTGTCCACCCCGGTGGATCTCCCCCCCCCCCACCCCCGAGCAATGGGGCCGGAGCTCCAGTGCCCCTAGGCTGCAATGCCTGAAATCTAAAATGGCTACTGCTCTCCTCTGATCCCAACAGCAGCTATTGTGCTAGGTTTAGTTTTAAAAAGGAGGGTTAATCAGTACCCATGTGACCTCTCACTGGGGAGTTGGTTAGATCCCGGGAGGCCGTTAGGTAGGGCATCCATCTCGTTAATGAAATGGAGATTGCCGTTTATGGTGATAATTGGTTTCTCACCACGTTCGGGTGGAACTCGGATCCCGCCAATGGAAGCGGACGATTAGATCGCAAACCGATCAGTGTCCAGTGCTGATCGTGGTTTGGGCCTCTCACGCGATCTAACTGCCATGTATAGATCTGCGCCATGGCGTAACACTGCTGTTAATGCTAGACGTATTAGATGCTGTGGTATGAAGAGACAAAGGTTCTGTTCCCCTTTAAATATCAGTGTCAATCATTGAACACTTAACATAAATGAGACAAACAATTGCAATGTCTCTTAACCCATTACTTAACAGTCTCCCCTTCCTTGGAGAAAAAAAACCAATTTGGTGAAAACAAAATTTCAAGAAACTAAAACACACACGTGATTCCCCCCCCCTTTTTTCCCCTGTTTTTTTTTGTTTGGAAGAGGAAAAAAAAACAGTCACAGTAACAAGCGCCCTTCATTAACAATATCCAAAAGTTTCCGTGAACTAGCCCCTCTTTCCGTAAAACAGTCTGACAGTTGATAGCTACTGGCGACCCATTTAATTTTTGTTATTTCCCCTCTGTCCAACATCTGCTTCAAACTTGCAATGTCTATCCGTAACCTCTTCTCATTGACACTTTTTGTAGAGTGCACATTTTCCTACAGGGATTTATTGTCAATGTGACAGTCAATAGGTATATTACCCAAATCCCTATATCCCAAAATTTCTGTCAATATCTGACTTATATAAAAGGCCATATCCACCGCTTCCACTAAGCTTAATGTCTCAGCAGCCAAAGTGCTTTTGACCACTCTCCTTATTTTCTTTATTTCCCACACAAGAGGGCAACATTTACCATTGTTCCCCAAAAGGAAAATTATAAAACGTCCTGCGCTTGAAACTCCATCACATAAATTTGCATAGGACGCATCACTATAAACTATGAGTTTCAAGTGCCTAAGGTCACCTAAAACCGGGAACTTCAAAACACACTCCTGCATTTTTAGTTTGGCCAAAGCTTTATTTGCTCTTATTATGTCTTCCACTTTGGGATCATTCATTTTTGTACTCAACTCTAAGTCATCAAAACTCATGTCCGGTCTAGTCTGCCTACCTAACCAGTTCAGTTGCCCAATTACACTTCGCAGTTGCTCTTTTTCTATCTTTAAAACCATTGCGTCTTTTTGTGAAACCCGGTCACGACTAATTGCTATTGGGCTGATGCTTTCCAAATAAGATTACTGACGTAAAGTTGCCCCGAACTTAGTCTGTCCGATTTCCAGTCCAATATATTTAAATGAACCGGAAGCCTGACTTCCAACCCTGAATTCTTTTCTCAAACCAGAGATTACAAGAGCTTCAAAATCACTAATCCCACCCCACAAAAAATCATCGACATGCATCATGAAGATGCCAGAAATATTTCCTTTATAGTGCCAGTCAAACATTGCAGGATCTGCTTTCAACTGGCAACAGCCTAACTTTAACAAAACTGACCTTACCGAAAAGTACCACACTCTAGATGCATCATTTAATCCATATACACATTTGTTCAACTTCCAGAGTACCCCTTCTGTGTTAGCTGCTTCTTTAGGAGGACGGAGAAAAATGTCTCTCTGGAGCTGACGCCCCTGCAAAAAGGCAGCTTTTATATCTATAGATTTGCATTCCCATGCCTTTGTGGCTAATAGAGCCAAGAAAATCTTTAAAATAACCTTTCCTGCTGCAGGTGAATCTACCCTTAAATCCTGATCTTCTAAGTTTTCTTCAAATCTCCTTGCCACAAGCCTGGCCTTTGCCTTATAAATTCCATCCGGAAGAACCTTTTCTGTGCAAATCCATCTGTGGGATAGAGCTTTTTGTCCCCTATCCGATACTTCCGTGTATACCCCAAATTCACTCCAATTTTTGCTGTTTCGCATCTTTGACAACTTTTTCATCTAATTTATTTGAAGCCACCAAAATCTCATGTGCATGTGGGCTTCTACTCCTATTAGTATTTGTAGTTCCGAGCATGGAACAGGTATCTCCTGTTCCGAGATCTTGATAAACTACGTCCCCTTTCCTGCCTGGTATCTCATTCTGTACTGCTACTGCTTGATCTTTCCCTTCTGTTGTGGGATGTCCATTCAATAGTTCTCGACCTTTTCCTGCGAACCTGTTCACTATCCGATGTACTATCTGAAATGGCACTGCGTTTCTGTGCCCTCCATTTTTGAACTTCGTTTTCCCAATCCATTGTCTTAACTCCCTCCCCTGAATGCTTTACATTCTCCCAATGTTTATACTCTCCAGTGGCCTTCCATGCTCTACCAATAACAGTTGCATCCTTCCATTGACTAGACCCTTCAGGCAGTATGTCACTTTTGTACCAACTTTTGGCAGTTGCCGTTCCGGAAAAATGGCCCGTTCTAATTTATCAGAAGTGTCGTGTTGCTCGACAGAAACCCTGTATTTATCAGTTAACTGGTCCTCATAGTTCTGTAACATGTGCGTACCAGATGACTCTGGTTCATCGTCATGTCTGTCTGCTATGTCTAAATTTGAAAATTTGTAATCGTTACCCATTATTCTTGTGAATGTACCCTAACAGTTTGATTACCATGTTGCAAAATAATTGTTTTGCCATAGAACATAGAATTTACAGTGCAGAAGGAGGCCATTCGGCCCATCGAGTCTGCACCGGCTCTTGGAAAGAGCACCCTACCCAAGGTCAGCACCTCCACCCTATCCCCATAACCCAGTAACCCTACCCAACACTAAGGGCAATTTTGGACACTATGGGCAATTTATCATGGCCAATCCACCTACCCTGCACATCTTTGGACTGTGGGAGGAAACCGGAGCACCCGGAGGAAACCCACGCACACACGAGGAGGATGTGCAGACTCCGCACAGAAAGTGACCCACGCCAGAATCGAACCTGGGACCCTGGAGCTGTGAAGCATTTGTGCTATCCACAATGCTACCGTGCTGCCATCTATGCCTATGATCTTCCCTGGGCCTTTCCATTCATTAGAATTGTCTCTCTTATAGTACACCATGTCTCCTTGCTGAAAAACGGCATCTGATGGCCGTACATTATGTCTTAAAGCTCTGCGAATTCTTTCAGAGTCTTCTGCTTCCAAAAAAGCTTTTCTACCACTATGTAATGCATTTAATTGTTCAGCAAAACCAGAGATAATTGTAGTCCCCTCCCAAGCTGGAGGCTGGTCATCCAAAATGGACGGAATTTTAAGGAATTCTACCAAACACTAATTGATAAGGACTATAGCCCCCAACCATCTGCAATGAATTATTTGCATGTACCGCCCATGCTAAAGCTGAATTGAGCCTGCAGTTTGGTTGATCTGCCAAAATTTTCCGAAGCATGTCATCGATGACAGTAATTTATTTCGCAGACACCATTACTAAATGGGCTTTCTGCAGCCGTGTTCATAACTCTGATATTCATGTTTTCCCACATATCCCTAAACTCATCATTAGCAAATTCTCCCCCATTGTCCGTAAGGAATTTTTCTGGTGGATCCATTCCTGTCCCGATCTATTTTTCCAGGATTTGATCCAGAATTACTCTCTTTTCTTTACTTCGTACAATCATTGAATGGCTAAATCTGGTTGCTAAATCTACAAAATATAAAATAAATATATTATTTGCTTTATCCCAGATCTTGAGGTCCATGGCCACAATGTCGTTAAAATCCCTGGCCAAAGGTAGGGTTACTATCGGTCATGCTGGTGTCCTTCTGTCCTTCCTACAAACTTCACAGCGATCACTAACCTGTTCTATCCGTTTAGTATAGTCATCATCCCTTAGCCCTGCATACTTTAAGAAATATTTCAGCCTCCGAGGAGACAGATGTGCAAATTGCCTACGCAGTTTTACTACAACAAGCTTTTTATCAGCTAAAGTCCCATTTTCAACTGCCATTAACACATCCTTAACCACTCTACTTGAAATATTATTTGTCAGTAATGGAATACAATAGTGTCCCGACTGTGTAAATTGTAAGTCCACCGTCTTTCCAAAAACTGTTGCCTTATCCTGTTCCATATCCAGCTTCATGTGTGCTTTCTTCATCGACGGTCTGCTCAGAAGCAAAGGTATCTCACTTGATACAACATCCATGCTAATGAAATGATTCACTCCAGAAATATTGCAAGGGATCACCACTCTTTTCAGCGACTTCAGAGTATTATCATCCCCAAACCTGAAACTTGTGGAGCTTTCAAATTCCTTAACCTTGTTACAATTTTCAGCATTCAAGGAGTCCAGATAACATTTTAACCAGTCAATCCCACATACAGTAGATGTGCAGCCACTGTCCAATACAGCACAGTTGAAGATTCTGCAACCAACACCCTCATTACCGGCGTAAAACAGCTTGTTAATAGGACAATGCCTTCTTTCTGGTCACTATCTTTTTCCTCTCTGACTCTTCTTTGTCATGTGTCGCTTCAAACACTCTATCATAACGGGTTGGACAGTTGAAAGCATAATGGTATTGAGAGTCACATTGAAAACATCGATTTATCATACCCCGTGCATTTCTGGGGTTCATCTTCCTATTGTAGGTTCTAACTGGATTTCTGTCTTCATAATTTCCTTGTCTCGGTCTCCTTTTATAGTCTTGAGGCCTGTTTGTAGCCATACGATTTCGCCATCCTGTTCGTAGTGTATCTTCCATATTCTGCCTTATAGCAGGCTGACCTATTTGGGTCATCAGAGCCATTGGAATCGAATGTTTCCCCAGAAACTTTTGTAAAGCTTCTGTCATCTGTTTGAATAAGGTATCCTTATCCGTAAACTGAACTCCTGTCAAAACCAGGAGTCTATCCATGTTGCTCACTCTAGCACAGTGAAGTAATTTAAAGGCCAACACAGACTGTGGAAATTCCAGGTTGTGTTTCTACAGCCTTTTATATAGTCTGCCAAATTCCATTATATAGTCTTCCATGGATAAATCCTCCATTTTCCAGAACTTATCAAAATCCGGCCATGCTTCATACGTACTTAACAAGTCATCTTTCTTATAAATCTTATCCGTAATAAAGTCGCCAGATCTTCTTCTGAGTCTAACTCTTCCAATTCAAGCTCAGAAAGCACTTTGTTTTGGATTTTACTGCCATATGGTAGAGAAAGAGCCAATGTCATACCTTGTTTTCTCTTTCCCAAAGCAGTTACCTTAGTCCACATAACTACTGCACTTTTCCATTGGTCGTATGATTCCCTTTCAGAAAATAGGGGAGGATAGTCATATCCAGCCACCTTTATCCTGCGTTCAGCCATATATCCCTTTTGTTTTCACTCACTCTTTGGTTTGATCTGGAAAAATTGTATCTTTCAACCCTTCACATTTACACAGCAACCATCCTCTGCTACCAATTGTTTGACGTATTAGATGCTGTGGTATGAAGAGACAAAAGTTCTGTTCCTTTTTCACCAACACACTTTTATTTCTTCCAACAGACTCTGCACAAAACTCTGCACATCACCAGACCCAGAGGCCACCTGAAGCCCCTTTACATATCAGTGTCAATTATTGGACACTTAACATAAATGAGACAACTAATTGCAATGTCTCTAAACCCATTGTCTCAACACTCCCACTGATCTGGTGGAGGACAGATTGCTAGTCCACTATGACACTCTGCAAGATCGCTTGAACACTGGTACTCAAGGCAGTCTGAGTTTGCAAAGCAGAAAGCTGAAGTTACATGACATCAATGTGAACTCCCCTGCAACACTCAGACTTTTTGTGGAATGTTTGATTTCCTACATCTCTGCTTTCACCCTCTTCCCCACCAAGATCTCCAACATGCTTTTTCATTTCCTCAGTTTCCACCCCACCAGCCATCATATTTAACTGATTATCCTGCACCATTGTCACCACCTCCACTGTGTTGACATGACCAAACACATCACCCCTTCCCTGAAAGCATTCTGAAAGAACTTTTACCTCCACAATATGCTGGTCCATTCCTCAAACACCCCCACTTATCAAACCCTTCCTCACCACAGAACCTTCAAAGGTGAGTGCAGGAGATGCCTTTTTATCTGCTTTCTTCAAGGCCAAAGCTATTCTTTGAGTGAAATCTGTGATTTATCTGCATTTCTCTCAATTTTGTGCCAGTTGCATTTTCAAAGATATTTTCCACCTGCAGTACCATCTTTAAACACTGTATATGTTCTCTATGAGATTTAGATTGTGTCCCCTTAAATCCTCTGCATTATTCCTCACTATTTGCCATACTCAATTTCAGGTTTCAATATTAATCTTCTCATGATGCTGGACAAATGGATAAAAAAAAGGTCCAGAAAGAGATCCCTGGGAAGCACAAGTATCCATATTCCATCAATCCATAAAAACCGCCTGTCCCTTGTTGCCGGGATACCTCTCCCTGAAACTATATTTCCTTTCAAATCCCGTGCCTTAACTTTCCTATATAATGCCTGTCCGCTATCTTCTGCCAAAAGAAAGGCAGGATGTTGTCAATTAGATTTTTATTCCTCCATTGGTTGTGGGTGTCAGGCTGGCTAGGTCAGCATTTATTGCCCATCCCTGAATGCACTTGACTTCTTCACCTTCTGCAGCTCATATGTTGTAGGAGTGGCCGGAGTGCTGTTAGGAAGGACGTTCAGGATTTTGACCCAGCAGCAGTAAAGAAGCAGTGATCTATTTCTAAGCCAGGATTGACAGGTGACGGTTGTGGTCATACGCATGCACACATCAATGTATGATGTGGAGATGCCGTCGTTGGACTGGGGTGAGCACAGTACGAAGTCTGACACCACCAGGTTAAAGTCCAACATGTTTGTTTCAAACACTAGCTTTCGGAGCACTGCTCCTTCCTCAGGTGAATGAAGAGGTATGTTGCAGAAACATATATATAGACAAATTCAAAGATGCGAGACAATGCTTAGAATGCGAGCATTTGCAGGTAATTAAATTTTTACAGATCCAAAGATAGGGGTAACCCCAGGTTAAAGAGGTGTGAATTGTCTCAAGCCAGGACATTTGGTAGGATTTTGCAAGCCCAGGCCAGATGGTGGGGTTGAATGTAATGCGACATGAATCCCAGGTCCCGGTTGAGGCCGTACTCATGTGTACGGAACTTGGCTATAAGTTTCTGCTCAGCGATTCTGCGTTGTCGCGCGTCCTGAAGGCCGCCTTGGAGAACGCTTACCCGGTGATCAGAGGCTGAATGCCCTTGACTGCTGAAGTGTACCCAGACTGGAAGGGAACATTCCTGCCTGGTGATTGTCACACGGTGCCCGTTCATTCGTTGTCGCAGCATCTGCATGGTCTCTCCAATGTACCACGCTTCGGGACATCCTTTCCTGCAGCGTATGAGGTAGACAACGTTGGCCGAGTCGCACGAGTATGTACCGCGTACCTGGTGGGTGGTGTTCTCATGTGTAATGGTGGTATCCATGTCGATGATCTGGCACGTCTTGCAGAGATTGCCACGGCAGGGGTGTCTGGTGTTGTGGTCGCTGTTCTGAAGGCTGGGTAGTTTGCTGCAAACAATGGTTTGTTTGAGGTTGCTCGGTTATTTGAAGGCAAGTAGTGGGGGTGTGGGGATGACCTTGGCAAGATGTTCATCTTCATCGATGACGTGTTGAAGGCTGCAAAGAAGATGTCGTAGTTTCTCTGCTCCGGGAATGTACTGGACGACGAAGGGTACTCTGTCGGTTGTGTCCTGTGTTTTTCTTCTGCTGAGGTCGGTGCGGGTTTTTGCTGTGGCGCGTTGGAACTGTCGATCAATGAGTCGAGCGCCATATCCCGTTCGAGGGCATCCTTCAGCGTCTGTAGACGTCTGTTACATTCCTCCTCGTCTGAGCAGATCCTGTGTATATGGAGGGCTTGTCCATTGGGGATGGTTTCTTTAATGTGTTTAGGGTGGAAGCTGGAGAAGTGGAGCATCGTGAGGTTATCCGTGGGCTTGCGGCAAAGCGAAGTGCTGAAGTGACCGTCCTTGATGGAGACGAGTGTGTCCAAGAATGCAACTGATTTGGGAGAGTAGTCCATGATGAGTCTGATGGTGGGATGGAACTTATTGATGTCATCGTGTAGTAATTTCAGTGATTCTTCACCGTGGGTCCAAAGGAAAAATATGTCATCGATGTATCTGGTGTATAACGTTGGTTGAAGGTCCTGTGCGGTGAGGAGGTCTTGTTCAAACTTGTGCATGAAGATGTTGGCGTATTGAGGTGCGAATTTGGACCCCATGGCTGTTCCGTGCATCTGGATGAAGAACTTGTTGTCGAAGGTAAAGACGTTGTGATCCAGAATGAAGCGGATGAGTTGCAGAATTGCGTCTGGAGATTGGCAGTTGTTGGTGTTGAGTACTGAGGCTGTTGCAGCAATACCGTCGTCATGGGGGATGCTGGTGTCGAGTGCCGAGACGTCCATTGTGACGAGGAATGTTCCTGGTTCAACTGGTCCATGGGTGCTGAGTTTCTGTAGGAAGTCCGTCGTGTCGCGACAGAAGCTGGGTGTATCTTGTACGATGGGTTTCAAAATGCCCTCGATGTAGCCAGAGAGGTTCTCACACAGGGTCCCATTGCCTGAACTGATAGGACGGCCTGGTGTGTGGGCCTTATGTATTTTCGGGAGGCGGTAGACATCTCCAATGCGGGGAGTACGTGGGATGAGAGCACGTAGGGTGCTCTGAAGGTCTGGATCCAAGTCTGATCAATCTGTTGAGATGGCGGATGTGTTCCTTGGTCGGATCTGCTAGTAACTGTCTGTAGTGTTCCTGGTTGTTGAGTTGTCGGTATACTTCTTTGCAGTAGTCTGTTCTGTTCAGTATGATGGTGGCCCCTCCTTTGTCTGCTGGTTTGGTGATGATGTTGCGGTTGGTCTTGAGAGCGCGGATGATGTTGCGTTGTGCTTGGGTGACGTTCGAGGCTGTCTTGTGAATGCGACTGATTAATCTGGCATTGATGCGACTCCTGACGGCTTGAGCATACATGTCGAGTCTAGGGCAGCGGCTTTCCGGAGGGGTCCAATTCGACTCTTTCCTCTTCGATTGCCGCACCGCAGATCTCTCGAGTCTGCTGTTCCTTGGGTTTGCTGTTGGCCTCTTGGGGTCTGTGGAAGAATTCCAGGAACCTCATTCACCTGATGAATTCTTCCGTGTCTGCCGCGAGACTGATGGGGTCCATTTTGGTGGTGGTGCAGAAATTGAGCCCTCTGCAGAGGATTTTGTCTGGTTGAGGGGTGTCGTCCGACAAGTTGACAATAGATTTCCCTGTATATAGTTGTATAAATGTATAAAGCTGCATATCAGTACATGTAAACTATTGGTATAACCTCCAGCCAGCGTGTGGCGGGAGACATCCATCACGTGACCGGAGTGACACGCAGGAAGGTCCTGTCTCAGGAGCCTTGGTGAATTGCAAAGTGGTACACACTGCTGTCAATAACCTCAGGACTTCTTAACAAATGAAATTCAATTAATCATCGACTGTTGGATGTAATTGGTCCCTGCTGAACTTGTGACCAGTAAAACGAAATGCTTATCAGCGACCAATCACAAAGCAAACAGATATTGAAATTCTTATTGATTAGATAACCATTTAAAAAATCTATGCTGTGTTAACATTATGGTTATTAACTTACAGTACTGGTGAGGAACTCACCGGGGAGAAGCAGAGGACAACATGGAGATTTATCCTGGCTCTATTGATAAAATATTCATACAAATTGTCGAAAGTGGGAGGGATACGAGGTGTGTCTTTCTTCATCGATGCAATCAAGGATTGAGTAATCTCATCAAGTTCATCCCGAGCAAAAAGGTTTGAAACCTATAAGTGGAAAGAAGGACAGCAATTTAAATTTATAATATTTCATACATGTTAATGGCTTCAACTTTGATCTGTGCAGATGGCTTACTGCTATTGGTAATTATTTATTGTTTCTATTAATGTTTTTAACATGAAAACTGAAAATGCTGGATAAACCCAGCAGGTCTGACAGCATCTATGGAAAGAGAAACAGAGTTAACATTTGTGTTGATCTTCACAGTGGAAGACACAAATAACATGCTAATAATTGATGACAAGAGGCTATGGAAGGTAGGGACCTAGAAGCGATCATTATCACTATAGAACATTACAGCGCAGTACAGGCCCTTCGGCCCACGATGTTGCACCGTCCTGTGATACCCTTCTATAGGGGTAGCTTTGGGCAAGCTAATGAAGCTAAAGGTAGACAAGTCTCCTGGCCGTGATGGAATGCATCCCAGTGTGCTAAAAGAGGTGACGGGGGAAATAGGAAATGTGCTGGTGGTAATTTATCAAAATTCTCTGGACTCTGGGGCTGTTCTGGCAGATTGGAAAACAGCAAATGTGACACCACTGTTTAAAAAAGGAGGTAGGCAAAAGGTGGGTAACTATAGGCCGGTTAGCTTAACTTCTGTAGTGGGGAAAATGCTTGAATCTATTATCAAGGAAGAAATAGTGAGACATCTGGATAGAAATTGTCCAGTTGGGCAGACGCAGCATGGGTGCATGAAAGGCAGGTCATGTTTGACTAATATAGTGGAATTCTTTGAGGACATTACGAGCGCAGTGCACAATGGGAAACCAGTGGATGTGGTGTATCTGGATTTCCAGAAGGCATTTGACAAGGTGCCACACAAAAGGCTGCTGCATACGTTAAAGGTGCATGGCATTAAGGGTAATGTGTTAGCATGGATAGAGGATTGGTTAACTAACAGAAAGCAAAGAGTGGGGATGTGGTAGTCACCACTGTTGTGTATATATATCACATATGAGGTGTAATACGATAACGCCCCTGTACTACAGGTACTGGGGTAGATCCCTGTCTGTTGGCTCCGCCCAGTAGGTGGAGTATAAATGTGTGGGCTCACCGAGCTACAGCCTTTTCGGCAGCAGCTGCGGGAGGCTACACATCTCTGCTTAATAAAGCCTCAATTACACTCTACTCTCGTCTCGTCATAATTGATAGTGTATCAATCTGGGGATAAATGGCATTTTTCTGGTTGGCGATCAGTGGCTAGTGGTGTGCCTCAGGGATCAGTGTTGGATCCACAATTGTTCACAATTTACATAGATGATTTGGAGTTGGGAACCAAGTGTAATGTGTCGAAGTTCGCAGATGACAGTAAGGTGAGTGGTAGAGCAAAGTGTGCAGAAGACACTGAAAGTCTGCAGAGGGTTTGGTGGTGTGGAAGGTGAGTCGGTATGGGTCTGGGATGTGGTGTCCGTGGACATGGCCAGAAACCTCCCCCTCCCTCCTAGTCGGTGAACCGTATCGCGATCAGAGCGTGCCGTGCGCGCAAGCCCTGGCAATGGTGTCGTGCGGCCCCCCAGCCTGCCTGGGCCCCATGTCCTGCTCATCGTTCCCCTCCCCCGCATCCTGCTCGTCGGATGAGGCCTGCCCTTCCTGCTCATTCTCCTCCCCCGGCACATTGCCCCTCTGCTGTGCTATGTTGTGCAGGGTGCAGTAGGCCCCCACGATGCGGCCGACCCTCCTTGCTTCATACTCGGGGGCCCCTCCAGAGCGGTCCAGGCACCTGAGGCGCATCTTGAGGATGCCGAAGCACCATTTAACCACACTCCTGGTCGCTGCATGGGCATCATTGGAGTGGGTCGCCTCATCGGTCTGTGGCCTCCGGATAGGTGTCATCAGCCACGACCGCAGTGGGTAAACCCTGTCAGCCAGCAGCCAACTCAGCAGTCGGGGGGTGCACCTCGAACATGTCGGGGAACACTGAGTATGCCAGGATGAATGAGTCATGTACACAGCCTGGGTATCCGGCGCAGACGTGGACGATGCCCAGCTGGTGTTTAGAGACCAACTCGATGTTCATCGAGCGAAACCCCTTTGGGTTGGTGTACAGCAGCCTGTTATCCCACGGTGCCCGTAGGATGACATGCATGACATTGATCACCCCCTGGACCCGGGGCATCCCGGCGAACCCCGCTGCCTGGGCATCCTGGTGGGCTCGTTCCACATGGAACTGGATATACTGATCGGCCTGGGCATATAGGGCGTCTGTGATGGCGCGGATGCACCTGTGCACCAAGGCCTGCGAGATCCCGGACATGTCCCCACTCGGCGCCTGGAAGGGCCCCGTCACGTAAAGGTTGAGGGTGACCGTCACCTTGATGATCACTGGGAGCGGGTATCCTCCCCATACCCCTGCGGTGCCAGGTGTGCGATCATCTGGCAGATATGCCGCACTGACTCTCTGCTCAGCTGGAGTCTCTGTTGGTTTGCCCGGTTCGGCAGGTCAGCGAACGACATGCAGCACCGGTACACACGGTGCCTCATGTGGCGCCTCCGTAAGCCATAAGACATAGGAGCAGAATTAAGCCACTCGGCCCATCGAGTCTGCTCCGCCATTCAATCATGGCTGATATTTTTCTCATTCCCATTCTCCTGCCTTCTCCCATAACCCTTGATCCCCTTATTAATCAAGAAATTATCTATCTCTGTCTGAAAGACACTCAGTGAATTGGCCTCCACAGCCTTCTGCAGCAAAAAGTTCCACAGATTCACCACCCTTTGGCTGAAGAAATTCCTCCTCATCTCTGTTTTAAAGTATCGTCCCTTTAGTCTGAGATGGTGTTCTCTGTTCTAGTTTTTCCTACAAGTGGAAACATCCTCTCCACGCCCACTCTATCCAGGCATCACAGTATCCTGTAAGTTTCAATAAGGTTTCCCCTCATCCTTCTAAACTCCAATGAGTACAGACCCAGAGGCCTCAACCGTTCCTCATACGACAAGCTGATAATTCCAGGGATCATTCTTGTGAACCTCCTCTGGATCCTTTCCAAGGCCTTCCTTACATACGGGGCCTAAAACTGCTCACAATTCCCCAAATGGGGTCTGACCAGAGCCTTATACAGACTTAGAAGTACATCCCTGGCCTTGTATTCTAGCCCTCTTAACATGAATGCTAATATTGCATTTGCCTTCTTAACTGCCGACTGAACTTGCACGTTAACCTTAAGAGAATCGTGAACAAGGACTCCCAAGTTCTTTTGTGCTTCTGATTTCCTAAGCATTTCCCCATTTTCTCCATGGCACCGCCTCCTCCTCCTGGGCCGGTTGGACGGGCAGCCCTCCAGCCTGTGCGGCCACCACCTGCCTCTCTGTTGCCTGCTCCGTTGCTGCAGCTTCCCCCTCCTCTCCGAGCGGCTGCAGGGTGTCTTGCAGGGCTGCAACCATCACCACAGTTGCCAGAATCGCAGGTTGATGTCTGAATGCCATTGTCTTCATGGGGTGAAAGGCCAACATGTTAAAATGGCGCATACTCCCGTGCCCAGCCAGGTTCCATGGGCTACACGGTGATGCCGGTTGGCACTGCGGGCCCCGCCCACACATGTCCCCACCCCCCCACGCCCTGGACTCCTGCCCCGTCGGTATCCAGCCCTGATGGTGCCCCCGGTCCTGGCGCCCATCCCTTCTGCCAGGGGTATAGTTGGCTGGCACTGCCCTCACTGGGAGTTGCCTTGGGTGTGGCCCTGGATAATCCCCCCCCCGTGGGTGGCTGCTGGTTGGGCGGGATGTTCTGGGCTGGGGAGGGGGGGGGGGGCGCGGTATGACGGGGGCGGGGGTGGGGTGAGGGGTGGGCATAACCACACGGCCGGTGCCACGGTGTAGAACCAAGGGTGGTCAGTGGGTGTTCAGCAAAATGGCCGCCGTAATGGCGGTTGGTGCTTGGGCACCACCCCAGCCCTGTTGGGGGGGGGCACCCCAGCTGCTCAGCCTGCCCTCCTCCTGCCCTTCCCCCCCGCCCCATCGCCTACCTCACCCCTCCCCCGGCCCAGGCAGGGGCTATCCCCACCTCAGCCAGCATGGCCGGTGTCCGGGCTGTTAGCCTCCACGCCATTTCCTACCTCCTCTCTCTCGCTCAGCAACCAGGTCGCAAGGTTCATGATTTTTAAAACCACAAGTGAACCACGCCCATCGGAGGCGGTGAACTGTGGAGGCGCCGTAGCATAGGGTGTCAGGCCTGCTAATGATATGCCTACTGAGCGACATATTTAGGTCATTTTCGGTGTTCCGGAGCACCCAATTTTGGCGTCGGCTAACGGAGAATCCCGCCCAATAACTTTATTTATAACAGGGACAAAGTTGAAATATGTTGTAATTATAATGGAATAATGGTCAGCTAATCTATTATCCACCCTTTTACCATTCCACCCTCTACCCAAACACACACAAAACAGATACACAGAGAGGGAGGGGAGGGATAAAATAATCGGGATTAAAAAGAAAAGACAGATGAATGTCCTTGCTTCTGAGGTGGAGGTCGTTGTCCTCCCGGGATGCTTAAGGGATTGAAACCATCAGTCGAATTGCTAATGAGGATCTTCTGGCAGCGGCATTCATTCAGTACTTCAGGCTGTAGGGTTTCCTCTGAGGAAGTCACTTTAACTTTTATTACACTGGGCCTTCACTCAAAGGAACAGCCTCAGGCTAGTTTGATTCTTAAGACTTTTGGTCTCACCTTCTCCCCAGCTTCAGCCTGTGTTGTAACTGGTTTCCAGTCTCACCAGAATGTTCCCCAGCTTTACAAAGGAAAAAAAGAATCAGAGATGCAGCTTCCATGATATTTCAGAGAAGTCTGCTAACGTGTTCTGGAGAGAAATCCAAAGAGTTCCCTTCAGCTCTGCCTTCAGGAATTATACACGACAAGCTGGATAGAGAGGAAAAGTTGGCTGGATCCGTTTTCCTGGAGAGAGATCCAGCCAAGGTCTTGCTCTGCTACTGGATTTGTAAAACTGAAAGCAAGGTGAATCTGCAGAAAATTCCAGAATGGACAGCACCGATCAGCATCGTGCATCGGCAAAAGCCCAGCAATTTGAGCCAGCTCATTGGACGCCAGCCAAGCTCATCAAGATGTGTCACAACATCACATCGTGCTTTGTCTTAGGGCTATAGGGAACCCCTCAGCTTACCAGCCACTCAAATTAAAGGTGAAGTTCATCTTGAAGGCATAGGTCCCATTAATTGTCCATGTATAAAAATTGTAATAGCCAAATAACAGAAATTAAAAGGAAAAAAAAAAGGATTAACAGGAGCATGCTTACACAGCAAACAACAGCAGATGCATTGTCATGTATTCCTGTTGGGAAGCTTGAACAGGAGGACACAAACCTTTTTGAGGAGGTAGATTAAACAGCTCACTGACCAACCACGCAGAGGCTGAGAAAATTATGGCAAGCACAGAAAACATGAAGATTGTACTAAAATTAGAGAATTCCGCAAAAATGGATGGTCAGCTAAATGTTCCAATCATATCCTTCGAGCAACGCATTTATCTCTGTTGTGGATGACTTATTCATCTAGAATAAGAAGTTGGTCACACCAAGATTCTTTAGACTCAAGATGCTTCAAAGAATACAACAGGGACGCCTCGGCATTACAAATTGTCATGTCAGAGTGTGAAATTTAGTTTGGTGCACAGGAATTTAAAAATCACTGGAAGAAATGGGGCTCGATCGTACAACCTCATCAAGCCTGACTCAGCAATGCGACAAGGTCGTTAAGTCTCGCAAGAGGCCTCGTGCCAGATTTGTGAAACTTGGAATGCCCCTCAAGATCTAATGAGCCAATAGGGTGATTTAAATATGTCTGCGCCCAATTCTCCCGAGGCCCAGCACCGAATGCCCGCGCTTGGGAAATCGTGCCATGGTGCCATTTAGAACCGGTCCATAGAAATGTGGATCAGGCGTAACAACACCTGGGGGGGGGGGGGGGGGGGGGGGGGTCTCCCTGACCATCGGTGCCCCCCCCCCAGGTGGTCAGGCTGTGGGGGCCCCACACACTCCTGCTGCCACCCCAGTACCTTGGCATTGCCAGCCTTGCACCTTGTCAGTGCCACAAGAGCACTCTGGCAGTGTCACCTAGGCAGTACCAGGGTGCTGAGGGGGCACAGCCAGGGTTCCAGGTTGGCAGTGCCATGGGCCAGATTGTCTGTGCCAGGGGTTGGGCCGGGGGGGGGGGGGGGGGTGAAGGGTGTTCGAGGACCAGGGAATATGTTATCCCCTGACACCATGAGCTTTTATATTTTGCAATAGCCTTTGATGTGGCACCTTATCAAATGCTTTCTGGAAATCCAAGGACAACACGACTTTTGGCTCCCCGTTATCAAGAGCACATGTTACACCTTCAAATTACTCTCGTCAATTGGTAAAACATGATTTCCCTTTCATAAAATCGTGTTGACTCCCCCCATTGAACTTGTCTAAGTGACCAGCTACACCCTCTTTAATATCAATTCTAACACCTTCCCCATGACAGACGTCAAGCTAACTGGCCGATAATTTCCTGTTTTTGTCTTCTCTTCTTTTATTCGCTACTTTCCAGTCTGATGGAACCTTTCCAGAATCTAACAAGTTTTGGAAAATGAATACCAACGCATCTACCACCTCATTAGTCCTGTCTTTAAAAACCCCAGGATGAAGTCCATCTGAACTTGTCAACAATTATAAAAATCAGGGCGGTGGTGCAGTGGTTAGCATTACTGTCTCACGATGCTGAGGACCCGGGTTTGATCCTGGCCCCGGGTCACTGTCTGTGTGGAGTTTGCACATTCTCTCCGCGTTTGCATGGGTCTCACCCCCACAACCCAAAGATGTGCAGGGTAGTTGGATTGGACACACTAAATTGCCCCTTCATTGGGAAAAAAAGAATTGGATACTTCAAATTTAAAAAAAATGATTTAAATTTTTTTATAAAAATCAACTGATTCTGCAATTCAGGATATATTCTAGCTTCATATATAAATACAAATGGTACAGTTTAACTTTGCCTTGGGGATGAGATAATATAAATTGGTGATTGCAATTACAGCATATACTTATGGAGATGAATTCTTACAAATGGTTGATGAATAGTGATTTTTTAAAATGTGTTCATGGCACATGGGCGTCGCCGGCTGGGCCAGCATTTATTGCCCATTTCTAATTGCCGTCAACCACATTACTGTGAATCGAGCTTCACAGTCGGCCAGACCAGGTAAGGATGGCAGATTTCCTTCCCTAAAGGACACCAGTGAACCCGATGGGTTTTTACGACAATTGACAATGGTTTCATGGTAATCATTAGATGCTTAATTCCAGACATTTATTAAATTCAAATGTCACGATCTGCAGTGGTGAGATTTAAACCTGGGTCCCCAGAGCATGACCCTGGGTCTCTGGTTAACTAATCCAGTGACAATACCATTATGCCACCTCCTCCCCAGGAGACAGATGTAGAGAAAGTGTAATACAAGCTGTAACAACTGTAACAAAAGCTAAGTACCTCTCCAGAAGAGAGCACATTGTTGAGGTATTCAAGAAAGGATTCTTCCTTTATTTCGTTATCAGTGAAGATGAAAGTGATTCCCTTTCCCTCTGCCCCAGCTGTTCTGTACAATATCTTCAAATCATCCATCAGATTGCTGATGCTATATGCTCTGAAAAAAGCAATTAAATGACACATAATTACACTAACAACTTATAGAAATGCACACTTTCAAAATAGAAAAACTGCTCAAAGAGAGGAGATCAGATGGCAAGATAAAGGAAATCATGGGGGGAATCCCAGAGTTTACGGCCAAGACTCACTTCAGGTGGAGTGATTGTCAAGGGAGTACATCACTCGGGGTGGAACGGTAACACAGTGGTTAGCACTGTTTCTTCATAGCACCTGGGTCCCAGGTTCGATTCCCGGCTTGGGTCACTGTCTGTGCGGAGTCTGCACGTTCTCCCTGAGTAGGTTTCCTCCAGATGCTCCGGTTTCCTCCCACAAAGTCCCGAAAGACGTGCTGTTAGGTAATTTGAACATTCTGAATTCTCCCTCAGTGTACCCGAACAGGTGCCGGAATGTGGAAACTAGGGGCTTTTCACAGTAACTTCATTGTAGTGTTAATGTAAGCTTACTTGTGACAATAAAAGATGATTATTATTATGTATAGTCCTGCAATCTGATGGACCTGGGAGAGACAGGGGGCTGTATTCTTTTATCCACGACGGTGAAATCACGTTCAATGACGGGGCGGAGAATCCCCGATAACGCCAAAATCCGGGGCGGCAAAACTTTCGCGATGCTCCACCCCCTGAAAAGTGACGTACTCGCAGAGCATGCCACGCGCCGTATCCACGGCCTCCGTACGTTGGCTAAGGCCCACCCCGCGATGCTCCGTCACCAACCAGCCGAGTTCACAATGGCATGGGGCACGTGTGGTCTCACCCGTCGGGGACTCAGCGAGGCGACTGTGGACTGTCATTCCAGGTACAGGTGAGGATGGAAGCCAGCAGACACCAAAAATTGCACTGCTGGCTGACATGCTGTCATCATCCCTGTCATACTCCTGGGATAGGAAGGGCTACTCACCCACACGCAAATGGCCTTTTCAGAGCCAATGAGAAGTTTTCAGTCAGCGTGCAGATACTGTTATGGTATCGGGAACTAGGCTTGCTGCCGAGGGCAGACTGGGAGTGAGGGACAGTGCTCCAGGTTTGCTTTGAGGTATTCCCCACCTGCCTGGTATCAGTAAGGGCCACAGGCAATCATATGGTGAGGATCCCCCTCCACAATGGTTGTGTGGCACTAGTCATTTTTTTAGTTCTTAAGTTGTTGAGAGAGCAGCTCAAGACGAGGTCTCACTTAGTGGAATGGCAGACTACTGCTCCTTCTGAGTTGGCCCCCCAGCTTCAAGACTCATTTCACCATCTTTACCTGGATTGTGAGACAGCCATTAAGTTGTCAATTTGAGGAAGATCACTATTTCCCACACATCGTGGAGTTAGGTCCCCTAGTTGACCCTGAGATAACGGTCCTAACCCAAAACCCATCCCCTGTTGTTATGCAAACCTCCTTCTGTAAATCAGAGGGAATTGTTTCAGTGAGAATCTTGCAGCTAAATGTGACTTCGGACCATTTCCCACTTTATGACTTTCCATCAGTATCGATCTTGTCTAAAAATGTTAAAATATTCATTGACAATTCTAAAATGGCTGCAATTGTTTAAGTACCTGGTTAAAGTGATTTGAAAGATTTTATATCCAGCAATATAAGATGCCAGTTTTGTAAAGCTTTGTTTTCCAGAACCACCGACTCCCACCAGCAAAGCATTTCCACAATCTGTCCGGATTATACGAGATATCTGCAAAATATGTTTCTTGCTGTCAGATTTATAATTTTACTTTGTAAATGAACAAAATAGGCAGTGCAAATAGTTAATGCTTACGAATCTCCTTTTGGTATAAAATCTGAACAGCACAAAGATATACATATCTCATTACAACATAATTACATTTAATGTAACTGACTAAATAAATGCTGCAGATAATTACAATTAGGAAGGTTAACGGTTTAGGAAGGTTAATTTTTAAAAAATGACTGATGCTTTAGTAAAAATGGACTGACTGGAAAACACTTTTATATGGGCAGGCAAATATTGATGCCAAATGGATTGTCTTCAAAACCATTCTTAAACAAAATAAAGCCATATGTGCCCCAATGGTTACAAAATGGCAGGTAGCAAATCAATGAAAGGTTACACATGCAATTCAGATTGAAGCAGAAAGCCTGGAAGTAGCAGTAAATGAGGTTCTTGTTACAGGCAGGAACCCTGGTTGTGCTTTGTTTCCCACCGCAGTTTTTTAAAGAGGCTGATTATTTGTTCTGAAGAATTTCCTCGAAGGATCAGATGTCTGGGCAGCACCCAGAATAGCATCTGTTTTTTTCTAGGAGGCTCTTCAGAACAAGGAGTCAGTCTCTTTTAAAAAACTGAGGTTAAAAAGAACAGCTGCTCAAAAGAGGAAGTACTGCAGAGTTAATGCATACCGGTAGAGCTCCCCCCCCACCCCCAGGTCTGGCTCCTCCTTGTCCTCGTCCTCCGACATCACCACCTTGATGCACGATCAATTACACAAAGACGAGAGTTGGATGCAATCGAGGCTTTATTACACTAAGATGTGTGGCCTCCTGCAGCAGCTGGCGAAATAGCTGCTGTATGGGGAGCACACATATTTATACTCCGCCTACTGGGCGGAGCCAGCAGGCAGGGAACTACCCCCGTACCTGTAGTACAGGGCCTTACCATAAAGCACCTACATCGACATCCTCTATATACAATATATACATCAGTGGTGACTACCACAGCCACCTCCTCCACCTCCAGCACATTGCTCCACTGTTGTGCCAGTTTGTGAGACCACCACAAAGTAGACCTCCGGGAGGTGTACTGCAATGTACCACCAGAGCACTTGAGGCATCGGAACAACATTTGAAGTAGCACTGTGCACCGCTCAATGATATCCCGTGTGGCCACATGGGCCTCGTTGTGTCGGGTCTCTGCATCGGTTAACTCCCTTCGTACTGGTGTTGTTAGTCAGGTCCCTTATCCCCCCAGACTCATCCAGACATCATGGGGTGTCCCTCAAAGACACTAGGGATTCCGACTGCCCCAGGATGCAGCTGTCTTGGACATTCCCGGGGAAGCATGCACACACGTGCATTATCTTCAGGTGGTAGTCGCACATAAGTTGGATGTTCAGGGAGTGGAACCTCTTCCTGTTAATGAAGGGGGCTCCAAGGCAACATGTGTGCCAACAATTACCCTCTGCTCGTGGGGCAACCCGGCGATTGCGGAGACTCCTTCTGCCAGGGCATCTTGGTGGGTTTGGTCCAGTTCAAAGTGTATATAGTCAGATGCCCGGACAAATAGGGCAACAGTGATTTCATGGATGCACATGTGGGATGTACGTTGGGAAATACCACACAGATTCCTGCTCGAGCCCTGCAGTGAACCCGAGGTATAAAGCTTCAGGGCTACGATAACCTTCATGGCCACGAGAGTGGGTGTCCTCCTCCTCCACGTGGTGCCAAGTCTGCAAAGACATGGCACAGGTGGTACATCATCCCCTTGTTGAGTGGAGCCACCTGTGGCACATGCTATCCGTCATCTGTTCAAATGACCAGCGACATCTGTACACCTTGGCCCGTCGCTGGCCTCCCCTTCTGGGTCAATCCCTGGCCTGATGGGTTTCCGGGTCCTCAGGGTATGGGATGGGCCCCTGCACATGGGCTGCTGCCACGAGTCTCTGTTGATGCCGCTACTGCCACCTTCCCCAACATCTGGCTGTCTAGACTGCCAACACCACAGCAATGGTAGCTGCTGCGGGGTCCACAATATCGTCCATACCAGGATAAGGAATTGGAGAGAATGCGAGACCGACAATCTGCCATGCCTTCCACCCCGTTACCCTCTAATCCCCCAAGCCTCCCCAGCCCTTGCAATCCCTGCCAGCTTTCAGGATGCTATGCCGCTACATTGCTGGAGCATACCTCAGGTTTGATGGAGGAGTTAGGTGTCCTCTTCCAAGTGTCCTTATATGGTGAGTTTTTCAGTGTTTTCCTCGTTGTGGTTGAGTTTTCCATGTGGAAGAAATGTTTGTGTCTCTGTTGAGGGAGTACTATCATTTTCGGGTGAAAGCAGAACTAGGGGGCATAGCCTCAAAATAATGAGAAGTAGATTTAGAACTGAGCACAGGAGGAACTTCTTCACCCAAAGGGTTGTGAATCTATGGAATTCCTTGCCCAGTGAAGCAGTTGAGGCTCCTTCATTAAATGTTTTCAAGATAAAGATAGATAGCTTTTTGACGAATAAAGGAATAAAAGGCTTTGGTGTTCGGGCAGGAACGTGGCGCTGAGTCCACAGAAGATCAGCCATGATCACATTGAATTGCGGAGCAGGCTCGAAAGGCCTACTCCTGCCCCTAGTTCTTATATTTTGATGTTCCCTTAATCCCGTTTTTGTGATGGCATACATTACAGGGTGGTGGCTAATGTTGGGAGATTAGCTCGGACATTCTTCCCCAAGAGTTTTTTCCTTCCTCCTCATTTGGGTGAGCAGTGTGCTGTTATAAACCCTGATCTGGCCCGGTGGCTTATGGGAGGTTCTCCATATTTAACCAGAAAGGAGGGATTCGGACCCCTTCCGAGGGAGCCCAATTGTTGGGTATCAGGACAATGTTTTTCCTCTTTGGTGAGGGGTCTCCCCACTATGTCTGGAGTAATCCCTTTTTTCTATTTTGTTGGGTGTACATGGGGGTGTTGCACTGCCCTGGGTGTGGTTTGTAATGTGCAGGATTGGCTGGGGTGTAGGTTTTGAAGTGCACTGGAGGTCCTGGGGTATTGATCTGTGTGTGTCAGAATATGCTGGACTAGGCCCCGGAGCCCCCTTCTCGAAGAAACTTATTAAGGACATCCTGAGAGGCTGCATTTTGCTTCTTCTGTGCATGGACGCCTGGGGTTGAGCCGAGTCCTGTACTTTGGTTGATATCTTGTTGCCCCCTGGTGATCGGGACACTTTCTTGTTTGAGTGGTCAGCTTGTTGTCTTCTCCATTAATGGGTGAGGGGTGTGCATCGGGGACTGCGAGTCGAGGATCCTTTGCTATCCTGTGACCCACTCCTGTTCTACTTCCTTTTTGTTTCCCTGGGAGATGTTGACGACGCTTATCAGAATCCAGACAAGTTGCTGCTGGTCCTTTCTGTAGAAAGGAGTGGAATGATGTTTTTGTGCTGGGCCCGAGATTGAGGTTATGTTGCATTGTGTGATATATATGTAACACCCTTTTAGAGGAGGGGATCTCGTGTTCTCTTGCTGTATATTTCCTGCATGGGTGCAGATTGGTCTGGTGTCTGAGGAGAGGAGGTGACGGTGTCACTGGTGCCCCTGATTCTGCTGGAGTGGAGGGAGATGTGTATTGGTGTGCACCCAAACATGGCATGAAAAATGTATCCTAAACTCCTGTGGCGATTGCTAGCATTCGCTGCATGGGAAGGTGAGAACGATTTGGTCATGTTTTCATGGCCTATCCTGTTTCTCCCTTGTTCTCTGGTTAGGCTGAAAGAGGAATAATGTTCTGTCCAATGATTTTATCAAGCTTGTTATCCTGCTGTTCTCCTGTCCTTTGGGCATCGCTGACTGGGCCAGTATTTGTTTCCCATTCCTAATTGAACTGACTGGCTTGCTGGGCCATCTCAGGGGCAGTTAAGAGTCAACCACTGTGTTGGTCTAGAGTCACATATAGGCTAGACCGGTTTAGGATGGCAGATTTCCTTCCCTGGAGGGTTTGTTCATGACAATCAACAATGGTTTCATGGTCATCATTAGACTTTTAATTCCACATATTTTATTGAATTCAAATTTCACCATCTGCCATGGCGGGATTCGTACCCGGTCCCTAAAACATTACCGTGGGTCTCTGGATTAGTAGCCCAGTGACAATACTGCTGTGCCATCACCGCCACATAAATATATATGGAGCCTTTTTGCTTTGCTGTATTATTTTTGTGGTTTTGTTACATTGTCTGTTAAAATGTAAAACCTCAATATATACTTAGAAACAAAATGAAGCAAGATACTGAGACACAGAAGGTGAGCAGAATCAAAGCTTGATCAAACAGGTAGTTTTAATAAGTGTCTTAACTGAGGAAAGCAAGGTAGAGAGCCAGAGAAGTGTGGAGAAGGAAGTCCAGAGCCTGGGGCCTAGACAATTAAATCTACCATCAGAAATGGTGGGACAAGACTTCCGGTGGCGGCAATGAGTGAGTGAGCCGCACATTCGGGGGCTCTCACTCCGGCGGGACTTGAGGACCTGGTTCCCCGGTTTTGCAGGACTGTGGAGCGGTGAAAGGACGGCCACGGAGGTGCGGAGGAGCGGGCAGAGCTGCATGGAACCGCGGGAGAACAGGAAGCAGCGAAAACGGGAGAGGAAGGGACAAAGGCAAGGTGCAGGGGAAGCTGACCCGGGATCAAAGATGGCAGACCTGTGGACCTCGGACCCAGCAATCCAGCAAGCGCTGGAAAACATGCTGCAGGTTATTAAGAGCAGCTTTCAGTCGTTGAAGCGAGATAACTTGGACCCACTTCAGAAGGCAGTGGATCAGCTGAACCAGAGGCTGGATGCCCAGGACGAAAAAGTTAAGGAGCTGGGAGAGGCGTTGGAGGAGCAGGCGGATGCGCAGACGATTGCGGCACTAGAAGTCGACGGGTTGAAGGAGAGGCAGAGAAGACTGCTGGACAGAGTAGAGGAGCTGGAAAATAGAGCCCGCAGAGAATTTCTGAGGATTATTGGCCTCCCGGAGGGGGCTGAGGGAGCTGATGCACAGCGTTTGTGGCAGACCTGTTGATGCAGCTGATGGGGGCTGAAGCCTTTCCGCGACAGCCGGAGCTGGAGGGGGCACACAGAGTGCAGGCGAGACAGGTGCATCCGGGGGGTCCCCCCCGTCCGATGGTGATCAGGTTCCACAGGTTTGTGGAAAAGGAGCTGGTGCTGCGGTGGGCAAAGAGCGCCAAGAGCAGCGCGTGGAATAACAGTGTTCTTCGCATCTACCAGGACCTAAGCCAGGAGGTGGCTAGGCGGCGAGCAGCCTTTAAACAAGTTAAGGAGGTGTTGTTCAAAAAACATGTGAAGTTTGGTCTGCTCTTCCCGGCCCGTCTTTGGGTTACGCATCAGGGTCAACACCACTACTTCTCCGAGCCCGAAGAAGCGATGGACTTTGTGAGGGATCAGGGGCTGGTCCAGAAAAGAGGTCCCACGGACGCAAGCTAGGGTCTGAGAACTACCATTTGAAGGGATGCCGACTGTGCCTGGACTGTTGGTCAACTGTTTACTGTTTTAAAGGTGCCATGTGGGGTATTTTATTGCGGGCAATTTTTGCCTGGGGGGTGTGTGGGGGAGGGGATATGCTTTTATTTTTTCTTCTTCTTGGTCTTTCTGCTGTGGTGGGTAACTTTCGTTGGGCTCTCTGAGTGCGCTGGAGCCGGTATTGCAACAAAGGGGTGGCCGGTCAGCAATGGGGATTAAATGAAATGAAAATGAAAATCGCTTATTGTCACGAGCAGGCTTCAATGAAGTTACTGTGAAAAGCCCCTAGTCGCCACATTCCGGCACCTGTCCGTGGAGGCTGGTACGGGAATCGAACCGTGCTGCTGGCCTGCTTGGTCTGCTTTAAAAGCCAGCGATTTAGCCTTGTGAGCTAAACCAGCCCCTGTAAACCGTCAGTAAAGACATTGGTTGGGGGCTTTCGTTTCATTTATGTTTATGGTTTTTATGTTTGTTGCGGGTGGGTGTTGGATGGGTACTGGGTTATTGCGGTGTTATTTTATTAATGCTCGGAAAGGGACGTGGGTTAAGACTTTTCTGTGTACACGGCGGGAACGGTATTGCACCTGGAGCCGCCTCGCGGGGCTGTTTGAGGTTTACATCTTGTTTGACCTGCCTGTGTTAGTGAGATTGCTCCAGTGGGTTGGAGTGGGGGATGGTGTGCTGGGGAGTGGGGATGAGGTCTGGGAAACAATGGGAGTGGGACAAGTGGGCGCCGGAGTGATGAGTCACCGGGCTAGCAGATTGGCAAGTCAAGGGAGTCAGGTGGGGGTGGGGGGAGAATACAGCCAATGGATGGCAGGGGTGAAGTTACCGGGGGATGTTGCTAGGGGGAGGGGGATGAGGGGGAGTTATTCTGCTGACGTGGGGGGGGGGGATTTGAATTTGAATTTGAATTGGGAAGGAGGTCGGGGGTAGAGGTGGACAAGAGGCGAGCCAAGAATGGCGCGGCGCACGGGCCGGGGGCGGGCCCGAGAAAGGTTATGGCTGACCGGCGGAGGCGGGGGGGGGGGGGGGGGGGTTTCCCCCCACCAGGCTGATCACCTGGAATGTCAGGGGCCTAAATGGGCCAGTTAAAAGGGCACGTGTGTTCGCGCATTTGTTGGCTCTGAAGGCGGACGTAATTATGTTGCAGGAGACACATCTGAAAGTGTCTGACCAGATTAGGCTAAGGAAGGGCTGGATTAGCCAGGTCTTCCACTCGGACTTGGACTCTAAGTCCAGGGGGGTAGGAATTATGATCAATAAGCGGGTTCAATTTGAGGCGGAAGGCGTAGTCGCAGACAGCAGGGGCAGATTCCTTATGGTAAGGGGCAAACTGGAGGGGAGAAGTGTGGTGCTGGTGAACATATATGCTCCGAACTGGAATGACGTGGACTTTATCAAAAGAGTGCTGGGAAGATCCCGGACCTAGACTCACGTAGGTTGATAATGCGGGGCAGACATTAATACGGTCCTTGACCCGGGGCTGGATCGGTCGTGTCCCAGAACGGGTAGACTCCTAGCAATGGCAAGGGAGCTGAAAGGGTTCATGTAGCAAATGGGGGCAGTGGACCCATGGAGAGCCAGACAGCCGACGGGAAGGGGCTACTCGTTTTACTCACATGTTCATAAAGTATACTCTAGGATTGATTTCTTTATCTTGAGCAGGGACTGTGTAGGGGAGGTAAAGAATACGGAATATTCGGCAATCACTATCTCGGACCATGCCCCGCACTGGGTGGACCTGCAGGTCGGGGGGGGGGGGGGAATTACCAACGCCCACAATGCAGGTTAGACGTAGGATTGTTGTCGGAGGAGGGGATATGTGAGAGACTTCAGACGTGTATGCAAAACTACTTGCAGGTGAACGAAAGGGGGAGGTTTCAGCAGCGACCCTGTGGGAGGCGTTGAATGCAGTAGTGAGGGGGGAGCTGATCTCAATTCGGGCTCACAGGGTGAGGGCGGACAGAGCAGAAATGCATAGATTGGTTAGGGAAATTTATCGCATAGACGAGGAGCATGCGGTGTCCCCAGGGGAGGACCTACTCAGGGAGAGACGGACATTACAGGCGGAACTGGGGATGCTATCCACGAGTAGGGCTGTGGAACAACTTAGGAAGGCGAGGGGAGTGGTGTCTGAGCATGGGGAGAAGGCCAGCAGATTGCTAGCGCAACAACGCAGGAAGAGGGAGGCGGCCAGGGAAATAAGTAGAGTGATTGATGGGGAGGGGAGCAGAGTGGAGGACCCGGCAGGACTGAATAAGGCATTCCGGGACTTCTATAGTAAGCTGTATACTTCAGAACCCCCGGAAGAGCCAGAGGAGATGAAAAGGTTCCTGGAAGGGCTAACATTCCCAAAAGTAGGCGGGGGACTAGTGGACAGGCTGGGGGCCCCGATTAGAGCGGAGGAGGTATTGGGGGGCCTAAAGGCCATGCAGTCGGGGAAAGCCCCGGGGACGAATGGATACCCAGTAGAGTTTTACAAGAAGTTCTCGGAGATAGTGGGATCGGTCTTGACTAGGGTTTTTAATGAGGCAAGGGACAGAGGGACCCTGCCGCCGATTTCGCAAGCCACCATCTCGTTGATATTGAAGCGGGACAAGGACCCGGAATCCTGCGGGTCATACAGGCCAATCTCCCTGATCAATGTGGATTCCAAGCTCCTGGCAAAGGTACTGGAGATTAGAATTGAGGACTGCGTACCGGAGGTGATTGGGGATGATCAGACAGGGTTTGTGAAAGGCAGGCAGCTGACAACTAACTTGAGAAGATTGCTTAATGTGATCATGATGCCTCCGACGGGCAAGGAGGTGGAGGTAGTGGTAGCAATGAATGCTGAGAAGGCCTTCGACTGGGTGGAGTGGGGCTATTTGTAGGAGGTGCTTGGACGGTTTGGGTTCGGGGAGGGACTGGTGTATTGGGTCAGACTATTGTACCAGGCTCCAAAAGCTAGCGTTAGGATGAACAGGGTAATGTCAGATTATTTCAGACTACATTGCGGGACCAGACAGGGGTGCCCACTCTCCCCGTTGCTGTTCGCGCTGGCCATAGAGCCGTTGGCGATTGCGTTGAGAGCTGCGAATGGGTGGAAGGGAATGACTAAGGGGGGGTGGAACATAGGGTCTCTCTCTATGCGGACGACCTGCTCCTGTACGTGTCGGACCCACTGGCCGGGATGGAAAATATACTGGAAACATTGAGGAAGTTCGGCCGGTTTTCAGGGTACAAATTAAATATGGCCAAGAGTGAGATGTTTGTGGTGCAGGCAAGGGGCCAGGAGAATAGACTGAAGGAGCTGCCATTTAGGCTGGTTGGGGAAAGTTTCCGATACTTGGGGATACAGGTGGCACGAGACTGGGGCAGGTTGCACAAGTTAAATTTGACCAGAGTGGTGGAACAAATGAAGAGGGAGTTTCGGAGGTGGGATGCGCTCCCGCTGTCACTGGCGAGGAGGGTGCAGACTGTAAAGTTGACAATCCTCCCTAGATTCCTGTTCATCTTCCAGTGCCTCCCGATCTTTATCCCACGGTCCTTCTTCAAAAGGACTGGCAAAATCATCATGAGCTTTGTCTGGGCGGGAAAATCCCCGCGGGTGAAGAAGGTGATGCTTGAAAGGAGCCGCAGCGAGGGAGGGCTGGCATTGCCGAGTCTGATCAACTACTACTGGGCGGCTAACATAGCCATGATAAGGAAGTGGATGGTGGGTACAGGGTCTATCTGGGAGCGGGTGGAGGCGGCTTCGTGCAGGGGCACCAGTTTGGCAGCCGTAGGTCACGGCTCCCCTACCGCTGTCGCCGGCCAGGTACTCCACCAGCCCAGTAGTGGGGGCAGCCCTGCGAATATGGGGCCAGTGGAGGAGGCATGTAGGGGAGGTGGGTGCGTCTGTCTGGGCTCCAATATGTGATAATCATCGATTTGCCCCCGGGAACATGGATGGAGGGTTTCGAACATGGCGGCGGGCGGGGGTGAGGAGGGTGGGTGATATGTTCCTGGAGGGGAGCTTTGCGAGTTTGAGGGGCTTGGAGGAGAAATTTGGGCTGGTAAGGGGTAATGACTTTAGGTACTTGCAGATGTGGGACTTTGTCCGCAGACAGGTCCCATCCTTCCTACGCCTCCCGCCAATAGGGATCCAGGACATAATAGTCTCTAGAGGAGAAGGAGGAGAGGGTAGAGTCTTGGATATTTACAAGGTGCTCATGAAGGGGGAAGAGTCCCAGACGGAGGAACTGAAACTCAAATGGGAGGAGGAGCTTGGCGGGGAGATGGAGGACGGGTTCTGGGCGGAAGCCCTGAGTAGGGTAAACTCAACCGCAACATGTGCCAGGCTCGGCCTGATCCAGTTTAAGGTCGTTCACCGGGCCCACATGACGGTAGCTCGGATGAGCAAATTCTTTGGGGTAGAGGATAAGTGCGCTAGATGCACGGGAGGACCAGCGAACCACGTTCACATGTTTTGGGCATGTCCTAAGCTTAGGGGGTACTGGGAGGGATTTGCGGGGATCATGTCCCGCGTGCTAAAAACAAGGGTGGTGATGAGTCCAGGGGTGGCAATTTTTGGGGTTTCGGAAGACCCAGGAGTACAAGGGGAGAAAGAGGCCGATGTTTTGGCCTTTGCTTCCCTAATAGCCCGGCGGCGAATATTGCTGGCATGGAGGGACTCTAAACCCCCGAAGACCGAACTATGGCTTTCGGACATGTCAAGTTTTCTGGGTATGGACCTCATGCTTTTGGAGAAAAGAATGTGGGGACCAGTCAGAAATACATGGGAATGATTCAGTCTAGACGAAGCAAAAGCAAGGGTTTCAGCAGCGGATGAGCTCAGACAAGGATGAAGTCAAGCTACATTACAGAGATGGCAGGGTGTGATTAAATGCTCAAAAACCAGAGTCCAATTTTGGACATGTATAGCAGGATGTTTCTCGGCACCTGCAGCGACAAGATTGACCTGGCTATCAGACAGGAGTCTAGTTTTTTTATTCTGTGCCAGAGAGGCACTTGTAGCCATCTGGGGTGGCCACGTCCCGATTCCAAAATGGATACTCGCAAAGAGTGCAGGGAAAAATGGACAGCACTAGAAAACAAGCAGGTGCAAGGTTTCCTGTGTATTGGAACCTGCAGAACCCAGACAGAACTGAAACTACAAGCCATTAGCATAGTAATGAGCTATCTCCGGGGACAAAAAGAAACATTGATACAATCGGTACCAGGACAGACATCCCGGCGCCAGTGGACGCTAAAACAAAGGCAGGCCAACGGTTACATAGGGCCCGCCCAACGATCAGGGAACAACCCCGTTATTGGAGAAAATCAATACAAACGATTGGGACATGGTCCAATTAATTGGGACCCAGTCCAGCGTCCGCCCAGAAGGGGGCGAAACCCCTTGGGGTATAAAGCAGAGTCCCCAAGGTCAGTTCGCTCTCTTAGAAGCTCTTGAGAACTCTTAGCTTCTCCATCTTCACCTTGGTATTTGGCTCTCAGCGACGAGAGGCCGCCAAGCACCAGCCAAGTAAGTCTAAGGTCAACGCACTGTGGTGAATGAGATTCACATGGTGTTATAAGTTACCAATGTCACTCTGTTCCATTGTATATATGTACCGATATTGTAAGTGCAGTTGCACTACCTGACCACCAGGGGGAGTAGCTCTGGGAGTACTCGAGAGTTTGTACTGGGCTCCCCCCTTGGCTCCGCCCAGAACTCCTCCCCCTGGAGCTGTTGTATAAAGATCCGTGCCACAGAGCCAGCCAGCCAGTTCATCGAAAGTTCAACGGCGAACAGGCTGGCTCTGTTGTAAGTATATTAAAACCGCTATTCTACAATCCTACAAGCATGTGTCCGTAGAATTGGTGGTTCCATCAATTTAATATACTTACAAAACAGTCGAAATAAATCATGGAAGCAGCCTTCAAGCCTAGAACTCGACCCGCAGGATGCAGAGGCTAAAGAAATTTTCTCCCACTGGCTGAGATGTTTTAAGGCCTACCTGGCAGAAGCCAGCACCGCTGAAACAACGGAGGAACAAAAACTCAGCCTACTACACGCGAGGATAAGCCACAGAATCTCCACACAGCTAAATCCGGCCGGTTCTTACACCGCAGCGCTGGCGATATTGGACAAAATGTACGTTAGGCCCATTTACAAGGTTTATGCACGCCACGTGTTTACGACTCGCCGCCAGCGGCCTACAGAAACGCTAGCCGAATTTGTACGTGAACTGAACAATCTCTCTAATGACTGTAATTATCAGGCCGTTACCGCGGCTGAACATCGGGAGCTTGCTGTGCGGGACGGTTTTGTAGCAGGCCTTAGATCGAACTATGTGCGCAAAAGACTGCTAGAAAAGGGGGCCCTGGACTTAGATACTACTGTGGAGGTTGCTACCACTATGGAAGTCTCCTTCCGCAGCCTCACCTCGTTTCCCGCGGACCCCGCGACCTCATCGTGGGCCCCCGACCAACAACTCCCCCAGGCCTGTGCCGCACGGCCCCCCAGCTACCGCGCTGCCAAAGCCAGTTACTCTGCGGCCCCAGCCAGTCACTCTGCTGCCCCAGCCAGCTACTCAGCTGCCCCAGCCTGCCATTTCTGTGGACAAAGCCAGCACCCGCAGCAGCACTGCCCAGCCCGATCCGCGACCTGCAGCAGCTGCGGGAAGAAAGGCCACTATGCTAGAGTGTGCCTCGCGAAAAGGGCCCCAGTTTCTAACTCCCCAGTAGAGAGAACAAATCGCTCCCAACACCAGTGGGCCCGCGGGGCCCGAAACGCTGCGGCCTATGCCCCGACTCCGCCCCCTCCTGCCACGTGCGATCCATGGGGGCCGCCATCTTGGCAAACCCCCACCATGAAGCCGGCCACGTGCGACTCTTGGGGGCCGCCATCTTGGAAGCCATCTTCCTCGCCGCTCACCACGTGCGATCCACGGGCCCCATCTGCATCTCCATGCTCAGATAGCTCATCAGAAGACTACGACTTCTCCGGGCATTCATCACGCGGCCCGCAACACAGCGCAGCGATTCTGCATCAAGCTCGCCAGAACGTTTCGGCATCTCCTCGACCGGACGCCCACTTGGAAGACTACGACTTCCCCGGGCACCCATCACGCGGTCCGCAACTCAACGCGGTCACCCTAGATCAATCCCGCCCCAAGCACCTACGAAGTTCGATGGCGGAGGCCCAGAACAACGGGTACAGCACGCCATGCCTCTTTGACTCCGGGAGCACCGAGAGCTTTATACATCCAGAGCTGGTAAGACGCTGTTCACTTTCTATTTTTCCTGTGAGCCAAACTATCGCCCTCGCTTCGGGCTCCCACTCAGTCCAAATCCAAGGACGCACCGTCGCTACGCTCACAATTCGAGGCGCTAGTTATTCGAAAGTTAAACTTTATGTCCTGCCCGACCTCTGCGCGCCATTCTTATTAGGCCTGGATTTCCAGTGCAACCTCAAGAGCCTCACCCTCAGCTTCGGCGGGCCCCTGCCCCCACTCACTATCTGCAGCCGAGCCACGCTGCGCATCTCCCCCCCTCCTCTTCGCCAACTCACTCCAGATTGCAAGCCAGTAGCTACTCGCGACAGGCGATACAGCCTACAAGATAGGGGTTTATCCGATCGGAGGACCGAAGGCTGCTCAGTGAGGGGATCATAGATGCCAGTAATAGTCCCTGGAGAGCTCAGGTGGTGGTCGTCAAGACCGGGGAAAAATTTTGCATGGTCATCGACTATAGTCAGACCATAAATCGCTTTACGCTCCCAGACGCGTATCCCCTCCCCAGAATCGCAGACAAGGTTAACCAGATCGCCCAGGTCCTCCTAATCGGCCTGGAGGACCGCCACTACACGACATTCGAGGCCGATGGCCGCCTCCTCCATTTCCTCCGGGTTCCCTTCAGCGTCACTAACGGGGTTTCGGTGTTCCAACGAGCAATGGACTGAATGGTAGACTAGTACGGGCTGCGGACCACGTTTCCGTATCTGGACAATGTTACCATCTGCGGCTATGACCAGCAGGACCACGACGCCAACCTCCACCGTTTTCTCCAAACGGCACAGAAATGAAACCTCACTTATAACAAGGAGAAATGCGTTTTCTGCACAAACAGACTGGCCATCCTCGGCTACGTCGTGGAGAACGGAGTCCTGGGCCCAGACCCGGACCGTATGCGCCCCCTCTTAGAACTCCTCCTCCCCATGGCCCCAAGGCTCTCAAACGGTGCTTGGGGTTCTTTTCATACTACGCCCAGTGGGTCCCGCAATATGCGGACAAAGCCCGCCCATTCTTTAAGGCCACACGATTTCCCCTGTCAGCTGAGGCGCGCCAGGCCTTCAGCTGCATCAAGGAGGACATCGCGAAAGCAGCCATGCGGGCGGTGGATGAATCCACTGCCTTTCAGGTTGAGAGCGACGCCTCAGAGGTAGCTCTAGCAGCCACTTTAAATCAGGCAGGGAGGCCCGTTACATTTTTCTCCCGTACCCTATCCGCTTCAGAACTCCAACACTCCTCAGTCGAGAAGGAAGCGCAAGCCATCGTGGAGGCTGTTCGTCACTGGAGGCACTACCTCACAGGTAGGAGGTTCACCCTCATTACCGACCAACAATCGGTTGCCTTCATGTTCGACAACTCGCAAAGGGGCAAAATAAAAAACGATAAAATCCTTTGGTGGAAAATCGAACTCTCCACCTATAGTTACGATATTAAATATCGACCATGGAAGCTCAACGAGCCCTCGGATGCCCTATCCCGCGGGACATGCGCCAGCGTGCAGATCAGCCGTCTGAAAGCCATCCACGATGACCTCTGCCATCCAGGGGTCACCCGGCTCGCCCACTACATCAGAGCCCGAAACCTGCCTTTCTCCAACAAGCAGGTAAAAGCGGTCACCAGGGACTGCCCGATCTGTGCAGAGTGCAAACCGCACTTCTATAGACCAGACAGGGCCCACCTGGTCAAGGCTTCTAGGCCCTTTGAACGCCTTGCGATCGATTTCAAAGGGCCACTCCCCTCCACTAACAAGAACATTTATTTCCTCAACATCATCGACGAGATCTCCCGATTCCCTTTTGCCATTCCGTTTCCCGACATGACCTCCCACACAGTCATTAGAGCCCTGCATAGTGTCTTCACCCTGTTTGGGTTCCCCAGCTACGTGCACAGCGACCGGGGTTTGTCCTTTATGAGCGACGAGCTGCATCAGTACCTGCTCGACAAGGGCATCGCCTCGAGCAGGACTACCAGCTACAACCCCAGGGGGAATGGGCAGGTGGAGAGGGAGAACGCGACCCTACTGACCCTCCGGTCTAGAAAACTCCAAGTCTCCCAATGGCAAGAAGTCATCCCAGACACGCTCCACGCAATTAGATCCCTCCTCTGTACAGCTACAAATCACACCCCTCACGAGCGGCTCTTCATTTTTTCTAGGGGCACTACCACGGGGGTCTCACTTCCGGTGTGGCTGAGGACACCAGGCCCGGTTCTCCTGAGGAAGCACGTCAGGGGGCACAAAACTGACCCCCTTGTTGAAAAGGTGCGCCTCCTCCATTCCAACCCACAGTACGCATTCGTGGAGTTCCCGGATGGTCGCCAGGACACAGTATCCCTTCGGGACCTGGCACCCGCTGGATCCAGCCCCCCCCCCCTACCCCCACTGAGGAACCACTTACCCCGTTCCGTATGCTGCCGCCCCATTGCACCCCCGATCCCGCAAGCTTGCCCCACCTGTTCCACGCGCCAGCACCAGCCCGCCCCCAGCGCCCCCAGTCTCCGGTCGAGCCAGAGGTGTATGAAGTTTGGACGAGACCCGCCCCGAAGTCTGCCATCGTACTCCAGCTCTCAACACCCACCCAGCCACCGCAAGAGGCTGCAACCCCGGTGCTCCGCAGATCGAAACAAACAATTCGTCCACCGGACAGACTAACTCTGTGAGCCACCACCCCCGCCGGACTTGATTTTTTTCACAGGGGGTGAATGTGGTGAATGAGATTCACACGGTGTTATAAGTTACCAATGTCACTCTGTTCCATTGTATATATGTACCGATATTGTAAGTGCAGTTGCACTACCTGACCACCAGGGGGAGTAGCTCTGGGAGTACTCGAGAGTTTGTACTGGACTCCCCCCTTGGCTCCGCCCAGAACTCCTCCCCCTGGAGCTGTTGTATAAAGATCCGTGCCACAGAGCCAGCCAGCCAGTTCATCGAAAGTTCAACGGCGAACAGGCTGGCTCTGTTGTAAGTATATTAAAACCGCTATTCTAATCCTACCAGCACGTGTCCGTAGAATTGATGGTTCCATCACGCATGCTACGAGATAGGCGCTACTATTCTATACCTGTTCGAAGCCAGCAGTATCAGAACCGGACAACGGCCATTGCTCCTCTGACTGAGTGGGCCACTCGAAGCTAAGTATAGGCTTTAGTAGTAGTTGTAGTTTAGTGAGTAGAGTTTGTGCATGAGTAGTAATTGACTATGTGTGTAAATAAACGTGTATTGATTTCAAACTTACTATATGGTGTATCGAGTCATTGATCAGTATTCGGCTTTGAACCTTGTGGTGGTATCAGAAGGGTACCTGGCGACTCTTGAGCAAAGGTAATTAAAACAGAGCAAATTAAGGGAAAGCATAACGAGCAACATTTACTGGCGACTCTGGTGGGAATCGACTTAGAAGTGGCCCCACTACTTGGAGAGAACCCAAAATTTGAATTAGAAATCCAATTGGAAACAGAAGAACCACAAGAGTTTAAGCAGTACTGATCAAGCCTCCAGAATTCGGAAGTGTATTAATGCATGCGTACTAACAGGGATATAAGTTAAACCTGAGAGATTTTGTTGCGTAAAACTGTCGGGAGTTTTGTAGGCCGGAAATTAGCGTAAGCCGTACCTGTGTTTACAGCACCGCTTTATCACCCTCTGTTCCAAATTTAATAGAGAACCCAGAAATAGGAAAAATGGCAATGAAGGCAATGGAACGCCTTATGAACCCACAGGAATTCTAGGTCGCAGCAACCAGCAGAGTAGGACAGTGTCCCGTTTAGGAAGAGGAAATAAGGAAGTACCTCAAAAGAAAGGATGGCCCCTTTAGAGCGAATTTTGCGTGAATGAAGAAACAGGTCCCGGGAGTATAGGACATACTTGGTGTGAGAACCTGACAGAGATTCACAAGAAGAGCTTGGGAAAAGCTCGCAAGCCGATGGCAATCGTGTCCTGTCTGGCACAATTGCGAGGCATAGAGGAGGTCATTAGGACGTTCCGTAGAGAGATAGAGGAGAGAGATAGAACGAGTAAGGTAGATGTGAACGAGACAGAGAGAGAGAACAGCGAGTTAAGAGGGAAGATAGCAGCAAAAGACAGAGAGGTGGATGATGCCAAGAGGGCACACCAGTCTTGTCTGGCGCACTTAAGCAGCTTCCAGACCCAGTATGACAAGGCCTACCAGGACACACAACGTGCAGTCTTGGTAAGACAAGAAACAGAACAGCAGGTAGAGGCATTGCAGAAACAGTGCAATGATTCAAAAGCAGCCCTACGAGCACTCCATGCTTCTACAACGGAACAAAGGCAGAGCTCGGTAGACCACGCAAAGTGCCGGAAGCAAATTGCAGAATTGCAATCCCTACTTTCAGTTCAAAATGGCTTCCAGAGCACATTCGGACCCCAACTAGATCAGGAAAACGGCCCCGATTGGCAGGAATTAAACGAAACAGCCCATAGATACGTACATGGAGCATGTACGCAGGAGAAACCCCAGAAGAGGAGAGCATCCCAACCCCCCACTGAACAGGCAGAACACAACCCCATGAATCCGGTCACCACACACGGCAGAGCCGCAACAGAAGGAGACACGGATTTCCTGTACACAACCCCCTTAACCGTGACCCAATTACGGGACGTGTGCGAGAAAATCACACCGTTCCTCCCCACTTCAGACCCCCACCAATTCTTCACGAAAGTTAAACAGCAGGCCACCATGTACGGCCTGGACGAGAGAGAGCAGGTAAAGCTCGCAGTTTTGAGTAGCAGCCCTTCCCGACCCACAGAATGTAAGAGGAGGCACCAAAGCAGAGATGCACACAGCGATCCTTGATGCGATCGGCTATAACAGAGGAGACCCGGTAGAAGGCCTGAATAGATGCAGGCAAAAGAAGACAGAGCACCCCACAGCGTTTGCTGGATGCTTGCGGATTCATTTCACTGCAGTTTTTGGAGAATTAGCCCGCGCCCAGATAAGATGGCAAAATGGACTTGAATCTTGATCTCTCGTGCAACAGAGGCAGGACAGAGAGCTTGTGCGAATTATGACCCCTCGGATGAGGCCCACAATGGGAAATGGGTTTTGAAAAGGTTATCCCGCGCTTGGGTGCAATCCGTTCAGAACAAGACCAATTTTAGGAAACCCGAGGAAGAGCAGGCAGATGCAGATATGGATACAGTTAAAGTGCACCAGAACCCCGCATGGATAAATGAGAGTAGGAACAGCCCACCCCAGCCCAAATCGCAGGAGTGTTACAACTGTGGTCAGTTAGGACACTTTGCCCGAGAGTGCAACGTGCCACAGAAACCACAGAGAGCCCAACAGACAGGCACCCTAAATAGGAATAGGGCAAAGACTATTCACAGTGTTAGCGCCCGTTCAGACCAGGGAGACATGAACGGCACAGACTGATGGTGTTCGGGCTCCCCAACTTGGGTGTGCGACACCCTTTGGGATAAGTCCAGCCGACCGGTCATAGCAGCCAAAGTACGGGGTCAGCCCGTTGAACAGGAGGGTCCCGCACCACACTCAATTCCTCCACGATGTTTCAGAAGGACACGTGGCCCACTACAGACACCATCACCCTCAGCGGCTTTACAGGCCACTCACAGCAGGGACACATCACAGTCCCTGTATCCATACATATCGGCAATATAACAACCAAGCACCCTATAGTGTTAGTTGATCTGCCCCACACAGCAGAACACATTTTAGGAATCGACTTTATGAGCTCCCACAGCCTTTCATTTGATCCAGTCAACAAATGTGTCTGGAGAATGGCAAAAGCAGCAAGAGCTCCCGCCACGCTCACAGTAGGAGAATATGCAAATAGGATCAGCTCAGTTGGAGACTACTGGTTTGACCCGAGAACAATTAGTGCAGATAAACAGGTTAAGGCAGTCCTGCAAGAACACAAAGCAGCATTTTCACAGCACAAGGGCGACTGTGGCAGAAAGGCTGGCTCTGTGCAGATTACAGGTCCTGACCCCAGACCCCAGAAATAGTACGAATTTCCCCAGGAAGCAGAGGGAGAAATCTCAAAAGTGATAGATAGCTTATTAAAACAGGGTGTACTGAGATCAGTAGCCTCCACTAATAATGCCCCGAATTGGCCCGTCAGGAAACCCGATGGATCATGGCGACTGACCATTGATTACCGGGAACTGAACAAAGTAACCCCAGCAGCAGCCCCCACCGTAGCCACAAGTCCCGAGACCATGCTCAAGCAGGGACTCCAGTCACGATTCTTTACGGTTTTGGACATTAGCAACGGCTTCTGGTCCATTCCATTGGCTAAAGTGTGCCAGTACAAATTCATCTTCACTTTTAAAGGACAGCAGTATATGTGCCTTCCACAAGGTTTCCACAACACCCCCTCCATTTTCTACCGACAGCTGGCAAATGGATTAGCTAAATTTTCCCGCCCCGAATGTCTGGTCCAGTATGTCGACGACCTGCTAATAGTGACAGACACAAAGGCAGAGCACGTTTTGCTTCTAGCAGAACTCCTAGGACTCCTGAAAGAAATTGGATGTAAGGTTAACCCCAAAAAGGCCCAGATTTTTGAATAAAAAGTGATATACTTGGGAACAGTTATCACGCATGGTAAACGCGAGATCGAGCAGAAAAGGATTGACTCGATTGTCAAATTGCCCCTTCCCCACAATGTCTCAGCCCTCCGGTCATTTTTATAGAACAGTACAGCACAGAACAGGCCCTTTGGCCCTCGATGTTGTGCCGAGCAATGATCACCCTACTCAAACCCACGTATCCACCCTATACTCGTAACCCAACAACCCCCCCTTAACCTTACTTTTTAAGGACACTACGGGCAATTTAGCATGGCCAATCCACCTAACCCGCCCATCTTTGGACTGTGGGAGGAAACCGGAGCACCCGGAGGAAACCCACGCACACACGGGGAGGACGTGCAGACTCCGCACAGACAGTGACCCAGCCGGGAATCGAACCTGGGACCCTGGAGCTGTGAAGCATTTATGCTAACCACCATGCTACCGTGCTGCCCACAGTTTCTAGGACTGGTTGGCCACTGTCGAAACCACATCGACGGTTTCGCCACTAAAGCAGCGCCCCTATCCAACCTTCTTAACAAAAATGCACCTTGGGAATGGCTTCTGCAGCATACAGATGCCGTGGATGCTTTAAAAAGAGCACTCAGCACAGCCCCTGCACTACAGGTCCCAGACCCTCTTTCCCCGTGCGCTATCGAAGTAGCAAGCACTGACCGAACCCTTTCGGCCGTGCTCCTCCAGGAACGGCATGACCAGTTAAGACCCGTAGCATACGCATCCCGAGTATTAGACCCTGTCGAGCAAGGATTTTCTGCCTGTGAAAGGTACCTGCTCACAGTTTTTTGGGCAGTACTGTACTTTTCATACATTACAGGACTCAACCCCATCACCATCCTCACAGAACACACCCCAACACAGCTATTATTAGACGGCCGACTTAAAGATGGCACAGTCAGCCAAATCCGAGCAGTCCGTTGGACCCTTCTTTTACAGGGACGGGACATCACAGTTAAAAGAACAAAGACACACACTTCCCTCGCAGATAATTTACAGTACCCAGGCACGCCTCATGAATGTGGGATTATCTCCACACAGCACAACACAGGCCCATTCATTCCAAAAACACCTCCCAGGAAGGTAGGTAGTTCACCCCAGAGACCCCAGCCCACAGACACGTGCACACCCCTGAAAATCTATGTGGATGGCTCCTCCACAGTTTTAGACAGCAAACGCATAACAGGATGCGGTATTTATGTAGAGGACGTGCAGGGACGCGCCCTAGAACAGATTTCCCTAAAGTTGCCAGGACACTTAGGCTCGCAGGCAGCAAAACTGGCAGCGATAGCTTACATAGTAGACCACCCCGATTTGTTCCCCACCCCAGCAGACATCTACTCAGACCGCCTGTATGTCTGTAACAGCAAAGAAGGCTCAACGCAGCCACACCCGCCCCGTTAATGGCCCATGGACTAACCTCCAGATAGACTTCATAGGACCCCTACCCCTTTGCAGAAATGGATATAAGTATGTGTTGGTGGTTATCGACACCTTCACAAAATGGGTGGAAGCATTTCCATCGCGCACAAATATGGCAATGACCACAGTCTGCGTGATTTCACATAAACCAGCTCAAGGCTTATGGCTCGCAGAACAACCATACACACCACATCCTGCTCGCAGCAGCAGACAAACTCGCCCTACCCACAGAAACCGCATTCCTACCCTCCCCCAGCAAGGCCAGCCCGTCCTCAGACTCAACTTCAACTCCGCCCCCTGACACACAACTCCGCCTCTCCCCACCCCCAGACAGCAGTGACAGTGACTGCGAAAGCACTGATGACAGCCACAGCACACCACGATACTATCACCCTGCACCAGGCCCCACTCCCAGTGACTCCGAGTGCAATTCAAGTGATCCCTTCGAGATCACATACATTAAAGCCCCAGACCCAAACCCACCGCCCGACGATTACGATTTAAACCCCTGCAATTCAAAACTAGACACACAGGGCGATATTCTCCGCTCCCGATAAAAATCGGGATGGCCGTCCTGAAATCGGCCGAGCTTCACGACGGCCTCGGGGCCCGCTCCCCGCACTTAATTCAACCCCACCCGGGGGGGCTAGGAGCGGGCCCCCGTTGTTCCCGGCCGCGACCTTGTCGCGCCGGAAATGACGCGGAAACGGCGCTTTTCTGATGTCATCCACGCATGTGCGGATGACATCAGCACGCAGACGGCACGAATCCTCGCTTGCGCGGTGCCGTCTTTCTCCTCCGCCGCCCGGTAAGACGTGGCGGCTTGATCTTGCCGGGCGGCGGAGGGGAAAGAGTGCGTCCGTTTTGGACGCTAGCCCAACGATCGGTGGGTACCGATCGCGGGCCTGTCCCCTCCCGAGCACAGTCGCGGTGCTCCCGTCCAAATCGGGCCCCTAGATGCCCCAAACGGGCATCTGGCGCCTGTTTCACGACGGCAGCGACCAGGTGTGGTTGCTGCCGTGGTGAAACGGGCGTGAAGGGCCGGCCGCTCGGCCCATCGGGCTCGGAGAATCGCCGTTCGCCGTGAAAAACGGCAAGCGCCGCTTTTTCCGAGCCCGGGGGGGGGGTGGGGGAGAATCGCTGGGGGCGCCAGGGGAGCGTAAAAAATGTCGGGAGGCCCTCCCACGATTCTCCCACGCCACGTGGGGAGCGGAGAATTCCGCCCACGATTCTGGCACCGCGACAATTCATTCAGGCTCATCAGGAACGATGAGATGGACCCCAAATCACCCCACGCAGCTTTGGCAAGACTTAGACAGTCAAGAGTATGGCAGCCGGAAGAAGATGAAGACATTGAGTCTGACTCCCACCACGCGAATCCCTTTGTGACCCTGTTCGCAACTGAAAACTGAGGTGTCCAGATGATGTTTAAAAGGAACCGCTAGAGAGATACGGTGTCCTTTCTGATCGAACCTGCACGATATTTGTTGCATGTTTGTTTGTATGTGTTTGTTAAATGTTCAGTGTTTAGACTTTAAACAGCTTTTCACAGCCCCATGCCACCACTCCTTTAACACCCCCTGGCAGTTAATGGAACAGGTTTGTCCACGGACAGCCGCCTAGTTTGTCAGCAGAAATCTCTGAGGATTTGCCCAGCCACCAATTCATAATTGCTCTTCTAATTTGAGGGTAGAAGAGGCATTACTGCAACCCCCACGATGACTACATTCTTGCCCATTCTTGCCGGTTACTCAGTCACTGGCGAAACGGCACTGGTCCCCGCCCTGCCTGAGGACCCCCCTCTGGTCAGCTAAGCTCGGGTAGAGCACATACCGTCCTACCCGGGGTTTCCATCCAATTCTTACCCGCTGCGGCCCATAAGCATCTCATTTTGGCTCTTTCATTTCAAAAGTTTTTGTTTTGTTTAATAGTGACCCTTCGGTTGCTTTCCTCATGCTATTTACATCCTCAATCATTGGGATGGTAAATCGCACAGGCTGCGAGATGGCTCGCACTGTGTCAGTATTTTTCAAGAACGTCTTGTCCATAAATTCGGTTTAAAAAAAAATGAGGGAGTCACAGATGGAGACCAATTATAAAGGGTAATTGGCAATAAAGGACAGACAGACAAACACACGAGATCTTAAGCAAGATAATGACAGATATTATGCTTGTGTTCACAGAATTCCTGAAGAAGACAAGAAGAGAAGAAAGAAGAGAAGAGAAGGAAAGATGAAGACGACCTCCATCTTTGTTATATGGACACTAGGAGGATACCTTTGGTTGCGCGCAAACGCTAACCCCCTCACCCCACAGGCGGTCAATGATTCACTCCCCCACAGTACACAGAGCCCAGTAACAATCAACAGTACCCCGACCTGGTGTGAAAAGTTTATCACTTGGTATTCCCTCTCGTATGTCGTTGAAGCACTTTTAGCACTGGCGATACTTTGCAGTATCGTGCAAACCATTCGAATGAAGAAATGGCGAAGGAGAGCCTACCGCTCTCGCACCCCGGTATACAGAATTAGATCCCATATTTTCGGTTTCCACCAGGCCCCCGAACTCCTTGACATGGATTAAAGTACATTTGTTTTTTTGTTTGTGTGTGCTCGTTTGTTGAATTAAGAAATGTGAACTCTGTGTTTGACTGCCAAACCAGAGAAATTTGAATGCTGCTATTTTTGTAGTTAAGATGTTAGTATATTTTTGAATTGTTTGAGTGAGGATAGTTTATTGAGAATAGTTAGAGGTTCCAGTTTTTTATTTTGTAATGCATGTCCTTAATGACATAGCACCCCCATAGAACTTTGATGATGTGTGTATGTAAAATTGTTTAGTTAAAGATATGTTGCATAGTTAGGGTCAGAGTAGAGCCTAGTCATGGGTGCCCGCTTGGTCAGGGAATGAAGACATCGCAGTAGTGTGATCCTTCACGCTTAGCGTTGAGGATCACAAGGAGGGAGTGTAGCCACCTGGGATGGCCACGTCCCGATTCCAAAATGGATACTCACAAAGAGTGCAGGGAAAAATGGACAGCACTAGAAAAATGAAACCAAAAATGAAAATCGCTTATTGTCACGAGTAGGCTTCAATGAAGCTACTGTGAAAAGCCCCTAGTCACCACATTCCGGCGCCTGTCCGGAGAGGCTGGTACGGGAAAACAAGCAGATGCAAGGTTTCCTGTGGATTGGAACCTGCAGATCCCAGACAGAACTGAAACTACAAGCCAGTAGCATAGTAATGAGCTATCTCCGGGGACAAAAAGAAACATTGATACAATCGGTACCAGGACAGACTTCCCGGCGCCAGTGGAAGCGAAAACAAAGGCAGGCCAACGATTACATAGAGCCCGCCCAACGATCAGGGAACAACCCCGTTATTGGAGAGAATCGATACAAACGATTGGGACATGGTCCAATTAATTGGGACCCAGTCCAGCGTCCGCCCAGAAGGGGGCGAAACCCCTTGGGGTATAGAGCAGAGTCCCAAGGTCAGTTCGCTCTCTTAGAAGCTCTTGAGAACTCTTAGCTTCTCCATCTTCACCTTGGTATTTGGCTCTCAGCGACGAGAGGCCCACCAAGCACCAGCCAAGTAAGTCTAAGGTCAACGCACACTACGAGATAGGCGCTCCTAGCTACTATTCTATACCAGTTCGAAGCCAGCAGTATCAGAACCGGACAACGGCCATTGTTCCTCTGACTGAGTGGGCCACTCGAAGCTAAGTATAGGCTTTAGTAGTAGTTGTAGTTTAGTGAGTAGAGTTTGTGCATGAGTAATAATTGACTGTATGTGTAAATAAATGTGTATTGATTTCAAACTTACTAACTGGTGTATCGAGTCATTGATCAGTATTTGGCTTTGAACCTTGTGGCGGTATCAGAAAGATACCTGCCGACTCTTGAGCAAAGGTAATTAAAGCAGAGCAAATTAAGGGAAAGCATAACGAGCAACAAACTGCCAGGGTTCCAGGGTGCCAGTGCCAAGCTGACAGCAGTGCAAAGGTGCTCTGGTGCCAGCGGGTGTACCAGGGTACCACCTTGCCCAGAACATGACCACCGGATACCTCCGATGGCCTGGGAGACCCCCACAGGTGCCGTTACTGTTGTGTGGACCAGTGCTAAACAGCGCCATGGCAAGTTCTCCCAGGCTTGGGCGTTCGTTCCTGGGCCTTGGGGGAATTGGGCACGAACATATTTACATGAGCTTAATGGTTCACTTAAATATGTAAATCTGGATCTCACCCAGCGAGAACGAGATCCGGATCGCGTCCTCTTGCGAGATCTCGTTAGATCTTGCAAGGCATTTCGACCATCGCAAATCTTGCGACAGGCCTCTCACGAGATTTCATGGCCTCGTCGCTGAGTCCGGCGCGGCGAGGCCGTTCGATCACGCCCCTAAATAGGCAGTCTTAGTGATAGTGTGCATAGGAGATCGGAAATTTATTTCAGGATCAAATGCGGTACCAATTTTGAGAACAGACTGGCTTATTCGAAAACTGTTGCCAAGAGGGGTGAAGTAGGTAACTCGGTAACAGAGTTGGTAATGGGAAGGGAAAGCAATGGCTTTAGTCTTCTGAACACTTAATTGGAGGACATTTCCTCTTATCCATACCTGGATATCAGGTATCAGTCTAATAATCCAGCAACAGAGGTAGAAGTAAAAGTCGTCAGAAGACATGGGAAAACAAATGCTGTACCTGCACATGATGTCAAAGAACAGCACATAGATGAGAAACAGAAAAGGCAAAAGAAAATGTTCTGAAAACGTGGATGACAATAGTGTGGAAAGATCCAGTGCCTTAAGGAAAAGGGCTGTGAAGCACTGTACATTTGAACATTTTCAAAGCTAGCTAGAAGGTCAGTGTGTATGAAAGGTTCATTGATGAGATATGAATGAAATTTGGAATTCTATCACGGTTCTGACATCTAAATATCAATGGATAAATCTTTATGGAATTCTGTTTTCCTCCATTAAAAGCTTACTGGTAGACCTAATTGTTTTTTCAGAATATCTATAATTAGTTAGAATTCTAAAATCTCACTTTGATCAGATGTGTCATTGCATCCTTGAAGAACACAAGATCAAAAAATCCCGATCGGACACCTTCATTATGTTGATCCTGATAAAACTGCAATTTTTCAGTCAGGAATTTGTAGCTTGGTATCTGGAACACATTCAATACAACTATCAGAATGCCACAACGATAACAGCATAAAATAATGAAAGGTTAAGGATGCCATTAACCCAATATACCTCATCCTGCCATAGAAAATTACAATTTCTGTATTATATTATTTGTATCCTGCAAATGTAGTTACAAATAAGTACACAGGATTAATAAAATTCAATTTACTGATTTTCCACTAATGGGCTACCAGAGCTTCAGGCCTACTTGTCTCAGAATACTGTGGTCGTCATTGCCATCTAAGCAGTGCAGCCAAAAACGCAAGTTTTTAAGACAGTTATATTGCTCTGATGGAGCCCAGGATAACCAACGGTTTAGCCACACAGCATTGTTGAGTGTCACTGTTGGTCCCCTTTCCATTATCCTCACACCCAACCTTAGGACTTACTTGAGGATGACAGAAGGCAAGCCAGATTGTCTGAGATTGGAATGTTGGTACCTGTCGCTCAATCAAATTAAAATAAGATTTGTGATGAGTATCTAGTTCCTGGGTTAATATTATGAAAGTAATGTCTAGTTGCGTGAAGATTGAAGTGTCACTGTAGAAAATGGTAAACAGTACCTTGGAACCTAGTACTCTTGAAAGGTTAAGGATAATGGGCGTGATTTATCAGCCTCATCAAGCCCAATTTGGTGGAGCAACGAGGCAATTGAATCTCGCAGTTGACATGTCTCGCGAGATTTAACTGAACTTTGCGAGACCTCGCTGGGAAGAATGTAGATTTACATATTGAAGTGAGAAGTTAGGCTCATTTAAATATGTTTGCACAATAAGGATCCTTTCTGTTTGTTCTTGTGTCTTCCCTGTTTATTCCCTTATTCCCCTTTCTTTTATTTTGCTGTTATGCTTTTAATCCATGGATGTTTAACGGACCTGCAAGGAAGACCATTACCAACTGCAATCCAAGGACTTTGATCAATCAGCATGCTGTGAGACTAGCCCGTCACATTTAAAGCAATGACTCTTATCTTTTGACCTACGTCCTTATTATTTTTACCCCTATCCCCACTCTGTATTTGTCTGTCTTGCATGTGTGGGTAGACGGTGGGACAGTTAAAAGAGGTTAAATGTTAGCTTGCTGTTATTCAGTTGCATTTACTGCACATTTCATCAATATTTCTGTTACAAATAAACAGTAATTGTGTTTCTACTTACAAACCTGGTGACTGTAATCATTGGGCAGCTAAGGGCCAAAGACTTTGGGAATTTTGATCAGAATTATTGGTTAATTCACTTATTTTGTGACCCCGGGGCACATGGGGTTGGATTGATTGGGCACTTGCCCAGAGTGGCGTAACATAATTTGGGGCCTCGTGTCCAGGATTTTTAGACACTAGATCGCCAGGGTTGGGTTACAGTGTATATTAAAAGGAGACACCAGGGGCGGGATTCTCCGACCCCCTGCCGGGTCAGAGAATCGCTGGGAAGGGGTGGTGGGGGGGGGAGGGAGTGAATCCTGCCCCGCCGCTCCGACTCCGGCTGCCGAATTCTCCAGCGCCAATGTTTTGGCGGGGGCGGGGATCACGTTGTGCCGGTCGGGGGCTGTTGGCAGTGGTCCCCCCTGCGATTCTCCGCACCCCAATGGGCCGAGCGGCTGCCCATTTTCGGCCCGTTCTGCCGGCATGAATTAGACAAGATCCATGCCGGTAGGAGCTGGCTTTAAGGCGGCTTGCAGAGTTCTCAGGGGGGCAGAGGGGGGATCCGGCCCCCCACGGTGGCGTGGCCTGCGATCGGGGCCCACCAATCTGCGGCAGGCCTGTGCCATGGGGGCACTTATTCCCTCCGTGCCAGCCTCTGTAAAGCTCCGCCATGGCCAGCGCGGAGAAGAGACTCCCTGCGCATGTGCAGAAATCACGCCAGCGGTTCTGCACATGCGCCAGAACATGCTGGTGCCCCCGTGCATGCGCCAACATGCGCCGTCTGGCGGAGGCCCTTCGCCACCGGATGCCACGGCGCCAACCACTCCAGCGCTGGTCTGGTCCCTCGAAGGGCAGAGGATTCCGCAACTTCCGGGCGGCCCGATGCCAGAGTAGTTCATGCCACTCTTTGGCGCCGGTATGGCCTGCCCGCCGGTTGGGGAAGAATCCCGACCCAGGTTTGTTGTGGTATAACAGGATAGCTCCAGAAGCTGCTGTGAGTTTTCTTGAGATGGAAGACTTATCTCTGGTTTATTTAAAAGAGCTTCGCAAAGACAAGATATTCAAATTTATTTACTTGTGTTGTGATTCCGGGCCAAGTGAGGTTCGAATTGGGGTTGCACTTTCCCAGATTGGATAAATGGTGCCAGATTCTCCCAAGACCTAGGAATGAATGCCATGCCCAGGTGACCTCACCATGGCGATGTTTAGCACTAGTGGTCCAAACATGGATCAGGCATAACATCATCTGGGGGATCTCCCAGGCCATTGAAGGACCTGAGTGGTCAGGCTCTGTGTAGTGTCGTACCCTGGCACTCCTGCCACTCGGGAACCTTGACTTTCCCAGCCTGGCACCTTGGCACTTTCACCCAGGCACTGTGGAAGTACCACCCAGACAGGATGCCACTACCAGTCTGGCAGGGACACTGCCAACATGCCAGGATGGCAATGGTAAGGTGCTGGGTGCCAGGTTGCTTGCACCGGGGATTGGTCCTGGGGTTGCTCGCCGTTATGAGGTGGGGTTAGGGGAGAGAGATCGAGGGTTCCCTAACAAGTAGGTTGGGCTATTGGGGGTGTATTGAGGACGTGGTGGGGAGTCAAGAGTTTGAGGCAGCATTTAAAAATGGCACTCTGAACTCTTCCTGCACTGATTAGCCTCACCAAGGCCAAAAAATAATCCCATTGATAGCGGGGGTCTTTCTCGACGCTGCAGGAGCTGTTAAGCATCCAACTATTCGGACCCAAAATCTCTTATTTTGTGACCCCGGGGCACATGGGGTTTGCTGTTGCCCAGTGAAGCATCAAGGAAGAAATTGCGAGGCATCTGGATAGAAATTGTCCCATTGGGCAGACGCAGCATGGGTTCGTAAAAGGCAGGTCGTGCCTAACTAATTTAGTGGAATTTTTTGAGGACATTACCAGTGCAGTAGATAACGGGGAGCCGATGGATGTGGTATATCTGGATTTCCAGAAAGCCTTTGACAAGGTGCCACACAAAAGGTTGCTGCATAAGATAAAGATGCATGGCATTAAGGGTAAAGTAGTAGCATGGATAGAGGATTGGTTAATTAATAGAAAGCAAAGAGTTGGGATAAATGGGTGTTTCTCTGGTTGGCAATCAGTAGCTAGTGGTGTCCCTCAGGGATCCGTGTTGGGCCCACAATTGTTCACAATTTACATTGATGATTTGGAGTTGGGGACCAAGGGCAATGTGTCCAAGTTTGCAGATGACACTAAGATGAGTGGTAAAGCGAAAAGTGCAGAGGATACTGGAAGTCTGCAGAGGGATTTGGATAGGTTAAGTGAATGGGCTCGGGTCTGGCAGATGGAATACAATGTTGACAAATGTGAGGTTATCCATTTTGGTAGGAATAACAGCAAACGGGATTATTATTTAAACGATAAAATATTAAAGCATGCCGCTGTTCAGAGAGACTTGGGTGTGCTAGTGCATGAGTCACAGAAGGTTGGTTTACAAGTGCAACAGGTGATTAAGAAGGCAAATGGAATTTTGTCCTTCATTGCTAGAGGGATGGAGTTTAAGACTAGGGAGGTTATGTTGCAATTGTATAAGGTGTTAGTGCGGCCACACCTGGAGTATTGTGTTCAGTTTTGGTCTCCTTACTTGAGAAAGGACGTACTGGCGCTGGAGGGTGTGCAGAGGAGATTCACTAGGTTAATCCCAGAGCTGAAGGGGTTGGATTATGAGGAGAGGTTGAGTAGACTGGGACTGTACTCGTTGGAATTTAGAAGGATGAGGGGGGATCTTATAGAAACATTTAAAATTATGAAGGGAATAGATAGGATAGATGCGGGCAGGTTGTTTCCACTGGCGGGTGACAGCAGAACTAGGGGGCATAGCCTCAAAATAAGGGGAAGTAGATTTAGAACTGAGTTTAGGAGGAACTTCTTCACCCAAAGGGTTGTGAATCTATGGAATTCCTTGCCCAGTGAAGCAGTTGAGGCTCCTTCATTACATGTTTTTAAGGTAAAGATAGATAGTTTTTTGAAGAATAAAGGGATTAAGGGTTATGGTGTTCGGGCCGGAAAGTGGAGCTGAGTCCACAAAAGATCAGCCATGATCTCATTGAATGGCGGAGCAGGCTCGAGGGGCCAGATGGCCTACTCCTGCTCCTATTTCTTATGTTCTTATGTTCTTATGTTCAAAACGGGACTCTGTGTTTTCCTATGAAATCACATCCTAAGTATGGGGAAGTACCGGTGTGGATCTCACCCAAAAAGCCCGCTAGAAACACCTGGTCCAAAATGACACTGAGCAATGGTTTGGCTAAATCACGCCCAGTAGTTAGAAAGGTAAGAGTTATAAAAAGCAGGTGGGCTTGCTAAGATGGTGCAATTGTAAACAAAGGATAATTGGCTTGCCGATCAGTTTGAGAATGGACCACAGTCAGCTACATTGTAATGGACGAGGATGGAGCTTAAGAAAGTTCCCTGGTTTCAGTTTCTCTGCGTTTGCTGGGAGAGTGAGGGTTCTGCAGCAGAGGAAGAGTTTGGACACGTTTAGCAAGCATCAGGCAATTAGGGCTTAGATAAGTCCTTGGAAGTTAAAAAGATTTATGTTTCCATTCTGGAGACAGTGAGGGCTCAAAAAAATCCTGTGAGCTGTATCTAGTTCAGTACAGCTGGAGTTCAGAGAAGCCAAGGCGTTGTCAAGCTTAGTCAAGCTAGTGGTCTGTGACAGGGTTAGAAGTGTTTCACAAATTAGAACCAGAAGTGCAGCTTTGTGAATCCTGTGGAATGCAGTCTTAGAAGAAGAGGTTGAACCATCAGATAGTGAGTAGTCATTGAGGCAGTCTGAGTCAGGCTGGTCTTTGTGGGAATTAAGAAGCTAGATTTTAGAAAGTGTGAAATTGAAATCCCACATAAGGGAGACAGTTTTAATGAGATTTTATGACTCACAGTGGTTACTGATGTGTGGGTGGGTTGCTAAGTAATCCATGAAATCTGCCTTGGTCATATCAGGTCAAAAATGATAAAACAATTTACAATATATATCTTCTATTCTTACATTCAGGGTAATTTTGAGGTGAATTAACAGACAACTGTGATCAAACACACCACACTAGACAATAAATGATAGAAGTGAACAATGTAGGGTCCATATTTTTAACAACAACCCACCCAGACATCAGTAACACTATGAGTCAACCAATCTCACTGATACTCTGGTCCGCTCACAAGGGAAACTCAGTTTCTCTCTGTCTTCACATTCGAAGATCAGACTTTCAGAATTCTTTCCAGAAGTTGCATCAACTTGGATGACTTCAATGATGGCCCACCTCATATGGTTTCAATCTCATCTCCAAGATTCTGTTCCCCTGGATTTCTGAGTATTCATTCAAACATTAACTCACAAACATAACTTTAAAAGTAAAATACTTCTCCAATGGGGTACCCTTTCCAAACCACCAGCAGCATGAAGTCACCTTCTTGGATCTTCAGGTCATCTCCTGAGCTCTTTTCAACAACTCGCTCTTTCCCGAGTTCTCTTCATTTAAAGCCTGCTCCCCGTTGCCCTTTTCCTCTGATACTCTTTTTAACTGAACTGGGACCTCCTCCTGTCTTTATGCTCTCCCTGAGTTTCTCCTTTACGGACCTCTCCCAGTCCCTTCATCCTTAGAGACCTCTCCAGGGACATTCCTTATCGATGGTGCTCCACTCTCATCCCCAAACTGGAAATTTTGTGTTTTTCTTACGCACAAGTGTACAGGGCCGACAAAATGTCAAGATGCCGATCTGCGCATGTGCAACTCTCTCTCAGTCTGAACATGCATAAAAACTTCGAGGCCCATTGGGAGTTGAAGGTCCTGACCTCTATACCCTCCAGTGAGGTAAGTTTGGCTTTCATAACAGTATACAAACAGGAAAACAAATAACACTTGCATTGGCAGTTTGATGACAGCTGCATACTGAAAGACCTTCTGTACACTGAACTGGCCATTGGCTCCTGACCTGCTGAACATCCATGTCTCTACTACCTGCAGGCATTGACACAAACAACTAGAGACAGTCGTTGATGGTCGTGGCCTCTGGATGCTGACTGCTGGGAGGGGCTTTTGAAGAAGTCAGGAAAAATTAAAACCTCAGCTCGTGTGAAATATGGCCCAGTTAAAACAGAGGCCAATAAGTTCTGCACCTTCTCAGCTTACTGTATTTAACTGCAGCTAATGCCATACCAGGTTATGTTTAACACATGTTGATTACCATTCACAATCCTTCATATCATTAGAAGGAAGGTAGCCAAAGACATGGGTCACTGGAGACTTTGACATGCTTCTGTTTAAAATAAATTCCACTGAAAATGAGCTACATTCCTAGAAAGAGAATGAATTGAGAGATTTGGTTCAGAAGGCTGGTATAAAGGATTGCGTTCATCAAAAAGGAACAGGTGTTCTTTTATCAGGACTTTATAGCAGAATTAACAAAATCACATCTAAATCACAGCAACGTTATGATGTACCATTTCATAGACTTTTGGGACAACAAATACAAAATCTTCAGGCTCATCACCAGTTGGGTCTGGCATATCCCGAAGGAAATCAACAAAGTATGGCTCTTCGTGAATGTTTGCTGCCATTGCTCTCCCAATCACTTTTTCAATTGCACGAGTAATTGCAGATTCAAACCAAAATATATCTTCTTGGGATATAAATCTATGAAGTAACATAAAAGTCAATAATTAATCAGCATAAATTTCACTGCCGTTAAAAGAACTGCTTTACCTGGTATTCATCAGAAATCTGTATGCTTATATATTCATGAGCATGGGCTTAGGGAACTTCTTGCAAATTATTATCCACCATGCTTCCTCTAATGAACCAGCTCCATGTTTAATATCACTTGGAAGAATCAGTGGGTGTGCAAAGGGAACTGAATATAACCTGGTTGTGGATCCTTTGTTAAATCTCTTTGGCTACATATTAAAAATATCAAATATATTTGTTAAACAGGATTTCCCTTTTATAAAACCATGTTGACTTCACCTGATGACATTATGCTTTTCTTTGTGCATTGTTAAGACTTCCTTAATGACAGATTCCAGCCATTAACCAATGACTGATATTAGGCTAACAGACTTGTTTTTCTTTTGGCCTCTCTCCTTTCGTGAATAAGCGGCGGTGTTTCATGTATCAACTCCCATTCTGTTGGGAACATTCCAGAATCTAGGGAATTTGAAGAATCATAGACAGCACATCTACTATCTCTGCAGCGATCTCTTTCAGAACCCAAGGATGTAGGCCAACTATTCCTGGGGATTTGCTGGACTTAGATTCTTGAGTTTCTGCAATACATTCTCTTGTCTGATATTAATTACCTTAACTTCCTCCATTTCTGGTATGTAAACTGTGTCTTCTACTGTGAAGACAGACACAAAATATTTGTTCAATGGTGGGATTTTCCACTGCCACCTACTCCGGGACTGAAAATTCCCACCTGAGGTCAATGGACCTTCATATTTGTCCATCATATTTACTATCCCACCCATGATGATTCCCATGATGGGCGGGACCAGAAGATTTATATGGTACATGGCCCCTTTAAGGGGGTGAGCTCCATGAACCATTGGCTCGGGGCCAATCACGTGGGAGCGTGTGAACCCTAGTAGAAGCTAGTGGGGGTTGTGTGGGGCCTTGGGATCAGGACCCTGGTCTGTGTGGACCAGGGAGCTGAAGAATAAAGACCTATTGTATAGTGTTTTCTGTTTGTTATCTAACTACTTTTGCCTTTCATCTTTAAACCCTTTGTTAACAACTGAAATCCCCCATTGTATGTCTTGAGTACCATCACATTGGCGGCGGGGTAAACATTTTTGATTGCAGCCGACAATTGTCGTGAATCGACGGGGAAGGAAAGAGCAGTTGAGGAAGCAGAGAAGCTCCAGCAAGAGTCAGAATTATTTAAACCAGGAATGGAAATACCTATCATTGGGAAACTAGACCCATTGACCAAGGGGTCGAGGATTGGAGTCAGTATATTGAACGGCTCAATTTTTTCATTACCGCGAGTGAGATCACAGGTGAGGACCTGCAGAAGGTGATAATCTTGAGAGTTTGCAGGCCCCAACCTATAATTTGATTAGAAACCTTAGGTCTCCGGAGGCATCCTATACTTTGACCAGATAGTGAAATTGGTTGAAGAACATTGAAACCTACAGCCCTCGATTACCCTCCAACATTATAAGATTGACTCTGCAGTGAGGGACCATGAAGCTTCGCCAGCTTGCTGAGCACTGAGAGTTTGGGACTACGCTTAGTGACATGTTGCACGACCGGCTGGCTTGAGATCCATAACCTTAATATCAAGAAGAAGCTGCTGGCAGAGAACATAATTACATTGCTCAAAGTGATCAAGATAGCTCAGGTGATGGAGTGTGCTGAAAAATACGCCACTGAGCTTCAAAGCATGGCTGAAGGGGACGTTAACCAAGGATGGGGTGGTGTGGCCGTGAGGTCTGCGGCAAGATCAACAGGCACAGTTCAGAGCCAGACATGGTCCTCGGGAAGGAATCGGGGCGTAAAACTGAAACAGAGGTGGACTGCTATCGTTGTGGTGGGGGCCATTTCCAGGAAACCTGCCATGTTCAGGTGCTTGTGTGCTTCCATTACAACTGAAGGGGGTCACATTCAAGCATGTTCCCGCATGAGGCAAAGCACACCATTGTGAAAAGTAACAGCAGCAGCAGAAGTCCACAGCTCCACTGAACATAGTGGAGAAGAGTTCTGGAGAAGAGAATATGATGCACCGGTTGAATGCAGTCTAATTGAGTAAAACTGCTCCAATTTAAATTGTCTGAAGGGTAAATGGTAAGTTGACACTGGGGGATCGGTGACTGTAGTGAGTGAGAAGACCTTGTAATATCTAGATGCAGGAACACAGGGTGCGATTCTCCGCACCCGTGAAAAATCGCGAAATTGTCGTAAAAAACGGGCGCGTTTTACGACGGTCGGGAAGGGTCCATTTCCCGACGTATTCACTTCCGGGAAATGGACTAGGAACGCGGCCACAACAATCACGTGCGCGATGACGACGGAACGCGGCGACGACACGATCACGCCCACGTGACGCCGCCCGACGCCGTAAAAAGGCGCGGGCGAGCACAGAATCTGTAGGCCATGATGTCGGAGCCCAGGAGAGCTGCACCTCGTTTTGTGGAGGCCAATGTCGAGACGCTGCTCGATGCTGTCGAGCAGAGGAGGGGCATCATCCGCCCGCGGAGAGGGCATCGCCAACCTGCCAGCGCGGTACGCCAGGCCTGGCGTGAGGTGGCCGCTGCCGTCAGTGCTGTGGGGCAGACCCCTCGCTCTGCAGAGCAGTGCCGAAAAAAGCTTCACGACCTCACCAGGGCTGCCAGGGTAAGTGCCAAGAAGGTGCCCCCTGGTCACAACCATCCCTCCCCCCCCATTTACTTAATCACCCACCTCCCCCCCTGGCACGGGGGGGTGGAGGGGGATTGGGGCAGAGTTATTTGAGGGTGGTTCACAAAGTTGTCACAGACCCAGCGCTCTGGCCCCGTGGAGAGATGCAATCGTCTTATGACAACTTGACCCCCAAACTGTGCCAGTATCTGAACGGACTGCTGATACCTGCCGTATTGTAATGATCTACCTATGTACCCTCCCCCAACAGGCCAAGTCCGCTCACAACACCCGTGAGCGGCACCAGACTGGAGGGGGTTCGCCCAACCTGCACCCCCTCACCACCTTTGAGCAGAGGGCACTGGACCTTGTTGGGGGGTCTGCCACCCGGGATGTCGCGCTATGCGAGGTTGGCGGAGCTGCAACAAGTGAGACAACCCTCCTTGACAAATACTCACCCCTCCCCCATCCTCTGTCCCTTCACACACCCTGCCCACTGGGATACCTCCCCCATCCTCTGTCCCTTCACACACCCTGCCCACTGGGATACCTCCCCCATCCTCTGTCCCTTCACACACCCTGCCCACTGGGATACCTCCCCCATCCTCTGTCCCTTCACACACCCTGCACACTGGGATACCTCCCCCATCCTCTGTCCCTTCACACACCCTGCCCACTGGAATACCTCCCCCATCCTCTGTCCCTTCACACGCTGCCCACTGGGACCGTCCAGCGGCCTGCCGAGCAAATCTAATCTAATCTAAAATCATTCTCTTCCCTAGGACGTGATGCCGAACGACCAGGGCCGTCTGGCTGCAGACGGACACAGGCATCTGCCCCCACCTCACCCGGGGCTGCACGACAGAGGGTGCCCAATCAGCGGGGAGTCCCATCCTCCCCAACCCAATCTGCGGATCAGGACGCCCAGAGGGTGGCGAGACCACAAGCCATGGAAATGGCCAGCGATAACCCTCCGGACTCTGAGCGGCCCCACACCATTGAGGAGGGGCTAAATTGCGAAAACATCGGGCTTGCGGCACTGTTATCTCCCACAACATCCATCATCCCACAGACACTCACCCCGGCGGGCCTATTTAGTGATGAGTCTCCTGGGTCACAGTCTGGTTCGCACATCACAGCTGAGCAGGTACAGCAGGTGGAGGTCGGAGCAACCGAGGGCCCGGACTCGCGGAGGCCAGACCAGGCCCAGGATGCAGCTGGCTCCCAGACGTTTTCGGAGTTCCTGGACTTTCTCAACCCACCCGCACAGCCGATGCCTCAAAAAACCCAGGGAGACAATGACGGGATGAGGGCTGTCTTCCAGACTCTGCAGACGCTGTTAGAGGAGTCGAACCGCGTCCACGAGCAGGGAGTGGTGCCGCTCTTGGCAGAGACCCAATCCGACACCGCACGGATGGTCAGGTTATGCAAGGCGTTGGGGTTAATGTGCACGCGTCATCCTCGGCCCTGGACAGGGTTGCCCTCTCACAGGCAGCAATGTGCCAGAGGCAAAACGACATTGCCGGCGCCCTGCGGGCCTTGGCCCAGTCTCACCAGGTCATTGCCCAGTCGCAGCAGTCAGTCGCCGAGAGCATCAACCGCCTGACACATGTGCTGGATGGCGTCGTGCACACACAGGTTGAGGTCGCACAGTCCCTGGCGGGAATGTCTAACTCCCTGGACTCCGTGTCTGCAAACCTTCGGATCCTGGTGGATACTGTTGCAGGCCTCCAGGACTGGCAGCGCCAGGTGTCGGTGGTGCGACGGGGCACCTCCCTGCTCGCACCTCTGTCCCAAAGTGAGGCCCGGGGGCCACCGGGCTCCCCGAGGAAGGAGGAGGTTTCGGGGCCCGTCCTATTAAGTCCATCACGGGACGTCCCGGAATTCTCGGCCTCCCCCCGTCCCATCCCTGGTGCATCGGGTGGGAAGCAGGCAGAGCAGGGTGGCACAATGTCACCCGAGACGCCCGCAGAGCAGCCTGGCCCATAAAGGCCGGGTCGCCCCAGGAAACGCTTGGCCAAGGAGAAACGAGTCGAGGGGGGCGATTCGCAGCAATCCTCCTCCACTCCTGCTGTATCATCTGGGGAGTCACTTAGACGTAGTGGTAGGGCCCGTAAGGCAACTAAGATAGACACTGAGTAAGTTGGCACGGGTGAAGGGCACAGTTTAGTTGTAGGGGCTAGGGCACCTGTAAATAATTGTTAACATTAAACGCACTGTTCCACCTTACTTGTAATACCGTGTGATTGTTCCACAGCCACAGGAACCGTGATGGTGACCGAGTGTCGCTGGGGTTGACGAGCGGTGAAACTTCGGTGCCGGGTGTGCAGTCCCTGCCCCTCCCCCCACCCCCTCCCAGAGCTAGCCCATGCGGGCACGTGATAGAGTGCCAGTGACGATCTCAGCGGCCACCAAGGTGGATGGTTCAGCTATTGCCATGGGTCAGACTCTCTCGAACCATTCTGAGCTCACAGATCTTCGCAGAGCGGGCTGTCATCATTCCACATGGCACTGATCACACCCGCTGACACAGCCATCAATGTTGTGCCATACCGTCTGGACCCAGTGGTAAGGGTGATGTCTAAGTGGAGCAGTGTACACTGAGAGGGGGTTGGGGGGGGGGGCGGTTGTGGTGGTGGAAGTTGTGTGTTGACCCTCTGCATGACTAGCGATGCAGGTGGTGGTTTGGTGTTCAGCGGGGACGTCACATGCGATGCGTGAACCCTGCTGCCACTAAGGCGTCCCGTCGTCCTCGCCTGGTCTGTCATGCCGCCTCCTGGACATCACCAGCACCTGGGCCGTGTCTGCGTGCTGCGCCTGCCACTCCGCCAGCCTCCTCCTCCTCCTCCTCCTCCCCCTCCTCCTCCTCTGTGCTGGCACCACTGCCACTGGCTTCTCCCTCTGCCTCCTGCAGCAGGTCATCTCCCCTCTGCATCGCGATGTTGTGCAGCGCACAGCAGACCACTACAATGCGAGCGACCCTGTCGGCCTGGTACTGCAGGGCCCCTCCGGACCGGTCCAGGCACCTGAATCTCATCTTCAGGAGGCCAAGGCAGCGCTCCACCACACCCCTGGTTGCTGCAAGGGCCTCGTTGTATCGTGTTTCCGCATTGGTCTGAGGCCTCCGTATAGGCGTCATCAGCCAAGACCTCAGCGGATAACCCCTGTCACCTAGCAACCAGCCCCTCAGCCGGGGGGGACGTCCCTCAAACATCGCAGGGATGAATGACTGCGCCAGTATGTAGGAGTCATGCACACTCCCTGGGAACCTTGCACAGACATTCATGATCCTCATGTGGGGATCGCATACCACCTGGATATTCATGGAGTATGTCCCCCTCCTGTTTGTGAACACGTCCCTGTCCCCTGCAGGCGGGCGCATGGGGACGTGAACACAATCGATTGCCCCCTGCACCCTCGGTATCCCGGCCACTCTGGCAAATCTACGAGCTTGTGAGTCTTGACTTACTTGGTCCTCGGGAAAGGTGATGTAGCGGTCCGCGATGGCATAGAGGGCGTCGGTCACATCCCGGATGCACCTGTGCACCGATGACTGGAAGATCCCGGAGACGTCGCCGCTCGGAGACTGGAAGGAGCCGGTAGCATAGAAGTTAAGAGCGACCGTCACCTTGATGGCAACCGGGATCGCGTGTCCTCCCCCCGTTCCACGTGGGGCGAGGTGCGCCACGAGGTGACAGATATGTACCACCGTCCGCCTACGCAGCCGGAGTCTCCTCCTGCAGGTGATGTCCGTCATTGTTAGGAAAGAGACCCGGACACGGTACACCCTCGGCCTTGGTCGTCGCCTCTGGCGCCGTGGCTGCACCCTCACTCTCTCCTCTTCCTCTTCCTCCTCCTCCTCCCCCCCCCCCCCCCCCCCATGCTGCTCGACGACTGGCAACTCCTCGGCCCTTCCCTCTGCTGCTGCAGCTGGCCCTGCATCCACTGCGGGTTGTGGGTGTGGATGCTGCTGCATCGCCAAATGCAGTACAGTGGCCCCAACCACTGCGTAGAACATAGCCGTTCTGTTCACATACATTGTGCTAACCTACAGAAGGGTGGTGGGGGCAGAGAAACGGGACATGTTAGACGGAGGTTAGTCGACAACTCGGCAGCCGCCAGCCACGGGATACCTGTGTGTCCCGGTAGCCTGGACGCGTTGCTGACACGCGGGCAGCCTAACTCCTGGTCACTTTCTGCATCCAACGGCCAGTAAACTATGTCCTCCTCACGGGTGCGTCAGTGGCCTGTGGCCGTAAGCCACAGGGCAACCAGCGGCCTTGTCCTTGTGACCGGCACACCATGGCATGGTGGCAGACGTTTTGTTACGGGGTTGGACGGCTCACTCGCTCACTCGCTCACTCTCTCCCTAACACCCCCCCCCACTCCCACCCCCCCCCTCCGTCTCCCCCACTCCCCCCCTCCATCTCCCCCACTCCCCCCTCCGTCTCCCCCACTCCCCCCTCATGTCCCCCACTCCCCCCTCCGTCTCCCCCACTCGTCTCCCCCACTCCCCCCCTCGTCTCCCCCACTCCCCCCTGCGTCTCCCCCACTCCCCCCTCATCTCCCCCACTCCCCCCCTCGTCTCTCCCACTCCCCCCTCCATCTCCCCCACTCCCCCCCTCGTCTTCCCAACTCCCCCCTCCGTCTCCCCCACTCCCCCCTCCGTCTCCCCCACTCCCTCCCTCGTCTCCCCCACTCCCCCCTCCGTCTCCCCCACTTCCCCCTCGTCTCCCCCACTCCCCCCCCTCGTCTCCCCCACTCGTCTCCCCCACTCCCCCCTCCGTCTCCCCCACTCCCCCCTCCGTCTCCTCCAATCCCCCCCGCTCTGGACCCCCCTCCCGTTCTCAGGGATGCCTTCCCCGTTGTGGCCAGACTCGAACGGTGCTCTGAGCGGTGCGCTGAGCGGTGCGCTGAGCAGTGCGCTGAGCGGTGCGCTAACCTCCTGGAAGCAGTCGTCAGCCAGCACAACTGGTTGACGAACTTAAAAAGCAGGTGTGTTTGACGCCGTGTAAACAGTGCGCGATTAAGTCGGGACTTCGGCCCATCCGGGCCGGTGAATAGCGGGCGAGCCAATAAGTAGCGATTCTGGTCGTGTCGGGGGCGTAATAGAGGCGTTTGGCGGGAATGGTGACTCAGAGTTTGTGCGCGGTTCGGAGAATAGCGGGAGGGCGTCGGACCAGCGTCGCCGTAAAAATTTGCTACGCCCGCTATTCTCCGAATTTTCGTGAGTCGGTAATGATTGGTAATGTTTGGTAATGATACCGACTCGAAAAGGTGCTTTAGGGACCTCGGTGTCAAGGTCAGGCTGCAGGTCAGAATCGGATTTGGTGACCGTGGGTTGGATGGCGCGGACATCCCTGCGTAGCTGTTTGGAGCGATGAGAGTTGGCAGGCTGAGCAGACCTGCATAAAGCTGCATAGTGGCCAAGTTTGCCACATTGTAGGCAGCGTCGGGATTTTGCAGGACATTGCCGCTATAAGTGGGCGGAGCCACAGTTGCCGCACGTTGTGTCGTCACAACGCTCGTTGCACCACCGCGCATGCGCAGCGCAGTGGTACGTGGTGCGCGCCTGCGCAGTGCGATCTTCGGCATCGCCGTCCCCTCGTTCAGTCGCGCATGCGCGGGAGGCCGTGAAAAACGCGCAAAATGGCCGCCCCCATCCAGGCTGAGGCCCTGGAGTTGCTTGATTGCTTGCACCCGTTCTGCCTCGTGGGGACCTTGCCACGCCGTTTCAGCCGCTTGAATGTGCGCGTATCGGTTAGTGGTGTGTTCATGCAGGTCTCGATGGCAATCGCTAGGGTGAGCTGTTTAACCTTGAGGAGCTGCTGGCGAAGGGGATCCGACTGAACACCGAAAACGATCTGGTCGCGTATCATGGAGTCGGAGGTGGACCCGTAATTACAGGACTGCGCAAGGATGTGAAGGTGGGTGAGAAAGGATTGAAAAGGTTCATCCTGACCCTGCAAACGCTGTTGGAAGACATAGCGCTCGAAACTTTAATTTACCTCGATGTCGCAGTGACTGTCAAATTTGAGGAGGACCGTCTTGAATTTTGACTTGTCTTCACCATCAGCAAAAGTGAGAGAGTTGAAGATTTGGATGGCATGGTCCCCGGCCGTGGAAAGGAAGAGAGCAATCTTCCTGGCGTCTGAAGCAGCTTCCAGGTCAGTGGCTTCAAGGTAATGCTGGAATCGTTGGCACCAAGGTTTCCGGTGAAGCGGAGCGGAGGTGGGGGGCGGACGCTTGCACTTGAAGGTAGGTCTAATAAATTCTAACATCACGTACTGGTACCATGATATGTTGGGTACTCTGGATATGTGGAGACTGCGTTTACCTTAGCAGTAACATATACAGGCTATCAACACTTGAAATGGTATAACACTATTTTATTAAGCTAGGAACTGTTGAACATACTTGCACTGTGGGTTGACACTATGTTAGATTAAACTGAAGACCTATGCCTATCCTGACCAGTCTAAACTATTAGCACATGGTGAAGATCTGTGCTACAAGCTGCGAACTCTGTCCTCAGAGGCTGCATCCCGAATGAGCGGGAAAACTAGCGCCCTCTGGCTTTATAGTGAGCGTGCCCTAACTGGTGATTGGCTGCTGTGTTGTGTGTGTTGATTGGTCTTGCAGTGTGTTAGTCAGTGTGTGTCTGCACCATTATATACTGATGTGTATATTATGACAGGGAGGTTATGCTGGAACTGTATAAAATGTTGGTTAGGGCACAACTAGAGTATTGTGTGCAGTTCTGGAATCCACATTATAGAGGGATGTAATCTCACTGGAAAGGGTGCAGAGAAGATTTACCAGGATGTTGTCTGGTCTGGAGAGTTTTCTTGTGAGGAGAGATTGGATAGACTGGTGTTTTTTTCCTTGGAGCAGAGGAAACAGGGGCGACATGATTGAGATGTATAAAATTATGAGCGGCATAGAGTAGACAGGAAGAAACCTTTCCCCTTGGTGGAGGGATCAATGAGCAGGGGACAGAGATTTAAGGGAAGGGGCAGGAGGTTTAGAGGGGATGTGAGGGAAAACATTTTCACCCAGAGGGTGGTGGGACTTTGGAACTCTCTGCCTGAAAGGATGGTGGAGACAGAGACCCTCATAACATTTAAGAAGTATTTAAATATGCACTTGTAATGCCAAGGCAGACATCACCTACCCTTGCACCTGGGAGGCAACATACCAAACGTGAGTCTCTCTCGCTCCCACAAAATCTCCTATCTGTGCCCCTGACTATTGAGTCCCCAATTACTAATGCTCTGCTCCTCTCCCCCCTTCCCTTCTGAGCAACAGGGACAGACTCCGTGCTAGAGTCCCGCACCCCATGGCTTACCCCTGGTAAGTCGTCCCCCCCACAAGTATCCAAAACGGTATACTTGTTACTCAGGGGAACGACCGCAGGGGGTCCCTGCACTGACTGCTTCTTCCCAGTCCCTCTTACAGTTACCCATCTATCTCCAGTCTTTGGTGTAACTACTTCCCTGAAGCTCCTATCTATGACCACCTCTGCCTCCCGAATGATCCAAAGTTCATCCAACTCCAGCTCCAGTACCATAACTCGGTCTTGTAGGAGCTGGAGCTGGCTGCACTTCCTGCAGGTAAAATCAGCAGGGACACTAACGGCATCCCTCACCTCAAACATCCTGCAGGAGGAACATTGCACTACCTTCCCTGCCATCCCACTTAATTTCAACCAAGTTCTGGTAAACAAATTTAAAAAAAATATATAATATAGCACTTACCTGCTCACACCAATGGGTCTTATTATTAGGTTAGAGGAGGAGGGCGGGTGGGAGACACTACACGTGTAGTGTCTCGGGTATCCTCTCCACCAGAATTTATTGGCTAGGAGAAAATCCTTCCCAGAAGTCCGCGGGTCGTACTTCCGGTTCCCACCTTATATTATCTTTGCTCCCACTGGCACCCCGCCGCTCTCAATGTGTCCCCTCCCGCTCTTTCACTGCTTTTTTCAATGTCCTGGTTGTCTCTCCTCTCGCGCTCTTTTCAATGTCCTGGCTGTCTTACCTCTCGCGCTGTTTTCAATGTCCTGGCTGTCTCTCCTCTCGCGCTTTTTTCAATGTCCTGGTTGTCTCTCCTCTCGCGCTGTTTTGAATGTCCCGGCTGTCTTACCTCTCGCGCTGTTTTCAATGTCCTGGCTGTCTCTCCTCTCGCGCTCTTTTCAATGTCCTGGCTGTCTTAAATCTCGCGCTCTTTTCAATGTCCTGGCTGTCTTACCACTCGCGCTCTTTTCAATGTCCTGGCTGTCTCTCCTCCCGCGCTGTTTTCAATGTCCTGGCTGTCTCTCCTCTCGCGCTCTTTTCAATGTCCTGGCTGTCTCTCCTCCCGCGCTGTTTTCAATGTCCTGGCTGTCTCTCCTCTCGCGCTCTTTTCAATGTAACTTCCCCCTTGTTATTCCTAACCTTTATCCACAAAGCCTCATTTAAAGATCTTCCAAGGTATTGTCCCTCCTTATTGCAGTAACTGACTCTTTGATTAATAATGTGACACCACCTCCTCTTTTACACTCTCCCCTGTTCTGTCTGAAGATCCTATACCCTGGAATGTTGAGCTGCAAGTCCTGCACCTCCCCCAACCGCATCGCTGTGATGGTAACAAGATCACAATTCCACGTGTCAATCCACACCTTTCTCTCATCAGTCTTTCTGATAAAGTGGAGGCCATAAAGCCTTGCCTTTTTCCCTTGGAGCTCAACATAACTGAACTCCCTTTGTCATGGTTCCTTTACTATAGTATGCTGTATGGTACTATAGTACTGATTGTACTCATAGAACATAGAACATAGAACGATACAGCGCAGTACAGGCCCTTCGGCCCACGATGTTGCACCGACATGGGAAGTCAAAAACTAAAGGCCATCTAACCTACACTATGCCATTATCATCCATATGCTTATCCAATAAACTTTTAAATGCCCTCAATGTTGGCGAGTTCACTACTGTTGCAGGTAGGGCATTCCACGGCCTCACTCTGTGTTTCCACCGCCTCCCCCCTACTGCCAAACTAGTTTAAACACCTCCCAAAAAAGCATTAGCAAATCTACCCACAAAGATGTTGGTCCTATTCTGGGTCAGGTGCAGACCGTCCGCTTGTGTGTGTCTCACCTTCCCCAGAAACAGTCCCAGTGACCCTGGAATCTAAAACCCTCCCTCCGCACCAACCCTTGAGCCACGCATTCGTCTGCACTGTTCTCCTATGTCTGAACTCACTCACATGTGGCACCGGGAGTAATCTAGAGATTACAACCTTTGAGACCTTGCTTTTCAATCTTGATTTTCATCCTTTAGGATGCCCTGCAGTGACATCCCTGATCCTGGCCCCAGAAAGGCAACACACCATCCTGGAATGATTTCTGCAGCCACAGAAATGCCTCTCTGATCTCCTAACGAATGGATCCCCGATCCCTATCGCTCCTCCTTTTCTTCCTCCCTTCCTGTACAGTCAGGTTGCTTGTGGTGACAGAAGCTTGGCTCTGGCTGCACTCCCTTGGGAAACTACTGCCAAAATGGAAAACCACCTTGAGAGCGGGACCACAAAGGGCGCTTGCTCTACCTGCCTGTTCCTCTTGGACAGAGAATGTTAGTCGATTGAAATGGAAACTAAAACTTTAAACTGGCAGAAAGCAACTAACTTTCAATTCCAGATTTATTTATTGAATTTAAATTTCATCTGCTACCATGGTGAGATTTGAACCCATGTCCACAGAGCTTTGTCCTGGATTTTCTAGTCCAGAGAATGTCCCACCACATCACCATCACACCAACAGAGAAGTGTGAGGTGATGTACTCTGGCAGAAGGAAATATAGACAGACAATATAGACCTAATGGACTGGACTATATGCTGAGGATGGGCTCTCCACATCCCTGTGTAAGTGTCAGCGCCGCTGAGTCAAACCCCCGGCTCCCGCGCTGAAAATGGGCGGAGAATGGCCGGGTCCCTGGCAGCGCATGTGCACAGCTGACGACCTGCAGTGGTCGCGCCATACAACATGGCGCTGACTGTGCGCGAACCCGACTCGCCATCCGCGACTCCACAGCCGATCTTTGACAAAGGGTCATCTGGAATTGAAACATTAACTCTTTTCTCTCCCGACAAATGCTGCCAGACCTGCTGAGATTTTCCAGCTTTTTCTATTTGGTTTCAGATTCCAGCATCCACAGTGTTTAACTCACAGCCACTTCTCTTCCAGGAATGCCCACCCTGAAGAAGGACTGCTCTTCTCTCTGACAGGATTTCCGTATGTCCCTCCCCCACTATCCACCTTCACTGTTTTCCATTTCTCTCTTAGTGTTGGACAAGGTACTTACCAAGACTCGCTTCCACAGCCATATCTCCTTCCTCAGTGACTATCTTTGTCTCCGATTTACCCCACGGAGATTTCAACTTAAATTCCACCCTGCATGTAATCTCCAGGATTACAGGTTATACAACATTCTGCCAACCGCTGCTCTCGCCGCATCCTAAAAGCCACACTCAGTGCCATGCGCCGCCACATGAAGACACTCGACATTTCTCCCCAGCAGCACTGTCTTACTCTCTCTCAAAGCTGTCCCTGTTTGCAGTTTAATTTCATCCTTCATATCATTCAACGCCTTAACAAGAATCTTTTCCTGTTTCTTGCAGATGTTACGGAACGCAAGCTTCAGCAACTTATCAACACCACTGCCCATCCTAGACCCTCCACCAGTCCCAATCCCTCGTCCCCATTTCTCCCAGCCCTTGCCGCGTATTCACCATACCCTCCGACTTGTCCCTCTCTGAGGCTGAGCGTGCTGTTCTCAGTAAAGGAATCATCTTTGTAGCCTTACGTCCCCACCTCAATGAATTCCTTGCTCGACATGATGTTGAACTGTTCTTTCATCACTTTCGTCTCGGGTCCCCTTCATTTCCCCCTATAGCTTCCAACCTCATTGTCTTCCAACCCCGCAGAGCCCGCTTTTACCTACTTCCCAAAATCATCAAAAAGGACTGTTCCGAAGGCCCATTGTTTCAGCATGCTCCTGCCCATCGAACCTATTTCCTCTTAACTTGACTCCATCGTCACTCCTCTGATCCAGTTCCTCCCCACCTACATCCGGGATTCCTCTGATGCCCTGTGTCACATTGACAGCTTCCAGTTCGCAGGCCCTAAGTGCATTCTCCATAGATGTGAAATCTCTCCATACCTCCATCCCACACCAGGATGGCCTGAGAGCGCTTTGCTTCTTTCTCGAAAAGAGGCCCGGACAATTCCCATCCACCACCACTCTCCTCCACCTAGCTGAACCCGTTCGATCTCTCAACAACTTCTCCTTTAACTCATCCCATTTTCTCCAAATCAAAGGTGTAGCAATGGGTACCCGCATGGGTCCTAGCTACCCTTGCCTTTTGATGGGGTATATGGAACATTCATTGTTCCAGGCCTACCCGGGTCCCCTCCCACAACTTCTTTACTGGAACATTGATGTAGCTTTGACAAAGGGTTATCTGAACTCAAAACATTAGCTCTTTCGCTCGCTACAGATGCTGCCAGATCTGCTGAGATTTTCTCATTGGGTCCACAGCCCACCCCCTACAGAACCCCAGCCCTTGCGGAAGCACCCTCCCCCCGGCCAGCGGCATGGATCGCAGCCGAGTGTGATCGGGCGCCGGCCCCGATTTGGGCGTCAAAGTCGGTTCTCCTCCTGATCGCCGATAAAGATGTCAGCGTCAGGCAGTGGAGAATCCAGCCCAAGAACTCAGGAGGTTTGGCAGCAGTGCGTTGGAATAACCAAGTTGAGGAGTAACAACGGCATGGATGAGAATTTTAGCAGCAGATCAACTGAGTCAGGAAATGTGACAGAAATGGCAATAGGCATCTTAGTAATGGCAAGGCATGACCTCCTTCCGTGCCATATATTTCCTCTGCTTCTACATGGTAGGATATTTACCAAAGTGTTTTTATTATCACCTAAAATACAATTACTCAATAGTGAGGAGATCCATGAAAGTACAAGCAGCAAATTTCAAACATCTGTCTTTGGTAATAGTAATCCACATTGTCAGAAATGTACATTTAGCATCGTATTTACCTGTCTGCAATGACCCTGGTACATTCGTGTTTGAACAAAGCCAGCAGAGTCTTCACATTAGAGCACTCCACCGCCTTAATGGTTAACATTCCTTGCCAGATGCGAGAGAGGTCCCTCAGATTAAAGATGTAATGAAATTTAGCTGGAGTAGGTAGCATTTTCACCTAAAAAACATAAGTAACTTTCAAGATATTCAAGGAACACAGGAGGTAAAATTAGTTGAGTACGACATTTTAAGACAGTGAACTTGATTTACACAACATGTGACATGGAAATTCTATGATTCGAAAGTGGAGGATGGGAGCTTCAGAAATCAATTCGGAGAGCAAAAGGGGAATACGAGAAAGCTCTGGCTGGCATAAGTAGGGAAAATGCCAAGATATTCTGGAAGTATACAATGGAAAGAGGATAACCAGGTAAAGAGTAGGGCCCATTAGGGAGCAAGTGGGCAATCTGTAGATGGAGCCAGAGGACATTGGTAGGGTGTTAAATGAATATTTCACATCTGTCTTCACCCAAGAAAATCATAGAACCCTAGAATTTACAGTGCTGAAGAAGGCCATTCGGCCCATCGAGTCCACACTGGCCCTTGAAAGAGCACACTACTTAAGCTCACACCCCTACCCTATCCCCGCAACTCAGAAACCCCACCTAACTTTTGGACACTAAGTAGAAATTTAGCATGGCCAACCCACCGAACCTGCACATCTTTGGAGATATGAGGACGTAGATGTGGAACTCAGGGAGAGAGACTTTGAAGTTCTTGAGCAAATTGTCATAGAGAGTGACAAGGTATTGGAGGTGTTGGCAGGCTTAAAAGTGGACAAATCTCCAGATATGACTGAAATTTTTAATTCCTCTCTGACCATGGGGGAGATGCCAGAGGACTGGAGAACAGCAAGTGTGGTCCCACTATTTAAGAAAGGGTATAGAAATAAACCAGGGATCTCCAGGCCAGTGAGTCTCACGTCAGTGGTAGATAAACTATTGGAGAAAATTTTGAAGGAGAGAATCTATCTCCATTTGTTTCCCTACCACTGTATCGCCACTTGGAGAGGCAAGGTTTGATCAGGAATAGTCATCATGGCTTTGTCAGAGGGAGGTCATGCCGAACCGATTTGATTGACTCTTTTGTGCATGTGACCAGGCATGTAGATGAGGGCAGTGCAGTTGATGTAGTTTAGATGGATTTCAGCAAAACCTTTGACAAAATGCCTCATGAGAGACTTAAAAAGAAGGAAAATGCACATGGGATACAGGGTAACCTGATGACAAACGACTGCTTTAATGACTGGAAGCCAGTGACCAGTGGCGAACCACGGGGATCTGTGCTGGATCCCCTTGGTTTGTTATTTATATAAATAACATCAATGACTATGTAGCGGTAGGATCAGTAGGTTTGCGGATGACACAAAGATTGGCCGGGTGGTTAGCAGTGAGGTTGAGTGTCTTGGGTTACTGAGTGCTGAGGCCCAGCTCATGGGTGTTTAATTATCAGCTACTTCCCCTTTGGTTTTGAAGTCTCCAGTGTTCAGGCAAAGTGTCCAGGCCTCATACTGATTGGGATGCCAGTCAGTAACACTCACCTGCGACATGGCACGTTTATCCATGGGAATCCACTTGAGAGCTATGAAATGCTCACATTACTAACATTGCCAATCCTAATAGCAATAGCCTTCAGCTGTGGGGCCAGAAATCTGCATTGTCAGTGGAGGTTAAAGTGACCTTCACCATATTACCATGGACGGGACTCTGTCTTGGAGGTGTTCGGTGGGACAGACGTGAGTTGCCCTTGGTATAGGCATACACGATCCGGGGTGTTGGCATGTTGGACCCGCGGGCGCTGAGCCCCTCGCACCCCCCCCCCCCCCTAGCTCATGGCGATCCCCCGCCATGGGGCCGACCTCTCCGACTGGGCCCATCTCCTCCCGGCGGGATTCCCGGGGGCAGCGGCCTTGGGCTGATTTCCAATTTCCAAGATGAGCTCCTCCCCTCCCCACAGCAACCATTTCACTAGCTTCACATTTTTAAATATGTGTGCTAAACGACAATCCTCATCCCTGGCACTAGGGCTACCAGCGATTTCCCATCCAAGCTGGTTTACCTCGCCTGCAAGCACATTTCGCAATTCAAATGCACCTCTTTCACTGCTTTCTGTAGCCTGAGAAATTTCCAATGCTCTGGTCAAGGTAATTTCTGTCTCTGCTTCTAATCTCTGTTGTATATTGAGGTTATTCACACCACAAACGAAATGATCTCTGAACATATCATTGAGTGTTATACCAAATTCACACTGCTTAGCCAACTGCCATGGATGCTGCAATCATATCCCTGGGGTTTCTCATTGTCGAATTAAATTTATATCGCCACATAATCAATATGGTTTTGGGTTGTAGTGCTCCCTGACTAATGGAATGAGCTGCCCGTACGTTTTTGTCTATGGGATCCAAAATATTCTATTTTGAAGTACAGAATGGTTAATGTTTATTGTAATACGCAAATAGGAAAACAATTGGGAATGCCTTAAAACATAAGATAACACTTTGGCTATCATATGCTAACCTCTTGTAGATATGTATCAATTGCAAATGAAATCTGCCCCATGGGAAAGCTGGCTCAGGTTAATTGGGTAAAAGGTATGGTGGTAAATAAACAGTGGGAAACATTTAAAGAAATGACTGTGGTGATATGCATCACTGTAAATACACAAGGGGTTAATGTAAATACACATAGACGAGATAGACACTAGAGGGAGCACCAGAGACATGACACACAGACACTCAACCAATAGAACAGTTAGATAGGACACGACCAATGGGCATTCACGATACACACAGGGGTGACACGACCACAGGAGGACATTACACCAACCCATATACAAAGGATACAACACACATGATCTTCCTTTTTCCAGTGGAGACACTCAGTGAGTACAGACACAGTGATTCAATATTACACCCACCATGTGGATTATAGCAGACTGGTTTGTCAGTCTGAGTAGCTATAGAAGGATTAACAGTAGTGGCGAACCCGAGTAGGAGAATTGTAAATAGTTTAATAAACGTGTTGAAGTTATCTCCACATCTGAACCTTACATTGTCAGATAAACTCAGCAAGAAACATTTAACTGACTTACTTAATCATTAGATTAAAAGAGGAGGCTGAAATGCAAGTAAAGGAGAGAGTTTGGAACGCAAATGGTATGTTGGTTTTTAATGCAGGAATACGATAATGAGGAAGTCATGTTACTACTGTCCAGGATCACACCTGCTGCACTCTGTCTATATTTGGTCTCTACATCTAGGGGAAGATATATCTGCATTGGAGTTGGCACAACAAAAGTTCATTTGGTTGGTTCCTGGGTTGTCCAATGAAGTGATACTGAGTAAATTAGCCTACTCTCTGAAATTTAGAAAAATGAAAGACAATTTCATTGAAGGTGCTTGACAGAGTACTCCACTAGCTGGAGAATCTGGAAAATGAGGGCCCAGCATCAGGAGAGGCACTGAGGTAAGGCGAAATGTCTTCATATAGAATCTTTCACATTCTCTACCCTAGGATGTTGTGGACGGTATATTGTTCAACATATTAGAGGCTGGAATATTTACATTTTTTGATCTCCTTGGGAATCAAGGAATTAGAGAAATAAATAGAGTTGAAGCAGGAAATCTGCCTTGGTAAATTAAATGGTGAGCAGGATTGGAGGCAAGGTGATCCACTGCTCATATTTCGTATGTTCCTATGAATTAAGAATGAAGAGATGATTGATCTCAGCACTCAGGAATTTAACTCAGTTATTTCCATGCACAATTTATGGCAGAATTCTTCCAAATCAAAATTCTTCCATCATTATGAAGTGCTTCAAAACGTTAGTCATGGCACGAACGAACTCCAGCCTCTCGGATTGCCTTGATCCACTACAGTTTACCTACCGCTACAACAGGTCCACAGCAGATGCCATCTCCCTAGCCCTGCACTCAACCCTGGAACATCTAGATAACAAAGACACCCATGCCAGACTCCTATTTATTGACTACAGCTCAGCCTTCAACACTATTATTCCTATGAATCCCATCTCCAGACTCTGTGGCCTGGGCCTCGGCTCATCCCTCTGCGACTGCATCCTGAACTTCCTAACCCACAGGCCACAATCAGTAAGGATAGGCAGCGACACCTCCTCCACGATCATCCTCAACACCGGTGCTCCACAAGGTGTGTCCTCAGCCCCCGACTATATTCCTTATACACCTGTGACTGTGTGGCCAGGTTTCCCTCCAACTCGATTTTCAAATTTGCTGATGACAGCGCAGTAGTGGGTCGGATCTCAAACAAAGATGAGACAGAGTACAGGAATGAAATAGAGAATCTGGTGAATTGGTGCGATGACAATAATCTCTCTCTCAATGTCAATAAAATGAAGGAGATTATCATTGACCTCAGGAAGCGTAGTGGAGAGCATGCCCATGTCTACATCAACGGCAACGAAGTAGAAAGGGTCGACAGCTGCACGTTTTTATGTGTCCAGATCACCAACAACCTGTCCTGGTCCCCGCATGCTGAAACTATAGTCAAGAAAGCCCACCAACGACTCTACTTTGTCAGAAGACTAAGGGAATTTGGCATGTCAGCTACGACTCTCACCAACTTCTACAAATGCACCATAGAAAGCGTATCTGGTTGTATCACAGCTTGGTATCGATCCTGCTCTGCCCAAGACCGCAGGAAACTACAAAAGGCCATGAATGTAGCTCAGTCCATCACGCATCCAGCCTCCCATCCATTGCCTCTGTGTACAATTCCCGCTGCCTCGGAAAGGCAGCCAGCATAATTAAGGACATCGCGCACCCTGGACATACTCTCTTCTGCCTTCTTCCGTCAGGAAAAAGATACAAAAGTTTGAGGTCACGTACCAACCGACTCAAGAACAGCTTCTTCCCTGCTGCCATCAGACTTTTGAATGGACCTATCTCTAATTAAGTTGATCTTTTCTCTACACTCCTAGCTATGACTGTAACATTATATTCTGCAGTTTCTCCTTCCATCCCTATGTAAGGTATGCGTTGTCTGTATAGCATTCATTCTTCCAGCGGAGCGGGCAGAGAGGGGAGCGATTTTTGGAGGGGTGAGCTGGAAGGTAAACTGAGATTTTGATTTTTAACTTACTTTTTTGGAGCTTTTTTTTCTCAGAGCAGCAGGAAACCGGAAGTCGGCTGTGGGGAGACCTGGAAAGGTTTGTATTACCCAATAAATTTGAACGGTGAGGAAACCTGAGATACTATACGTGTTGTGTCTCCCACCTTCCCTCCTTCTCTAACCTAAAAAAAAACTCAGTGCTGTGAGCAGATGAGCTATTTACTTTTTTTTGTTTTTCTTTCTTTTTTACTGGGAGACGAAGTAGAGGTGATGGCAGCTAGTGCAGTGGAATGTTCCTCCTGCAGAATGTTCGAGGTAAAGGAGACCTCCAGTGTCCTTGCTGACTTTACCTACGGGAAGTGCAGCCATCTCCAGCTCCTCACAGACCGTGTTAGGGAACTAGAGCTGGAGCTGGATGAACTGAGGATCATTCGGGAAGCTGAAGGGGTGATTGATAGAAGCTACATGGACATAGTTACACCTGAGAAAAAAGGTAGTTGGGTTACAGTTAGAGGTGGGAAGAGGAGGAAACAGTCAGTGCAGGGATCCCCTGTGGTTGTTCCTCTCAGCAGTAAGTATATCGCTTTGGATACTGTTGGGGGAGATTATCTAGCAGGGGTAGGTTGCAGTGACCGGGTCTCTGGCATGAGGTCTGGCTCTGGAGCTCAGAAGGGAAGGGGGGAGATCAGGAGAGCACTAATTATAGGGGACTCAACAGAGGTACAGACTGGCGGTTCTGTGGACACGGGAGAGACTCTCGGATGGTTTGTTGCCTCCCGGGTGCCAGGGTCCATGTTGTCTCGGATCGTGTCTTCAGGATCCTTAAGGGGGAGTGTGAGCAGTCAGAAGTCATGGTGCACATTGATACCAACGACGTAGGTAGGAAAAGGGGTGTGGGTGTAAGAAACGAGTTTAGGGAGTTAGGCTGGAAGTTAAAAGCCAGGACAGACAGAGTTGTCATCTCTGGTTTGTTGCCGGTGCCATGTGATAGCGAGGCTAGGAATAGGGAGAGAGCGCAGTTGAACACGTGTCTGCAGGAATGGTGTAGGAGGGAGGGCTTCAGGTATTTGGATAATTGGAGCGCATTCTGGGGAAGGTGGGACCTGTACAAGCAGGATGGGTTGCATCTGAACCAGAGGGGCACCAATATCCTGGGAGGGAGGTTTTCTAGTAGTCTTCGGGAGGGTTTAAACTAATTTGGCAGGGGAATGGGAACCGGATTTGTAGTCCAGCAACTAAGGAAGCCGATATTCAGGACGCCAAAGCACGTAGTGATGCAGTGGGGAAGGTAACAATGACAAAGGAGAGTACTTGCAGGCACGGAGATGGGTTGAAGTGTGTATACTTCAACGTAAGAAGTATCAGGAATAAGGTGGGTGAAGTTAAGCATGGATCGATACTTGGGAATACGATGTGGTGGCCATCACTGAAACTTGGATAGAAGAGGGGCAGAAATTGTTGTTGGAGATTCCTGGGTATAGACGTTTCAATAAGATTAGGGAGGGTGGTAAAAGAGGTGTGGGGGTGGCATTGTTAATTAAAGATAGTATAACAGCTGTAGAAAGGCAGTTCGAGGAGGATCTGCCTACTGAGGTAGTATGGTTGAAGTCAGAAATAGGAAAGGAGCAGTCACCTTGTTGGGAGTTTTCCATAGGCCCCCCAATAGCAGCAGAGATGTGGAGGAAAAGATTGGGAAACATATTTTGGAAAGGTGCAGAAGTCACAGGGTAGTAGTCATGGGTGACTTCTACTTCTCAATATTGAGTGGAAAGTCTTGAGATCAAATAGTTTGGATGGGGTGGTGTTTGTGCAATATAAGACCATAAGACATAGGAGCGGAAGTAAGGCCATTCGGCCCATCGAGTCCACTCCACCATTCAATCATGGTTGATTTCAACTCCATTTACCCGCTCTCTCCCCATAGCCCTTAATTGCTCGAGAAATCAAGAAACTGAGGGGTGTTTGTTAGTACTACGATTGGCTGGTCTCTCAGCTCTGACGTCAGCTGAGGGCCAATCACTGTCAGTTAAGCGTTTATTAGGGCGGGTTTAAAAAATGGGGCCTCACGGTAGCATGGTGGTTAGCATCAATGCTTCACAGCTCCAGGGTCCCAGGTTCGATTCCCGGCTGGGTCACTGTCTGTGTGGAGTCTGCACGTCCTCCCCGTGTGTGCGTGGGTTTCCTCCGGGTGCTCCGGTTTCCTCCCACAGTCCAAAGATGTGCGGGTTAGGTGGATTGGCCATGCTAAATTGCCCGTAGTGTAAGGTTAATGGGGGGATTGTTGGGTTACGGGTATACGGGTTACGTGGGTTTAAGTAGGGTGATCATTGCTCGGCACAACATCGAGGGCCGAAGGGCCTGTTCTGTGCTGTACTGTTCTATGTTCTATTATCAATTTCTGTCTTAAAGACACTCAACGTCCCGACCTCCACCGCCCTCTGTGGCAATGAATTCCACAGACCTACCACTCTCTGGCTGAAGAAAGTTCTCCTCATCTCTGTTCTAAAGTGACTCCCTTTTATTCTAAGGCTGTGCCCCCACGTCCTAGTCTCCCCTGCTAATGGAAACAACTTCCCTACGTCCATCCTATCCAAGCCATTCATTATCTTGTAAGTTTCTATTAGATCTCCCCTCAACCTCCTAAACTCCAATGAATATAATCCCACGATCCTCAGACGTTCATCGTATGTTAGGCCTACCATTCCTGGGATCATCCGTGTGAATCTCCGCTGGACCCGCTCCAGTGCCAGTATGTCCTTCCTGAGGTGTGGGGCCCAAAATTGCTCACAGTATTCTAAATGGGGCCTAACTAGTGCTTTATAAAGCCTCAGAAGTACATCCCTGCTTTTATATTTCAAGCCTCTTGAGATAAATGACAACATTACATTTGCTTTCTTAATTACGGACTCAACCTGCAAGTTTACCTTTAGAGAATCCTGGACTAGGACTCCCAAGTCCCTTTGCACTTTAGCATTATGAATTTTGTCACCGTTTAGAAAATAGTCCATGCCTCTATTCTTTTTTCCAAAGTGCAAGACCTCGCACTTGCCCACGTTGAATTTCATCAGCCATTTCTTGGACCATTCTCCTAAACTGTCTAAATCTTTCTGCAGCCTCCCCACCTCCTCAATACTACCTGCCCCTCCACCTATCTTTGTATCATCGGCAAACTTGGCCAGAATGCCCCCAGTCCCGTCATCTAGATCGTTAATATATAAAGAGAACAGCTGTGGCCCCAACACTGAACCCTGTGGGACACCACTTGTCACCGGTTGCCATTCCGAAAAAGAACCTTTTATCCCAACTCTCTGCCTTCTGTCTGACAGCCAATCGTCAATCCATGTTAGTACCTTGACTCGAATACCATGGGCCCTTATTTTACTCAGCAGTCTCCCGTGAGGCACCTTGTCAAAGGCCTTTTGGAAGTCAAGATAGATAACATCCATTGGCTCTCCTTGGTCTAACCTATTTGTTATCTCTTCAAAGAACTCTAACAGGTTTGTCAGGCACGACCTCCCCTTACTAAATCCATGCTGACTTGTCCTAATCCGACCCTGCACTTCCAAGAATTTAGAAATCTCATCCTTAACGATGGATTCTAGAATTTTGCCAACAACCGAGGTTAGGCTAATTGGCCTATAATTTTCCATCTTTTTTCTTGTTCCCTTCTTGAACAGGGGGGTTACAACAGCGATTTTCCAATCCTCTGGGACTTTCCCTGATTCCAGTAACTTTTGAAAGATCATAACTAACGCCTCCACTATTTCTTCAGCTATCTCCTTTAGAACTCTAGGATGTAGCCCATCTGGGCCCGGAGATTTATCAATTTTCAGACCTTTTAGTTTCTCTAGCACTTTCTTCTTTGTGATGGCAACCATATTCAACTCTGCCCCCTGACTTTCCTGAATTGTTGGGATATTACTCATGTCTTCTACTGTGAAGACTGACGCAAAGTACTTATTAAGTTCCTCAGCTATTTCCTTGTCTCCCATCACTAGATTACCAGCGTCATGTTGGAGCGGCCCAATGTCTACTTTTGCCTCCCGTTTGTTTTTAATGTATTTAAAGAAACATTTACTATCATTCCTAATCTTACTGGCTAGCCTACCTTCATATTTGATCCTCTCCTTCCTTATTTCTCTCTTTGTTATCCTCTGTTTGTTTTTGTAGCCTTCCCAATCTTCTGACTTCCCACTACTCTTTGCCACATTATAGGCTCTCTCTTTTGCCTTGATGCATTCCCTGACTTCCTTTGTCAGCCATGGCTGCCTAATCCTCCCTCTGATAACCTTTCTTTTCTTTGGGATGAAGCTTTTCTAACACAGTATGTGAAATGAAAAATGAAATGAAAATCGCTTATTGTCACAAGTAGGCTTCAAATGAAGTTACTCTGAAAAGTGCCTAGTCGCCACATTCCGGCGCCTGTTCATGGAGGCTGGTACGGAAATTGAACAATGCTGCTGGCCTGCCTTGGTCTGCTTTAAAAGCCAGCTCTTTAGCCCTGTGCTATGTTAGACGTATCAGATACTGTGGTATGAAGAGACAAAAGTTCTGTTCCTTTTTCACCAACATACTTTTATTTCTTCCAACAGACTCTGCACAAAACTCTACACATCACCAGACCCAGAGGCCACCTGAAGCCCCTTTACATATCAGTGTCAATTATTGGACACTTAACATAAATGAGACAACGAATTGCAATGTCTCTTAACCCATTACTTAACATTCAACCCCTCCAACTCACCACACCCACATTCCACGACCCTCCAACCCACCACACCCACACTCCTTGGAGAAAAAAAACAATTAGGTGAAAACAAAATTTCAAGAAACTAAAACTTTCCCCCCCCCTTTTTTCCCCAGTTTTTTTTTGCTTGGAAGAGAAAAAAAACAGTCACAGAAACAGGCGCTCTTCATTAACAGTAACTGAAGGGGCTGGTTTAGCTCACTGAGCTAAATCGCTGGCTTTGAAAGCAGACCAAGCAGGCCAGCAGCACGGTTCGATTCCCGTACCAGCCTTCCCGGACAGGCGCCGGAATGTGGCGACTAGGGGCTTTTCACAGTAACTTCGTTGAAGCCTACTCGTGACAATAAGCGATTTTCAATTTTTCAATTTTCAAAAGTTTCCATGAACTAGCCCCGTGTAGCCACCTGGGGTGACCACTGCCCAACACAAAATGGAAGATTGCAAGGAATGCAGGGAAATTGGACATGTTGTAAAAAGCAAGCAGCTTGCAAAGCGTTTGTATATTTGGACTGCTGCAGAAACCAGTTTTGGCTGTTGCCGAAACCAGACAACACTATGAAAATAAACAAGTTAACATATTAAAGAGGCGATACCGGGCGATCCCCAGGCACAAAAGAAACAAGTTAACACTAATCGATACATTCAATGGAAGGCCAGACTTTTCAGCGCCAAAGAAGCCCAAAACAATAAGTCCTAAGAACCACCCCAGTGATCGAGGAATTGCTCCGCTATTGCGGAATTCAAATCAATCGATTGGGAAGAGACCCAATCGATTGCGAGTGAATAGAGGGTCCGCCCAGACCCTGAGAGAGGTATAAAACAGAGACCGCGACCCCAGCTCTCTCTCTGCCAGCCTCTCCTCGACCAGCTCTCTCTGCCAGCCTCTCCTTGACCAGCCAGCCCTCCCAGCAGAACACCGTTGCAGCAGAAGAACCTTGAGGAGGAGAGGTCTGGACAGCAGCCGCCAACAAGTAAGTCACAATGCACGCTACGAGAGTAGACACTCCTGACCTCCTGTAGTCCATAACTACTGGAAGCCTGCAGACCCTGGACAAAGCTAGAAGCCGTTGTTCCCTGATCCGGCAGTCCCCTTATCCAGATAAGTATTTGGCTTATTAGCGGTAGGATTAGCCTAGTCTTATAGTTTTATATGCATGATTAGTAGATTACTGTAATATAATAAACGTGTCTTGTTTGAACTTACTAATTGGTGTATGGATTTATTGTTTTGAACTTGACCTTGAAACTTGTGGCGGTATCTTAACGATACCTGGCGACTCCAAAGCTAAGTAACGAAACAGAGCCAAATTGAGTGTTAAGCACACTCACCCAGAACGAGCAACACCCTCTTTTCGTAAAACAGTCTGACAGTTGATAGCTACTGTCGACCCATTTAATTTTTGTTATTTCCCCTCTGTCCAACATCTGCTTCAAACTTGCAATGTCTATCCGTAACCTCTTTTCATTGACACTTTTTGTAGAGTGCACATTTTCCCACATGGATTTATTGTCAATGTGACAGTCAATAGGTATATTACCCAAATCCCTATATTCCAAAATTTCTGTCAATATCTGACTTATATAAAAGGCCATATCCACCACTTCCACGTTACAGCAGCCAAAGTGCTTTTGACCACTCTCCTTATTTTCTTTGTTTCCCACACAAGAGGGCAACATTTACCATTGTTCCCCAAAAGGAAAATTATAAAATCTCCTGCGCTTGAAACCCCATCACATAAATTTGCATAGGACGCATCACTATAAACTATGTGTTTCAAGTGCCTAAGGTCACCTAAAACCGGGAACTTCAAAACAGACTCCTGCATTTCTAGTTTGGCCAACACTTTATTTGCTCTTATTATGTCTTCCACTTTGGGATCATTCATTTTTGTACTCAACTCTAAGTCATCAAAACTCACGTCCGGTCTAGTCTGCCTACCTAACCAGTTCAGTTGCCCAATTACACTTCGCAGTTGCTCTTTTTCTATCTTTAAAACCATTGCGTCTTTTTGTGAAACCCGGTCACGACTAATTGCTATTGGGCTGATGCTTTCCAAATAAGATTACTGACGTAAAGTTGCCCCGAACTTAGTCTGTCCGATTTCCAGTCCAATATATTTAAATGAACCGGAAGCCTGACTTCCAACCCTGAATTCTTTTCTCAAACCAGAGATTACAAGAGCTTCAAAATCACTAGACCCACCCCACAAAAAATCATCGACATGCATCATAAAGATGCCAGAAATATTTCCTTTATAGTGCCAGTCAAACATTGCAGGATCTGCTTTCAACTGGCAACAGCCTAACTTTAACAAAACTGACCTTAGCGAAAAGTACCACACTCTAGATGCATCATTCAATCCAGATACACATTTGTTCAACTTCCAGAGTTCGCCTTCTGTGTTAGCTGCTTCTTTAGGAGGACGGAGAAAAATGTCTCTCTGGAGCTGACGCCCCTGCAAAAAGGCAGCTTTTATATCTATAGATTTGCATTCCCATGCCTTTGTGGCTAATAGAGCCAAGATAATCTTTAAAATAACCTTTCCTGCCAGAGGTGAATCTACCCTTAAATCCTGATCTTCTAAGTTTTCTTCAAATCTCCTTGCCACAAGCCTGGCCTTTGCCTTATAAATTCCATCCGGAAGAACCTTTTCCGTGCAAATCCATCTGTGGGATAGAGCTTTATTTCCCCTATCCGGTACTTCCGTGTATACCCCAAATTCACTCCAACTATGCAATTCTTGTTTAGCATCTTTTTTTTTTATTGAAAAAATTTTGATTTTATACAGCAATGACGCACCTTAGAAAAATACCAAAAATAACAATAATATTAACAATCATATACATTCGCCCCACCTCCATGAACAGCACAGCATTTTAACAACAACGCAGATTAACACATTGTAAAGTTACAGAATAGACACTACAATAATGAACACCCCCCCCCCCCACCCCCCCTCCATCCCGGGTTGCTGCTGCTATTGCCCAAGATACTCTTTGAGCCAGGAAGTCCAGAAAGGCTGCCATAGTTTATAGAACCCTTGTATTGATCCTCTCAGGGCAAATTTGACCCTTTCCAATTTTATAAATCCCGCCATGTCACTGATCCAGGTCTCCACCCTTGGGGGCCTCGCATCCTTCCACTGCAGCAAGATCCTCCGCCAGGCTACTAGGGACGCAAAGGACAGGACACCGGCCTCTTTCGCCTCCTGCACTCCCGGCTCTACCGCAACTCCAGAAATCGCGAGTCCCCACCCTGGTTTGACTCTAGATCCAACCAGCCTCGACACCGTCCCCGCCACCCCCTTCCAGAATTCTTCCAGTGCTGGGCATGCCCAGAACATATGGGCATGATTAGCTGGACTCCCCGAACACCTGGTGCACCTGTCCTCACCCCCAAAGAACCTACTCATCCTGGTCCCGGACATATGGGCCCGGTGCAGTACCTTAAATTGGATGAGACTAAGCCTCGCACATGAGGAGGAAGAGTTAACTCTCTCCAAGGCCTCCGCCCAAGTCCCGTCCTCTATCTGCTCCCCAAGTTCCCACTCCCATTTAGCCTTCAGCTCCTCCACTGACGACTCCTCCACCTCCTGCATTACCTTATAGATGTCAGACACCTTCCCCTCTCCGACCCACACCCCCGAAAGCACTCTGTCCATCGTCTCCTGCGAGGGCAGCAAAGGGAATCCCTCTACCTGTCGCCTAGCAAACGCCTTTACCTGCAAGTATCTGAACATGTTCTCTTGGGGAAGGCCAAATTTATCTTCCAGTTCCCCCAGGCCCGCAAACCTCCCGCCAATAAACAGGTCCCTCAATTTACTGATGCCCGCCCTTTGCCACCCCCTAAATCCCCCATCCTTGTTCCCCGGGATGAACCGATGGTTGCCACCCAGTGGAGCCTCCATCGAGCCCCCTGTTTCCCCCCGATGCCATCTCCATTGTCCCCAGATTCTTAGGGTCGCCGCCACCACCGGGCTCGTGGTAAACCTCTTAGGGGGAGCGGCAACGGCGCCGTTACCATGGCACCTAGACTCGTACCTCTGCATGACGCCATCTCCATTCTTTTCCACGCCGCCCCTCCCCCCTCCATCACCCATTTACGCACCATTGACACATTGGCTGCCCAATAGTACCCCAAAAGGTTGGGCAGCGCCAGCCCGCCTCTATCCTTTCCTCGCTCCAGGAACACCCTCTTCACTCTCGGGGTCCCATGTGCCCACACAAAGCTCAAAATACTGCTAGTCACTCTCCTAAAGAAGGCCCTGGGGATAAAGATGGGCAGGCACTGAAGGAGGAACAAGAACCTCGGAAGCACCGTCATTTTGACGGACTGTACCCTCCCCGCCAACGACAATGGCAGCATGTCCCACCTCTTGACCTCCTCCTCCATCTGATCTACAAGTCTGGTGAAATTATGCTTGTGAAGAGTCCCCCAGTCCCTGGCCACCTGCACCCCCAGGTACCTAAAGCTCTCCCCTGCCCGCCTAAGCGGGAGCCTACCAATTCCTTCCTCCTGGTCTCCAGGGTGCACCACAAACACCTCGCTCTTGCCTAAATTTAATTTATAACCTGAAAAGGTCCCAAACTCGGTTAGTAACTCCATCACTCCCGGCATCCCTCCTACCGGGTCCACTACATATAGTAACAGGTCATCGGCATACAACGACACCCTATGTTCCTCTCCACCTCGCACCAAGCCTCTCCACCTCTCTGAATCCCTCAACGCCATCGGCAGCGGCTCAATTGCCAGTGCAAACAACAAGGGGGACAGGGGGCAACCCTGCCTGGTCCCTCGGTAAAGCCGGAAGTACTCCGACCTCCTCCTATTCGTGGCCACGCATGCCATCGGGGCCTCATATAGCAGCCTTACCCATCTAATGAACCCTTCACCAAATCCAAACCTCCCTAACACCTCCCATAGGTACCCCCACTCCACTCTATCGAAGGCCTTCTCCGCATCCAGCGCCACCACTATCTCTGCCTCCCCCTCAATCGCCGGCATCATGATGACATTCAACAATCTCCGCACATTCGTGTTCAACTGCCTTCCCTTCACAAAACCTGTCTGGTCCTCGTGCACAACCCCTGGCACACAGTCCTCTATCCTGGCGGCCAGGATTTTTGCCAGCACCTTAGCATCCACGTTGAGGAGAGATATGGGCCTGTATGAATCACACTGCTGGGGGTCCTTGTCCTTCTTTAAAATTAACGAGATCAGCGCGCGCAACATCGTCGGGGGCAAAGTCCCCCCCTCCCACGCTTCGTTGAGTGTCCGCACCAACAAGGGGCCCACTAGGTCCACAAACTTTTTATAAAATTCCACCGGGAACCCATCCGGCCCCGGTGCCTTCCCTGACTGCATCTGCCCGATCCCCTTAACTAGCTCCTCCAGCTCAATCGGCGCACCCAACCCCTCCACCTTCTCCTCCTGCACCTTCGGGAAAGAAAGCCCGTCAAGGAACCTCTCCATCCCTCCTCTCCCCCGTTGGCTCCAACCGGTACAGTTCCCCGTAAAAGTCCTTGAAGACCTCATTCACCTCTACCCCCTTCCGCACCACACTCCCACTCTTGTCTCTCACTCCAGCAATTTCCTTAGCCGCATCCCGCTTGCGGAGCTGGTGAGCCAGCATCCTACTCGCCTTTTCACCATGTTCGTACACTGCCCCTTGTGCTTTCCTCCACTGTACCTCCGCCTTTCATGTGGTCAGCAAATCAAATTTAGCCTGCAGGCTGCGCCTCTCCCCCAATAGTCCCTCCTCTGGTGCCTCTGCACAACTCCTGTCCACCTCCAGCATCTTTCCCACCAGTCTATCCCTCTCACTCCTCTCGCTCCTCTCCCTATGTGCCCGGATGGATATCAGCTCCCCACGGATTACTGCCTTCAGGGCTTCCCAGACCATCCCCACCTGAACCTCCCCCGTATCATTCACCTCGAGGTACCCATCAATACTTGCCCGGACCCTCCTACACACCTCCTCCTCCGCCAACAACCTCACATCCAACCGCCACAACGGACGTTGGTCCCGCACCTCCCCCATCTCCAACTCTATCCAATGCGGAGCGTGGTCGGAGATTGTAATGGCCGAATACTCGGCCTCCTCCACTCTCGGAATCAGTCCCCTACTCACCACGAAGAAATCTATCCGAGAGTAGACCCTATGTACGTGGGAGAAGAAAGAGTACTCGGGTGCCCTCGGCCTCACAAACCTCCATGGATCCACTCCACCCATCTGATCCATAAACCCTCTCAGTACCTTAGCCGCCGCCGGCCTCCTACCCGTCCTAGAGCTGGACCGATCCAGTGAAGGATCCAACACCGTATTGAAGTCCCCCCCTATGATCAGACCTCCGGCCTCCAGATCCGGGATCCGTCCCAACATACGCCTCATAAAGCCCGCATCGTCCCAATTTGGGGCATACACACTGACCAGTACCACCTTCTCTCCTTGTAGCCTGCCCCTAACCATAACATACCTACCCCCCTTATCCGCCACCACCTCCGATGCCTCAAACAACACATTTTTCCCCACTAGAATCGCCACTCCCCGGTTCTTCACATCCAACCCAGAGTGGAAAACCTGCCCCACCCATCCCTTCCTCAGGCGGACCTGGTCCGCCACCTTCAGGTGGGTCTCCTGAAGCATTACCACATCTGCCTTTAGCCTCTTCAGGTGAGCCAGTACCCTCGACCGCTTCACCGGCCCATTCAACCCTCTCGCATTCCAAGTGACCAACCGGATCAGAGGGCGTCCCGCCCCCCCCTCCCACGTCGACTAGCCATAGCCCGTCGACTGCCCGCCCCAGGCCAGCACCCCCTGCCCGACCCAGTCCCCACAGTGACAACACCTCACCTCTGTCCCCCCAGCCCCCACCAGCTCCTTCTTGACCCTACCAGCAGCAACCCGGTATTCCCCTTTCCCCCCCTCCCTTCCCCCCCAGGCTAGGAACCCTCCCAGCCGCGAACCGTCCTCCATTGTACTTCCGTGGGTCAGCTAATTTCTGCTGACCCCGGAAACTCCTGCCAATAGCCCGACCCCTCCCGAAGTGGGATCATCCCCCAATCTATCCCTCCTCCTGGCACCGCTCCAGCGCGGGGAAGAACTAATTAAGGCCCCGCCTCCCCCGTCACCGTCTCCACCCCCCAGCCCCGCAGCGCGGGAAACCAGAGGAAAGCCCGTGCTTTCGCACTGCCCCACCACACCTTTCTGACGCAGCTCCCAAATATCAGCCCCACTCCATACCCCCAATCCGACATAAGGGGAAGTAGATTTAGAACTGAGTTTAGGAGGAACTTCTTCACCCAAAGGGTTGTGAATCTATGGAATTCCTTGCCCAGTGAAGCAGTTGAGGCTCCTTCATTACATGTTTTTAAGGTAAAGATAGATAGTTTTTTGAAGAATAAAGGGATTAAGGGTTATGGTGTTCGGGCCGGAAAGTGGAGCTGAGTCCACAAAAGATCAGCCATGATCTAATTGAATGGCGGAGCAGGCTCGAGGGGCCAGATGGCCTACTCCTGCTCCTAGTTCTTATGTTCTTATGTTCTAAACCCCACCGACCCTCCCCGCAAGATACACAGCCCAAACAATGCCCCACAGCACAAAAACAAAAAACATAGCAGAACAACACCCCCGTAAATAACCATATCAAAATTGCAAAAGTACTAAAACAAGAAGAGAAAAACAAAAGAAAAAGAGAACACAGCAACAGCAGAATCCAGCACTAATATATTACAGCCGACCTCGCAACCCCCAACCCCTAGTTCAAGTCCAGTTTCTCCGTTCGCACGAAGGCCCACTCCTCCTCCGGGGAATCAAAATAATGGTGCCGGTCCAAATAAGTTACCCACAGGCGTGTGGGCTGTAACATTCCGAACTTTATCTTTTTTCTGTAAAGCACCTCTTTCGTCCGATTAAATCCGGACCGCCACTTAGCCACCTCCGCACTCCAATCCTGGTAGATCCGTACTACCCCATTCTCCCACTTGCTGCTCTTCACCTTCTTGGCCCAGCGCAGCATGCACTCCCGATCACTGAACCGGTGGAACCTCACCAGCACCGCACGCGGGGATTCATCTTCCTTAGGCCTCCTGGCCAGTACTTTGTGGGCTCCCTCCAGCTCCAAGGGCAGATGGAAATACCCGGCCCCCACTAGCGAGTTCAGCATGATAGCCACGTAGGCTGTCAGGTCCGACCCCTCTAGCCCCTCCGCAAGGCCCAAGATCCGCAGGTTTTTCTGCCTCATGCGGTGATCAAGCTCCTCGAAGCGTTCCTGCCACTTCTTGTGGAGTGCCTCGTGCCCCTCCGCCTTACTCATGAGGACCACGGCCTCCTCCTCTCGTTCAGTGGCCTGCATCTGCAACTCCTTGATGGCAGCACCCTGGGTGGACTGAATCTCCGAGAGCCTTCTGTTCGTTTCCTGCAGAGAGCTCAGTACCTCAACCTTGAATTCTTTAAAGCAGCGCAGGAGATCAGCTTGTTGCTCCTGGGCCCACAGCCTCCACTCCTCTGGGGCTCCTCCGGTGGCCATCTTGGATTCCTTCCCCCATTTTTTCTTAGGAGCCTCTGCCGTTTTTTCCCCCTTTCCACTCCGAGTTCGAGGCATGGACTGCGGGGAAAGTCGTTCAGCACACCTTCCCCCACCAGGAGACCTCGAAAAATTTCCGTTTTGGTCTCTCAAAAGAGCCGAAAAGTCTCTTTAAAACGGGAGCTCCCAAATGTGTGGCTTCCTACGTCATCGCAGCCACCGGAAGTCGTTGTTTAGCATCTTTGATAACTTTTTCATCTCATTTATTTGAAGCCACCAAAATCTCACGTGCATGTGGGCTTCTACTCCTATTAGTATTCGTAGTCTTGTTCATGTTCCGAGATCTTGATAAACTACGTCCCCTCTCCCACCTGGTATCTCGTTCTGTACTGCTACTGCTTGATCTTTCCCTTCTGTTGTGGGATGTCCTTTCAATCGTTCTCGACCTTTTCCTGCGAATCTGTTCACTATCCGATGTACTATCTGAACTGGCACTGCATTTCTGTGCGCTCCATTTTTGAACTTCGTTTTCCCAATCCATTGTCTTAACTCTCTCCCCTGAATGCTGTACATTCAACCAGTATTTATACTTTTCAGTGGCCTTCCCTGCTCTACTAAGAACAGTTTCATCCTTCCATTGATTAGACCCTTCAGGCAGTATGTCACTTTTTTACCAACTTTTGGCAGTTGCCCTTTCTGAAAAATGGACTGTTCTAATTTATCAGAAGTGTTGTGTTCCTCAACAGAAACCCTGTCTATATCAGTTAACTGGTCCTCATAGTTCTGTAACACATGCGTACCAGGTGACTCTGGTTCCTCGTCATGTCTGTCTGCTCTGTCTAAATTTGAAAATTTGTAATCGGTACCCATTATCCTTGATGAATGTACCCTAACAGTTTGATTACCATGTTGCAAAATAATTGTTTTGCCATCTATGCCTATGATCTTCCCTGGGCCTTTCCATTCATTAGAATTGTCTCTCTTATAGAATACCATGTCTCCTTGCTCAAAAACGTCATCTGATGGCCGTACATTATGTCTTAAAGCTCTGTGAATGCTTTCAGAGACTTCTGCTTCCAAAAAAGCTTTTCTACTGCTATGTAATGCATTTAAATGTTCAGCAAAACCAGAGCTAATTGTAGTCCCCTCCCAAGCTGGAGACTGGTCATCCAAAATGGACGGTATTTTAGGATTTCTACCAAACACTAATTGATAAGGACTATCGCCCCCAACCATCTGCAATGAATTCTTTGCATGTGCCGCCCATGCTAAAGCTGAATTGAGCCTGCAGTTTGGTCGATCTGCCAAAGTTTTCTGAACCATGTCATCTATGACAGCATGATTTCTTTCGCAGACACCTTTACTAAATGGGTTTCTGCAGCCGTGTTCATAACTCTGATATTCATGTTTTCACACATATCCCTAAACTCATCATTAGCAAATTTTCCCCCATTGTCCGTAAGGAATTTTGCCGGTGGACCCATTCCTGTCCCGATCCATTTTTCCAGGATTTGATCCAGAATTACTCTCTTTTCTTTACTTCGTACAATCGTTGATTGACTAAATCTGGTTGCTAAATCTAGAAAATGCAAAATAAATATATTATTTGCTTTATCCCAGATCTTAAGGTCCATGGGCACAATGTCGATAAAATCCCTGGCCAAAGGTAGGGTTACTATCGGTCATGCTGGTGTCCTTCTGTACTTTCTACAAACTTCACAGCGATCACTAACCTGTTCTATCAGTTTAGTATAGTCTTCATCCCTTACCCCTGCATCCTTCAATAAAATTTTCAGCCTCCGAGGAGACGGATGTGCAAATTGCCTATGCAGTTTTACTACAACAAGCTTTTTATCAGCTAATGTCCCATTTTCAACTGCCATTAACACATCCTTAACAACTGTACTTGAAACATTATTTGTCAGTAATGGAATACAATAATGTCCCGACTGTGTAAATTGTAAGTCCACCGTCTTTCCAAAACTGTTGCCTTATCCTGTTCCATATCCAGTTTCATGTGTGCTTTCTTCATCGACGGTCTGCTCAGAAGCAAAGGTATCTCACTTGATACAACATCCGTGCTAATGAAATGATTCACTCCAGCAATATTGCAAGGGATCACCACTCTTTTCAGCGACTTCAGAGTATTATCATCCCCAAACCTGAAACTTGTGGAGCTTTCAAATTCCTTAACCTTGTTACGATTTTCAGCATTCAAGGAATCCAGATAACATTTTAACCAGTCAATCCCACACACAGTAGATGTGCAGCCACTGTCCAATACAGCACAGTTGAAGATTCTGCAACCAACACCCTCATTACCGGCGTAAAACAGCTTGTTAATAGGACAATGCCTTCTTTTTGGTCACTATCTTTTTCCTCTCTGACTCTTCTTTGTCATGTGTCGCTTCAAACACTCTATCATAACGGGTTGGACAGTTGAAAGCATAATGGTATTGAGAGTCACATCGAAAACATTGATTTATCATGCCCCGTGCATTTTTGGGGTTCATCTTCCTATTGTAGGTTCTAACTGGGTTTCTGTCTTCATAATTTCCTTGTCTCGGTCTCCTTTTATAGTCTTCAGGCCTGTTTGTAGCCATACGATTTTGCCATCTGTTAATAGTGTATCTTCCATGTTCTGCCTTATTGCAGGCTGACCTATTTGGGTCATCAGAGCCATTGGAATCAAATGTTTCCCCAGAAACTTTTGTAAAGCTTTTGTCATCTGTTCGAATAAGGTATCCTTATCTGTAAACTGAACTCCTGTCAAAACGAGGAGTCTATCCATGTTGCTCACTCTAGCACAGTCAAGTAATTTAAAGGCCAATGCAGACTGTGGAAATTCCAGGTTGTGTTTCTGCAGCCTTTTATATAGTCTGCCAAATTCCATGATATAGTCTTCTATGGATAAATCCTCCATTTTCCAGAACTTATCAAAATCCGACCTTGCTTCACACGCACTTAACAAGTCATCTTTCTTGTGAATCTTATCCATATAATTGGGCAGCAGGGTAGCATGGTGGTTAGCATAAATGCTTCACAGCTCCAGGGTCCCAGGTTCGATGCCCGGCTGGGTCACTGTCTGTGTGGAGTCTGCACGTCCTCCCCCTGTGTGCGTGGGTTTCCTCCGGGTGCTCCGGTTTCCTCCCACAGTCCAAAGATGTGCGGGTTAGGTGGATTGGCCATGCTAAATTGCCCGTAGTGTCCTAATAAAAGTAAGGTTAAGGGGGGGTTGTTGGGTTACGGGTATAGGGTGGATACGTAGGTTTGAGTAGGGTGATCATGGCTCGGCACAACATTGAGGGCCGAAGGGCCTGTTCTGTGCTGTACTGTTCTATGTTCTAATGTAGTAAAGTCACCAGACCTTCTTCTGAGTCTAACTCTTCCAATTCCAGCTCAGAAAGCACTTTGTTTCGGATTTTATTGCCATATGGTAAAGAAAGAGCCAATGCCATATCTTGTTTTCTCTTTCCCAAAGCAGTTACCTTAGTCCACATAACTACTGCACTTCTCCATTGGTCGTATGATTCCCTTTCAGAAAATAAGGGAGGATAGTCATATCCAGCCACCTTTATCCTGCGTTCAGCCATCTCTGCCTTTTTTTTCACTCACTCTTTGGTTTGATCTGGAAAAAATGTATCTTTCAACCCTTCACATTTACACTGCAACCATCCTCTGCTACCAATTGTTTGACGTATTAGATGCTGTGGTATGAAGAGACAAAAGTTCTGTTCCTTTTTCACCAACACACTTTTATTTCTTCCAACAGACTCTGCACAAAACTCTTCACATCACCAGACCCAGAGGCCACCTGAAGCCCCTTTACATAATCAGTGTCAATTATTGGACACTTAACATAAATGAGACAACTAATTGCAATGTCTCTTAACCCATTATTTAACATGCTAAACCAGCCCCTATGTAGATTTTCCGACCAGAGGGGAGGCCATATTGGATTTGGTACTTGGTAATGGACCAGGGCAAGTGATAGATTTGTTAGTGGGGGAGCATTTTGGAGGTAGCGATCACAATTCTGTGACTTTAACTTTAGTAATGGAGGGGGATAGGTGCGTGCAACAGGCAAGGTTTACAATTGGGGGAAGGGTGTTCAGACAAGAACTGAAGTGCATAAGTTGGGAACAGGGGAAGGACACAATTGAAATGTGGAACTTGTTCAAGCAACAGATACTACATAGAACATAGAACAGTACAGCACAGAACAGGCCCTTCGGCCCTCAATGTTGTGCCGAGCCATGATCACCCTACTCAAACTCACGTATCCACCCTATACCCGTAACCGAAACAATCCCCCCCCCCCTAACCTTACTTTTATTAGGACACTACGGGCAATTTAGCATGGCCAATCCACCTAACCCGCACATCTTTGGACTGTGGGAGGAAACCGGAGCACCCGGAGGAAACCCACGCACACAGGGGGAGGACGTGCAGACTCCACACAGACAGTGACCCAGCCGGGAATCGAACCTGGGACCCTGGAGCTGTGAAGCATTTATGCTAACCACCATGCTACCCTGCTGTCCTTGATACGTATGTCCCTGTCAGGCAGGGAAGAAATGGTGAGTGAGCGAACCATGGTTGACAAGAGAGGTTGAATGTCTTGTTTAGAGGAAGAAGGAGACTTATGTAAGGCTGAGGAAACAAGGTTCAGACAGGGCGTTGGATACAGGGTAGCCAGGAGGAAACTGAAGAAAGGGATTAGGAGAGCTAAGAGAGGGCATGAAAAATCTTTGGCGGGTAGGATCAAGGAAAACACTAAGGCCTTTTACACACATGTGAGAAGTATGAGAATGACTAGAGCGAGGGTAGGTCCGATCCAGGACTGTAGTATTGAGTCTGAAGAGATAGGAGAGGTCTTGAACAAGTACTTTTCTTCAGTATTTACGAATGAGAGGGGCCATATGGTTGGAGAGGACAGTGTGAAACAGACTGGTAAGCTTGAGGAGATGCTTGTTAGGAAGGAAGATGTGTTGGGCATTTTGAAAAACTTAAGGATAGACAAGTCCCCCTGGCCTGATGGGATACATCCAAGGATTCTATGGGAAGCAAGAGATGAAATTGCAGAGCTGTTGGCAATGATCTATTCGTCCTCACTGTCAACAGGGGTGTTACCAGGGGATTGGAGAGTGGTGAATGTCGTGCCCTGTTCAAAAAAGGGAATAGGGATAACCCTGGGAATTACAGGCCAGTTAGTCTTAGTTCGGTGGGAGGCAAATTAATGAAAAGGGTCCTGAGGGATAGGATTTCTGAGCATCTGGAAAGACACTGCTTGATTTGGGAGAGTAAGCACAGATTTGTGCAGGTAGGTCTTGCCTCAAAAGTCTTATTGAATTCTTTGAGGAGGTGACCAAGCATGTGGATGAAGGTAAAGCAGTGGATGCAGTGTACATGAATTTTAGTAAGGCATTTGGTAAGGTTCCCAATGGTAGGTTTATGCAGAAAGTAAGAAGGCATGGGATAGTGGGACATTTGGCCAGTTGGATAACGAACTGGCTCACCGATAGAAGTCAGAGAGTGGTGGTGGATGGCAAATATTCAGCCTGGAGCCCAGTTACCAGTGACGTACCACAGGGATCAGTTCTGGGTCCTCTGCTGTTTGTGATTTTCATTAATGACATGGATGAGGGAGTTGAAGGGTGAGTCAGTAAATTTACAGACGATACAAAGATTAGTGGAGTTGTGGATAGTGAGGAGGGCTGTTGTCGGCTGCAAAGAGACATAGATAGGATGCAGAGCTGGGCTGAGAATTGGCAGATGGAGTTTATCCCTGAAAAGTGTGAGGTTGTCCATTTTAGAAGGACAAATATGAATGCGGAATACAGGATTAATGGTAGGGTTCTTGGCAATGTGGAGGAGCAGAGAGATCTTGGGGTCTATGTTCATAGGTCTTTGAAAGTTTTCACTCAAGTGGATAGAGCCGTGAAGAAGGCCTATGGTGTGCCAGCATTCACTAGCAGAGGGATTGAATTTAAGAGCCGTGAGGTGATGATGCAGCTGCACAAAACCTTGGTAAGACCATATTGGAGTACTGTGTGCAGTTCTGGTCACCTCATTTTAGGAAGGCTGTGGAAGCTTTGGAAAAGGTGCAAAGGAGATTTAACAGGATGTTGCCTGGAATGAAGAGTAGGTCTTACGAGGAAAGGTTGAGGGTGCTCGGCCTTTTCTCATTAGAACGGAGAAGGATGAGGGGCAACTTGATAGAGGTTTATAAGATGATCAGGGGAATAGATAGAGTAGACAGTCAGAGACTTTTCCCCCGGGTGGAACAAACCATTACAAGGGGACATAAATTTAAGATGAATGGTGGATGGTATAGGGGGGATGTCAGAGGTAGGTTCTTTTCCCAGAGAGTAGTGGGGGCATGGGATGCACTGCCTGTGGAAGCAGTTGAGTTGGAAACATTAGGGACCTTCAAGCGGCTATTGGAAAGGTAAATGGATTACGGCAGAATGAGGGGGTGTAGATTGATTTGTTCTTAATCTGGGACAAAGGTTCGGCACAACATCGTGGGCCGAAGAGCCTGTTCTGTGCTGTATTTTCTATGTTCTATGTTCATGCAAGAAACAATAATTTTGACTGTGCACTAATACATGTAACAATAATAAATCAAGTCAAAGAAAATTGTGATCTTTTCATAAACTTAAAGACCTCTATTTGATTACCCTTCTTATGAATATTATGCGTGATTGATCATTTATTTATTTGTGTTCAGAAAATCATAACATTGAAGGTTAACTATTTCTGATAGTGTCAGTACCTTTGTCCACTGCCATAGGGTTCTGCCAGTGACAACAAGTTTTGGTATCATGTCACAGACTTCAGGACTGAAGAACCTGGCTGGGTGAAAATATCCATTTCCAATAATTCCTGTCAATGATACAAACAAAACATTCACTGGTTGCTGTTAATTTAATAATTCAAGTTGACAAGCTGAAAGAACCCATAGAGTGGTGACATTGAAGGACTTTAATTATCCCATTATAAACTGAGATAGTAATAGTGTGAAGGGTAAAGAGTGGAGAGAGTTTTTGAAATGTGTTGAAGCTAATTTTCTTGTTTAGTATGTTTCCAGTTCAGTGAGGAAAGAATCATTGCTGGATATGGTTATCGGGAATGAAGCAGATCAAGTGTTAATTGAGAAAGATTGAGAAAACAGTTAGGTAGGGCAGGGTCTTTTTTTTATAAATCTCCTAGCACTAAAACCATTGGTTATGACAGAGCCCTATCTTTCAGCCTAAATGTTTTGTTCAAAATTTTATTTCTCAATGATGGTAAACTGACAGTTAAAATGTGCACCACAGAATGTCTGTAGGGTAAGTACAATATCCAATAAAATAATGGTACATTTGTATAAGACTGGAATATTTGATAGAAACAATTGAGAGCTGATTGTTACCAAAGACTTTGTCGATTGAAGCATTGGTAGGCAGGGTACAGTTGAAGATTGTGAATTGCCTCTTTAAACGTTGTGGAATGTCATTGCGCCCTCCCCCTGGATGGATCATTGCTGCCATTAATTGTACATCAACAATTTTAGTAAAATCTCCTGGTTTATCCAAGTTGTACATTCCATGCATTTCGATCATCTGACGAACTATTTCATTAGTAATCTGAAAGACAGCAAATAAGATAAACCAATGTTTATTTAACATATGAAACAAACTCATGTATGAGGTTATTCTGTAATTAGCTTGTCCATCCAGAAACCAAATCAGGGAGTATGCAGGGATTGAATCTGTGAGGGCAATTTACATTGTGACAACTTCTGGCCTTCACTGAGTTGCTCCTGTGATTCCATTGGAACTTATTTGGTTAATTATTTAGCATATTCATTGGCAAACCAGATGTTAAAATCTTGTGCAACATGCTGCAAAATCATGCGAGGGTGAATGGAAGGAACTTAATGTAACCAAGCTTAAAAGTCTGCTTCAATTTAAGGAGACAGAAGATTCCTGATGGTACAACAGATATATATGGCTCTGTTTACTATAGTTTTTGACAAGGATGTTCAACTGCAGCCATTTTTTAATGAATGATTCCTTATGATTTCTCAGGAACTGAAGGATCTCAAAAAAGGGCCTCGGAAACTCATGGTAGTAGGAAAAGGGGCCACCGAACACTTTCAGGTTCTTCTGGATGAGATTTGCTAGTTGAGGAACTGCTAGCTTCACTTGCAGGGAAAGAGCCAGCAATACAGTTCTCAAGGCAAGGTAGAAGGTGGTGGCTATGCTGGTGAGTGCTGAACATCATCTCTTTTACCTTCTTCAAGGCAACACACCACACTGGAAACAGTTTAGTGAGACAGCCAGGATCTGCAGCTAAAGTGCTATCACCTGCAAGTCTAAGGGCCAAGTGCTCAAAATTAAAAGGGACGGTTAGACTATTTTTTCTCTTTATTGTTTAGTTTAGACATGATGGACTGAATGGCCTCTTTCTGCCCTGTAATTTTTCTATTGTCTATGGTTCTACATACACAGAGAAGACGAATAATCTGTTGCATTCCATTTTGCCTGTGGTATCATCAGATTCACTGCACTAATCACTCTTATTCCTTCAATAGAAGTAGGATATAACATTACACCTACGGATCAGGGAGTTACTTCATTTGAGTTTACCTTTAAACTATTGAAAGATGGGAATATCAATAAGTTGGTTTTACAAAGCAGTCGATGAATCCCACAATCATGCAGCTTCAAAGGGAACCATTCAATCTATCATATCTCTGCCAGCTCTTTGAAAACTGTCCAATTCGATCCACACCCCTATTATCTCATTAAATTGCAGAGCAGACTCGATTGGCCGAATGGCCTACTTCTGCTCCTTCGTCTTTTGGTCTTATGGTTTAAAGTTTCTACAAATATACAAAACAGAAAAGAGTGGCTAAGGTAAATATTGGCCCTTTTGAGAATGAAAAGGGAGATTTAATAATGGGAGATGAGGAAATGTCTGAGGAACTGAACAGGTTTTTTGGGTCGGTCTTCACAGAGGAAGTCACAAATAACATGCCAGTGACTGATGGGAATAAGGCTATGACAGGTGAGGACCTTGAGAGGATTGTTATCACTAAGGAGGTAGTGATGGGCAAGCTAATGGGGCTAAAGGTAGACAAGTCTCCTGGCCCTGATGGACTGCATCCCAGGGTACTAAAAGAGCTGGCTAAGGAAATTGCAAATGCACTCGTGATAATTTACCAAAATTCACTAGACTCTGGTGGTCCCGGCGGATTGGTAATTAGTAAACGTGACACCACGGTTTAAAAAAGGAGGTGGGCAGAAAGCGGGTAACTTTAGGCCAGTGAGCTTAACTTCGGTAGTAGGGAAGATTCTGGAATCTATCGTCAAGGAAGAAATAGCGAGGCACCTGGATGGAAATTGTCCTATTCGGCAGACGCAGCATGGATTGATAAAGGGCAGGTCATGCCCAACTAATTTAGTGGAATTTTTTGAGGACATTAACACCAGGGAGCTAATGGATGTGGTATATCTGGATTTCCAGAAAGCTTTTGACAAGGTGCCACACAAAAGGTTGCTGCATCAGATAAAGATGCATGGCGTTAAGTAGCATGGATAGAGGATTATTAATTAATAGAAAGCAAAGAGTGGGGATTAATGGGTATTTCTCTGGTCAGCAATTAGTAGCTAGTGATGTCCCTCAATGATGTGGAGATGCCAGCGTTGGACTGGGGTGAGCACAGTAAGAAGTCTTACAACACCAGGTTAAAGTCCAACAGGTTTGTTTCAAACAATAGATTTCGGAGCGTTTGAAACAATCTTGTTGGACTTTACCCTGGTGTTGTAAGACTTCTTACATGTCGCTCAATGATCAGTGTTGGGCCCACAATTGTTCACAATTTACAGATGATTTGGAGTTGGGAACCAAGTGCAATGTGTCCAACTTTGCAGACGACACTAAGATGAGTGGTAAAGCAAAATGTGTAGAGGATACCGGAAGTCTGCAGAGGGATTTGGGTAGTTTAAGTGAATGGGCTCGGGTCTGGCAGATGGAATACAATGTTGACAAATGTGAGTTTATCCATTTTGGTAGGAATAACAGTAAAAGGGATTATTATTTAAATGATAAAATATTAAAACATGCTGCTGTGCAGAGGGACCTGGATGTCCTCGTGCATGAGTTGCAAAAAGTTGGTTTACAGGTGCAACAGGTGATTAAGAAGGCAAATGGAATTTTGTCCTTCATTGCTAGAGGGATGAAGTTTAAGACTAGGGAGGTTATGCTGCAATTGTATAAGGTGTTAGTGAGGCCACACCTGGAGTATTGTGTTCAGTTTTGGTCTCCTTACCTGAGAAAGGACGTACTGGCGCTGGAGGGTGTGCAGAGGAGATTCACTAGGTTCATCCCAGAACTGAAGGGGTTGGATTACGAGGAGAGGTTGAGTAGACTGGGACTGTGCTCGTTGGAATTTAGAAGGATGAGGGGGGATCTTATAGAAACATTTAAAATTATGAAGGGAATAGATAGGATAGATGCGGGCAGGTTGTTTCCACTGGCGGGTGAAAGCAGAACTAGGGGGCACAGCCTCAAAATAAGGGGAAGTAGATTTAGGACTGAGTTTAGGAGGAACTTCTTCACCCAAAGGGTTGTAAATCTATGGAATTCCCTGCTCAGTAAAGCAGTTGAGGCTCCTTCATTAAATGTTTTCAAGATAAAGATGGTTTTTTTGAAGAATAAAGGAATAAAGGGTTATGGTGTTCAGGCGGGAAAGTGGAGCTGAGTCCACAAAAGATCAGCCACGATCACATTGAATGGTGGATCAGGCTCGAAGGTCCAGATGGCCTACTCCTGCTCCTACTTCTTATGTATTTCAGAAACAGCGGTGCCTAATAAATTCAAATGCCATGAAGTGTGAACATTAGGCTGGGGGGGGGGGGGGGGGGGTGGGGGGGGGGGGGGGGGTGGGGGGTGGAAGGGGGGGGTCAGGAAAGCATCTTTTACAGGTGGAAGTACCATCCTGGCTGAGGTAGCAAGAGTTAATAAATCTTGACTCAAATATTAAAGTTAAAGTATTTTACCTGATCTCCCCACTCATTGATAATTGGCATATTGATATCATCAACAAAGACAGTCATTTTCCGTCCACTTGGAGGTCCATACGTACTCCCTACACGCTTTTCCACATAGCTTTCAACCGTTCTCTGCAAAGAAATGTACCTATTGTTAACATTTTTACAACCTAGTGACAGAACATTTCTAAAGATCATGGGGGGTGTTCTCCATCCAGCGAAGTTGGATTTGCGAATCGCTATCGGGCTGAGAATCGCGCCTCAGCTGAAAATCGAGGTTGGCGCCGGGCGCCCAAACGGAATCCCATGTTCTGGCTGTTCAATAGCACCATGAATGTGGTCCTTCCAGGCACCAAGTGGGGGTCTGGGATCTCCAAGAGTACTGTGCACAGGTTCATCTGCCCCATTACACCGCCCCTATATACCTGGGTGGTACAGTATATCCACCTGGATATGGACTGAATTCACAGTATGCCAGGTCAGCAGGATTCGCCACCATCGCCGGGATGCCCCAGGTCCGGGGGCTGATCGACGGGACACATGTTCCCCTATGAGCACCGCTGCATGAGGGCGCGCCCTTCACAAACTCAAAGGGATTCCACTCGCTTGGTGTGTGACACATGTCTGCGGCCGATACCCAGGCAGTGTGCACAACGCCTTCATCCTGGTGCACTTGACGGTGCCTGACACTTTTGTGGCATTTCCTCGGGAGAAGGGTTAGCTCCTGGATGACAAGGATTATCCGTTATGGTCGTGGCTGATGACACCTATCCGGAGGCCACAGACCAACTGGAGAACCGCTACAACGATGCCCACGCTGTGACCAGGAGGTGATTGTGCGGTCCATCGGCGTCCTGAAGATGCAGTTCAAGTGCCTAGACTACTCTGGAGGGGCTCTCCAAGACAGCCGCAGGAGGATCGCCCATGTTGTGTTGGCCTGCAGAGGGGCAACATGCTGGAGGAGGAGGATGAACAACAGGCCTTGTCTGATGAGGAGGATGCGGAGGGGACCCAGGATGAGCAGGGAATGTTATAACCCGGTCGTAGGGATCTGCAACCTCAGAGTCCCTGCGGCCTCATCTGAATAAGGTCTCTCTAGATGAGGGGGGTGGAGCCACCCCTTTAAGCCAGTGGCTTCTGGGACAAAAAAAAACCCAAGTGCGGGAGACCCTTTGGGGAGTAGGCGCTCCAACATAATAGGTATAATAAATTGAAGTTTTCTTAGTCATCACTTCTGAGTGGTCGCTTACCTGGAACTTACACACTCCTTTTCAAACTGAGCCGGTAATGCAAAATTAATTCTTCCAGATAATTTAAATCTTAGAATAAATGCACACACAGCCTTAATATGACTTTTGGAAGTTTCATAATCAGCAACATTTCTCCATATAAAGTAACCATTGACCCATTCCCAGGGTCAGGGAATCTTTTGAAAACAGAAGAGTACATTGCCTTAGTTGTTTCCGAAAAAAATCAACCAATTTCTCCTTTTCTCTTCACCCTAGAAAATGGGACTCATGGACTCATGGACTTCTGAACTGATTTCAGCCTCAAACCTCAAACTCATTTCTCAAATGTTTCATGTTATCCATGTTTTCTGGTTTATTTATTACAAAATATTTAATCATACCCAGTGGAACAGATTTTGGCCACAGAACAATGTCTTCAAGGTAGGTATCTTCCCTCACTTCATCAGCAGAAGAACAACGAAATGGAGAAGTATCTTCTAGTTCCAGTCCCACTTTTGAGTCCACTTCTTCTCGTTGAAGGTTTCTCAGGTGCTGTGTTGTTTCCGGAAATCAGCTGATTTCGAGTCCAGCTTTGACAGCTTTGACAAAGGGTCATCTGGACTCGAAACAACCGCCACAACCTGTCTACAGCAGATGTCATCTCCCTGGCCCCACACTCATTCCTGGAGCATCTCGACAACAAGGATCCTACAACAGAACCCAATTTGTTGACTACAGCTCCGCCTTCAACACCATAAGCCCAGCCAAGCTCATATCAAAACTCCAAAACCTCGAACCTGGCTCCTTCCTCTGCAACTGGATCCTCAACCTCCTGAACCAGAGAAATAAGGAAGGATAAATGATACCTCCTTCACAATAGCTGTCAATACAGGTGCCTCGCAAGGCTGCGTATTTAGCCCTCTACGATACTCCCTATATTCACATGACTGTGTGGCCAAATTCGACTCCAACTCCAACGACAAGTTTACATAGATAGATAGATAGAATGTAGGAGCAGGAGGAGGCCTTTTGGCCCTTCGAGCCTGCTCCGCCATTCATCACGATCATGGCTGATCATCCAATTCTATAGCCTAATCCTGCTTTCTCCCCATAGCCTTTGATCCCATTCTCCCCAAGTGCTATGTCCAGTCGCCTCTTGAATATATTCAAAGTTTTAGCATCAACTACTTCCTGTGGCAATTAATTCCACAGGCTCACCACTCTTTGTGTGAAGAAGTGTCTCCTTATCTCTGTCCGAAATGGTTTACCCTGAATCCTCAGACTGTGACCCCTGGTTCTGGACACACCCAGCATTGGTAACATCTTCCCTGCATCTACCCTGTCTAGTCCTGTTAGAATTTTATAAGTCTTTATGAAATTCCCCCCTCATTCTTCTGAACTCCAGCGAGAACAATCCCAACCTAGTCAATCCCTCCTCATATGACCGTCCCGCCATCCCTGGAATCAGTCTGGTAAACCTTCGCTGCACTCCCTCAAGAGCAAGAACATCCTTCATCAGAGAAGGAGACCAAAACTGCACACAGTACTCCATGTGTGGCCTCACCAAGGCACTGTACAATTGCAGCAACACATCCCTGCTTCGATACTCAAAACCTCTTGCAATGAAGGCCAACATATCATTAGCCTTCTTTAACGCCTGCTGCACCTGCATGCTTACCTTCAGCAATTGGTGCAGAATGACACCCAGGTCCAGCTGCACACAACCCTCCCCCAATTTACAACTATTCAGGTAGTAATCTGCCTTCCTGTTTTTGCTTCCAAAATGAATAACCTCACTATTATCCAAATTATACTGCATCTGCCATTGGTTTGTCCACTTGCCCAACCTGTCCAGATCTTGCTGTAGGATCCCTGCATCCTCGTCACAATTCACCCTCCCACCTAACTTGGTATTATCTGCAAACTTTGAGATGTTACATTTTGTTCCCTCATCCAAATCATTAATATATATTGTGAATAGCTGGGGTCCTAGCACTGATCCCTGTGGTACCCCACTGGTTACTGCCTGCCAATTTGAAAAGGACCCATTAATCCCTACTCTTTGTTTCCCCTCCGGCAACCAGTTTTCGATCCACCTCAATACATTTCCCCCAATCCCATGCGCTTTAATTTTTCACAATAATCTTCAATGCGGGACTTTGTCAAACGCCTTCTGAAAGTCCAAATATACCACATCGACTGGTTCCCCCTTGTCGACTGCACTGGTTACCTCTTCAAAGAATTCCAACAGATTTGTCAAGCATGATTTTCCCTTCATAAATCCATGCTGACTCTGACTGATCCTGCCACTGCTTGATAATGAATTTAAGCATTGAATCAAGTTTGCTGATGACATGACCATAGTGGATCGGATCTCGAACAACGACGAGTCAGAATACAGTAGGCAGATAGAGAACCTAGTGGAGTTTTGTAATGACAACAATCTCTCCCTAAATGTCAGCAAAACTAAAGAGCTGGTCATTGACTTCAGGAAACAAAGTATCGCACACACCCCTGTCTGCATCAACGGGGCCGAGGTAGAGATGGTTGAGAGCTTCAAATTCCTAGGTGTGCACATCACCAACAATCTGTTGCACATTGACGCTACGACCAAGAAAGCATTGTTGTGCCTATGTTTCCTCAGGAAACCAAGGAAATTCGGCACTGACTCTTACCAGTTTTTACAGATGCATCCTAACAGGCTGCATCACAGCCTGGTATGTCGACTGATCGGCCAAAGACTGTGAGAAACCACAGAGTCGCTAACACATCCCAGTCCATCACGCGAACCTGCCTCCCATCTGTCATAATATCCACTCATGTATATAATGAGATGCAGTCAGGCAGTGATTGACACATAGGATAACCAGTAAGCATACAACACAGTACAGCCAATCACCAGACAGGACACTACCACTATAAAGCGAGAGGTCAGTAGGTTTCCCTTTCTCTTGGGACCCAGCTACTGAGACAGTCAGAGTCCACGAGCTAGCAAGTGCAAACACCATGCGGTAGCTAGTAAGTCTGGTCAGGCTACTACAAGGTCACCAGTCATATCAGTATAGTGTCGACCCACATCTGAATATGTATAGAAGTTCTATAGTTGAATGAAACAGTGTTGGATCTTCTCCAGTGTTAGACGTCTGTTTCTAACTTCCTTGCATCGAGTGCAGTCCACATCAAACCAACCTGCCTAACACATCATGGGACCAGAGTGTACTGATCTTGACAGACCTACCTCGAGTGAATCACCATTGACCAGCAAGCAGCCATCCAGCGAAATGGAAAACATCCAGCCTCCTCCCCAACTCCGCATCTCCGGCAACCTCGGCGCCAACTGGAAAATCTTCAAGCAAAAGTTCCTCTTGTACATCGAAGCCTCCAACCTGGAGGCAGCATCGGATGCCAGGAAGATCGTGTTATTTCTCTCCACTGCGGGGGATCACACCATCCATATCTACAACTCCCTAACGTTCACCGAAGACAAAACAAAATTCGAAACATTCCTGCTGAGGTTCAACAGCCACTGCGACATTGAGGTGAATTAGAGCTTTGAACGGTACATCTTCCAGCAGAGGCTTCAGGGTAAGGATAAACCTTTTCACTCCTTCTTGACCCATCTCCATATCCTAGCGCAGTCATGTAACTATGACTCAACGGCTGATTCCATGATCTGGGATCAGATCGTTTTCGGGGTCCACTCCGACTCCCTGTGGCAGCAGCTCCTTAAAATCAAACAGTTGAGCCTCCCTGTCGCTATTGAGACATGCGTTGTCCACGAGCATGTCAAGAATCGTTACTCCCACATCAGGGCGGCAGAAACTGCAAAGCTGGCCTCCCACGAGGCGGAAAGGGTGCAGGCCATCGCACACATACAGGGCCTGAGCATCGAGAAGAGTGGCCGTTTCGCGCGCTTTTCCCGGATCCCTGCGCATGCGCGTCATGACCGAGTGGACGACGAGACTGACAACCCAACTGCGCAGGTGCGTACGTCGATCGACCGCACTGCGCATGCGCGATGGCGCTGTTCTTGAAAATACAGAAAAATGTGTAATTTGAAACATGGAAGTCTGGCAATATCTGGTCTGAGAGGGTACAGGGAAAGATCCCACAAAAGGTTAATAGCAGCTGCAAAGAGCAGGATTGTAAAATGCAGATTATCAAACACACAGGTTTCATGTGGTAAGCTAAAACAATGGCTCACACCTTCATGGAATGTAACTATCTCAGGAAGTATCTGGAAAGGCATGGATGAGAGTTTCAATTGACGAATGTTTAAAACAGGCAGGTCTTTCAGTTAAATTTTAGTATACAGCTAAAAGCAAAGGCTCACACCTTCATGGAATGTAACTATCTCAGGAAGTATCTGGAAAAAACATGGATGAGAGTTTCAATTGACGAATGTTTAAAAGCAGGTCTTTCAGTTAAATTTTAGCATACAGCTAAAAGCAAAGTCTCACACCTTAATTGAAATAAACTCTTAGTAAACAGCTGGAAAGGATGGAAGATGCTCAGTCGAATTTGGTGTAAATTCTAAAGTGTAAAATTCTATGGACATCAAGTCAATTAAAAGAAAATTGGAGACGACCTGTCTACGGGAGACACAATTTGAAGTCAAAATCAAAGGCAAAGTTATGAGCTGGGGACAATTGGAAAATTAAGCGATTCGAAAGCACAGAAGTGGAAGTAACACCTATTGAAACAAAAGGAACTTTGAACATCACAAAGGTAATCAGATCTGAGGTGACGTTATGCCCAGGGTGAATGATTAGTTGTATTCAAGTGTTTGCATCGAAGATACTTTTTGACAATCAAAGGGAAATAAGTTAATTTACAATAAGGTTCTAAAAACTTGGTAATTGTTAGAAGGAGAATATAAACCCAGGGAGCAGCAGCAACAAAGACAGAGGACAGAGCACAGAGAAACAGCAACAGGAGAGAAGGGGAGGAGAACTGAGAGGGAGAGAGAGCTCGGTCATGGGAAAGACAAGGCAAGTAGCCGAGTTTAAACTGTTATACATCTAAGGAAGACTGGAATTTAAACAGGAGTCAGAGTCAGCTTAGAGATAGCTAGCAGAGTTAGCTCTTATAGCTCAGTACATGGATCAACAAGACACAGCAACAGAGCTAACCAGCGAATACATCCCAAGAAGACCAGAATTTAAAGAAGAAGATTGAGTGTCAAGGTGGGCCTGAAGGTCCCTTCAACCAACAGGAAGGATCCAGAAGCAAGATCTTTTTACCTTTCTGTAAAGAAAGTGTTTGCAGCTTTTAAAAGAAAAAAATATAATAATAAAATAACTTTACTTAACCTGAAAAAGTGGTTTATTCCTGAAAGTCTACGTTACTTACTTAGCAATGCAGGACCCAGGACATCGATGCTACTAAGTGGTAAGTAGATAAAATCTTCGGTGAAGGTATGGGTTATATCGGGGGATAACTTGAAAATATAGCTTGACCTGAATGGCACCCACCGAAGCCTGCATCGGAGTCAGGGAGTGAGAATCCCTGTTCACCATTTAGAATATCGACCCTTTTTTGGTATAGGGGGAATTCTAAGAATAGTGGTGAGTTTTCAAAAACAGCGCTGACGTCAGCGTCATGACGTGTCCGAATTGTGGCTCCGCCCACTTAAAGCGGCAATGTCCAGCAAAAGGACGCCGATGTCTCCAGTGTGGCAAGCTTGGCCACTACGCAGCCCTTTGCAGATCTGCTCCACCGCTCAGCAGCCAGCGATCCCAACTGTGGCGCAGAAGTGTCCGCTCAATACAGCAAGGCATGCCGGATTCCGATCCCGACAGCCCAACGGACCCTGATGCTGACTGCCTGAAGTCTCCATATCGGGTGGGCATCATAACCACACATGAGCTGGCCTGCACCACACCTGCGCAACGTCTTTTGATCCTCAGTGTGGATCCAGACGACGAGTGGTGTGCTGTCCTCACAGTTAACAGGGCTGACATCCGATTTAAACTGGACACCGGCGCGTCTGCGAACCTCATCTCACAATCTGACCTTGACACCATCCAGGCCCAACCAAGCATTCTTCCACCTGCCTGCCAGCTCCTTGACTACAATGGCAATGCCATAGCTGCCAGTGGCTCGTGTCAACTAGGGGTTTCCAACAAGGCGATCAAGGCAACATTACGGTTTGAAATCGTCAGGCCTGACAGGGCGTCCCTGCTCGCTGCTCGCGCCTGCAAGCTCCTGAACCTGGTTCAGCGAGTCCACACCATGTCATCGTCACCGGCGATGGCTTCGCCTGATGGAAATTTGCAAGCCGACATAGACGACATTATCACGCATTACCACAGCGTATTCGATGGAATGGGCACGCTCCCATACCGATATAAAATCCTGCTCAAGCCGAACGCCACCTCTGTAATTCATGCACCACGCCGAGTGCCGACGCCCTTCAAGGGTCGTCTGAAAAAGCAACTACAGGACCTCCATGACCAGGGCATCATCTCGAAGGTCACAGAGCCAACAGACTGGGTCAGCTCCATGGTCTGCGTAAAGAGGCCATCAGGGGAGCTCCACATTTGCATTGATCCTAAGGATCTAAACCGCAACATCATGCGGGAGCATTACCCGATCTCGAAACGTGAAGAGTTGACCAATGAGATGGCTCATGCCAAATTCTTCACTAAGCTGGACGCCTCCTGGGGCTTTTGGAAAATACAGCTGGACGCGTCCAGTCGCAAGCTGTGCACGTTCAACACCACGTTTGGTCACTACTGCTACAAACGCATGCCTTTCGGCATCATATCTGCCTCCGAAGTGTTTCACCGCAGGGTGGAACAGATGATGGAGGGCATCGAGGGGGTGCGAGTATATGTGGACGACGTGATTATCTGGTCCCCAAAGCCCCGGGAACACATCGCTCGCCTCAAGCAGGTCTTCCAGCGAATTCATGAACATGATCTCCAGCTCAACAGGGCCAAGTGCTCATTTGGTCAATCGGATATTAAGTTTCTAGGTGACCACATCTCGCAGCAGGGCGTGTAGGCCAGACGCCAACAAGGTCTTGGTGATCAACGCCATGAAGACCCCGGAGGACAAGAAGGCGGTCCTCCGCTTCCTTGGGATGGTCAACTTTCTCGGGAAATTCATTCCAAATATGGCATCCCACACCATGGCCCTCCACCATCTCGTCAAGAGGTCAACGGAATTCCAGTGGCTGCCCACACATGAAGCGGAATGGCGTCACCACAGCCCCAGTTCTAGCGGGCACGATTCTCCGCCCCCCATGATGGGTCGGAGAATAGCGGGAGCGCCTTCCCGACATTTTTCCCGACATCCCGCTACTCTCCCCCCCCCACGGCCGCCCCACGAAACGAATCGCTGCTCGCCGTTTTTTTACGGCGAACAGCGATTCACCCCTGGCCGATGGGCCGAGTTCCCAGGCCTTGACGGCCGTTTTCACGAACTCAAACACACCTGCTCTCACCATTCGTGAAAATGGCCGTAAAGTTCCGTTCCCGATAACCATGGCACCGATCGCGGGCAGCGGGTCCGAAACCCGCGCACTCTTTGTTCCTCCGCTGCCCCGCAGGATCAGTCCGCGGGGCGGCTGAGGGGCATGACGGCCTGCGCATGCGCGGGCTTGACGCATGTGCGTGATGACGTCATCCGCGCATGCGTGGGTTGGAGCCGTCCAATCCGCGCATGCGCGGCTGACATTATCGTGCGCGTCAGCCGCCGTGACCCTTGGCGCGCGGGCTTAGCGACGGTCGCTAAGCCTGCGATGCCGTGGTTCACGGGGCCCTGCTGCTAGCCCCGACCGGGGAGGAGAATCGGGTCCCGGGAGGGGGCGCGGTGGCTGCCGTGAAACACGGCCAGTTTCACGGCAGCCTTTACGACTCTCCGCATTTGCGGAGAATCGCGCCCAGCGCTCTTCGACCCAACCAAGGAAACCAAGATATCAACTGATGTAAGCCAGGATGGCATTGGGGCGGTGCTCCTCCAGCGAGATGACTCCTCCTCCTGGGCTCCAGTGGCATATGCCTCCAGGGCCATGACGTCCACTGAGCAACAGTATGCCCAGATCGAAAAGGAGTGTCTAGGTCTCCTGACAGGAATAGTCAAGTTTCATGACTACGTTTACGGCCTGCCGAAATTCACAGTGGAAACAGACCACAGGCCTCTAGTCCACATAATCCAAAAGGATTTAAATGACATGACACCTCGGTTACAGCTAATTCTTCTTCGACCCAGCCGCTATGACTTCTAACTTGTCTACACGCCAGGAAAAGAGCTGATCATTGCAGATGCCCTATCCCGGTCCATCACCACACTGTGTGAACAAGGTGACTTCATCTGCCACATAGAAGCACAAGTTGAATTGTGTGCCACCAACCTCCCAGCCTTTGACGAACGGGTGGTCCAAATTCGTGAGGAAACGGCCAAGGATCCTCTACTGCAGCGTGTGATGCAGCACCTTACCCATGGCTGGCAGAAGGGACAATGTCCCCAATTCTTTAACGTGAAAGACGAGCTGACGGTTGTGGAGGCAATACTTCTGAAACTCGACAGGATCGTTATTCCTCAGAGCATGCAGGCTATGGTGCTGGGTCAACTCCATGAGGGTCACCTTGGAGTCGAGAAATGCCGACGCAGAGCTCGGGAGGCGGTTTATTGGCCGGGCATCAGCCAGGACATTGACAACACGGTCCTCAACTGCCCCACCTGTCAGACGTTTCAACCGGCTCAACCCAAGGAAACACTGCAATAGCACGAGAGCGTGACCTCTCCGTGGGCAAAGTAGGTGTAGACCTTTTCCACGCCAAGGGACGTGACTATGTACTCCTGGTCGACTACTTCTCCAATTACTCAGAAGTGGTGAAACTGTCCGACCTCACGTCGAAGGCAGTCATCAAAGCATGCAAAGAAACGTTCGCCAGCATGGGATACCGCTCACGGTAATGAGCGACAACGGTCTATGCTGTTACAGCCAGGAATGGTCTGATTTTGCACAGTCCTACAACTTCCGTCATGTTACCTCCAGTCCCCACTACCCGCAATCAAACGGGAAGGCCGAGAAAGGTGTCCATATTGTCAAGCGGTTGCTGTGAAAAGCTGCAGACACAGGCTCCGACTTCAACCTGGCAATGCCACTGTCCACTGGGTTGTCTCCAGCTCAGATGCTCATGAATCGCACTCTGAGGACCACAGTTCCAGCCATCCATGTTCCAGACCTTGACCATCTCACGGTTTTACAAAAAATGCAGCAGTCCCGGGCCCAACAGAAGGCCACTTTTGTGAGGGCCACGAAGAATCCAGCACGTGTCTTCAGGATACAAAGAAATAACATTTATTTACAATAACATATATCTACAACAGCAGCAACTTCCCTTGCAGCTAACTCCTCTCTCACTGCTGGTTCCAAACTGGCCAGCTTTATTTATGCAGGGAATCTGCTAATGATTTCTCCGCCCCCCTCATTGGGGAAGCTCATACTGCCATAGGATTGTGGGATTGTCATTAGTCCCCAGTCAATGGTAAGCAGGCAGGTTATAACATCCCTCTCCCCCAAAGTCCAAGGAATCCACCGAAGACCCTGGCTCGTTTTGACGCAGGCCAGACCCCATTTGCACGAGGCGCTGGATCGGGCGGCGTGTAACGAGATGGAGACCGGCGCTTCCGTGATGAAAGGCGCAACGGTTGTCCATCCACGACACATGGGCCCGAGGATTCCCCTTCTGAGGTGTGTTGTGTCTTCTCTTGGAGTCAGAGTCTGCTGCCTCCGTCATCTCGGCGTCTTTATCTCCACGCGGTTCTGTCACGACCTGCGCAGGCTTTGAGTGAGGCACCAGAGGAAGATTGTGAGGAATACTTTCCATTGTATCTGGTCTCTGTGGCTGTAGAAATGAGCTCCTGGGGCGGGGAATCTTTGGAAGGGATAGTCTTCTGGACCGAACATGGTCTACATGTTTACACTGGAGACGCCCCTGGGCTTGCACCTGGTAAGAGATACGGTCCGTTTGGCGAAAGATTACACCAGGGACCCACTGGGCACCACCAACAAAATTCAGAACGAACACTGGGTCACCGGGCGTAAACTGCCGAATCGGCCGATGCCGAGAAAAACCATGTCCCTGCCGTTCTTGTGTGCGGCGTACTTTTGCGCCAATGTCCGGGGAAACCACGCTGAGCCGGGTTCGAAGTCTCCGGCCCATTAGGAGCTCTGCGGGAGCTACCCCAGTCACCGCATGGGGGGTGGTCCTATATGAAAACAAAAAACGAGCCAGTCTCGTGTCCATCGACCCAGAAGACTGCTTCTTTAGGTCTCATTTGAATGTCTGCACTGCGCGCTCCGCCAACCCATTTGAAGCTGGGTGGTAAGGGGCAGTGCGGATGTGGCGTATGCCATTCATCTTCATGACCCTCGCAAACTCCTCACTTGTGAACGGAGTGCCGTTGTCCGTGACCAGCATCTCGGGGAGGCCATGCGTACTGAAAGACAAACGCATCTTCTCGATTGTTGCGCAGGACGTTGTGCCTCCCATTTTATGCATCTCTAACCATGTAGACTGGGTGTCGATTAATAGCAGGAACATGGATCTTTGAAAAGGGCTGGCGAAATCCGCATGCAAGCGCGCCCAAGGCCGCCCTGGCCATTCCCAGTGATGTAGGGGCGCGGCCGGCGGAAGCTTCTGATGCTCCTGGCAAATGGAGCAGTTTTGGGCCACCTTCTCAATGTTGGTGTCGAGGCCTGGCCAGCAGACATAACTCCGGGCCAACATTTTTATTTTGGTCACACCGAGATGCCCATTGTGCAAGTCTTTCAGTATCAGCTCCTCTCCTTTTTCCAGGGCAATCACACGCGTCCCCCACAAAAGGATGCTGCCTTCCACGCTGAATTCGGACAGCTTGGAGGAAAATGCCCGCAACTCGCCTGGGAGCTGTCTATGCTGCCCACCATACAGGACTATGTGCCGAACCTTTGACAGGACTGGCTCCGTCTGGGTCCATTCACGGATCTGTGATGCCGTGACAGGCAAGGTGTCCACGAAATTTAGGGATGCAACCACCTCACCGGTCGTGGGGGTCGACATGGGGCCGGTCGATAAAGGCAATCAGCTCAGTGCGTCGGCATTCCCTATCTGGGTTCCTGGTTTGTGCTCCAGAGAATACTCGTATGCAGCGAGCAACAAAGCCCAGCGCTGGACCCGTGCGAAAGCAATGGGCGGTACTGGCTTATCCTCTCTGAAAAGTCCCAGCAGAGGCTTATGATCAGTCACGATAGTGAAGTGGAGGCCATATACGTACTAGTGGAAACGTTTCACTGCAAAGACCACTGCCAGACCCTCCTTCTCGATCTGCGCGTACTTTTTTTCTGCTCAAGTCAGTGTGCGGGAGGCGAAAGCTATCGGCCGCTCGGCCCCGTTCTCCATCTTGTGGGACAGGACAGCCCCAATACCATACGGGGATGCATCACATGTGACGAGCAAAGGCTTTCCAGGATCATAGTGGGTTAGTAACCCAGACGACGACAATTGTTGTTTTACCCGCCGGTAAGCGGTTTCTTGCGGCTGACCCCAAACCCAGGTGTGATTCTTCTTTAGCAGAAGGTGCAGCGGGGCCAGCGTAGTTGCCAGATTGGGGAGGAACTTTCCGTAATAGTTTATGAGGCCGAGAAACGAACGAAGATGCGAAGTGTCAGGCGGGGCGGGGGCCTGTTGAATCGCACGCACCTTCACTGCGACGGGGTGCAAACCTTCGCGCTCCACCCGATCACACAGGTAGACTACTTCCTTCGCCTGAAAAACACACTTTGTGCGACGTAAACAAACCCCAGCCTCCAAAAAGCGTCTAAGGACAGCCTCCAAATTTTCCAGATGTTCCTGCTCCAACGTCCCTGTGATCAAAACGTCATCCAAGTAAACAGCAACACGCGGTTAACCTCTCAAAATGCCCTCCATAACGCGTTGAAAAATAGCGCAGGCAGAGGATACTCCAAAGGGCAAACGTGTATATTCATACAGGCTCCGGTGTATATTAATCGTTACATATGGCTGGGAGGCAGGGTCCAGCTCCAACTGCAGGTAGGTGTGACTCATATCTAATTTTGTGAACGAGCGTCTGCCTGCAAGCTTCACGTAAAGATCCTCTATGCGAGGCATTGGGTATCGGTCGAGTCGGGAAGCCGTATTCACTGTAAGTTTATAGTCGCCACACAAGCGAACTGTGGCATCTGGCTTCATTACAGGTACAATTGGTGCTGCCCAGTCTGCAAAACAGATGGGCCTGATGATACCCAAGTCTCCAAATGAGTGAGCTCCCTTCTACCTTCTCAAGCAAGGCGTAAGGCACCGGGCGCACACGGTAATAGTGCGGCGTGGCTCCTGGTTCGACTTGGATTCGGGCTACAGCCCCTTTTTTTTCCCCCAAACCGGGCTGGAATACATCTGGGTATCGTCCTAGCACCTCAGTCTACCCTCCAGAAACTGTTTGGAGGATGTGCTGCCACTGCAACCACAAATGGCGCAACCAGTCCTGACCCAACAGGCTGGGCCCATGGCCGCGCACCACGATAAGTGGGAAACCCCCCTCCTGGCGTCCATAAACAACAGGGATCATAGTTCCTGCAATGTCCAATGGTTCCCCCGTATAGGTGGCCAACCTGGCCTGTGTGTCGGTTAATGAAAAGGTCTGTATACCCTGCTTGATGCGGTCGAATGTCCTCTGGGCGATCACGGAGACCGCTGCGCCAGTGTCCAACTCCATCTCAAGCGGGTGAGCATTGACCCGTACTGTCACCTTAATGGGGGCCACACAGGGAGCTGCCACACAATGCAGCTGCAGACAGTCATCCTCCATCTCCATGTCCTCGGGAGTAGTCACCGTAGGTTCATCCAAATGAAAGGTACGACCCCTGGGCTGGCCCCAGGTTCGGTTGGAACGACTGCGCCTCTGGCGCCCCCAGGACCGGCGTCCGCGACGGGCTCGGCGCCTACAAGTCTGACACGGACATGGCTCCTCATCCATTGGTTCTGGAGAAGGCTCCCTTCGGGGAGGAATGTCCGACGGCCACTGGCATCGATCCGGACGTCGCCTCGCCCAAGGTACCGCAGGGGTGCAGGGGGTCGCTTCCGGATGGAAGGGGTTGCGCCCCAAGACATGCATCTCCATTCCCTGTAGCTCCTGCACTCCTTGTTCTGCGTTCTCTCGGGACAATACTATTTGAATGGCCTGCTGAAAAGTCAATGTTGCTAACAACTTTCTCTGGGTGGCCGCATTGTTAATACCGCAAACCAAACCGTCGCGTAATATTTCTGACAAGATCTCACCATAGTCACAGTACTCCGCAATCCTGCGTAGCCTGGATAGAAACTCTGCAAGGGATTCTCCTGGGGTCCTCTCAGCGGTATTAAACCGGTAACGTTGGACTATCGTGGATGGGGTTGGGTTAAAATGTTGCCCCACTAAGTTCACAAGTTCATCAAAAATTTTGGTGTCCGGCGCAGCTGGGTATGTAAGGCTCCTGATGACCCCAAACGTATGCGGGCCGCAGGCGGTGAGCAATATGACCACCTGGTGCTCGTTTTCGGTGATATTGTTTGCCCGGAAATAGTAACGCATCCGTTGTGCATACTGGTTCCAGCTTTCCAGCGCAGCATTAAAAACATCCAAACGTCCATACAGAGGCATGGTGTAATAGAAAACAACTTCCAACCTGTGTCCAACAAAAATCCAGGGAGGTGGCTTCAGCAGTGTAGACAGCTATTCACTTTCACCCTCGTCGCCAGTTTTGTGAGGGCCACGAAGAATCCAGCACGAGTCTTCAGGATACAAAGAAATAACATTTCTTTACAATAACATATATATACAACAGCAGCAACTTCCCTTGCAGCTAACTCCTCTCTCTCTGCTGGTTCCAATCTGGCCAGCTTTATTTATGCAGGGAGTCTGCTAATGATTTCTCTGACCCCCTCATTGGGGAAGCTCATACTCCCACAGGATTGTGGGATTGTCATTAGTCCCCAGCCAATGGTAAGCAGGCAGGTTATAACAGCCACATATGATGCTCATGCCATGGATCTACCCGAGCTGGCTCCAGCCGATCATGTTCGCGTCCAGTTGCCTGAGGGCGGCTGGTCAGCCGCAGCTGTTGTTGGCAAACAAGTTCCTCCAAGGTCTTTCCTTGTTTGCATGGCTGATGGCTCCCTGCTACAGCACAACAGAGGGGCATTGTGAAGAGTTCCACGCCCACCACCTGACCGCAATGATCCGCCGGCTATCATGCATCTTCCGGACGTACCCTTCCACGAGGCCACCGATCTGCCAGCGATCCTGCCGGCCCACGTGACCACCATGATGGCAGCGATCCGACCTATCCACGTGCAGGCGACTCCTGATCCACCTCTGCGGCGATCGACAAGAAGTCGTCGCCCACCGCAAAGACTGAATCTGTAGACTGAACTTTTGTAAATTTTGTGACTGAATTCATTGATTTAACCTTTGTAAATATTGCTTTGTTTGCCATGTATCTGCACTATCGACACCTTCCCATGTATATATGTTTGTTCAAGCACCGTTTGTATATAGTCTGGCATCTAAATATATATATATATATATATATACACGTTATACATACCTCAGTATTTATTTAACTAAAAAAAAGGGGAGATGTCATAATAGCCACTCATGTATATAATGAGATGCAAACAGGCAGTGAATGACACATAGGATGACCAGTAAGCATACAACACAGTACAGCCAATCAGGACAGGACACTACCACTATAAAGCCAGAGGGCACCAGGTTTCCCTTTCTCTCAGGATCCAGCTACTGAGACAGTCAGAGTCCACGAGCTAGCAAGTAAGTAAATGCTGTAGCTAGTAAGTCTGGTCAGGCTACTGCAAGGTCACCAGTCAGATCAGTATAGTGTCGACCCACAGCTGAATATGTATAGCAGTTCTATAGTTGAATAAAACAGTGTTGGATCTTCTCCAGTGTTAGACGTCTGTTTCTAACTTCCCTGCATTGAGTGCAGTCCACATCGACCAACCTGCCTAACACATCACCATCCATTGACTCTGTCTACACCTCCCGCTGCCTTGGGAAGCGGGCAGCATAATCAAAGACCCCTCCCACCCAGGTTATTCTCCCTTCCAACTTCTTCCATTGGGTAGGAGGTACAAAAGTCTGAGAACACGCACTAAGAGATTCAAAAACAGTTTCTTCTCCGTTGTTACCAGGCTCCTGAATGACCCTCTTATGGACAGAACTGATCTCTTCACACATCTTCTCCACTGAGTGCCACTACACTCCGTTTGCTTCCCCCAATGTCTATGTATTTACATTGTGTATTTATCGTATGTCCTATGTTTTTCATGCATGAAGCGATCTGACTGGGCTGTATGCAGAACAATACATTTCACTGTACCCTGGTACAGGTGACAATAAATCTAATTCATTGGCATCAGAAATTAAATCCACCAAGCTCATTTTTAGTTCATTCACATAAAACTCTATACTACCTGGAACATGTAGGGTTCTGTGGCAGAAGAGAAATTTAAACTTTTGGACAGATGTTCTTCAGGATCATATTTCTTCAAATATCCTTTAATCATTACTGTTTTTGCTGTTCCTTGTTCTCCAGTCAGAAGTACTGCCTGTCATATTATCAGAAATATATTTGTGGAGGGTTTTTTATGACTTATAAAATCAACATTAATAAATATATCAAACTGTTCAATGCCAAATAATTAATTGTGTGTACTTAAGAAAAGAAAAATAATTAATCGCATAATTTATCAAAATGGACATGCCTTGGGCTTTCCCTTACCAGCTGAGTTCATTGAGATCCATATAACTGAGCTTTATCAGAGTATCCCAGTTTGATTCCCAGGATTGAATCATCCAAGGTGACAGTTCGTAGAGAAGCATGTTTTCTTCATGTTTTCTGTCACAATTTTCTCCCAAGGTCCCGAATTATGTACGTCATCCACATGGTTTACAATCCCTGGGAGGGATGTCATGGGACAATTTTCACACAATTCTTTGGGCACTAAAGAGATAGCCAAGGTAGGTCTTAAGCTGAAATGTCAGTTTGGCCTGAAGTTAGTGCAACACAACATCTTGGTAAAACAGGTGAAGCCACTGTTAGAACTGGCTGTCTGGAGACTCGTTAAACAGTGCTCATAAGGGATTGCGATTCATTGTGAGCTCATTTATTAACACTACTAACACATGAGACATTTCACTTCTATTGATGTCATGCTGCTGTCCATTAAATGCATATCACAACATTCCATTTTCTTTTCCCCCCCTCCAAAGAAGTATAACTATTTAAAATACATGTTCCTACTTTGCTACCATTGCATAAGTGTATAAAACTGATAAATCTATGTCTCTAAAGCATACCGGTAATCTGCTGGTATGCCCAGATCTTGTAATGTTATCATTACTGGAGGTTTCTTTAATTGCGCAATGAGGTTGTCATTCCAGAATATTATTCCTGGTTACATATTGTCCAAGATGTAATTGGACTCTACGATGCGTGAGATGCAGGAATGGATCTGATTTATCCCTGGTTACACCTCATCATTGTGCCTGTGTGTGTGTGGGTGGCACGGTAGCACTGTTGCCTCACAGCTCAAGGGTCCCATGTTCAATTCCCGGCTTGGGTCATTGTCTGTGCGGAATCTGCACGTTCTCCCCGTGTCTGTGGGTTTCCTCTGGGTGCTCCGGTTTCCTCCCACAAGTCCCAAACGACGTGCTGTTAGGTAATTTGGAATGTGGCAACTCAGGGCTTTTCACAGTAACCTCATTGCAGTGTTCATGTAAGCCTGCAGTGCTTATGTAAGATTATTATTATTAATGGCTTTACAGGATCTTAATTCTGAATAAATCTTTGCCATCTCGGCTGCTTCTTATATACACCTTCTGTGAGACTGGCTGTGAACTTGACAATTCTATACTTGCATTTTTAGGATATAGAAATACCCTGGGCGCAATTCTCCGATAATGAGGCAGAGTGTCCGCGCCGTCCGTGAAAGCCGTTGCGTTTCAGGATGGCGCGAAACGGCCTCGGGCACGATCAATTCAGGCCCCGATAAGGGGCCAGCAGCGGGGCCGCGAGAAACGCGGTGGGCGTGGCGCCAGAGTGGCGACGTCATCGCGCGACGATCGGATGACGCCGCACCATGTCATTTAAAGTGCGCGATCCGCGCACAAAGGACCCGACGGATGGAGATGGGTGAGCCCTGCCGTGCCGCTCCCAGGAGCGCAGGGCCATCGTGTGTCCAAGACGTGGGCACCTGCAACCAGCTAGCACTGTGCAGCGTGGCTGGCGTGAGATGGGCAACGCGGTAAGCGCTGTGGGGCACACCCCCTTCTGGAGAACAGTGCCGCAAGAAGCTCCACGACCTCACGACGGCTGCCAGGGTAAGTACCCCGAGAGTTCCCCGGCCCCCCCCACCCCCCCAATGCCCCCCATCACGTATCGTGGCCTCCCCCTCCGCCCACGGAGGGGGATGGGGGGGTTGGGGATACCACGTTGTACCCGACCCACATGGGTGACACACCCCCCTGAGAGCTGCCATGGCATGGTGCTAAGGGCATCCCCACCCAGTCATAATGGTGACAACATCCGCACGTCTTGATGATGACCGCCTAACTCTGATGCTTTCTCCCCACCCCCCTGCAGGACAAGACTGCTCACAACCTTTGTGAGCGTTCAAGAACCGGAGGGGGATCACCTGACCTGCACCCCCTCACTGTTCATGAGCAGCGGGCTCTGGACCTCGCTGGGGGAGCCGCCACCCGGGAGGTAGCGCCATGACAGGTCGGAGGCGCAGGAACAAGTGAGATTCCCCTGCCTGGCTACACCCCCTCAGCCCATCACCTCCTCCCCCCCTCCTCACACTGCACCCCCTACTATTGCTCCCAAGCCCCCCCTTTTCAACCCACCCTGTGAAACAGACACCCCCACCCCCTAACACTGGACCCACTCACACTGCCCCCCCCCATCCCCTAACCCCCCCGACACTGCACCCACTCACAATGCCCCCCCACCCCCCAACCCCTCCCCCCCTCCCCGACACTACATGCACTCACAATGCCCCCCCCACACCCAACTCCGGGTGTCTAACGATACATGCATCATTGTCGTCAGCAGGGCCAGGAGCCGATCATCCAGGGACGTCTCGGAGAAGCCCCCGCCATCCAGATGCAAGCACATCCACCCCTACGGACGCACGGCAGAGGGAGCAAGGACGACTGACAGAAGGGCCCTCCCCTGAGGGCTGTGGCATTGGACGGGGACACACAGAGGACGGACAGATACGACAGGGACGAAAAGACAATGGATATTGAGGACACTGATGGCCGTGAGTCGGACGAGGAGAGGGCCGTGAGCTGGGACAGTGGCGGAGTGAGGACTAGGACTGTGGACAGTGACGCACAGAGGATGGCCAGACAATCGACGCACACTCCAGACACGGCACCAGGGGCTGGAGGTGTCAGACCTGGGGGCCTACGTGGTCGTTTTGTTGAACTCGCTGATGGGAGCTGGGTCCTTCCAGGGGCCCCTGGAGCTGGAGGGGGCCCACAGAATACTGGCCAGGAGGTCCAAGCCGAATGAGCCGCCATAGGCGGTGCTGGTGCGGTTCCACCGGTTTTCTGACCGAGAGTGCGTGCTTAGGTGGGCCAAGAAGGAGCGGAGCAGCAAGTGGGAGAACACTGTATTGCGGATCTACCAGGACTGGAGTGCGGAGGTGGCTAAGCGGAGGGCCGGGTACAACCGGATGAAGGCGGTGCTCCACAGAAAGAGTGTGAAGTTTGGCATGTTACAGCCGGCGCGTCTGTGGGTCACTTTCAAGGACCGGCACTTTTATTTTGAGTCCCCGGAGGAGGCGTGGGCCTTTGTGCAGGCCGAGAAGTTGGACTCTGACTGAGGGTCGGGGGTTTGTAATTAACTATGTTAACCTTTGGTGGGAAGGGTCTCTGTTTTATGCTGTTTTTTGCTGTTTTAAGCTGGTTGTCTGTTGGTTCTTGGGCGGGTGGGGTACTGTCTTTTTTGCGTGGGCAGGGTTGGGCAGAGGGAAAGCGTGGGCTTTTCTTCTGTTTCCCGCGCTGAGGGTGGATGTGGGCGGGGTCGGAGCTGAGAAGCACGGGCTTTTTTCCCACGCGAGAGCGGGAGGGGGAGGAGGAGGGTCTGCTGATGGGTCTGGGGGAGGAGGAGTAGACCAACGTTGGGGGGGGGTCGGAGGTGTGGCGGGAGTCGCCGGGGTCAGCAGAAGTTAGCTGGCTCACAGGAGGGCTACGGAGGGAGTAACGCGGCTGGGAGGGGTCCTAGCCTGGGAGGGGGAGGGGAGGGGGATTGGGGGGGGGGGTACCGGGTTGCTGCTGAAATGGCCAGGAAGGAGTTGGAGGATGCAGGGGGCGCTGGAGGGGGGGGGGGGGGGGGGGGGGGGGGGGGGCGGGGGGGGAGTTGCCGCCGTGGGGAACGGGCCGGGCGGGGGGCACTGGCCTGGGGCGGGCAGGGCACGGGTTATGGCTAGTCGGCAGGGGAGTGGGCAGGGAGCCCTCTGATACCGCTGATAACCTGGAATGTGAGGGTGCTGAATGGGCTGGTCAAACGGGCCCGGGTGTTTGCGCACTTGAAGGGGCTGAAGGCGGACGTGGCTATGCTCCAGGAGACGCACCTGAAGGTGGCGGACCAGGTTAGACTGAGGAAGGGCTGGGTAGGCCAGGTGTTTAATTCGTTTCAGGATGCAAAAAATCGGGGGGGGTGGCGATTCTGGTGGGAAAAAGGGTGTCGTTTGAGGCGTCAAAAGTGGTGGCTGACAGTGGAGGGAGGTATGTGATGGTGAGCGGCAAGTTGCAAGGGGAGCGGGTGGTTCTGGTGAATGTCTATGCCCCAAATTGGGACGATGAGGGTTTTATGCGGCGCACGCTGAGCCGCATTCCGGATCTAGAGACGGGGGGCCTGATAATGGGGGGGGGACTGTAACACGGTGCTGGATCCCCCATTGGATCGATCCATGTCCAGGACGGGCAGGAGTCCCGCGGCGGCTAAGGTGTTTAGGGGGTTTATGGACCAGATGGGAGGGGTGGATCCTTGGAGGTTCGCGAGGCTGAGGGCCAGGGAGTATTCATTTTTTTCCCACGTGCATAAAGCCTATTCCCGGATCGATTTTTTTATCCTGAGAAGGGGGCTTATTTAGAGGGTGAAGGATGCTGAGTATTCGGCCATAGTCATTTTGGACCATGCCCCGCACTGGGTAGACCTTGAGCTGGGGGAGGAGAGGGACCAGCGCCCGCTCTGGCGCCTGGAGGTGGGACTGCTGGCAGATGAGAAGGTGGGCGGGCGGGTTCGGGGGTGGGCCAATGATAATGTGGAGGTCCGGGTGGGGACGGTTTGGGAGGCATTGAAGGCGGTGATTAGAGGGGAGTTGATTTCTATCAGATCCCATAGGGAGAGGGGAGAGCAAAGAGAGAGGGAGAGGTTGGTGGGGGAGATGGTGAGGGTGGACAGGAGATACGCGGAGGCTCCGGAGGAGGGACTGTTGAGGGAGAGATGTAACCTTCAGGCCAAGTTCGACTTGCTGACCACCGGAAAGGCGGAAGTTCAGTGGAGGAAGGCACAGGGAGCGGTGTACGAATATGGGGAGAAGGCGAGTAGGTTGCTGGCGCATCGGTTACGTAAGCGAGATGCGGCCAGTGAGATTGGTGGTGTGACGGATAGGGGAGGCAATGTGGTGCGAAGGGGGGTGGACATTAATTGGGTCTTCAGGGACTTTTATGGGGAATTGTACCGGTCCGAGCCCCCGGTGGGGGGGGGGGGGGGGGGGAATGGGCGCTTTTTGGATAGGCTGAGATTTCCGACGGTGGAGGAGGGACAGGTGGAGGGGCTGGGGGCACTGATTGAGCTGGAGGAGCTGAGCTGGTCATTGGGATTGGCAGCATGCAGTCGGGGAAGGCGCCAGGGCCGGATGGATTTCCGGTCGAATTTTACAAAGTCTATGCAGACCTGTTGGGCCCCCTGTTGGTTAGAACCTTTAACGAGGCAAGGGAGGGGGGGGGGGGGGGGGGGGGGCTTTGCCCCCGACTATGTCACGGGCGCTGATTTCCTTGATCCTTAAACGGGACAAGGACCCCCTGCAGTGTGGATCATTTCGGCCGATCTCGTTGTTAAATGTGGATGCCAAGCTGTTGGCGAAGATCTTGGCCACAAGGATACAGGACTGTGTGCCGGAGGTCATTCATGAGGACCAGACAGGGTTTGTGAAGGGAAGGCAGCTGAACACCAATATACGTAGGTTTCTGAACGTTATAATGATGCCTGCGGTAGAAGGGGAGGCGGAGATAGTGGTAGCATTAGAAGCGGAGAAGGCCTTTGATAGGGTTGAGTGGGGGTACTTGTGGGGCGTGCTGGAAAGGTTTGGGTTTGGGGAGGGGTTTGTCCGTTGGGTGAGGTTGGTTTATGAGGCCCCGCTGGTGAGCGTAGCCACGAATAGGAGGAGATCGGAGTACCGAGTACTTTCGGTTGTACCGGGAGAACGAGGCAGGGGTGTCCCCTGTCCCCATTGCTCTTTGCATTGGCAATTGAGCCCCTGGCCATGGCGTTGAGGGAGTCGGGGAATTGGAGGGGTCTGGTGCAGGGTGGGGAGGAGCACTGAGTGTCATTATACGCAGATGATTTGTTGCTTTATGTGGCGGACCCAGTGGGGGGAATGCTGGAGGTGATACAAGCTCAACCTGGGTAAGAGTGAGCTGTTCGTTGTGCACCCGGGGGATCAAGAGGTGGGGATTGGTAGGCTCCCGCTGAAAAGGGCGGGGAGGAGCTTTCGGTACCTGGGAGTCCAGGTGGCTAGGAGCTGGGGGGCCCTTCACAAGCTTAACCTCACTAGGCTGGTGGAGCAAATGGAAAAGGAGTTCAAAAGATGGGACATGTTGCCGCTGTCGCTGGCTGGCAGGATGCAGTCCGTCAAGATGACGGTGCTCCCAAGGTTTGTGATCCTGTTCCAGTGCCTCCCCATCCTTATCCCGAAGGTCTTTTTTAGGAGGGTCAACAGGAGTATTACGGCATTTGTATGGGCGCATGGGACTCCGAGGGTGAGAAGGGTGTTTTTGGAGCGGGGCAGGGATGGGGGGGGGGGGGGGGGGGCTGGCGTTGCCCAACCTCTGTGGGTACTATTGGGCTGCCAATGCAGCAATGGTGCGTAAGTGGGTAATGGACGGGGCAGGGGCAGCATGGAAGAGGATGGAGATGGCGTCCTGCGTGGACACGAGCCTGGAGGCGCTGGTAACGGCGCCGTTGCAGCTCCCTCCAATGAGGTATACCACGAGCCCGGTGGTGGCGGCTACCCTCAAAATTTGGGGGCAATGGAGACGGCATAGGGGGGAGGTGGGGGACTCGATGGAGTGCCCGATACGGGGGAACCACCGGTTTGTTCCAGGGAGCATCAATGGCGGGTTTCTGGGCTGGCACAGGGTAGGTATTAGGAGGTTGAGGGACATGTTTGCGGATGGGAGGTTTGCGAGCCTGGGTGAGTTAGAGGGGAAGTTTGTGCTCCCCCCGGGGAACATGTTTAGGTACGTGCAGGTTAGGGCGTTTGCCAGGCGGCAGGTGGAGGGGTTCCCTCTGCTGCCCCAACGTGGGGTATGGGACAGGGTGTTCTCGGGGGTGTGGGTTGGAGGGGGGAGGATTTCGGACGTGTACCACGTCATGCAGGAGGTGGATGAGGCCTCGGTGGAGGAGCTGAAGGGTAAATGGGAGGAGGAGCTGGGTGAGGAGATTGAAGAGAGGACGTGGGCAGATGCCCTGGAAAGAGTGAATTCCTCCTCTTCCTGTGCGAGGCTTAGCCTCATACAGTTCAAAGTGCTGCACAGGGCCCACATGACCGGGACAAGGTGAGTAGGTTTTTCGGGGCGAAGACAGGTGTGCTGGGTGCTCAGGGAGCCCAGCGAACCATGCCCATATGTTCTGGGCATTCCCAGCGCTGGGGGAGTTTTGGATGAGGGTAGCAAGGACGGTGTCGAGGGTGGTAGGATCCAGGGTCAAGCCAGGCTGGGGACTCGCAGTTTTTGGGGTTGCAGTGGAGCCGGGAGTGCAGGAGGCGAAAGAGGCCGGTGTTCTGGCCTTTACGTCCCTAGTAGCCCGGCGGAGGATCTTGCTTCAATGGAAGGATGAGAGGCCCCCAAGTGTGGAGGCCTGGATCAATGATATGGCGGGGTTAATCAAATTGGAGAAGGTGAAATTTGCCCTGAGGGAATCAATACAGGGGTTCTTTAGGCGGTGGCAGCCTTTCCTGGACTTCCTGGCAGAACGGTAGGAAAATAGACCGGCAGCAGCAGCAACCAGGGGGGGGAAGGGAGGGAGGGAGAGGAGGGGAGGGGGGGTGGGTTTGTTTCGGGGGAAGGGAGATGTATATATGTGGTTATTGAATATGCCGGGCGTTTATCTGTTTCTTCTTTTTGTAGTTACTGGGGGGGGGGGGGGGGGGTGTTTGGTTTTGGGGGTTAGTGTGTTTTTCTTTTTGTTGTTGTTAATACTGTTTTCTTGTTGTTATTTTCTGTTTTTGATATGTTTTTGAAAATCTCTATAAAAATTATTATAGAAAATAAAAAAAATTAAGGAAAGAATTTGGTCAAAGATACATGGAGTTTGAAAGGCTTAAACAGAGTAATTTTGACAGGTGGATAAGGTCTTTGAAAATAGACCAAACGTGTGATGCTCTCAGAGAAACTATACTTTTGGAGGAGTTTAAAAATTAAATTCCTGATGTAATGAGAACTCATGTGGAAGAACAGAGGGTTAAAACTGCGAGATAAGCAGCAGAAATGGCAGATGATTATGAATTAGTTCATAAATCAAAGCTTGGTTTCCGACATCAGTTTCAGCTGGTGAGGGATAGAAAGTGGGGACATGAGAAATACTCAAGTGGTAAAGGTAAAGGTGATCTGATCGGAGATAATAAAGAGAGTGTACCTCAGGTTAAAAAAGAAATCCAGGAGGGTGGAAAAGAAATGAAAAGTTTCAAATGTTTTCACTGCAATAAACTAGGCCATGTAAAGTCACAGTGTTGGTGGTTGAAGAAAAGCACTGGAAAGGCTGATGTGGTAAAACAGGATAAGACAGTGGGGTTTGTTACAGTGATAAAGGAAAGCCCAAGTGAAGTGAAGGAGGTGCAAACGATTGTACAGCCTGTTCAAGAAGTAATTGTTAAGAAGGTGCCAGATGTCTTCAAAAAATTTACTTGTGTGGGTAAGGTTTACTCATGTGTATCAGGAGGAGCAGGTAAAAAAGTCATAATTTTAAGAGATACAGGGGCTAGTCAATCTTTAATGGTAAGAGATGAGGAATTATGTATTTTGGGAAGAATGTTGCCAGAAAAGGTGGTGATATGTAGAATTCAGGTTGAGAGGAGTAGTTTTCAATTATATAAGGTGAGGTTGGAAAGTCCAGTGAAGAGTGGTGAAGTGGTAGTAGGAGTAATAGAGAAACTATCTTGTCCAGGAATACAGTTTATCTTGGGTACTGATATAGCTGGATCGTAGGTGGGAGTGATGCCTACTGTGGTTGATATGCCAGTGGAAAATCAGACAACTGTAGTGTTGAAGGACGAATATCCTGGGACTTTTCCAGATTGTGTAGTAACAAGGTTGCAAAGTCACAGGTTAAGACAGGAGGAAAATCAAAGAGTGAAGATGAAATGAAAATCGCTTATTGTCACGAGTAGGCTTCAAATGAAGTTACTGTGAAAAGCCCCTAGTCGCCACATTCCGGCGCCTGTTCGGGGAGGCTGTTACGGGAATCAAACCGTGCTGCTGGCCTGCTTGGTCTGCTTTCAAAGCCAGCGATTTAGCCCTGTGCTATGGAAGATACACTACTAACAGGATGGCGAAATCATATGGCTACGAACAGGCCTCAAGACTATAAAAGAAGACCGAGACAAGGAAATTATGAAGACAGAAACCCAGTTAGAACCTACAATAGGAGGATGAACCCCAGAAATGCACGGGGTATGATAAATCGATGTTTTCGATGTGACTCTCAATACCATTATGCTTTCAACTGTCCAACCCGTTATGATAGAGTATTTGAAGCGACACATGACACGGAAGAGTCAGAAGAGGAAAAAGATAGTGACCAGAAAGAAGGCATTGTCCTATTAACAAGCTGTTTTACGCCGGTAATGAGGGTGTTCGTTGCAGAATCTTTTAACTGTGCTGTATTGGACAGTGGCTGCACATCTACTGTGTGTGGGATTGACTGGTTAAAATGTTATCTGGACTCATTGGATGCTGAAAATCGTAACAAGGTTAAGGAATTTAAAAGTTCCACATGTTTCAGGTTTGGGGATGATTATACTCTGAAGTCGCTGAAAAGAGTGGTGATCTCTTGCAATATTGCTGGAGTGAATCATTTTATTAGCACGGATGTTGTATCAAGTGAGATACCTTTGCTTCTGAGCAGACCGTCAATGAAGAAAGCACACATGAAGCTGGATATGGAACAGGATAAGGCAACAGTTTTTGGAAAGACAGTGGACTTACAATTTACACAGTCGGGACATTATTGTATTCCATTATTGACAAATAATGTTTCAAGTAGAGTGGTTAAGGATGTATTAATGACAGTTGATAATGCGACTTTAGCTGGTAAAAAGCTTATTGTAGTAAAACTGCATAGGCAATTTGCACATCCGTCTCCTCGGAGGCTGAAAAATTTATTAAAGGATGCAGCGGTAAGGGACGATGACTATTCTAAGCTGATAGAACAGGTTAGTGATCGCTGTGAAGTTTGCAGGAAGTACAGAAGGACACCAGCACGACCGATAGTAACCCTGCCTTTGGCCAGGGATTTTAATGACATTGTGGCCATGGACCTTAAGATCTGGGATAAAACAAATAATATATTTATTTTGCATTTTGTAGATTTAGCTACCAGATTCAGTCAATCAACGATTGTACGAAGTAAAGAAAAGAGAGTAATTTTGGACAAAATTGTGGAAAAATGGATCGGGACAGGAATGGGTCCACCAGCAAAATTCTTTACGGACAATGGGGGAGAATTTGCTAATGATGAGTTGAGGGATATGTGTGAAAACATGAATATCAGAGTTATGAACACGGCTGCCGAAAGCCCGTTTAGTAATGGGGTCTGCGAAATAAATCATGCTGTTATCGATGACATGCTTCGGAAAATTTTGGGAGATCGACCAAACTGCACACTAAATTCAGCTTTAGCATGGGCGGTACATGCAAAGAATTCATTGCAGATGGTTGGGGGCTATAGTCCTTATCAATTAGTGTTTGGCAGAAATCCTAAAATTCCCTCCATTTTGGATGACCTGCCTCCAGCTTGGGAAGGGACGACAATTAGCTCAGGTTTTGCTGAACATTTAAACGCGTTAAATAGCAGTAGAAAAGCTTTTTTGGAAGCAGAAGTCTCTGAAAGAATTCACAGAGCTTTAAGACATAATGTACGTCCATCAGATGCCGTTTTTCAACAAGGAGAAATGGTATACTATAAGAGAGACAAGTCTAATGAATGGAAAGGCCCAGGGAAGATCATAGGCATAGATGGCAAAACATTTATTTTGCAACATGGTAATCAAACTGTTAGGATACATTCATCAAGGATAATGGGTATCGATTACAAATTTTCAAATTTAGACAGAGCAGACAGACAAGATGAGGAACCAGAGTCATCTGGTACGCATGTGTTACAGAACTATGAGGACCAGTTAACTGATATAGACAGGGTTTCTGGAGAGGAACACAACACTTCTGATAAATTAGATCAGGCCATTTTTCCGAAAGGGCAACTGCCAAAGGTTGGTACAAAAGTGACATATTTGCCTGAAGGGTCTAGTCAATGCAAGGATGCAACTGTTCTTAGTAGAGCAGGGAAGGCCACTGGAAAGTATAAACATTTGTTGAATGTACAGCATTCAGGGGAGGAAGTTAAGACAATGGATTGGGAAAACGAAGTTCAAAAATGGAGGGCACAGAAACGCAGTGCCAGTTCAGATAGTACATTGGATAGTGAACAGGCTTGCAGGAAAAGGTCGAGAACTATTGAAAGGACATCCCGCTATAGAAGAGAAAGATCAAGCAGTAGCAGTACAGAACGAGATACCAGGCAGGAAAGGGGATGTAGTTTATCAAGATCTCGGAACAGGAGTAAGACTTTGAATACTAATAGAAGTAGAAGCCCACATGCACGTGAGATTTTGGTGGCTTCAAATAAATTAGATGAAAAAGTTATCAAAGATGCTAAACAGCAAGAATTGCATAGTTGAAGTGAATTTGGGGTACACACGGAAGTACCAGATAGGGGACAAAAAGCTCTATCCCACAGATGGATTTGTACAGAAAAGGTTCTTCCAGATGGAACTTATAAGGCAAAGGCCAGGCTTGTGGCAAGGGGATTTGAAGAAAACTTAGACGATCAGGATTTAACCAGGGGCTGGTTTAGCTCACTCAGCGAAATCACTGGCTTTTAAAGCAGACCAAGCAGGCCAGCAGCACGGTTCGATTCCCGTACCAGCCTCCCCGGACAGGCGCCGGAATGTGGCGACTAGGGGCTTTTCACAGTAACTTCATTGAAGTCTACTCGTGACAATAAGCGATTTTCATTTCATTTCATTTCATTAAGGGTAGACTCACCTACAGCAGGAAAGGTTATTTTAAAGATCTTCTTGGCTCTATTAGCCACAAAGGCATGGGAATGCAAATCTATAGATATAAAAGCTGCCTTTTTGCAGGGGCATCAGCTCCAGAGAGACATTTTTCTCCGTCCTCCTAAAGAAGCAGCTAATACAGAAGGGGTACTGTGGAAGTTGAACAAATGTGTATATGGATTAAATGATGCATCTGGAGTGTGGTACTTTTCGGTAAGGTCAGTCTTGTTAAAGTTAGGCTGTTGCCAGTTGAAAGCAGATTCTGCAATGTTTTACTGGCACTATAAAGGAAATCTTGCTGGCATCTTCATGATGCATGTCGATGATTTTTTGTGGGGTGGGACTAGTGATTTTAAAGCTCTTGTAATCTCTGGTTTGAGGAAAGAATTCAGGGTTGGAAGTCAGGCTTCCGGTGCATTTAAATATACTGGTTTGGAAATCGGACAGACTCAGTTAGGGGCAACTTTACTTCAGCAATCTTACTTGGAAATCATCAGTCCAATAGCAATTAGTCGTGGCCGGATTTCACAAAAAGACGCAGTGGTTTTGAAGATAGAAAAAGAGTAACTGCGAAGTTTAATTGGGCAACTGAACTGGTTAGGAAGACAGACTAGCCCGGACATGAGTTTTGATGTTTTAGAATTGAGTACAAAGATGAATGATCCCAAAGTGGAAGACATAATAAGAGCAAATAAAGTGTTGGCCAAACTAAAAATGCAGGAGTGTGTTTTGAAGTTCCCTGTTTTAGGTGATCCTAGGCATTTGAAACTCATAGTTTATAGTGATGCGTCCTATGCAAATTTATCTGATGGAGTTTCAAGCGCAGGAGGTTTTATAATTTTTCTTTTGGGGAACAATGTTAAATGTTGCCCTCTTATGTGGGAAACAAAGAAAATAAGGAGAGTGGTCAAAAGCACTTTGGCTGCTGAGACATTAAGCTTAGTGGAAGCGGTGGAAATGGCCTTTTATATAAGTCAGATATTGACAGAAATTTTGGGATTAGAGGATTTAAGTAATATACCTATTGACTGTCACATTGACAATAAATCTCTGTGGGAAAATGTGCACTCTACAAAAAGTGTCAATGAAAAGAGGTTACGGATAGACATTGCAAGTTTAAAGCAGATGTTGGACAGAGGGGAAATAACAAAAAATAAATGGGTTGACAGTAGCTATCAACTGTCAGAATGTTTCACGAAAAGAGGGGCTAGTTCACAGAAACTTTTAGATATCGTGAATGAAGGGCGCCTGTTTCTGTGAATGTTTTTTTTCTTCTACTTAAAAAAAAGGGGGCGGGGAATCAGGTGTGTGTTTTAGTTTCTTGAAATTTTCGTTTCTTGAAATTTTGATTTTACCTAATTTTTTTTTCTCCAAGGAAGGGGAGACTGTTAAGTAATGGGTTAAGAGACATTGCAATTAGTTGTCTCATTTATGTTAAGTGTTCAATGATTGTCTCATTTATGTTAAGTGTTCAATGATTGACACTGATATGTAAAGGGGCTTCAGGTGGACTCTGGAGCTTGTGATGATCTGTAGAGTTCTGTGCAGAGTGAGTTTGAACCATTAAAGGTGTGTTGGTGGAAAAGGAGCTGAACTCTTGCCTCTTCATACCACAGCATCTAGTACATTTTACACCCCTGTGCATCCTCCTCCAGGACTCGCCCCTCTGCTGGGCAATGTTGTGCAAGACGCAGCAGACCACAACTATGCGCCCGACTCTGTCAGGGTGGTACTGCAGGGCCCCACCAGAGCGTTTCACGCACTGAAACCTCATCTTCAGGAGGCCAAAGCACCTCTCCACAACACCCCTGGTTGCAGCATGGGCCTCATTATAGCAGGTCTCCGCGTTGGACTGTGGCCTCTGTATAGGCTTCATCATCCATGACCACAACGGGTAACCTCTGTTGCCCAGCGACCAGCCCCTCAGCCGGGGTGGGGGGGGTCCCTCGAAAATCGTGTGGATGAACGAATGAGCGAGTATGAAGGCATCATGCACGCTGCCAGGGTATTGGGCGCACATGTGCATAATCTTCATGCGATGGTCGCAGACCACCTGAATGTTCATAGAGTAGTTGCCCTTTCTATTCAAGAAAACGTCCCTGTCATCCGAGGGTGGACGCATGTCGACGTGCAACCCATCAATCACCCCTGGACCATCGGCATCCCAGCCACGGAGGCGAATCCCGCTGCCCGGTCAGCCTGGTGTGCGCGGTCCTCTGGAAAATTAATGTATCTGTCCGCGATGTCATACAGGGCGTCGGTGACGGCCCGGATGCACCGGCGCACCGATGCCTGCGAGATTCCAGAGAGGTCCCCACTCGGTGCCTGGAAGGACCCCGTGGCGAAGAAATTAAGGGCGACCGTCACCTTGACGGTCTCCGGGATTGCATTTCCTCCCCCCGTTCCACGTGGTGCCAGGTGTGCCACGAGATGGCATATATGTGCCACGGTCTCACGACTCAATCGGAGTCTCCTCCTGCATGTCGCATCTGGAAGCTCCTGGAACGACATGCGGCCCTGATACACTCGAGGCCGTATTGGGCGCCATCGGCGCCTTGGCACCACCATCTGCTCTTGCTCCTCCCCCTGCACCCCATCAGGATCCGATTCAGCGTCATCTGCATGCCCGACGATGTGGTGGTCATCGTCATCCTCCACCTCCTCATGCACCTGTCGGGCGGAAGGGCCTGCGGCATGTACTGCTGTACCGCTGCAGACACACATGCAAACTTTGCCCTGCCTCCAGTCTCCGTCCACCGCGCACTTAACCCCGTCCCTCCTCATTGAGGCGCCACTTGCCTCGGCCCATCAGCATAATCTGCACTTGGAAGGGTGCCTTCGCCACTATCCTGCCATGGAAGGCTGGCTGGCATGTTGCTCCGGTGGGTAACCGTGCCCGACCTCACCCCCCCCCCCCAACAGCATGGTGGCATAATTTCCTCCACACCCCTCCTCCTTCTTCCACCCCATCTGCCTACCTCCACCCCTCCTCCTTCCTCCACCGCCTCCTCCTACCTCCACCCCCTCCTCCGACCTCCACCCCCTCCTCCTACCTCCAGCCCCTCCTCCTACCTCCACCTCCTCCTCCTACCTCCACCCCCTCCTCCAAACCCCACCCCACCCCAGGCATTGCAGCATCCTCCTCCAAACCCCCATCCCACCGGCCACTGTGGCATCCTACTCCAAGGGCCCTCCCACCCCACCCCCAGCCCTACCCCCAGCACCGGCCGTGGACTCCATCTCCTGCTGCCGACGGTGAGGCTGGCCACTCACCTCCTTCCTCCACATCGTCAGCCAGCATGACTGGCTGACAAATTTATTTACCAGGTGTGAACGGTGACGGCGTGACCTGGGCTCATGCCGTCGGGACGTTGGCCCATCCGAGCCGCTGAATAGCGGAGGACCCAGAGAATTGCCGTACTTGGTACCTTGGGCGATTCTCTGGCAGGCGTGGCGCCGACCTCGATGACGCCGTTCTCGCCGTCTGGGAGAATTGTGGCACGGCGTCGGACCGGCACCGCATGGAAAAATGGCGTGCACGGTGATTCTCCCATGTGGCGCGGCATGGGAGAATCGCGCCCCCTATATTTCCATAGAGTAAGAGAGGGTATATTATATTGTACCCTATACAGTGACTGGGAGTTAAATATCCGAAGGTATCAAGCTATTCGGAAGGACAGAGTGGATGGTAAGGGAGGTGGTGTTGCTCCGTTATTTAAGGATGACATCCGGGCAATAGTCAGGGATGACATCAGTGCTATGGAGGATAAGGTTGAATCCATTTGGGTGGAAATCAGGAATAGTAAGGCGAAAGTCACTGATAGGAGTAGTCTATCGGCCACCAAATAGTAACGTTATGGTGGGGCAGGCAATAAACAAAGAAATAACTGATGCATGTAGAAATGGTACAGCAGTTATCATGGGGGATTTTAATCTACATGTCGATTGGTTTAACCAGGTCGGTCAAGGCAACCTTGAGGAGGAGTTTATAGAATGTATCCGCGATAGTTTCCTAGAACAGTATGTAATGGAACCTACGAGGGAACAAGCGGTCCTAGATCTTGTCCTGTGTAATGAGACAGGATTGATTCATGATCTCATAGTTAGGGATCCTCTTGGAAGGAGCGATCACAATATGGTGGAATTTAAAATACAGATGGAGGGTGAGAAAGTAAAATCAAATACTAGTGTTTTGTGTTTAAACAAAGGAGATTACAATGGGATGAGAGAAAAACTAGCTAAGGTAGACTGGGAGCAAAGACTTTATGGTGGAACAGTTGAGGAAGAGTGGAGAACTTTCCAAGCGATTTTTCACAGTGCTCAGCAAAGGTTTATACCAGCAAAAAGGAAGGACGGTAGAAAGAGGAAAAATCGACCGTGGATATCTAAGGAAATAAGGGAGAGTATCAAATTGAAGGAAAAAGCATATAAAGTGGCAAAGATTGGTGGGAGACTAGAGGACTGGGAAATCTTTAGGGGGCAACAGAAAGCTACTAAAAAAGCTATAAAGAAGAGTAAGATAGAGTATGAGAGTAAACTTGCTCAGAATATAAAAACAGACAGTAAAGGTTTTTACAAATATATAAGACAAAAAAGAGTGGCTAAGGTAAATATTGGTCCTTTAGAGGATGAGAAGGGAGTTTTAATAATGGGAGATGAGGAAATGGCTGAGGAACTGAACAGGTTTTTTGGGTTGGTCTTCACAGTGGAAGACACAAATAAAATGGCAGCGACTGATAGAAATGAGGCTATGGCAGGTGAGGACCTTGAGAGGATTGTTATCACTAAGGAGGTAGTGATGGGCAAGCTAATGGGGCTAAAGGTAGACAAGTCTCCAGGCCCTGATGGAATGCATCCCAGAGTGCTAAAAGAGATGGCTAGGGAAATTGCAGATGCACTAATGATGATTTACCAAAATTCACTAGACTCTGGGGTGGTCCCGGTGGATTGGAAATTAGCAAACGTGACACCACTGTTTAAAAAAGGAGGGAGACAGAGAGCAGGAAATTATAGGCCAGTGACCTTAACTTTGGTAGTAGGGAAGATTCTGGAATCTATCATCAAGGAAGAAATAGCGAGGCATCTGGATAGAAATTGTCCCATTGGGCAGACGCAGCATGGGTTCATAAAGGGCAGGTCGTGCCGAACTAATTTACTGGAATTTTTTGAGGCCATTACCAGTGCAGTAGATAACGGGGAGCCAATTGATGTGGTATATCTGGAATTCCAAAAAGCCTTTGACAAGGTGTCACACAAAAGGTTGCTGCTTAAGATAAAGATGCATGGCATTAAGGGTAAAGTAGTAACATGGATAGAGGATTGGTTAATTAATAGAAAGCAAAAAGTGGGGATTAATGGGTGTTTCTCTGGTTGGCAATCAGTAGCTAGTGGTGTCCCTCAGGGATCCGTGTTGGGCCCACAATTGTTCACAATTTACATAGATGATTTGGAGTTGGGGACCAAGGGCAATGTGTCCAAGTTTGCAGATGACACTAAGATGAGTGGTAAAGCGAAAAGTGCAGAGGATACTGGAAGTCTGCAGAGGGATTTGGATAGGTTAAGTGAATGGGCTAGGGTCTAGCAGGTGGAATACAATATTGACAAATGTGAGGTTATCCATTTTGGGAGGAATAACAGCAAACGGGATTATTATTTAAACGATAAAATATTAAACCATACCGCTGTGCAGAGACCTGGGTGTGCTAGTGCATGAGTCACAGAAAGTTGGTTTACAGGTGCACAGGTGATTAAGAAGGCAAATGGAATTTTGTCCTTCATTGCTAGAGGGATGGAGTTTAAGACTAGGGAGGTTATGTTGCAATTGTATAAGGTGTTAGTGAGGCCACAGCTGGAGTATTGTGTTCAGTTTTGGTCTCCTTACTTGAGAAAGGACATACTGGCACTGGAGGGTGTGCAGAGGAGATTCACTAGGTTAATTCCAGAGCTGAAGGGGTTGGATTATGAGGAGAGGTTGAGTAGACTGGGACTGTACTCGTTGCAATTTAGAAGGATGAGGGGGGGATCTTATAGACACATTTAAAATTATGAAGAGAATAGATAAGATAGATGCGGGCAGGTTGTTTCCACTGACAGGTGAAAGCAGAACTAGGGGACATAGCCTCAAAATAAGGTGAAGTAGATTTAGGACTGAGTTTATGTGGAACTTCTTCACCCAAAGGGTTGTGAATCTATGGAATTCCTTACCCAGTGAAGCAGTTGAGGCTCCTTCATTAAATGTTTTTAAGGTAAAGATAGATAGTTTTTTGAAGAATAAAGGGATTAAGGGTTATGGTGTTCGGGCCGGAAAGTGGAGCTGAGTCCACAAAAGATCAGCCATGATCTCATTGAATGGCGGAGCATGCTCGAGGGGCCAGATGGCCTACTCCTGCTCCTAGTTCTTATGTTCTTATGTTCTTATTAATAGGGTAGTAATGTCTGAATATCCATTACTGCCGAAGAGGGACTAATCTTTTATTCGGAATTGGACCTTTAAAATTTTTTTCATATCCAGTTATAATCTATTACATAGTTAGCATATTGTTCATTGTACCAAATACTTTAATATTTTGTATTAATACAGAATATTATTTTTTTTGGTCATCTTCTCTTGTAGCTTTAAAAGTTGTTCCCTAGTTTCTGAGAGTAGAATGGGTGAGAATGGGTAATGTGGGACACACTTGTCTGTCAAACAAGAGCTCTGCTGGTGATGCAATTATTGCACTTAAAGGCATCGCTCTCAGAACTAACATTGCAATATATCGATCTGTTTGGTCTGTCTGTGCTTGATGGATTAGGGATTTCACCATGTGAATCATTCATTCAGCTAGACCCTTGTTTCTCGGGAAATAAGGAGAAGAAATTGTGTGATAAATTATGGACTTTTATCCATAATGATATCTCTCGGCATGCCAAATAAACTGAAAATAACACTGAGAGTGTGTGCAACAGTTGTGCTTGATGTATTATGCAATGGTTGAGAGTCAAACCTCGTCAAATGATACGGAGCACCACGCTCATCACGGAGTGGGTTATCATCATCCTCTATCCCATGGGCCAGACCGACTGATAATGCCAACCCAGGGCCCGCACCCTGTGATGAAGCAGGTAGGGAGCATGGAGGCGGTGTTGGGGGCGGGGGGGGGGGGGGGGGGGGGCGGTTGCAGGGAAAGGGTGATTGGTTGAGGGGGGAGAATATTCTGGGTGGGGTTGTTCGGGCAGCCACCAGCCAGGCCGCGTAGTCGGTGAACCTGGTGGTGAATCCATTGTCTCGTGCCGCCGACCCTGGTGCCCTCCTGTGGCTGACCGGACCCCATGTCCTGTCCATCCTGATCTTCCTCCACATCCCCCTCGTCGGACATGGCCTGGCGTTCGTCCTCCTCCTCCAGAATGTCACCCCAATGCTGCGTGATGTTGTGGTGGAAGCAGCAGGCCACCACAATGCTCATGACCCTCCTGGGGCTATACCGCAGGGCTGCACTAGAGTGGTCCAGACACCTGAACCACATCTTCAGCACACCATTGCACCACTCGATTATGCTCCTGGTCGCTGCATGGCTGCTGTTGTAGCAGGTTTCTGCGTTGATCTCTGCCCTCTGGATAGGTGTAATGAGCCATAACCATAGAGGATAAGACCTGTTGCCAAGGAGCCAACCCCTCACCCAGGGGAACGTCTCGAAAGTGTTGTGCATGCTGCCTGGGTATTGGACACAGGCATCCATGGTGTGCACTTTGTGGTCACACACAATCTCCATGTTCCTGGTGCGGTAACCCTTGCTGTTTGTGAAGTACACCTCCTCATGCGGCGGTGCCCAAAGGAGGATTTGCGTCCATATTCATGTGCCGACTGGACAGATCGGGCCTCTGTGATGGCATGGATGCACGTGTGCACGGAGGTCTGTAAGATCCCCGACAGGACCCCACTCGGTGCCTGGAAGGGCCATGATACATGGAGGTTCAGGGTGACCATTACCTGGATGACTACCGAGAGCTCGTGTCCTCCTCCATACCCCCGCGGTTCCAGATGCACCGTGAAGCAGCAGATATGCCGTATGGTCTCCCTGGTCATCTGGACTCTTTGATGACACTCCCTGTGGAGTACGTCCTCAGTGTGTACTGCCAGTATACACGGGGACTGATGCGGGGCCGCCTTTCCACCTCCTCTTTGGCCTGTTGGGCTACAGGCCCTCCATAGGCTGAACCCTGTTCCTCTGAGGCAGACTCGGCTGCTGCAGAGCCCTCCCCGAGCAACTCCTGCTCGTACAGCTTCATGGTGACTGCCATGGGCTGTGGCAGCTAGGCCGAGTCTAACCCCGACCCCATGGCCAATCCCCTGGTCGCCCCTCCTCTCCCCACTGCTCCCCAGTCAGAGGCAGGACTGGTAGCGCATAACTGCACCTTTGGGTCCATGTCTTACCTCCTGTCTCACCCTCATCAGCCACGGTGGCTGTTTCCCGATTTCAAATACCACAAGTAATCCACGTTGTCGGTACTTCTGCCTGGTGGAGGTGGAGCATCGTGGGAGGCCTGGAGGATGCCGGGTTAGCCCATTAATGATATGCCAACAGCGTTTACCATACAATTTGCATGCTGATGCCAGAGTATAGCATAGAACTGTCGAGGCATCAGAGCACAGCATTCCATTGGGTGCCCGGCTTATACCTCGATTTTTGGCACACGTGTGATTTTCTGCCAATCGTTCACGATTCCGTCGTCGCTGGATGGAGAATCCAGCCCAATTTATCTTGCTTGATGTTGGAGTAGTTGGGTTGCATGATAGAGATATTGAAGCAAATGTTTGCCTTTTGGTAGTGTTCATGCTGCCAGAGCTTTCTGTGACAATAGTTTTCACCCTTGGATCATAAAGTTGCAAAGTCGATGCCTCTGCTAACATTTGTTTCAGTGATTTGCAGGGATGTTGGTGGTCTTCTTGTCACAGGAAAAGTACATCTTTTCTCAAAAATTCCCTTAGTGGTGAAGAATTTTGTGCAAAATTTGGAATGAAGGAAGACCAGAAATTAAAGAGACCTTGACATCTTTGAAAACGGTCCTTATTTTGAGGGGCTGGCATGCCCTTAATACGCTCTATTTTACTTGGATGGGTATATCTGCCAAACTGGAATAAATAGAACTGAAGAAATTGATCAAGGTCACATTTCAGACTGTTGAAAATTAATCCTTAATAACACACGGCTTGCACCAATAAGTGGAAATTATGGTCATGTTCTTGGTTTGTGCGAGTGATAGTATTAGGAGACTTGATAGTCAGGGGCACAGACAGGCGTTTCTGTGGCCGCAAACAGGACTCCAGGATGGTGTGTTGCCTCCCTGGTGCCAGGATCCTGTATGTGTCTGAATGGCTGCAAGGCATCCTGAAGCAGAGGGTAAACAGGCAGATGTCATTGTTCACATTGGTACTAATGACATAGGCAGGAAGAGGGAAGAGGTCCTGCAAAGCCAATTCAGGGAGTTAGGTCGGGAACTAAAATGCAGGACCTCTAGGGTAGTGATCTCAGGATTACTCCCCATGCCACGTGCTAGTAAGGGAAATAGTACAGTTGAACACGTGACTAAAGAGCTGGTGTAGAAGGAAGGGCTTCAGATATATGGATCACTGGGATGTCTTCTGGTGAAGGTGGGACCTGTACAAGGACAGGTTGAACCTGAATTGGAGGGGCACCAATATCCTGTGCAGGAAGTTTGCCAGTGCTGTTCAGGAGGGTTTAAACTAGTGTGGAAGGGAGGTGGGAACCGAAACAACAGGCCAATAAGTGTAGAGACTGGGGAAAAATGTGAGACTGAGATAAACATAATGCCGAGTAAAAGCAGGCAGAGGGAAGCTTCAGGGCGCAGCGGGACTATAGGTCTGCAGTGCATTTGCTTCAATGTAAGAAGTACAACAGGTTGATGCGATGATCAATTCACACGAGACGATTAGTAGAAGTGAACAGTGGTTTTAATTACCCAATTATTTTTTTTTCCAATTAAGGGACAATTTAGTGTGGCCAATCCACCTACTCTGCACATTTTTGGGTTGTGGGGGCGAAACCCACGCAGACACGGAGAGAATGTGCAAACTCCACACGGACAGTGACCCAGAGCTGGGATCAAACCTGGGACCTCAGCGCCGTGAGGCGGTTGTGCTAACCACTAGGCCACCGTGCTGCCTAACAGTGGTTTTAATAAGCTGGATCTGTGCCTGCCTGCGACTGCTCTATACTGAGTGCCGCCTACAGGCTGCAGATCTATATACCTCCCCGAGGGGGCGGAGCCATAGGCAGAGCGCATAAGGGCACCAACATAATACAATACAACATAATGCAATTACAGTGGTGAATGGTAGCAGCAATATATTCACCACATTCACCCCCTGTTAAAAAATTGAAGTCCAGTGGGGGTGATGTGGGCTCACTGATCGAGTCTGTCCGGCGCCTTGATTGTTTGCTGCGATCACCTCAGCTCCGGCTTCGCCGCAGGCATGGGTGTTGAATTCGTCACTGCAGGCACAGGTGTTGGGCTCGTTGACTCCAGGAGAGTGTCGTCTGGAGCTTCATCATGGTGGGTCGGCGATGGGGTTAAGGGGTGTGTAGGCGATGTAGTGGCGGGGGCAGTGTTCAGTGTGGGGGGGCCGTAGGTGATGGTCGCTGGGGAACCGGCTGGTGCCAGATCCCGGAGGGAGACTGTATCTTGTCGGCTGTCGCGGTGCGCCAAGTAGGCGTACTGAGGGTTGGCATGTAGGAGCTGGACCCTCTTGACCAGAGGGTCGGACTTATGGCTCCTCACGTGCTTCCGGAGGAGGACAGACCCCGGTGTCATCAGCCAGGACAGAAGCGAGACCCCGGAGGTGGATTTTCTGGGGAAGACAAATAGACGGTTGTGAGAGGTCTCGTTCGTGACTGTGCAGAGGAGCGACCAAATGGAGTGTAGCGCGTCGGGGAGGACCTCCTGCCAGCAGGAAACCGGGAGATATCTAGACCATAGGGCCAGAAGGACGTCCTTCCATACCATCACGTTCTCCCTCTCCACCTGTCCGTTTCCCCGGGGGTTGTAGCTAGTAGTCCTGCTCGAGGCAATGCCCTTACCGAGCAGGTACTGACGCAGCTCTTCGCTTATAAACGAGGAGCCCCGGTCACTGTGGACGTAAGTGGGGAAACCGAACAGGGTGAAGATGCTGTGCAGGGCCTTAATGACAGTGGCCGCGGTCATGTCAGGGCATAGGATGGCAAGGGAAAACGGGAGTACGTGTCAACGACATTGAGAAAATACACGTTGCGGTCAGTGGAGGGGAGGGGCCCTTTGAAATCGACGTTGAAGCGCTCAAAAAGGGCGGGATGCCTTCGCCAGGTGGGCCTTGGCTGGCCGATAGAAGTGCAGCTTGCACTCTGCGCAGACTTGGTAGTCCCTGGTCATGGCCCTGATCTCTTCGGTGGAGTAGGGCAGGTTGCGGGCCTTGATAAAGTGCAGAAGCTGGGTGACCCCCGGGTGACAGAGGTCATTGTGGATGGCCCGAAGTCGGTCACCTTGCGCGCTGGCGCATGTGCCACGGGACAGGGCATCTGGGGCTCATTGAGCTTCCCAGGACGATACACCATATCGTAATTATAGGTGGAGAGTTTGATTCTCCACCTCAAGATTTTATCATTCTTGATCTTGCCCCGCTGTGTGTTGTCGAACATAAAGGCTACCGACCGTTGGTTGGTGATGAGGGTAAACCTCCTACCGGCCAGGTAGTGTCTCCAATGCTGCACAGCTTGGATTGGATTGGATTTGTTTATTGACACGTGTACCGAGGTACAGTGAAAAATATTTTTATGCAAGCAGCTCAACAGATCATTCAGTACATGGAAGAAAAGGGAATTAAACAAAATTCAAGAAAATACAATAAAATACATGAGAATACATAATAGGCCAACACAAGATATACAATGTAACTACATAAGCATTGGCATCGGTTGAAGCATACAGGGTGTAGTGTTAATGAGGTCAGTCAATAAGAGGGTCATTTAGGAGACTGGTGACAGTGGGGAAGAAGCTGTTTTTGAGTCTGTTCGTGTGTGTTCTCAGACTTCTGTATCTCCTGCCCGATGGAAGAAGTTGGAAAAGTGAGTAAGCCGGGTGGGAGGGATCCTTGATTATGCTGCCCGCTTTCCCCCGGCAGCAGGAGGTGTAGATGGAGTCCATGGATGGGGGCAGGTTCGTGTGATGGACTGGGCAGTATTCACGACTCTCTGAAGTTCCTTGCGGTCCTGGGCCGAGCAGTTGCCAAACCAGGCTGTGATGCAGCCCGATAGGATGCTTTCTATAGTGCATCTGTAAAAGTTGGTAAGGGTTAATGTGGACATGCCGAATTTCCTTAGTTTCCTGAGGAAGTATAGGCGCTGTTGTGCTTTCTTGGTGATAGCGTCGACGTGAGTGGACCAGGACAGATTTTTGGTGATGTGCACCCCTAGGAATTTGAAACTGCTAACCACCTCTATCTTGGCCCCGTTGATGCTGACAGGGGTGTGTACAGTACTTTGCTTCCTGAAGTCGATGACCAGCTCTTTAGTTTTGCTGGCATTGAGGGAGAGATTGTTGTTGTTACACCACTCCACTAGGTTCTCTATCTCCCTCCTGTATTCAGACTCATCGTTATTCGAGATCCGGCCCATACGGTCGTATCGTCAGAAAACTTGTAGATGGAGTTGGAACCAAGTTTTGCCATGCAGTCGTGTGTGGACAGGGAGTAGAGTAGGGGGCTAAGTACGCAGCCTTGCGGGGCCCCGGTATTGAGGACTATTGTGGAGGAGGTGTTGCTGTTCATTTTTATTGATTGTGGTCTGTGGGTCAGACCACTAATAAAGTGCGTTGTGACAATAATACAGATTATTATTATTATTAAATTGCCCGTAGTGTCGAAAGGGTTATGGGGTTACAGGGAAAGGGTGGGGGAGTGGGCCTGAGTGTGGTGCTCCTTCAGAAGGTTGGTGTAGACTATTGTTGAGGAAGTGTTGGTGTTCATTCTTACTGACTGTGGCCTGTTGGTCAGAAAGTCAAGGATCCAGTTGCAGAGTGGAGAGCCAAGTCCTAGGTTTTGGAGCTTTGATATGAGCTTGGCTGGGATTATGGTGTTGAAGGCGGAGCTGTAGTCAATAAATAGGAGTCTGATGTAGGAGTCCTTGTTTTCGAGATGCTCTAGGGATGAGTGTAGGGCCAGGGAAATGGCGTCTGATGTGGACCGGTTGCGACGGTATGCGAATTGAAGTGGGTCAAGGCGTTCCGGGAGTATGGCGGTGATGCGCTTCATGATCAGCCTCCACAATGGTTTGAGCTTCCTTTTCGTCAGAGTGTCGAATCTCGGAGGCATTGAGGGTACAGGAAAAAAAGGCCACGGGCCTGCCTGCCTGGTTAAGGGTAGCAGCCAGGGCAACATCTGACACGTCGCTCTCCACCTGGAAGGGGATTGACTTGTCCACCGCGTGCATCGCGGCCTTGGTAATGTCTGCCTTGATGCAGCTGAAGGCCAGGCGGGCCTCAGTTGACAGGGGAAAGGTGGTGGCTTTAATAAGTGGGCGGGTTTTTTCTCCATAGTTTTGGACCCACTGGGCATAATACGAAAAGAACCCCAGGCATCTCTTCAGGGCTTTGGGGCAGTGGGGAAGGGGGAGTTGCATGCGGTCGGGTTCGGGCCTGAGGACTCCGTTTTCCACGACCTAGCCGAGGATGGCTAGTCGGGTTGTGCGGAAAATATATTTTTTCTTGTAGGTGAGATTGAGGGCTTGGGCTGTTTGCAGGAACTTCTGAAGGTTAGCGTCGTGGTCCTGCTGTTCATGGCCACAGATGGTGATGTTATCCAAGTACGGGAACGTGGCTCGTAGCCCGTACTCGTCAACCATTCGGTCCATCGTTCTTTGGAATACCGAGACCCCATTGGTGACGCCGAAGGGGACCCTGAGGAAGTGGAAGAGGTGGCTGTCTGCCTCAAAGGCAGTGTACTGGCGGATCGGGAGCTGGTGGTATGCGGACTTCACGTCTAGCGTGGAGAAAACCCGGTAGTGTGCAATCTGATTAACCATGTCCGCTATGCGAGGAAGGGGTTACGCATCGAGTTGCGTGTAGCGGTTTATGGTCTGGCTGTAGTCCACGACCATCCGGTCCTGATGACCACTACTTGGGCTCTCCAGGGGCTATTACTGGCCTCGATGACCCCACCCTCAAGAGCCGCTGGACCTCCGAGTTAATAAAAGTCCTGTCCTGGGAACTGTGCCACCTGCTCCTGGTGGCGACGGGTTTAAAGTCGGAGGTGAGGTTCGCAAAGAGCGAGGGAGGGGTGACCTTAAGGGTTGCGAGGCTACATACGGTGAGAGGGGGTAGCAGTCCGCCAAACTTCAGGATCAGGCTTCGGAGGTTGCACTGGAAATCCAGTCCTAACAAGAGAGGAGCGCAGAGATGGGGGAGGACATAGAGCTTAAAATTGGCGTACTCAACACCCTGTATCGCGAGGTTCGCGACACAGTACCCCGGATCTGTGCTGAATGTAATCCGGAAGCAAGGGAGATTGTTTGGGATGCAGGGGAAATCTGGAGGGAACAGCGCCTTACCGTGTCTGGGTGTACGAAGCTCTCCGTGCACCCAGAGTCAAACAGACAGGGTGTTTCGTGCCCATTGACCCGGACGGTCATCATGGAGTTCCTGAGGTGCTTGGGCCATACTGGTTGAGGGTGACAGCGCCAAGTTGAGGGTAGCCGGCGTGATCGGTGGTAGCGGGGTGGTCCCAAGATGGCGGCCTCCGTCGGCCGCAAGTGTCAGGCGGCGTTGAAGATGGCGGGCAAGATGGTGGCCCACCTCGGTCACATGTGTTGGGTGACGTTCAAGATGGCGGTCAAGATGGCGGCCCCCATGAGTCACACGTGTTGGGTAGGGTTAAAGATGGCGGCACCCACGGGTAGCATGAGGCGGATGACGCGTCAGAAGGGGGTGGTACTGGCAGGCACACAGCCACGCTGTGGGGTCTGCGGGCCTGTGAGTCGGGCCTGCAATTTTGCATCTTTGAGTCGGGCCAAGCAGACTTTGGCAAAATGTCCTTTCTTGCCGGAGGCGGTACAGGTCGCATTCCGAGTTGGGCAAAGCTGCCTGGGGTGCTGGTTCTGACCACAGAAATAGCAAGGCAGGCCCCCTGGTTGGGCGGCCAGCAGCGCGGCACAAGTCTGGGACACCCTCGGGTCGGGTGATGGTCGCACCTCTGGCGCCCACGAGGAGGTCGCGTGGTCGGAGGGGAAAGCATTCAGACTCTGGAAGGCTATCTTGAACGAGGTGGATAGTTTCACCGTCTTTTCCAGGTCGAGGGCGCCCTTTTTGAGCAGGCGTTGTCTGACATAGTTGGACAGGACTCCAGCCACATCGGTGTCCCGGATGGCGAATTCCATGTGCTGAGAGGCCGTGACGTCCTTGTAATTGCAGTTTCGAGCGAGTACCCTCAGATCGCGTAGATATTCCTCCAGCGATTCCCCGGGGCGTTGACGACGCGTGGTGAGGAGATGCCACACGAACACTTTGTTCACAGGCCTCATGTAGTGTCTTTTCAGGATCGCGACCGCGTCTGCGTACGTGGTCGTGTCTTCGATTAGTACCGAGATTCTGTGGCTCACCTGGGCATGGAGGAGGCTCAGCTTCTGTGCCTCAGTGACGGCGGGCAAGGAGGAGACGGCGAGTTAGGCCTCAAAGCAGTGGAGCCAGTGCAAAAAGATTCATAGAACATAGAACAGTACAGCACAGAACAGGCCCTTCGGCCCTCGATGTTGTGCCGAACAATGATCACCCTACTTTAAACCCACGTAACCCGTATACCCGTAACCCAACAATCCCCCCATTAACCTTACACTACGGGCAATTTAGCATGGCCAATCCACCTAACCCGCACATCTTTGGGCTGTGGGAGGAAACCGGAGCACCCGGAGGAAACCCACGCACACACAGGGAGGACGTGCAGACTCCACACAGACAGTGACCCAGCCGGGAATCGAACCTGGGACCCTGGAGCTGTGAAGCATTGATGCTAACCACCATGCTACCGAAAGAAGTAATAATAATAATAATCACTTATTGTCACAAGTAGGTTTTAATGAAGTTACTGTGAAAAGCCCCTAGTTGCCACATTCTGGCACCTGTTTGTGGAGGCCGGGATGGGAAGGGAGAAAGCCTCAAGGACTCCTTCACGACAGTTGGGCTGTTTGTGAGCAGATACTTAAAGTTAGAAGCTTTGGGCCCCATCAAGGTTGGAATCAGAAACGGACAGGGCTCGAAAATACCAGTGCCAGTCAGCATGCTTCCTGACCACCATTCTTCGCACTGGCAACTTTTTCCAAAGGAACCTCAAGATTCAGCAAAGCTACCCACCCCAATGAGGTGAGCAGTCAGTTAGACTCATTAAGAGCATGATTAGCAGTATTGAAAAGAAGCTGACTGGAATTTCCGAATGGAATGGTTTTAGCTCCGTTGACTGGACAGCTGATTTGTGATGGAGTGTGGGTTCAATTCCAGTCTCCCAGATGGTCGCGATCCAGTGCAGTTCACCAATAGTCACAACCGATCCACAGCAGATGCTATCTCTCTGGCCCTACAATCAACACTCTAACACCTTGACAACAAGGACACCTACGTTAGACTACTGTCCACAGCTCCACTTTCAACACCATTATCCCGACAAGACTAATAACCAAACTCGGCAACCTTGGACTTGACCCCTCCCTGGGCAGCTGGATCCTTGACTTCCTCACTAACAGACTGAAATCTGTCAGGATCGGTAACAGCAATTCCTCCACAATAGTCCTCAACACCGGGACCACGCAAGGATGTGGGCTCAGTCCTCTACTGTACTCCCTGTACACAAGGAGGCAAAATTGAATTCAAATTCGATCTATAAGTTTGCGGATGATACGACTGTGGTAGATCGTATCTCAAACAAGAATGAATCAGACTGCAGAAGGGAGGTAAATAATTTGGTTGCACGGTGTACCGAAAACAACCTCTGTAAATGTCAGCAAAACCAAGAACTGATCATCGACTTCAGGAAGTGTAGCACGATACACACTCTCGGCTACATCAATGGCTCCAAAGTGGAGATGGTCGAAAGCTTTAAGTTCCTGGGGGTCAACATCACCAACAGTCTGCCCTGGTCCACTCACGTTGATGCAACAGTCAAGAAAGCCCAACAATGTCTCTACTTCCTACGGAAGCTAAAGAAATTCGGCATGTCTGCATCGACTCTCACAAACGTCTACAGATGAGCCATAGAGCATCCTATCCAGCTGCATCACAGCTTGGTATGGCAACTGCTCGGCCCAAGATCGCAAGAAGCTGCAGAGTGTGGCGAACTTAGCCCAACGCATCACACAAGCTTGCCACCCTCCCATTGATTCTGTCTACACCTCCTGCTGCCTCAGGAAGGCAGACAGCATTGTCAGAGACACCTCACACCCAGGCTTTGCCCTCTTCCAGACCCTTCCATCAGGCAGGTCACTTTAACTCCCACTGACCATGGTGACGTCTGGCCGCACAACTGAAGGCTATCACTAATAGGGATGCGAGCACTTCACCATTCCCAAGTAGCTGCAGGTTGTGTGTGCTGTCTGCTCCTTGCTTTTGGCTGCAACACTGCTTGAAGACCTAATGTTTTGTTTGCTGCTGCCTTTTCTGCTTCTGAAGCCTGGAATGAGGCAAAGGAAAGCTATGAGCAAGCCTATTACCAGTCTGAAGAAAGGCAAGAGGTGCTTTCTCACTCCTCTGCTGTGCCTTATGTTACTGTGGCTTTCAAGTAATGCCTGTTTCTGCTACGGAAGCTGCCAGAGGGGGAGAAAGAGGAGGAAGCCTGCTTGCTACTGCAATGCCTGGCGCTGTGTTTCTGATGTAGCTGCCTTTCTGCTTCTTTGACCTGGAGTGAGGCAAGGGGAGCCTTCTTTCTGGCCTGCTACTGGGCTGAAGGTGGAAGAGGGTTTGGTCTTGCAGGTTGTTGATATCATCACTGAAAATGAAATGAAATGAAAATCGCTTATTGTCACAAGTAGGCTTCAATGAAGTTACTGTGAAAAGCCCCTAGTCGCCACATTCTGGCGCCTGTTCAGGGAGGCTGGTACGGAAATTGAACTGTGCTGCTGGCCTGCCTTGGTCTGCTTTAGAAGCTGGAGATTTAGCCCAGTGTGCTAAACCAGCCCCAGTTTTGTTTTGTTTATTGATCTTTGACTGTTTATTGACTTTTGTCTGGAACAGGTAGACAGTTACATGGGCAGAGTGGGTACAGAGGGATATGGACCAAACGCGGGCAAGTGATACTAGCTTAATGATAGAAACAGGGCAGAATGGACAAGCTAGGCCAAAGGGCATGTTTCCATACTGTAAACATCTATGACTCTATAACTGGTTGTCACTTGTTAATGCCCAGTTTTTCTTCGGCCAAGTCCCGGGAGGGCGCGGAGGTGGAGTGTGCACTTGTTCGGCTGTTGATGGCTTTGTTTTCTCATTGATTCTTTATTGGTTTTGTTCATGGTTTAATGCTAATGAGACCAGATGCAGGTACTGCAGGAGAGGAGGGGCGGTGGCCTGGTTTGAATGAAGGTTGTGTCGGGATGCCTTTGTGGACTAATGGTGACTTTTTGTGTTAGTGGCTGTCTGCTGCACCCGATTTGGGAGCCGTGCAGGTTGCTGGTGTTTTTGGTTTCCTTTTGAACCGTTGTTGGTGTATGTTTAATTGGTAGGGAATTGTATGCTTGATATTGTGTTACTGATAATTATTGTTTCTTGCCTAGCGGCTGTGTGCTCGCTAGTTGCAGTCCCTCATGTTTAGAGTACTAGCCATAGCACACAAGGCTACAGGGCAAGTGCTTGAAAATGGGAAAATAGATAGATGTTTGATGGCCGGTGCAGACATGATGGGCCAAAAGGGCCTCTTTCCATACTGTAAAAAAACTCCATACACCTGTATAACAGCAAAACTTCCTTATTCTGCAATTAGCTTATTTTGTTTAGCAATAGTAATCAGAAATAACAACAAAGATCGTTTATTCTGCATTTACCTTGTTTTGTTTAGCTATGATGTCCACAAGAAAGTTGGTCCTAACATTGTCAACATTTGGTACAAGGATTGAATTATAGTCTGGCTCACTATCAGTTGGATAGTGATATTCCTGAACCCAAACTCTCCAGTGCTCCCATGCACCTGACAAAACAAACAAAGAAAGTTATGATGCAGTTTAATTATATGTTTAATTATACCTAGTCATTATGACTTCCATTAAAATGTACATTGAAAGATTTCTAGCTTTACCTTTGAAAGCATTAAATGAGCCTCTTCCAAGCTTGAAAGCTTTTAAAAATTAATTTACGGGATGTGTGCATCACTGGCTATGCCAGCATTTACCTTTAAGAAGGTAGTGAGCTGCCTTCTTGAATCACTGCAGGTGTAGGTACACCCACAGTGCTGTTACGGAGGGAGTTCCAGGACTTTGAGCCAGCGACAGAAGGAATGGCGATATATTTCCAAGTCAGGGTGGTGAGTGACTTGGAGGGGAACCTCCAGGTGGTGGGATCCCCAGGTACCTGCTGCCCTTGTCCTTTGAGATGGTAGTGAGTGTAAGTTTGGAAGGTGCTGCCAAAGGAACTTTTGTGAGTTCCTGCAGTGCATCTTGTAGATGGTACACATAGCTGCCACTGTTCGCCCATGGTGGAGTGATTGGATAGCAAGAAGCTTTTTCCCAGAGTGGGGGACTCAATTACTAGGGGTCACGAGCTAAAGGTGAGAGGGGAAATGTTTAAGGGAGCGATGCGTGGAAAGTTCTTTACGCAGAGGGTGGTGGGTGCCTGGAACGCATTGCTGGCGGAGGTAGGAGAGGCGGGCACGATAGTGTCATTTAAGATGTATCTAGACAGATACATGAATGGAGAGGGAGCAGAGGGATACAGATCCTTAGAAAATAGGTGGCAGTTTTAGATAGAGGACCTGGATTAGCGCAGACTTGGTGGGCCTAAGAGCATGTTCCTGTGCTGTATTTTTTCTTTGTTATTTGTGGAAGGGGAAGCAATCAAACAGGCTGCATTGTCCTGGATGGTGTTGAACCTCTTGAGTGTTGTTGGAGCTGCACTCATCCAGACAGACATGTGGAGAGTATTCGATTGCACTCCTGATTTGTGCCTTGGAGATGGAAGACAGGCTTTGGGGGGTCATCAGGAGGTGAGTTACTCGACACAAGATTCATAGCCTTTGACCTTGTTGCTCGTTCTGAGTTAGTGTATTTAACACTCCTCCAATAGAGGCACTGTGCTTAACACTCGTTTGGCTCTGTTTCTTATTTCTATGCTCTGGAGTCGCCAGGTGCCGGAAGAGACACCGTCACAAGCATCAAGGTCAAGTTCAAAGCAATAAAGCTATACACCAATTAGTAAGTCCAAACAGTTAGAGTTTAGTATAACAATTATAATAAATACTCATGCACACGCTAAAGACTAACTTACTTCTCTACCATTAAACGACTAATACTTATCTAAGAAGGAACAGGCAAGGTCAGGGAACAAGGCCTTTGTTCCGTTCTGGTCTGCAACTTCTTGATACTACTGGTCGGCACGGGTATAAGTAATGCCTGGGTCAAGGTAGCGATCGTCATTTTGGCACTTACTTATCGATGGCTGCTGCTCGACGGCTGGTGTAAAAGACAGGATCTGGAGGCTGGAGTCGGAGGCCGGAGACAGGAGACCGAACCATGTGCGGGACCTTTTATAGGTCCCAGGAGGTCCGTGCTCCTTGGGGCGGGCTTCCTCACCTGCTGGGTATCGATTGTGCCTTTCCCCAATCGATATGATTTGAACCCCCCTATCCTAGGGTCGTTCCTTGATGGCTGGGGTGGTTCTTAGGACTCATTGTCCTGGTTTCGCTGGCTCCATCGTGTCTGCTTCGCTTTTGAAAGTATCAAAAGTGTATCTATTGTGCCCGGGGTTGTCCCGGTATCACCTCATTAGTATGTAGATGGCTTTCCCATTAACAGCGCTACCTGAACTCTGCAGCTGTCGGGAAACCGGTTTTTGCAAGTGTCCTTTAAAGCTTCTGCAAGCTGTTTGCTTTTGACCATGTCCGTTTTTCCCTGCACTCTTTGCAGTCTTCCATTTTGTATTCACTGGTGTCCATCTTAGATGGCTACAACCTGCTCTTGTGGTCACAGTATTTATATGGCTAGTCCAGTTGAGTTTCTGATCAATGGCAAGCCCCAGGGTGTTGATCGTGGGAGCTTCAGCAATTGTAATGCCATTAAATGTTAAGGGGTGATGGTCTTGTTGGAGATGGTCATTGCCTGCCACTTGTGTAGTGCAAATTTTACTTACCACTTGTCAACGCAAGTCAGGGTCATGAATAACCTCAGCCGGTACGGGAACTGAACCCATGCTGTTGACTTTGCTCTGCATCACAAACTAGCTGTCCAGGCAACTGAGCTAAACCAGCCCCATAGCTATAATGATGTCATGGACAGATGTATATACAATAAATCTGTCTATTAAGGGCAGGACAAGGTAAGGATAAGGTCAAATAGTTTTCCCTCATAACTTTTCACTTACCCAGTCTGGCAAATATGCCCTTTAGGACTCGATCAGTAGCGGTGCTTTCGAGCCACTCTTGTTGGTCGATATTGATGTTTTCCCACCCAGAGTAAATTTGTCTTTGCTACCCTCATGCTTCATCCAAGTGATGTTCAACATGGAAGACTATTGATTCATTTGATGAGAGAAGACAGCAGCTATTGATCAGCCAGAGATTTCCTTATCCATGTTTGACTTGAAGCAAAGAGACTTCATTGCAGTCTGGAGTCAATATTGAGGATTCCTTGGACTACTCCCTCATGACTGCATACAACTGTTTCCCAATCTCTGAGGTCTATCCTGTCATGGTACAGAACATCCCAAGAGATGATGGTGGAAGAGTCTGGCACCTTGCCTGTATGGAATGATGCGATGAGTACAACAATGGCAGCTTGATTATTCTATAGGGCAGCTTTCCAAATTTTAGCACAAATTACCAGATGTATATAAAATGAGTCTTTGACTTGAAATGCAAGAAGCATTTGTGAATAAATGTGGCAAATTTTTCTACTGGCCAGAATATTTTTGGACCTTAAATTAAATTAGATTTTTACAAATAAATTGGCAAGAAACCTATGATTAATACTTACAAAATAAAAACTTAATAAAGATTAAGGGCTGGATTCTCCAATCGCTGACGCTGAATTCCCGTTCGGTGATCAACGAGAGAATCCATTTTTACGGCAGAATCGGGTGCGGCGCGTTTTTACGATGCGCCGCTCCCTCAAAATCGACGTACTTGAGGAGTACGCCCCCACACTGTCTGGTCACCCTTAGGACGTCACTTGAGGCTCTCCTCTGTTGCTCCGCCCCGATGGGCCGAGTCCCTGACGGTGTGGGGCGCGTGTCCTCTCACTTTTTGGGGACCTTGCGTGGTGGCTGCGGACTGTATCCTGCGCTGCCGCAGTCAGGGTGAGGTTGGGGGGGGGCGCAGCCGTTCCACTGCAGGGGGGACTGGTGGGGGTGGTGAGGGGGGTTACAGGGGGCCAGTGTTTAGCAGGCCGGGTCCGCGTGCAGCCAGCGCCATGTTGTACGGCGTAGCCGCTGCAGGCCGCCGTCGTGCACATGTGCAGCCATGGACCTGACAATTCTGTGGCAGTATCGGCAGGTAAAGCTGAGGGGCTATATGTGGAGTGGCCGCTAGCCCCCCACCAGACAGAGCGACTTTTTGGTTGTAAGACCAGACGGATCCTGTGGACATAGCGGCAGAATCGCAGAATCCACCCCTATATTTGCAGAAGAATAGTCTGCAGTGGTCAAAGCTTGGTAACCAAAAATTAACTAGAATCGCCAACAAGGATGTTACTCATAAGCTAGAGAATTATAGAACAATAAATGAGTACTGTACACTGCTTAGAAAGTGACACATTGTGAAACTACTTTGTGCTTCATTTATAAGGTGAGAATTCTGAATGATAGTACATCATTTCTTTGTTCATACCTTTTTGATTGACAAGATACTCAAACATGGTCTGGTTGCTCTCTGGAGGGATCGCTGGCAGGCTCAGTTTGCTGCTGTGGTTTTGGAGAAATTGTTCAAGTTTTGTTCTGCTTTCTAATTCCAACAGGGCACCAATACTCCACATCAGCACAAACACAAAAAGGCGCTTAAGTTGCAATGGGTCAGAAATGCCTCCATCTTCCCTTGAAGGAATCAAACCATCGAACAGGGTGATGGACTAAAGGGAGAGAAAAGTTTGCATTGTTAATGGATGTCTCTTTCTGACTTGGGTATTTGCTCTCAAGGAAATATTAAGGCTGCTAAAATATTTTTCAATCGTACAATGCCATCCCAGCGAAGGATAGTACAGGATGAAAAAGGAGACAGAAATTAAGATAGCAAAGAAAAAGTATGCTTATCACAGATGTCAGGTCGAAAATACAGTTGAGAACCAAGAGGAATATAGAATATTCTGAGGGGAGGTGAAAAAGCTGATTAGAGAAGCAAAGAGGGATTATGAGAAAAGATTGGCGACCAACACAAGGGGATTGCCAAAGTCTTCGCTAGACATAGAAATACTAAAAGGATGGTAAAGAATGGAATTTTGCCGATTGGGGACCTGAAAGGAAATTTAGGAGGCAGGGGACATGGCTGAGATATTAAATTAATACTTTTCCATCCCTCTTTACCAAGGAGGGTGATGCTACCCAGGAGAGAGACAAGGAAATTCTGTTCTTAGAAAGGTTCACAATGAATGCAGAGGAAGTGAAGAGATTATTGGTACTGAAAGTTGACATCAAGGCATCGGGACCAGATGAGATGCATCCAAGTGGATGGAAAGAAGTGAGAATAGAAATTCTGGGGGAGTTGACCATAATCTCCCATTCTCCTCTAAACTCAGGGGAGGTGCCAGAGGGTTGGAGAATTGCAAATGTTACGCCCTTGTTCAAAAAAGGTTGTAAAGACAGTCCCAGTAAGTCAGGCCATCAATTTAACATCAATGTGGGGCAAACTTCTGAAAACCACTATTCAGGATATAATTAATAGTCGCATGGAAAATTGTGAGCTGATTCGAGAAGAGCCAGCAGGGATTTTGAAAGGGGAAATTGTGTTTAACTAGCTTGCTGGAGTTTTTTGAGGAAGTAAGAGTATTGATGTGGGTAATGTTGTTGATGTGGTTGACATGGAATTTCACACGGCATTTGACACAGTGCCACATAAACTTGTGAGAAAAGTTATAGCTCATAGAATAAAAGAGACAATAGCAGCGTGGATACAAAATTGGTTGAATAATAAGAAGCAGAGACTAATGGTCAATTGTTAAGAGATCAGCAATGATCTGATTGAATGACGGAGCAGGGCCCACAGCTGAATTGCCTACTTCTGCTCCTAATTCCTATGTTCCTATGTTAAGAATTGAGGAAAATTAAGATTAAAAAAGTAATACAGGGAGTTGATTAGAGGCAGACATCTGTAGAAATAATGAGATGCGAATTTGCCTATCAATGGAAAATCAGTATTTCTCATATGTGACTGGAGAAAATAATGGGCTATACAGGTGGTAACTTCAAAGTGGCAAGATATTGAAATTGACTGGTACCTGCCAAAAGCCAACTCTACAGGATGAATAACATAAAAGGGAAATAAATAGTATAACTAGAGAACACCAACAAAGGTGAAAGGGGGAGAGACAGCTAACATCAGAATTGCAGCAGTTGCAAATCTAGGGTGGGATTCTCCCGTACCCGGTGGGGTGGAGGGTCCAGGCGGGACGGAGTGGCGTGAACCACTCCGGCGTCGGCCTGCCCCAAAGGTGCGGCCTTTGGCGCCACGCCAGCCGGTGCTGAAGGGACTCCGCTGGCCAGGGAGAGTCATACCCCGCGCATGCGCAGGTGGGGGAGGTTCACCTACGCGTCAATCATTGCGGAGGCTGACATGGCCGATGCATAGGAAAAGAGTGCCCGACGGCACAGGCCCGCCTGCGGATCGGTGGGCTCCGATCGCAGGCCAGACCACCATGGGGACACCCTCCGAGGCCAGATCACATCATGCCCCCCCCCCCCCCCCCCAGAACCCCGGAGCCTGCCCATGCCGCCAGGTCCTGCCGGTAAGGGACCTAGTCTGATCTGCACCGGCAGGACTGGCAAAAAGCCAGTGGGACTTCGGCCCATCGCGGGCTGGAGAATTGCCGGGGGGGGGGGGCCCTGTGAGCGGCCGACGACCGGCGCGGCGCGATTCCCGCCCCCGCTGAACCTCCGGTGCTGGAGAATTCGGCGGACGGCGGGGGCGGGATTCACGATTCACTAGGGGCGGGGTCGGAGAATCTCGCCCCTAGTGTTCCAAAAGAAAACAACCATTTTACACCTTGACTGAATCTGAAGGCTATTTCCTCAGATGTGGTCACCTTAACCTGGTTACGATAATTATTTGATGGACTTAGCTCATAGAATTATTTAATATTGGATGTTGTTTGGGAAAAATAGTGTCTCAGAGTTCAGGTAACCTAGTTAATTGGGGACCAAGGGATAGTTTCATGTAAAATTCAGTGTGTATAGTCATCAGTATACTTTCATTTCATTTCATTTTCAAGTGCCATAGTGTATTATAGTCCTTCTTGTCATGTGTGTTTTTGTCTTTCTGACAACTTGATAAATATTCTTTATGAATTATTCACACAACAACTGAACTGTTCCTCACTGGGCTGAACATTGTTCCTCACATTACACCCAAAAAACACATACACCACTATGAATCAGTGTTCCACGTTACCCTTCTGGGTTTTTGGATACCCTCCGATTTCACATCAGTCTGGTTCATAATGAAAATTGGGGCTCTTGGACGGGATTTTAAAAAGTGTACTTCTTTGGATGTAGGAACTCGGTATGGGACAATTGGGCGCGAACGTTTTGGCGCGGCCGTTTGGACGCAGCCGTTTGGGCGCCATGGGACAATTGGGAGCAGCCAATTTGGCGCGGTCGTTTGGGCGCAGACAACAGAACTTTTTTTAGTTTTTGTGGCTAGTAAATTGTTGCAAGTAAATTGTTGCAAGATTCAGTATCATTCTAAGGAAGGACTTAAAAGCAAGCTTAAAACTGTAAATTAAAAGATGAGCTTTAAAAAGTTTTTAAACTAACTTTATTGTAAATTAAAAACCTTAAATTAGTTCATTTAGTTAAAAACCTTAAATTAGTTCATTTAGTTTAGTTAATTTGGTAATTATGAGCAAGGCTCCTCAAGTACTCGATAGCATCCATGTTTTCAAATTTAAGAACAGTTTCATGTATTCTTTTATCTTTATTGTAAATTAAAAACCTTAAATTAGTTCATTTAGTTAAAAACCTTAAATTAGTTCATTTAGTTTAGTTCATTTGGTAATAATGAGCAAGGCTCCTCAAGTACTCGATAGCATCCATGTTTTCAAATTTAAGAACAGTTTCATGTATTCTTTTATCTGCATCTCTATACGGTTCTTGCGGCAGTTGGGTCGCTAAAGCATCCAGATATTCATCGATTTTGTTCAAAGGTACAAAGGCAATGGCAATAATCATTTTAGCTTTTAACGCGAAATCTGGATCAGTGTTATACAAACTACGGAACCCCATACTAGCTAGATGTTTTTGCATATTTTGAGCTAAATGAAAAAAGCATCCTTTTATTTGAACATCAGGGAATATGTCTTTCATAGCACTGTGCGCAGCTTGTTCATAATCACAGACGACTGAACTGGGTTTCAAGTTGGGTTCGATTTCTTTCAATAATGCGAACATTCTCGCATATGTGGTGCGTTGCTTGTTGGGCAAAAGAGCATAAACCGTAGGAGTAACTCCTCCGTGTTTTTTTACCATAATTACATAAATCTGAGAAAAGAGGCTGGGAGCAATACTGAATGTGCCATCTGCAAACCACATATCAGATGTCAATAAGTGCTGTAGCCAGCTCTGTCTTCCGAAGATTAATATCCGGTCATGACCTGGTCCGCTATCACAAAGAAAAGAATTTTCTTCCACTCCTGGTTGAGGGACATATATCCTGTAGCATTCTGGCACAATCAATTGTTGTAAATCACTTGGATTGGTGGGGGCGTTCAATACATAATTACGCTTTCTGCTTATCATTCTCCTCAAAGCAGATATATTAGGAATGGCTGGTAGACTAGCTTGGGATATGTCTGTCAAACATTCATTAACAACTACAGTCGGTGCCTCAAGGGTTTCCTGTGCTCTCTTTTTTATTTTAGTTTTCACGAGTGCAACCTCTACTTGTGCAGCAGAAGCATCATGCGAATGGCTGTTCAGCTGCCTCACCACGTTTGCAGCTTTAGTATGGAGCCGTGCTTTGCACCGGTTTTTTTGCTCACAACGCCAAAATTTCATTTCGCTGTCACCTTTGCTTGTTTTGTCAAAGACATAAAGGAATCCGTTATGAACAAATTTTTCTTTACCACGTTTCGTTGATACTTCCTCAGCCATCATATGGGTATGCGAATTGGTTTAGTTAAAAAATATATAAAAAGATGGTGATAGAACGAAACACTTGTGACAGCGGACCTGCACCAGCAGCCAACTCAACTGAGGCTAATTTACAAATAAAGAAATGTTATTATGGCCAAAACGTCCGGCGCCAAAACATCTGGCGCCAAAACAGCCGGCGTCAAAACGGCTGGTGCCAAAACGGCTGCGCCACAACGGCCGCGCCCAAATGGCTGCGCCAAAACGTACCTAACCCGTAGGAACTATGTGACTTTAAGCATGCAACCAAATGAGGAGGTGTATGATTTAAAATAAGGTGACTATAAAATGGTTCTTGCACCGGCAAGACGTATTTGGGAGGAGACAATATAGCCTTTGGAAATTTGAAAAGTGTTCCTGAAACTTAATTGACAGGATTGACAAATATGTTACAGTTAGGATTACCGACAGGGATTAAGAAAGATTAAAATTGAAGAAGTGGTACGCATTTAAATATACAAAAGCTGTCAGACATCCAACAGACATTCATTCTCTGTCATGGAATTTACAATGCAGAAGAAGGCCATTCGGCCCATCGAGTATGCACCGGCCCTTGGAAAGAGCACCCTACTTAAGACCACACCTCCACCCTATCCCCATAACCCAGTAACACTACCTAACCTTTTTGAACACTAAGGGAAATTTACCTTGGCCAATCCACCTAACCTGCACATCTTTGGACTGAGGGAGGAAACCGGAGTGCCCAGAGGAAACACACACACACACAGAGAAAACGTGCAGACTCCACACAGATAGTGACACAAGCCGCAAATCGAACCTGGGACCCTGGCGCTCTGAAGCCACTGTACTGTCGACAGGACCCTCCAGTTCGCTGGCAGTCCACCCAGGCCGGCAGGTTTCCTGACGGTGTGGGGTGACCACAATGGAAAATCCCTTTGGCCGACTTTGGGAAAAGAGAATCCCACTGCCGGCAAGGGTATACCGCGGCAGAAAGCACGGCTAACGGACCGGAGAATTCTGCCCCAAGTATTTCCAATAGTGCGGAAATTGAATTAGCTAAAATACAATTACAATCAGAAATGAAGAAATTGGGCAGTCACGTGATGTGAGCATGGTAGCAGTTCCATTTTGCGAGATCTGGCTCTGTTCATCTTTTGATCCTTTATTTTATTCTGGTGCACATTTCATAATTGCTTTCTCTTGGGTAACCTGGCATACACCATGTCCCTGGAGAATCCTGATTGGTGTTTTGCGAAGAAGAGCCAAGATAAATAGTAAAAATCCTTGTTTGTTTGTGACAGTCAGAGTGGGCTGGGATGGAGCCCAGCTCGCAGTAGGCTGGGGTGGGGCCCAGCTCGCAGTGGGCTGTGATGGAGCCCAGCTCGCAGTGGGCTGGGGTGGGGCCCAGCTCGCATTGGGCTGTGATGGAGCCCAGCTCGCAGTGGGCTGGGGTGGGGCCCAGCTCGCAGTGGGCTGTGATGGAGCCCAGCTCGCAGTGGGCTGGGGTGGGGCCCAGCTCGCATTGGGCTGTGATGGAGCCCAGCTCGCAGTGGGCTGGGGTGGGGCCCAGCTCGCAGTGGGCTGTAATGGAGCCCAGCTCGCAGTGGGCTGGGGTGGGGCCCAGCTCGCAGTGGGCTGTGATGGAGCCCAGCTCGCAGTGGGCTGGGGTGGGGCCCAGCTCGCAGTGGGCTGTGATGGAGCCCAGCTCGCAGTGGGCTGGGGTGGGGCCCAGCTCGCATTGGGCTGTGATGGAGCCCAGCTCGCAGTGGGCTGGGGTGGGGCCCAGCTCGCAGTGGGCCTGTGATGGAGCCCAGCTCGCAGTGGGCTGGGGTGGGGCCCAGCTCGCATTGGGCTGTGATGGAGCCCAGCTCGCAGTGGGCTGGGGTGGGGCCCAGCTCGCAGTGGGCTGTAATGGAGCCCAGCTCGCAGTGGGCTGGGGTGGGGCCCAGCTCGCAGTGGGCTGTGATGGAGCCCAGCTCGCAGTGGGCTGGGGTGGGGCCCAGCTCGCATTGGGCTGTGATGGAGCCCAGCTCGCAGTAGGCTGGAGTGGGGCCTCTGTGATCCACCAGCCTTCGTGACTAGGATCGCAAGAAAATGTTGCTCTTTTCGAACCACAGTGTATGTTTTAACCCATATGGTGGACAAATAATCACACAAGTTTAAGGGGCAGCACGGTAGCATGGTGGTTAGCATAAATGCTTCACAGCTCCAGGGTCCCAGGTTCGATTCCCGGCTGGGTCACTGTCTGTGTGGAGTCTGCACATCCTCCCCGTGTGTGCGTGGGTTTCCTCCGGGTGCTCCGGTTTCCTCCCACAGTCCAAAGATGTGCGGGTTAGGTGGATTGGCCATGTTAAATTTCCCGTAGTGTCCTTAAAAGTAAGGTTAAGGGGGGGTTGTTGGGTTACGGGTATAGGGTGGATACGTGGGTTTGAGTAGGGTGATCATTGCTCGGCACAACATCGAGGGCCGAAGGGCCTGTTCTGTGCTGTACTGTTCTATGTTCTATGTTTTGGTTCAATCAGAGTTTATTTATTAGACACAAGGTTATTTACTAAAATAATCACACGTTCATGTACACTAGGACTATTACTACACACTTAAACAACCTTAACTGAACTTCCAGGTGACCGATAGATATAGAGTAGATATGGCGTTATCTGTTTCCTAACTTCTGGCAGCTGGAGTTCTTGTAGGTCGTCTGTGTCCGATTGTCATCCTTCGATGGATGTCGCTTGGCTTGGCTGATGTTGGTAGCTGTGCTGCAGTCGGAGGTCAGGCGGATGACCAGTCCAAAAGAGAAAGAATGCATGCCCGCAATACCTTTTTAACCGGCTTGAGTTTCCCCCTGCCCCTTTTGTGGGCGGTCTCTGGATCGCTGTCAATCAATTGATCAGGGCTCCACGCTCTGATTGGTCACATCCAATTAGGGGCTGCCACATCGCTTTTGGGGTGGGCACTCAGTGGCCAATCCTGGGAGGGCTCCGAGCAAGGACTTGGTGCCGCTTTGTCTGGGAGATGAAATGAAAATGAAAATCGCTTATTACCACGAGTAGGCTTCAATGAAGTTACTGTGAAAAGCCCCTAGTCGCCACATTCCAGCGCCTGTCCGGGTAGGCTGGTACGGGAATCGAACCGTGCTGCTGGCCTGCTTGGTCTACTTTAAAAGCCAGCGATTTAGCTCAGTGAGCTAAACCAGCCCCTGCTAAACCAGTCCATGATGTGATGGACAAGATTGTCCTATTGTTCCTTTAATTGCCTTTTAATGGCACTTTTGCAGGTGTGAGTTTCTGCATAAAATCTGGGCTGCAGTTTGTCTATTTGCAAACTGCAGCTTGTGTGTCCCAGCTTGACCACATTTCCCATCACTCTATGACGGAGGCCATTTTAGATGGCCATAGGCCCGGCTCGCAGTAGGCTTGGGTGGGGCCCAGCTCACAGTGGCATAGTTGCTGCTGGCAACTCTAGCTTTGCCAAAGCTCTTGCTTTGGCAATGCTGTGTGCACATGGATGATGGCCGCCATTGAAACTGTTATCTTGGTTGAAGATCGTAGCTCTGCAGTGCAGGCCGTTAGAGTTCACTTTGAAGATTTGCGAGGGACTTTTGGGAGAGTGTTGGAAGCGCATGAGACAGTTCTTCAACTCAAAAGAGCACTTTCCCTGGTGAAGATCCGCTACCATGTTGTCAAGATCCTACTGCATGGTGTGTCATTATCCTGCTGGGTTTGAGAGGTATGGGCCAGGCAAGGTGTATTTGTGGGCTCCGTCCTTGGTGAGAGGTGAGAGGCAAGTTCCTGAGTTCAAAAATTGGCTGCCAAACTTTAGTAATCTTGATTTGGAGGCTGGGATGCATCAGATTCAGAATATGACCTTCAAGTCAGGGGTCAATTGGGCCCACCAATTGCTGGTCCTATATCATCCTTGTCTTGATGCTAGTCATGAAGAGTTGGGGGTGGCTTAACGAGTCACATTGTCTCCCCCACCCTGTGCATCGCCTGGGCAGCGGAGAGATGGTATGGTGCAAGTGATAGTGCCGCCTGCTTTGATCATTGAAATCCTTGAGAGATCCTTTGATCCAATTCGCCCCAAGTGCTACATCTAGCTGCATTTTGAATATATTCAATGTTTATGGGGTAATGAATTCCACAGGCTCACCATTCTTTGGGTAAAGAAATGTCTCCTCATCTCTGTCCGAAATGATTTACCCTGAATCCTCAGACTGTGACCCCTGGTTCTGGACACACCCACCATTGGGAACATCTTCCCTGCATCTACCCTGTCTAGTCCTGTTAGAATTTTATAAGTCTCTATGAGATCCCCCACTCATGCTTCTGAACTCCAGCGAGAACAATCCCAACCTTGTCAATCTCTCCTCATATGACAGTCCCGCCATCCCTGGAATCAGTCTGGTGACCGGTGACACAGTGTGCAAGGGTGTGCATAATTTTACCAACATTTTCGTGGCCTCATCCTGTATCTCCCTTGGTTTCTAGTGGGGCTGTATGTCTCCTGTTGTCAGGGTCCTTCCTGTTTATTCCCTTATTTTCCTTTTCTTTTATTCTGGGCGATACATTTTTGATCAATAGATAATTTATGGACATGTATCTTTAAGGCAGCTTGTATCATTCATTCAAACTGGAGGCCTGTTACCAGCGGTGTGCCTCAGGGATCAGTGCTGGGTCCACTGTTATTTGTTATTTATATTAATGATTTGGATGAGAATTTAGAAGGCTTGGTTAGTAAGTTTGCAGATGACACCAAGATTGGTGGCGTAGTGGATAGTGAAGAAGGTTATCTAGGATTGCAACGGGATCTTGATCAATTGGGCCAGTGGGCGATGAATGGCAGATGGAGTTTAATTTGGATAAATGTGAGGTGATCGAATCAGGGGAGGACCTACTCAGTTAATGGTAGGGTGTCAGGGTGTAGGGTATTATAGAATGAAGAGATCTCGGAGTCCAGGTTCATAGTTCCTTGAAAGTGAAGTCATAGGTGGACAGGGTGATGAAGAAGACATTCAGCATGCTTGGTTTCATTGGTCAGAACATTGAATACAAGACATCATGTTGAAGTTGTAAAATGCATTAGCAAGACCACACTTGGAATACTGTGTATAGTTCTGGTCACCCTATTATAGAATGGATATTATTAAACCAGAAAGACTTGATGGTTTGAGTTATGAGGAGAGGCTGGATAGACTCGGACTTTTTTTCCGAGAGCGTAAGAGGCTTCGGAGTGATCTTTTAGAGGTATATAAAATAATGAGGGGCATAGATGAGGTGAGAGGGGAGAGATACAAAAGGGTCCAGAGGGGCAGTTTTTCCCCACAGAGTGTTGAGTGTCTGGAATGAGCTGCCAGAGGCAGTAGTAGAGGCGGGTACAATTTTGTCTTTTAAAAAGTACATAGACAGTTATCTGGGTATAGAGGGATAGGGGCCAATTGTGGGCAATTGGGACTAGCTTGTGGTAAAAACTGGGCAGCATGGACATGTTAGGCCGGAGGGTCTGTTTCCATGCTGTATATCTCTGTGACTCTATGACTCAAAGCAGAAGAAAGCAGTGGCTTGTGCCTTTAATTCAAGCAGAGGATTTCAGCAGCAGGAAATGAAATAGTCTGTGCCGGTTCATACTGGAGTTGTAGATTGTCCAGCATCAATGACAGAGATTGGCTGAAACTCAGTTTGATTGATTTGGCTGATGGCCAATGAATTGATCCACAAGGCTGTGCTCTGCCCGGTAACATGAGGTGATCGGATCTGATCATGATTGAATGTTTTCACTGTTACAGGATTCTCAGTTAGTTTTCAGTTTGACTCCTGGCAGCTTAGAGAGAAGACCCATTCTCTCTTCTCTCAGTTTTTCCGCAGAAAGGCTCGACAGGATTCTCCGTTTCTGAAACTAAGTGTTGACGCCGACTGTAAAGAAAAATGCGAAATATGTCATTTGAAATATGAAGGTCTGATGATAAAACCCAAGGAACATGAGAAAAAGCAAAGTAACAGAAAAGATCCTATAAACATAACAGTACAGCACAGAACAGGCCCTTCGGCCCTCGATGTTGTGCTGAGCAATGATCGCCCTACTCAAACCCACATATCCACCCTATACCCGTAACCCAACAACCCCCCCTAACCTTACAGGACACTACGGGCAATTTAGCATAACTCTTCAAGAGAATATAAACTAAGGGAGCAGCAACAGAAAAATAAACAGCAACAGGAGAGAAGGGGAGGAGAACTCAGAGAGAGAGAGAGAGAAAGAGAGGGAGCTCGGTCATGGGAAAGACAAGGCAAGCAGCCGAGTTTAAACAGTTATACATCTAAGGAAGACTAGAATTTAAACAGGAGTCAGAGTCAGCTTAGAGATAGCTAGCAAAGTTAGCTCTTATAGCTCTGTACATGGATCAACAAGACACAGCAACAGAGCTAACCAGAGAATACATCCCAAAATGACCAGAATTTAAAGAAGATTGAGTGTCAAGGTGGGCCTGAAGGTCCCTTCAACCAACCAGCAGGATCCAGAAGCAAGATCTTTTTATCTTTCTGTAAAGAAAGTGTTTGCAGCTTTTAAAAGAAAAAATATAATAATAAAATAACTTAACTTAACCTGAAAAAGTGGTTTATTCCTGAAAGTCTACGTTACTTACTTAACAATGCGGGACCCAGGACATCGATGCTACTAAGTGGTAAGTAGATAAAATCTTTGGTGAAGGTATGGGTTATACCGGGGGATAACTTGAAAATATAGTTTGACCTGAATGACACCCACCGAAGCCTGCATCGGAGTCAGGGAGTGAGAATCCCTGTTCACCATTTAGAATATCGACCCTTTTTGGTATAGGGGGAATTCTAAGAATAGTGGTGAGTTTTCAAAAACAGTGGATAACCTCACATTTTTCCACATAATATTCTATCTGCCAAATCCTTGCCGACTCACTCTGTCCAAATCCTCCTGTCGCTGCTTTACATCTTCCTCACAACATTAACAAACTTGGAAATATTACATTTGGTCCCCACATCCAAATCATTGATATATACTATGAACAGCTGGAGCCAAAGTTCTGATCCTTGCCGCAGCTTGCCAACACAAGAATTTTTTTTCTCTTTTAAAAAAAATTTTGAGTACCCTGATTCATTTTTTCCAATTAAGGGGCAATTTAGTGTGGCCAATCCACTTAACCTGCACATCTTTTGGTTGTGGGGGTGAAATCCATTCAAACACGGGGAGGATGTGCAAACTCGTCACAGACAGTGACCTAGGGCCGGGATCGAACCTGGGACCTCGGCGCCGTGAGGCAGCAGTGCAAACCACTGTGCCACCGTGCTGCCTTTTGCCAACACAAGAATTACCTGTTTTTCCTACTCTCTGTTTTCTGCCCATTTGCCAATCCTTAATCCATGCCAGTATGTCACTTTCTATCCCATAGGCTTTTAATTTGCAAACCAAATTCTTGTGGTTTCAACTCGCCTTTAACAATTTTGTTGATAACATCTTAAAAATACTTAAAGTTAATCAAATATGATTCCCCATTTGTAAATCAATGCTGAATATGTCCGATCAGATGATGATGACCATCGAAGTGCATATTTATCACAATCTTCATTATAGATTCTCACATTTACTCTACGACTGATATCAGGTGAACAAGTCTTTAGTTCTCCATTTTCAATCTTCCTCCTTTCTTAAATAGTGGGGTGATATTTGCTACATTCGAATCTTCAGAAACTACTCCAGAATCTATAGGATTTTGAAAGATTATCAATAACGGATCCACTATCTTTAAAGGAACTTCTTCCAACAATCTGGGATCCATAATATGAGGTCTCGAGGATGTAACAACTTTCAGTCCCATTCATTTATCCAAACAACCTTCTGATTTGGTACCATTCCACCACCTTTTCCCTGTATCCCTGTTCGTTGTTTCTATTTAAACAATCGTCCAATGCCTTCTTGAATGTCTCCAGTGAACCTGTCTCCACTACACCTCCAGAAAGTGCATTCCAGGCCCAAACCATTCATTATGTGAATAGGTTTTTGTCTCTCATCACATTTGCTTCTTTTGTAAATCTGTTTAAATCTGCACCCTCTTGTTCGTGACCTTTTTACGAGCAAGAATTGTTTTTCCTTATCTACTCTCTCCAGCAGCCTCAAGATGTTGAACATCTTCATCAAATTACGGAACAGCCCAGGATTGTACACAATATTCCAGCTTATTTCTAACTAGTGCCTTGTATAAATTCAGCATAACCTCCATGTTGTTGTACTCCATGTCCCTATTAATAAAGCCCAGAATATAATAGGTTTTATTAACTACCCTCTCCACCTGCCATGCCACCTTCAATGATTGATTTACTTATATACCCAGATTCCTCTGCTCCTGCACCCGTTTAAGAATTTTACCCCTTATTTTCTATTGTCTCTCCATATACTTTCTACCACAATGCATCATTTCATACTTTTCCACATTAAACTTCATCTGCCACCTATCTGCCAACTCCACCGACTTGTGTATGTCCTTTTTACAGTTTACAGTACTTTCCGTATCATCTGCAACATTGAAATTGTCTCCTGCACACAAAGATCTAGATCATTAACATATATCAGGTAAAGCAAGGGTCCCAATACCGAACACGGGAATACTATTACAAACCTTCCTCCAGTCCAAATAATTTCCATTGACCATTGCTCTCTGCTTCCTATTACTCAGCCAGTTCAGTATCCACATTGCTACTGTCTTTTAATCCATAATGGAGCTATCTTTTCTCACAAGTCTATTGTGTGGCACTGTATCGAATTCATCTGAAAGTCCATGTCCACCACATCAACAGAATTATCCTCATTGACCCTTTCTGTTACCACTGTTATGGGAACGGCATTTTCAGAACCCCAAAATGTATCATGGAGTTCAACCAACCTCTCCCTTTAATGTATTGTTGCTTTTTCAGCACACGGCTTGTTCTCCAGGTGTGGTATTACAATTATAGACATGTGGGTTTTTGAACACAAAACAATGTTTATTCCATGAACTCAACTTAACCATTTAAATAAACATTGGATCACTTAACATCCCTAACTTCAAAGATAACCCCGAAAATAATACAACACTAAATAATCCTTCAGTTGTTCCTTTAAACATCCAAGAGACTTAACACCTTTAAACAGAAACACATCAGGTTAAAGACATTACTATTATGAGTTTAAATCACCCAAATGATTCAGAGATAGTCTTTCATGGCAGAGATCACGGCAGATCCAGCTCACTGCAAACACAGACACACCCAAGCTCTTTTCCTCAAAACTGGCTTTCTCCTTTCAAACAGCTCACAGCAAACCAGCAAGGCACTTTTCAGCTGCTCGCTCTCAAACTGAAACAAAAGCAGAAGTGAGCTCAGCTCAGCTCCCCCCACCCTCTGACATCACTTCAGTGATATGAGCTCCTCCATTTCTTAAAGGTACATTGCTTAAACATCCATTTCTTAAAGGTACTCTCACATGACACCACCTCTAAAAGCTCCAAGGGCTGGAGTCTCTGATTTTGTGGCTAAGTACCGACACCGGCGTGGGAATTGTGGCGTTTTATAATGCCAAAATCGGCGCCAGCCCCACACCGATTCTGCGACCAATGAGGGGCTAGCAGCCGCACTGGGTAAAACTCCTGGCTCCCATGCCAAAAAAGGTCGGAGAATGGCTGGATCCAAGGCCGGGCATGCACACGGCAATGACCTGCAGTGGTCGCGCTGTCCAACATGACGCCGGCCGTGAGCAGACCCGACCTGCCAAATACTGCCCTACAGGACAACCCCTAGCCACCCCCTACCAGTCCCCCCAGCCCTCGCGGAAGCCTCTCAGGCATGGCTCCCAGCCGCCTGTGGCGGCGCAGGACACAGTCCGTGGCCGCTACGCCGGGTTCCCAACTGCTCAGACCATACATCAACATCCTGAGGCCGTCGGACGGAGTGCGGTGTACTCCTCGAATACGCCGTTTTGGAGGGAGCGGAGCATCGCAAAAGCGCACCGCGCCCCCCCCCCCCCTTCTCTGGTCGATTGCCGAACGCGATTTCAGCGTCGGAGACACGAGAATCCAGCCCATGATTTCCCCTTTAGAAATCCATGCTGAATTTACTAAACATGGAACTACTAATTCTATCCTGAATAGTTCTTTCTGGAAGCTTGCCCATCAATGATATTAAACTGACTGGCCTGTCATTGTTGGGGCTATCCTTCTAAATGTTTTTCAACATAGGCGTAACATTTGCAATTCTCCAGTCCTCTGGAACATCTCCTTATCCGAGAGAAGAATGGACAATTATGGCCAGTGCCCCTGCAATTTCCATTCTCTCTTCCTTCAATACCCTTGGATGTATCTCATCTAATCTGATATTTTGTGCACTTCCAGTACCGACAGTCTGTTCAACACTTCCTCCTTATCAATTTTGAACCCTTCTACGGAGTTGGATTTTGTTTGGATTTGGTTTATTGTCAGGTGTACCAAGGCACAGTGAAAAGTATTTTCCTGCGAGTAGCTCAACAGATCATTAAGTACATGAACAGAAAAGGAAATAAAAGAAAAACGATTGTAAGATAAGTAAAAAGTGGATCTGTTAGGGAGAGCTCGCAGAGAGTAGCCATGCATCGGCGCCACCTTGTGGGTTGAACTTCCTTGTCTATCACCATGACCTGGGTGGTAACTGCCTCCTTTGTAAAGACAGTCCAAAGTATTCATTTAATACCTGATTAAATTAAAAGGTATTTTAGTCAAAATGTTTCCAACCTGCATGATGTAGTTACACTCGAGCAGCTCCATTACTGGATTAAGGTTCACCTTCATGTATTCGTAACAATCTTCAAAGGCTTTGTCATATAAGTCTTGTAGGATTTCAGCCTCCCAAGGCGTACATCTGTTTAACCAAGCCTGAAAGACCATAAAGAGAACATTTCATAATATTGAGGGAAGAGAGAGAATTCATGCTTCGATTTGACAAGTCATTTTGTTTCAAAAAAAGGTTTTTAAAGTGGAGGAGAAGGGTCACAGGAAAAAGTTGTTAAACACAATGTTGAGTCACTATAGCCCTTCGGACTCAACATTCAGATCACCAACCTCCGACCGTGACCTTTCTCCTTCATCTTAAGCCCCTTTTTTTACTCTCCGACAGGGAACATTTACATTAGCTCCTCTTTCCTCTTAGGGCAGCATGGTAGCATTGTGGATAGCACAATGTCTTCACAGCTCCAGGGTCCCAGGTTCGATTCCGGCTTGGGTCACTGTCTGTGCGGAGTCTGCACATCCTCCCCGTGTGTGCGTGGGTTTCCTCTGGGTGCTCCGGTTTCCTCCCACAGTCCAAAGATATGCAGGTTAGGTGGATTGGCCATGATAAATTGCCCTGAGTGTCCAAAATTGCCCTTAGTGTTGGGTGGGGTTACTGGGTTATTGGGATAGGGGGAGGTGTTGACCTTGGGTAGGGTGCTCTTTCCAAGAGCCGGTGCAGACTCGATGGGCTGAATGGCCTCCTTCTGCACTGTAAATTCTATGATAAAATTCTATGATATCATAAACTGAAAACGCTCTTAAAATCCGTTTTTATATTTCTGGCTAGTTTATTCAATTTTTAAAAATCTGCTTTTGTAGCCCTTTGGTTTCTAAATCATCCCAAATCTCAGGCTTGTCAGTACTTTTTTAGACCAGAAGACAAAGGAGCAGAATTAGGCCATTCAGCCCATCGAGTCTGCTCTGCCATGGTTGATATCTTTCTCATCGCCATTCTTCTGCTTTCACCCGAATCCCTCTGGGCCTGCCAGCAGTCCAATGTTAAAATGGAATGGCCAGGTTAAATAACTTGCATGTTTAAAATCTAATCAGGGTGTCCAAGCTGCAATGTAAAGATTATCTTTTTTTTATTTGTTCATGGGACGTGGGCATTTATTGCCAATCCTTAATTGCCCTTGAGGGGTCAGATAAGAGTCAACCACATTGCTGTGGGTCTGGAGTCACATTTAAGCCTTGACCAGGTAAGGACAGCAGATTTCCTTCCCTAAACCAGATGAGTTGTGTACAACAATTGACAATGGTTTGTTTCATGGTCATCATTTTTATTGAATTTAAATGCCACATTTGCAGTGGTGAGATTTGAACCTGGGTCTCCAGATCATTACCCTGGGTCTCTGGTTAACTAGTCCAGTGACAATACCACCAAACCACTGCCTCCCCTCTGGTAATTATCTCATCGTTTGATGTACCTTGCAATCCACAAGTTGGCTGCCCAGTTTCCTACATCACCTTTTTCTGCCTCTAAATCAGGGCCCTCTTTACCCTTAACACCTTCCCAGCCCATAAAACTCTGAAATCACTGCCGCCAATTTCCGGAAGAAAGTCTTAGTGATAAAGAATGGGAGGGTCTGCAACACAAACAGGAATCTCGGCAGCATATTCATCTGAAAAACCTGTATCCTCCCGCCAATGTCAGGTGCAGTGAATCATCGGCCACTCCCCCGTCACCTGGATCCCCAAATATCTGAACCTATCACTGGCTATCCTAAATGGCAACGCCCCAGGTTTGTTCTGCAACCCGTTGCATTCACTGGGAACACCTCGTTCTTCACACCATTTAACTTATAACCCGAACAGGCTCCAAACCTCTCCAGTATGTCCATACTCCTCCCTGTTATATTACCGAATTGTAATATAAATATTACTCTTTTGTCTTGCCGAGTTGTATTGAATTCTGATGACAAACAGTCGAAGTCTTCCAGATGATGTCAAATTATTTATTGAGTAATATAATCATATGCTCATGAGTTCTTTCACTTTAATACCTTGACTGGTTAAATAAAACAAGTAAGATTAGATTAAACTAACAATTATGATAATACTCGACATTCTGATCTGATCATCTCTTCACGATAGCTATTCTCCACACACACTAAATGAAGGAAGAGCGGGAAACTCCTTATAAGCTCCTGTTAGTTTTGCCATCTAGTGATCATCTGTCTGTACTTACATTACTTAACTAAACATGTATTAACACATACAGAGTTCACTTCACTCCCCTTACTCTCCAGCGGGTCCGGCACAAATAGTAACAAGTTATCTGCATACAGCGACACCCGGTGTTCCCAACACTTCCTCATGATCTCCTGCCACTCCATTGATTCCCTAAAGGTCACTGCCAAGGGTTCAATCGCCAGTGGCCACAGCAGACACCCCTGCCTCGTTGCACCGTGCAACCCAAAATTCTGTGAACTCATCTCATTTATCCGTACATTCGCCACTGGGGCCACATATATAACAGACGCACCCACACCACAAACTTCGGGCCAAACCCAAACCTTCCCAAGGTCTTGAGCAGGTACCTCCACTCCACCCGAACAAAAGCCTTCCCCGCATCCATAGAGACCACCCTGCTGACAAGGTCACAATCATAATTTAACAGCCTCCTAATATTACTGGAGAGCTGCGTGCCCTTAACAAAACCAGTTTGGTCCTCAGTGATCACCCTGGTAGACCTCTCCATCCTCCCCACCACTAACGTGGCTGCACTTTCACATCCGTGTTTAACAGCGAATGACCCACACTCCAACAGGTCTTTCACCTTCTTCTGGATCAGTGTAATCGACACCTGTGTCAATATCTCCAGCAGATTTCCCCTTCTGTGGCGCCCCAGCAAGTGAGGTGCCAATCCCGTCGCAAACCCCATGCTGTGGGCAACACAGTAGCGGTGGGCAACACGGTAGCACAGTAGTTAGCACTGTTGCTTCACAACTCCAAGGTCCCAGGTTTGATTCCCGGCTTGGGTCACTGTCTGTGTGGAGTCTGCACGTTCTCCCCGTGTCTGCGTGGGTTTCCACCGGGTGCTCTGGATTCTTCCAACAAATCCCAAAAGACGTGTTGTTAGGTAATTTGGACATTCTGAACTCTCCCTCCGTATACCTGAACAAGTGCCGGAATGTGGCGACTAGGAAATTTTCACAGTAACATCATTGCAGTATTAATGTAAGCCTACTTGTGGTAATAAAGATTATTATTATTAATTCCTTATAAAACCCTGCCAGGAAGCCATCTGGCTTTGAGGCCTTACCCGATTTCATAAGAACATAAGAACTAGGAGCAGGAGTAGGCCATCTGGTCCCTCGAGCCTGCTCCACCATTCAATGAGATCATGGCTGATCTTTTTTGGACTCAGCTCCACTTTCCGGCCCGAACACCATAACCCTTAATCCCCTTTTTCTTCAAAAAACTATCTATCTTTACCTTAAAAACATTTAATGAAGGAGCCTCAACTGCTTCACTGGGCAAGGAATTCCATAGATTCACAACCCTTTGGGTGAAGAAGTTCCTCCTAAACTCAGTCCGAAATCTACTTCCCCTTATTTTGAGGCTATGCCCCCTAGTTCTGCTTCCACCCGCCAGTGGAAACAACCTGCCCGCATATATCCTATCTATTCCCTTCATAATTTTAAATGTTTCGATAAGATCCCCCCTCATCCTTCTAAAACGAGTACAGTCCCAGTCTACTCAACCTCTCCTCATAATCCAACCCCTTCAGCTCTGGGATTAACCTTGTTAATCTCCTCTGCACATCCTCCAGTGCCAGTACGTCCTTTCTCAAGTAAGGAGACCAAAACTGAACACACTACTCCAGGTGTGGCCTCATTAACACCTTATACAATTGCAACATAACCTCCCTAGTCTTAAACTCCATCCCTCTAGCAATGAAGAACAAAATTCCATTTGCCTTCTTAATCACCTGTTGCACCTGTAAACCAACTTTCTGTGACTCATACACTAGCACACCCAGGTCTCTCTGCAAAGCAGCATACTTTAATATTTTATTGTTTAAATAATAATCCCGTTTGCTGTTATTCCTACCAAAATGGATAACCTCGCATTTGTCAACATTGTATTCCATTTGCCAGACCCTAGCCCATTCACTTAACCTATCCAAATCCCTGTGCAGACTTCCAGTATCCTCTGCACTTTTCGCTTTACCACTCATCTTAGTGTCATCTGCAAACTTGGACACATTGCCCTTGGTCCCCAACTCCAAATCATCTATGTAGATTGTGAACAATTGTGGGCCCAACACGGATCCCTGAGGGACACCACTATCTACTGATCGCCAACCAGAGAAGCACCCATTAATCCCCACTCTTTGCTTTCTATTAATTAACCAATCCTCTATCCATGCTACTAATTTACCCTTAATGCCATGAATCTTGATCTTATGCAGTAGCCTTTTGTGTGGCACCTTGTCAAAAGCTTTCTGGAAATCCAGACATACCGCATCCATTGGCTCCCCGTTATCCACTGCACTGGTAATGTCCACAAAAAATTCCACTAAATTAGTTAGGCATGACCTGCCCTTTATGAACCCATGCTGCGTCTGCCCAATGGGACAATTTCTATCCAGATGCCTCGCTATTTCTTCCTTGATGATAGATTCCAGCATCTTCCCTACTACCGATGTTAAGCTCACTGGTCTATAATTTCCTGCTCTCTGCCTACCTCTTTTTTTAAACAGTGGTGTCACGTTTGCTAATTTCCAATCCACCGGGACCACCCCAGAGTCTAGTGAATTTTGGTAAATCATCACTAGTGCATCTGCAATTTCCCTGGCCATCTCTTTTAGCACTCTGGGATGCATTCCATCAGGGCCAGGAGACTTGTCTACCTTTAGCCCCATTAGTTTGCCCATCACTACCTCCTTAATGATAACAATCCTCTCAAGGTCATCACCTGTCATAACCTCATTTCTATCAGTCACTGGCATGTTATTTGTGTCTTCCACTGTGAAGACCGACCCAAAAAAACTGTTCAGTTTCACAGCCATTTCCTCTTCTCCCATTTTTAAAACTCCCTTCTCATCCTTTAAAGGACCAATATTTACCATAGCCACTCTTTTTTGTTTTATATATTTGTAAAAACTTTTACTGTCTGTTTTTATATTCTGAGCAAGTTTACTCTCATACTCTATCTTACTCTTCTTTATAGCTTTTTTAGTAGCTTTCTGTTGCCCCCTAAAGATTTCCCAGTCCTCTAATCTCCCAGCAATCTTTGCCACTTTATATGCTTTTTCCTTCAATTTGATACTCTCCCTTATTTCCTTAGATATCCACGGTCGATTTTCCCTCTTTCTTCCGTCCTTCCTTTTTGTTGGTATAAACCTTTGCTGAGCACTGTGAAAAATCGCTTGGAAGGTTCTCCACTGTTCCTCAACTGTTCCACCATAAAGTCTTAGCTCCCAGTCTACCTTAGCTAGTTCTTCTCTCATCCCCTTGAAATCTCCTTTGTTTAAACACAAAACACTAGTATTTGATTTTACTTTCTCACCCTCCATCTGTATTTTAAATTCCACCATATTGTGATCGCTCCTTCCGAGAGGATCCCTAACTATGAGATCATGAATCAATCCTGTCTCATTACACAGGACAAGATCTAGGACCGCTTGTTCCCTCGTAGGTTCCATTACATACTGTTCTAGGAAACTATCGCGGATACATTCTATAAACTCCTCCTCACGGTTGCCTTGACCGACCTGGTTAAACCAATCGACATGTAGATTAAAATCTCCCATGATAACTGCTGTACCATTTCTACATGCATCAGTTATTTCTTTGTTTATTGCCTGCCCCACCATCTCGTTACTATTTGGTGGCCGATAGACTACTCCTATCAGTGACTTTTTCGCCTTACTATTCCTGATTTCCACCCAAATGGATTCAACCTTATCCTCCATAGCACCGATGTCATCCCTTACTATTGCCCGGATGTCATCCTTAAATAACAGAGCAACACCACCTCCCTTACCATCCACTCTGTCCTTCCGAATAGTTTGATACCCTCGGATATTTAACTCCCAGTCGTGACCATCCTTTAACCATGTTTCAGTAATGGTCACTAAATCATAGTCATTTACGATGATTTGTGCCACCAACTCATTTACTTTATTCCGAATACTACGAGCATTCAGGTAAAGTACACTTATGTTGGTTTTTTTACCTCTGTTTTGAATCTTAACATCTCCAGTTTTATTCCTTTTGTTATTACTGGGCCTATTCACTGTGCTCCCCTCAGTCACTGTACCTTGTACTGTCGCCCTTATGGATTTCTGACTATGTCTTCTCTGCCTTGCACTTTGCCCCTTACTTCCTTTTGTTTCTGTCCCTGTTTTACTACCTTCCAACTTCCAGCATTGGTTCCCATCCCCCTGCCACGTTAGTTTAAACCCTCCCCAACATGTATCGGGAAATAGAAAAGGCATGTCAGAAAGGCAAGGTCACGGTGATCATGGGGGATTTCAATATGCAGGTGGATTGGGTAAATAACGTAGCCAGTGGATCCAAAGAAAAGGAATTCATGGAATGCTTACAAGATGGCTTTTTGGAACAGCTTGTCATGGAGCCCACAAGGGAGCAGGCTATTCTGGATCTAGTGCTATGTAATGAACCAGACTTTATAAAAGATCTTAAAGTAAGGGAACACTTAGGAAGCAGCGATCATAATATGGTTGAGTTCAGTCTGCAGTTTGAAAGAGAGAAGGCAAAATCAGATGTAATGGTGTTACAGTTAAATAAAGGTAATTACGAGGGCATGAGAGAGGAACTGGCGAAAATCGACTGGAAGCAGACCCTAGTGGGGAAGACAGTAGAGCAAAAATGGCAGGAGTTTGTATGCATAATTGAGGACACTGTACAGAGGTTCATCCCCAAGAAAAGAAAGATTATCCGGGGAGGGATTAGACAGCCATGGCTGACAAAGGAGGTCAGGAAATGTATCAAAGAAAAAGAGAGATCCTATAAAATGGCCAAAAGCACTGGGAAATCAGAAGATTGGGAAGGCTACAAAAACAAACAGAGGTTAACAAAGAGACAAATAAGGAAGGAGAGGATCAAATATGAAGGCAGGCTAGCCAGTAATATAAGAAATGATAGTAAAAGTTTCTTTCAATACATAAGAAACAAACAACAGGCCAAAGTAGACATTGGGCCAATTCAAACTGATTCCGGAAGGCTAGTGATGGGAGACGAGGAAATGGCTGGAGAACTTAATAAGTACTTTGCGTCTGTCTTCACAGTGGAAGACATGAGTAATATCCCAAAAATTATAGAGGGTCAGGGGGCTGAGTTGAGTATGGTTGCCATTACAAAAGAGATGGTGCTAAAAAAGCTAAAAGGTCTTAAAATTGACAAATCTCCTGGCCCCGATGGGCTACACCCTAGAGTTCTGAGAGAGGTGGCTGAAGAAATAGCGGAAGCGTTGGTTGAGATCTTTCAAAAATCACTGGAGTCAGGGAAAGTTCCGGACGATTGGAAGATCGCTGTTGTAACCCCCTTGTTCAAGAAAGGATCAAGACAAAAGATGGAAAATTATAGGCCAATTAGCCTAACCTCGGTTGTTGGTAAAATTCTGGAATCGATCGTTAAGGATGAGATTTCTAAATTCTTGGAAGAGCAGGGTTGGATTAGAACAAGTCAACATGGATTTAGTAAGGGGAGGTCGTGCCTGACGAACCTGTTAGAATTCTTTGAGGAGGTGACAAGTAGGTTAGACCAGGGAAACCCAGTGGATGTGGTCTATCTGGATTTCCAAAAGGCCTTTGATAAGGTGCCACACAGGAGGCTGCTGAGTAAGGTGAGGGCCCATGGTGTTCGAGGTGAGCTACTGGCATGGGTTGAGGATTGGCTGTCTGACAGAAGGCAGAGAGTTGGGATAAAAGGTTCTTTTTCGGAATGGCAGCCAGTGACCAGCGGTGTCCCACAGGGTTCAGTATTGGGGCCGCAGCTGTTCACCATATATATTAATGATCTGGATGAAGGGACTGGGGGCATTCTAGCGAAGTTTGCCGATGATACAAAGTTAGGTGGTCAGGCAGGTAGTGCTGAGGAAGTGGGGAGGCTGCAGAAGGATCTAGACAGTTTGGGAGAGTGGTGCAGGAAATGGCTGATGCAATTCAACGTGAGAAAATGTGAGGTCTTGCACTTTGGAAAAAAGAATCCAAGCATAGACTACTTTCTAAACGGTGAGAAAATTCATAATGCCAAAGTACAAAGGGATCTGGGAGTGCTAGTCGAGGATTCCCTAAAGGTAAACATGCAGGTTGAATCTGTGATTAAGAAAGCGAATGCAATGTTGTCATTTATCTCAAGAGGGTTGGAATATAAAAGCAGCGATGTGCTACTGAGCCTTTATAAGGCTCTGGTTAGGCCCCATTTGGAGTACTGTGTCCAGTTTTGGGCCCCACATCTCAGGAAGGACATACTGGCACTGGAGAGTGTCCAGCGGAGATTCACACGGATGATCCCTGGAATGGTGGGTCTAACATATGATGAACGGCTGAGGATCCTGGGATTGCATTCATTGGAGTTTAGAAGGTTAAGGGGAGATCTAATAGAAACTTACAAGATAATACATGGCTTAGAAAGGGTGGACGCAAAGAAACTGTTTCCGTTAGGCGAGGAGACGAGGACCCGTGGGCACAGACTTAGAATTAGAGGGGGTAAATTCAGAACAGAAATGCGGAGACATTTCTTCAGCCAGAGAGTGGTGGGCCTGTGGAATTCATTGCCGCGGAGTGCAGTGGAGGCCGGGACGCTAAATGGCTTCAAGGCAGAGATAGATAAATTCTTGATGTCGCAAGGAATTAAGGGCTACGGGGAGAATGCTGGTAGGTGGAGTTGAAATGCCCATCAGCCATGATTGAATGGCGGAGTGGGCTCGATGGGCCGAATGGTCTTACTTCCACTCCTATGTCTTATGGTCTTATAAGGGAGTTTTAATAATGGGAGATGAGGAAATGGCTGAGGAACTGAACAGGTTTTTTGGGTCGGTCTTCACAGTGGAAGACACAAATAACATGCCAGCGACTGATAGAAATGAGGCTATGACAGGTGAGGACCTTGAGAGGATTGTTATCACTAAGGAGGTAGTGATGGGCAAGCTAATGGGGCTAAAGGTAGACAAGTCTCCTGGCCCTGATGGAATTCATCCCAGAGTGCTAAAAGAGATGGCTAGGGAAATTGCAGATGCACTAATGATGATTTACCAAAATTCACTAGACTCTGGGGTGGTCCTAGTGGATTGGAAATTAGCAAACGTGACACCACTGTTTAAAAAAGGAGGTAGGCAGAGAGCAGGAAATTATAGTCCAGTGAGCTTAACGTCGGTAGTAGGGAAGATGCTGGAATCTATCATCAAGGAAGAAATAGCGAGGCATCTGGATAGAAATTGTCCCATTGGGCAGACGCAGCATGGGTTCATAAAGGGCAGGTCATGCCTAACTAATTTAGTGGAATTTTTTGAGGACATTACCAGTGCAGTGGATAACGGGGAGCCAATGGATGTGGTATATCTGGATTTCCAGAAAGCTTGTGACAAGGTGCCACACAAAAGACTGCTGCATAAGATCAAGATGCATGGCATTAAGGGTAAAGTAGTAGCATGGATAGAGGATTGGTTAATTAATAGAAAGCAAAGAGTGGGGATTAATGGGTGCTTCTCTGGTTGGCGATCAGTAGATAGTGGTGTCCCTCAGGGATCCGTGTTGGGCCCACAATTGTTCACAATCTACATTGATGATTTGGAGTTGGGGACCAAGGGCAATGTGTCCAAGTTTGCAGATGACACTAAGATGAGTGGTAAAGCGAAAAGTGCAGAGGATACTGGAAGTCTGCAGAGGGATTTGGATAGGTTAAGTGAATGGGCTGGGGTTTGGCAAATGGAATACAATGTTGACAAATGTGAGGTTATCCACTTTGGTAGGAATAACAGCAAACGGGATTATTATTTAAACAATAAAATATTAAAGCATGCTGCTGTGCAGAGAGACCTGGGTGTGCTAGTGCATGAGTCACAGAAGTTTGGTTTACAGGTGCACAGGTGATTAAGAAGGCAAATGGAATTTTGTCCTTCATTGGAAATAGAGCCTGCGCACTCAGAGCCTGCGCATACCAGCTGGCAGAGGTATTCACAGACATCTTTAACCTATCCCTACTCCACTCCGAGGTCCCCACCTGCTTCAAGAAGACCACCATCATACCGGTACCAAAGAGGAACCAGGCAACGTGCCTCAATGACTACCGCCCGGTGGCCCTGACGTCAGTTGTAATGAAGTGCTTCGAGAGGCTGATTATGAAGCGCATCACCTCCATACTCCCAGAACGCCTTGACCCACTTCAATTCGCATACCGTCGCAACCGGTCCACATCAGACGCCGTTTCCCTGGCCCTACACTCATCCCTAGAGCATCTCGAAAACCAGGACTCCTACATCAGACTCCTATTTATTGACTACAGCTCCGCCTTCAACACCATAATCCCAGTCAAGCTCATATCAAAGCTCCAAAACCTAGGACTTGGCTCTCCACTCTGCAACTGGATCCTTGACTTTCTGACCAACAGACCACAGTCAGTAAGAATGAACACCAACAGCTCCTCCACAATAGTCCTCAATACCGGTGCCCCGCAAAGCTGCGTACTTAGCCCCCTACTCTACTCCCTGTACACACACGACTGCATGGCAAAACTTGGTTCCAACTCCATCTACAAGTTTGCTGACGATACGACCATAGTGGGCCGGATCTCGAATAATGACGAGTCCGAATACAGGAGGGAGATAGAGAACCTAGTGGAGTGGTGCAGCGACAACAATCTCTCCCTCAATGCCAGCAAAACTAAAGAGCTGGTCATCGACTTCAGGAAGCAAAGTACCGTACACACCCCTGTCAGCATCAACGGAGCCGAGGTAGAGATGGTGAGCAGTTTCAAATTCCTAGGGGCGCACATCACCAAAAATCTATCCTGGTCCACTCACATCGACGCTATCACCAAGAAAGCACAACAGCGCCAATACTTCCTCAGGAAACTAAGGAAATTCGGCATGTCCACATTAACCCTTACGTATTTTTACAGATGCACTATAGAGAGCATCCTATCGGGCTGCATCACAGCCTGGTATGGCAACTGCTCGGCCCAGGACCGCAAGGAACTTCAGAGAGTCGTGAATACTGCCCAGTCCATCACACAAACCTGCCTCCCATCCATGGACTCAATCTACACCTCCCGCTGCCGGGGGAAAGCGGGCAGCATAATCAAGGATCCCTCCCACCCGGCTTACTCACTTTTCCAACTTCTTCCATCGGGCAGGAGATTCAGAAGTCTGAGAACACGCACGAACAGACTCAAAAACAGCTTCTTCCCCACTGTCACCAGACTCCTAAATGACCCTCTTATGGACTGACCTCATTAACACTACACCCATGTCTGCTTCATCCGATGCCAATGCTTATGTAGTACATTGTATATATTGTGTTGCCCTATTATGTATTCTCATGTATTTTCTTGAATTCTGTTTAATTCCCTTTTCTTCCCATGTACTGAATGATCTGTTGAGCTGCTTGCAGAAAAATACTTTTCACTGTACCTCGGTACACGTGACAATAAACAAATCCAATCCAATCCATTGCTAGAGGGATGGAGTTTAAGACTAGGGAGGTTATGCTGCAATTGTATAAGGTGTTAGTGAGGCCACACCTGGAGTATTGTGTTCAGTTTTGGTCTCCTTACTTGAGAAAGGACGTACTGGCATTGGAGGGTGTGCAGAGGAGATTCACGAGGTTAATCCCAGAGCTGAAGGGGTTGGATTACGAGGAGAGGTTGAGTAGACTGGGACTGTACTCGTTGGAATTTAGAAGGATGGGGGGGGATCTTATCAAAACATTTAAAATTATGAAGGGAATAGATAGGATAGATGCGGGCAGGTTGTTTCCACTGGCGGGTGAAAGCAGAACTCGGGGGCATAGCCTCAAAATAAGGGGAAGTAGATTTAGGACTGAGTTTAGGAGGAACTTCTTCACCCAAAGGGTTGTGAATCTATGGAATTCCTTGCCCAGTGAAGCAGTTGAGGCTCCTTCATTAAATGTTTTTAAGGTAAAGATAGATAGTTTTTTGAAGAAAAAAGGGATTAAGGGTAATGGTGTTTGGGCAGGAAAGTGGAGCTGAGTCCACAAAAGATCAACCATGATCTCATTGAATGGCGGAGCAGGCACGAGGGGCCAGATGGCTTACTCCTGCTCCTAGTTCTTATGGTCTTTTGACTCCGGGAGCACTGAGAGCTTCATACATCCAGACCTGGTAAGACGCTGTTTGCTCCCCGTTTTCCCCGTGCAGCAAACTATCTCGCTCGCTCCAGGCTCCCATTCGGTCCAGATCCAGGGGCGCACCGCCACAATCCAAGGCGCTAGCCACTCAAAGTTCAAACTCTATGCTTTGCCCGACCTCTGCGCGCCACTCTTATTAGGCCTAGACTTTCAATGTAACCTCAAGAGCCTCACCCTCAGCTTCGGCGGGCCCCTGCCCCCACTCACTATAAGCAGCCTCGCTACGCTGCGAGTCCCCCCCTCCTCTCTTCGTCAATCTCACAAAGGACTGTAAACCCATAGCCACTCGTAGCAGGTGGTATAGCCTGCAGGATAGGGTATTTATCAGAGCAGAGGTCTGAAGGATTCTCAGTGAGGGGTTATAGAGGCCAGCAATAGTCCCTGGAGAGCTCAGGTGGTGGTCGTTAAGATCGGGGAAAAATTCCGCATGGTTGTCGACTATAGTCAGACCATAAATAGATTTACGCTCCTCGACGCGTATCCCCTCCCCAGGATTGCAGTCATGGTAAACCAGATCGCCCAGTACCGGCTCTTTTCCACGGTGGATCTGAAGTCTGCATACCACCAGCTCCCAATCCGCCCGGAGGACCGCCACTACACGGCATTCGAGGCCGATGGCCGCCTCTTCCATTTCCTCCGGGTCCCTTTCGGGGTCCCGGTGTTCCAACGAGCAATGGACTGAATGGTGGACCAGTACGGGCTGCGGGCCACGTTTCCGTACTTGGACAATGTCACCATCTGCGGCTATGACCAGCAGGACCACGACGCCAACCTCCACCGTTTTCTCCAGACGGCACAGAAACTGAATCTCACGTATAACAAGGAGAAATGCGTTTTCTGCACAAACAGACTGGCCATCCTCGGCTATGTCGTGGAAAACGGAGTCCTGGGCCCAGACCCGGACCGTATGCGCAGCCTCTTAGAACTCCCCCTCCCCCATTGCCCCAAGGCCCTCAAATTGTGCTTGGGTTTCTTTTCCTACTACGCCCAGTGGGTCCCTCAATATGCGGACAAAGCCCGCCCACTCTTTAGGGCCACACAATTTCCCCTGTCAGCTGAGGCGCGCCAGGCCTTCGACGGCATCAAGGAGGACATCGCCAAAGTGCTCATGCGGGCGGTGGATGAATCCACTCCATTTCAGGTAGAGAGCGACGCCTCAGAGGTAGCTCTTGCAGCCACTTTAAATCAGGCAGGGAGACCAGTTGCATTTTTCTCCCGTACCCTCTCCGCTTCAGAACTCCGACACTCCTCAGTCGAGAAAGAAGCACAAGCCATTGTGGAGGCTATCCGTTACTGGAGGCATTACCGCGCAGGTAGGAGGTTCACTCTCATCACCGACCAAAGATCGGTTGCCTTCATGTTCGACAACTCGCAAAGGGGCAAAATTAAAAACAACAAAATTCTGAGGTGGAGGATCGAACTCTCCACCTACAATTATGACATTAAGTATCGACCCGGGAAGCTCAACGAGCCTCCGGATGCCCTATCCCGCGGGACATGCGCCAGATTGGCCGATTGAAAGTCATCCACAATGACCTCTGCCACCCGGAGGTCACCCGGCTCGTCCACTACATCAGGGCCCGAAACCTGCCTGTCTCCAACGAGGAGGTAAAAGCGGTCACCAGGGACTGCCTGATCTGTGCGGAGTGCAAACCGCACTTCTATAGACCAGACAGGGCCCACCTGGTCAAGGCTTCTAGGCCCTTTGAACGCTTCGCGATTGATTTCACAGGGCCACTCCCCTCAACTAACAAGAACGTTTACTTTTTAAACGTCGTAGACGAGTTCTCCCGTTTCCCATTCGCTATCCCGTGCCCCGACATGACCTCCCACAGTCATTAGGGCCCTGCATAGAAACTTCACCCTGTTTGGTTTCCCCAGCTACGTACACAGCGACCGGGGTTCGTCCTTCATGAGCGACGAGCTGCGTCAGTATCTGCTCGACAAGGGCATTGCCTCGAGCAGGACTACCAGCTACAACCCCAGGGGGAACGGGCAGGTGGAGAGGGAGAACGCGACGGTCTGGAAGAACGTCCTACTGACCCTCCGGTCCAGAAAGCTCCAAGTCTCCCAGTGGCAGGAAGTCCTCCCAGACGCGCTTCACGCTATTAGGTCCCTTTTGTGCACAGCGACCAATCAGACCCCTCACGAGAGGCTCTTCATTTTTTACAGGGGCACTACCACGGGGGTCTCACTTCCGGCATGGCTGAGGACACCGGGCCCCGTACTTCTGAGGAAACATGTTAGGGCACACAAAACCGACCCCCTTGTTGAAAAGGTGCGCCTGCTCCACTCCAACCCCAGTACGTATTCGTCGAGTTCCCTGACTGCCGTCAGGACATGGTATTCCTCCGGGATCTGGCGCCCGCCGGATCCAGCACCCCCTCTACCCCCACAGAAGGACCTCTCATCCTACACCCCATGCTGCCGCCCCCTCGCGCTCCCGAGACCGCTCCACCAGTTCCACGCACCCGCGCCGGCCAGCCCCCAGCGCCCCCAGTCCCTGGTCGAACCAGGAGAGTATGAAGCTCGGATACAACCCTCCCTGGAGTCCGCCATCGTACCCCAGCACACAACACCCATCCAGCCACTGCAAGAGGCTGCAACCCCGGTGCTCCGCAGATCACAGCGGACAATTCGACCACCGGACAAACCGACGTTGTAGACCACCACCCCCGCCGGACTTGATGTTTTTGCAGGGGGTGAATGTAACATGATAATTCACACTATATCTTTGTAAGCGCAGTAGCGTTATCCGACCACTAGGGGGAGTAGCTCTGGGAATGCTTAGGAGCTTGTACAGGGCTCCATCCTTGGCTCCGCCCACGACTCCTCCGCCTAGTGCTGCTGTATAAATACCCTTGTCCAGAGTCAGCCTGCAGTTCACTGAGAGTTCATCAACGGGTAACAGGCTGGCTCTGTAGTAAGTAGATTAAAGCCTATATTCATATCAGAAACACGTGACTGGTAAATTGATGGTTCCATCATTAGTGTCACAAGTAGGATTACATTAACACTGAAATCACTGTGAAAATCCCCTAGTTACCACATTCCGGCACCCGTTCAGGTACACAGAGGTAGAATTCAGAATGTCCAATTTACCTAACAAGTATGTCCTTCGGGACTTGTTGGAGGAAACCGGAGCACCTGGAGGAAACCCACGCAGACACGGGGAGAATGTGCAGACTCCGCACAGACAGTGACCCCAGCCGGGAATCGTACCTGGGTCCCTGGCGCTGTGAAGCAACAGTGCTAACCACTGTACAGCTCCATCGTGCAAGACTGTAAAATGCGGCACATCATTCATGCGGTCCGTTGATGTCAATGGAACTGGAAAGCCCGACTGGCAAAATAGGCCATAACATTCCACCCTTTGTATTCCATAACCATCAGCCAGAGCAGGTTACACAGCCACATATCCCAGAGTATCAACTTTTGGTGTGTAAGGGTCCACTTTTGCATTTCCAACAATTTAAAATTCTCCACTCCCACTGACTATCTTCCTCCCACCTTAAGGGGTTAAAATCCTCCCCATTAACTTGCTTTCTCTCTCCAACAGTTGTTGCTTGGTTTGCTCAGTGCTTTCAGCCTTTTCTGTTTTTACCTCAAAATGTATTTTTGTCTGTGGCACATTTTACAACACAGATTAGGAATGATCCCTGCCCTTCTCTTTTTAGAATCTGTTTCACCTCATTTATACTGCATTCCTCTCCAGAAGCATTCCAGATACTTCTTGAGAATCTATAGCATCTTCTTCTTCTGTGCTAAAGCTCTTACCTTTAAAATTGGCTTCCAGCTGAGAGCAGAAGAGCTGATGTAGACCATGCCCATTCTGGACACGGTGGCTGGAGATGCATTCTCAATGTTGTGTACTTCAAACAGTAGCTTGCAGGATGGAGCCATGGGAATACGGTCACCATTAGCCAAAGTTAATGTCTTGTTGTCATCCAGGACGGAATTTAAATTTTCTATCCAAATAGCATCCACCGGGCCATCCAGAATTATCCAGATATTATCACCTACAAGCCAAATTGTATAAAAACACACAAAAACATTAATGATCAATAAGTTGGTTCTGATGTTATTCATTTGCACACTAAATCATTGGATCCCAGTGAGATTTTGGAATGTTTCACAACAAATATCGGTAATCACATTTAGTTACATTACTTTACATTGAACTTAATTTCTTCATTTGACCAAGTTCACTAATCTTACTTCTGTCAATTGTCATGATGACGTGTGTGCATGTGGAATATCAAACTTTAATCAAACCAGGGGCTGGTTTAGCACACTGGGCTAAATCACTGGCTTTTAAAGCAGACCAAGGCAGGCCAGCAGCACGGTTCAATTTCTGTACCAGCCTCCCCGAACAGGCGCCAGAATGTGGCGACTAGGGGCTTTTCACAGTAACTTCATTGAAGCCTACTCGTGACAATAAGTGATTTTCATTTTGATTTCATTTTCATTTTTCATTTCATCAGCTGGTCAAATACATATTGAACTTCTTTGAATTGACTTTTAAAAGATCAAAGGCACTGAAATTCTGTAAAAGCCACTAACTCTCACGAGAGGGTCAGAATGAGATTTGTGCTGGTGAAATTTTGGTTTGAGCTCGACGCCACTCCCCACTGGTGATGTGATCCAAATTTACATTAATTTTAAGTTAATTAAACAGCTTTATGCCATACCTTCCACTCCGTGTAATGGTACCCCCTCCGCCCTGGTGGCGTGACATCACGCTAGCGCAAATCATTACTGGTTTCAAAAACAAAAACCAGTTGTGATGACCCCGCCGGTGGTGCAGAGGTGCCTGGAGGGCCTGAGGTTGAGGACCGAAGCTGGGCTTTACCCCCTGGTAGTGCTAAGGGACAGTGTCATGGGGCACTGCCAAGGACACTGATGTGGGCTATGAGGTGGGCACTTACTAGGAGCAGTGCCAGAATGGTTACCTTTCTCCACTGGGGGAGGAGGGCTCACCCCAAAGCTTGCAGGGGTGTATCCTCCATGGCTGTGAGGTGAACGGGGGCTCCATGGCTATGTTGGGGGCAGGGGAGCGAGTTCACTTTTCAAGCTGACCGGGGCACCCTTTAAAGATGGTGCCCTGATCCCTGTGTAGACGGGCTTGCCTGCTTTATCAGGCCCTGCCCTGGCAGAGTGACAGGATAAACTGCGTCCCTAATTCTTTTCTGACAAAATGTCAGAAGATCTGCGCAAAAAAACTGGTAGCGTCTCTGGCGAGAAACACTCCAGTTTTCAGTCAGAGCTTGACACTTGGCTATTTTGTGAGAAAATTCCACCCACTGACTTAAAATAGCTGCTAACCTGCGTTTGTAAATGCCACATACTTCGTCATGCGCCTAACAAGTAATCAAAATCTGACTCGAACAACCCTTAGAGAGGGAAATAATCCATTTTTTATCTTATTAAGGGGCAAATGGACTATTCGAGGAGTTAATAGCTGAGACATTAATATTCAATCATTTTTGGAATCACTTTGGTTAGCGGGATTCAAGGAATTATTCATCTGACTTTTTGGTGGCCATTTATGATTTATAGAGCTTCAAACAACATGAAAGAGAGAGAGAATCTCACTGCAAAAGGGGACAATGGTTTTGCCACATGACAGCAGTCAAACTGCCAATTGTAGAAAAAGGCCTTACAAACTATTAAAAACAGAGAAAATGAAATGAAAATCGCTTATTGTCACGAGTAGGCTTCAATGAAGTTACTGTGAAAAGCCCCTAGTCGCCACATTCTGGCACCTGTCCGGGGAGGCTGGTATGGGAATTGAACCGTGCTGCTGGCCTGCTTGGTCTGCTTTAAAAGCCAGCGATTTAGCCCAGTGAGCTAAACCAGCCCCTAAATGAAAATCACTTATTGTCACAAGTAGGCTTCAATGAAGTTACTGTGAAAAGCCCCTAGTCGCCACATTCCGGCGCCTGTCCGGGGAGGCTGGTATGGGAATTGAACGGTGCTGCTGGCCTGCTTGGTCTGCTTTAAAAGCCAGCGATTTAGCCGAGTGAGCTAACTCAGTGAAGCAGGCTGGGAAGATAAGTGGAATACTGAAGGAAGGTGAGAACAATTCTCAGCATTTAGAACAAGAAATCCAGGGAGGAGATTTGAGGGAAAAACCTGACATCGGTGGTGAGTCAATTGTTAAGGATGAAATAACTGATTATTTGGGAAGTGGGGTCAGGATCAGTCCTAATCAACATGGATTCACTAAAGGGAAATCATGCTTGACAAATCTTCTGGAATTCTTTTGAGGATGTGACCAGCAGAGTGGACAAGGGTGAACCAGAGGATGTTGTGTATCTGGACTTGCAAAAGACTTTTGACAAGGTCCCACACAAGAGATTAGTGAGCAAAATTAAAGCTCATGGTATTGTGGGTAATGTATTGACATGGACAGAGAACTGGTTGGCAGACAGGAAGCAGAGCGTGGGAATAAACGGGTCCTTTTCAGAGTGGCCGGCAGTGAGTAATGGGGTGCCGCAGGGCTCAGTGCTGGGACTCCAGCTGTTCACAATATACATTAATGATTTAGACGAAAGGATTTCATGCAATATCTCCAAATTTGCAGATGACACTAAGCTGGGTGGCAGTGTGTGATGTGAAGAGGATGCAAAGAGGCTGCAGGGTGACTGGGACAGGCTGGCTGAGTGGGCAAATACTTGGCAAATGCAATATAATGTGTGTAAATGTGAGGTTATCCACTTTGGTGGCAAAAACAGTAATGTACCATCAATTGAACGCGAGACGAGTTGCTGGACAAAAGTATGGCTTTAATCAGCTAGATGTTAGCCCTGCGGTCGATTACAGTATAAGGACGACCGCCGGGAATACTGGGTATTTATACCCCGCCCTGGAGGCGGGGTTAACTCAGTCTCTCGACCAATCGGGGAGCCGTCACATGACTGGTCTCAACCAACCGGTCGAGAGGCACATGACCGATCAGGGCCAATGGTAAGCCGGTGTTCTGCACCAATGGCAGGCAGCTATGCTAATCATACCACCACATTCACCCCTTGCGGAGAAAGAAGCCGGGGGGGAGGGTGTGTCAACGAGAGCTGGGGGTGGGGGGGAGAACTAGTGGTATGAATAGTAAGGAGAGAAGGAAAAAAAATGTATCCTTGGCTTCCCACTGGCCCAGACATTTAGCAACAGTACATAGTGTCCATACAAGGTCCATGGTGGTGTTGAAAGTTAAATTGACTCGATCAGCCTTTTCGTTGCCCGTGACGTCCTGGCAGACCGCCGCAGTGGGGTTGGTGATGTTGGTTCAGCCGATGGTGGTGGTTCAGCTGATGTCCTGGACTCCGGGAGCGATGGTTCTTGACTTGCCTCCGTAACCTGGGCTGGTGGGGGAGACGCCATGGATGGGGGAGGGGTGGCCTGGGTGGGGCGCTGGGGGAAAAGGGAGAGGTCTGTGATGAAGTGGGGGAGGGCCGCACGCCAGCGGGTGCCAGGTCCTGGAGGGAGACCGTGTCCTGCCGACCGTCGGGGTACTCCACGTACGCATACTGCGGGTTAGCGTGGAGTAACTGGACTTGTTCCACCAACGGGTCAGACTTGTGCACCCGCACATGCTTCTGGAGCAAGATGGGTCCGGGGGCGGCCAGCTACGTCGGGAGAGGGGATCCGGAGGACGACTTCCTTGGGAAGACAAGAAGACGTTCATGAGGTGTCTGATTAGTTGTGGTACAGAGGAGGGAGCGGATAGAATGTAGGGCATCAGCGATAACCTCTTGCCATCGGGAAATAGGGAGATCTCTGGACCGGAGGGCCAGTAGTATGGTCTTCCAGATGGTACCATTCTCCCGCTCGACCTGTCCGTTACCCCAGGGGTTATAGCTGGACGTCCTGCTAGAGGCAATGCCCCTGCTGAGCAGGAATTGACGCAGTTCGTCGCTCATAAAGGAGGACCCCTGATCGCTGTGTATGTACGCGGGGTAGCCGAACAGGGAGAATGTGGAGAGGAGGGCCTTAATGACTGTCGATGTGGTCATGTCGGGGCAGGGAATGGCGAAGGGGAAGCGGGAGTATTCATCGATCACCGTCAGGAAGTAAATGTTGCGGTTGCTAGAGGGATGGGGCCCCTTGAAGTCTATGCTGAGACGTTCGAAGGGGCGGGATGCTTTGATCAGATGTGCGCGCTCGGGGCGGTAGAAGTGCGGTTTGCACTCTGCGCAGATGTGGCAGTCACGGGTTACTGTCCTGACTTCCTCGATGGAGTAGGGCAGGTTGCGGGTCTTTATGAAATGATAGAAACGGGTCACCCCTGGATGGCAGAGGTCCGCGTGGAGGGAGCGGAGGCGGTCTATTTGCGCGCTGGCGCAGGTACCACGGGTCAGGGCATCAGGAGGCTCATTGAGCTTCCCAGGACGATACAAGATATCGTAGTTGTCCGTGGACAACTCGATCCGCCACCGCAAGATCTTGTCGTTCTTAATCTTGCCCCTCTGTGCATTATCGAACATGAAGGCCACTGACCGTTGGTCTGTGAGGAGGGTAAACTTCCTGCCGGCCAAATAGTGCCTCCAATGTCGCACAGCTTCGACTATGGCCTGGGCTTCCTTTTCCACTGAGGAGTGGCGGAGTTCGGAAGCCTGGAGGGTTCTGGAGAAGAAGGCCACGGGTCTGCCCGCTTGGTTCAGGGTGGCCCTACTTCTGATGCGTCGCTCTCGACCTGGAAGGGGAGGGACTCGTCGATGGCGCTCATCGTGGCCTTTGCGATGTCCGCTTTGTTGCGGCTAAAGGCCTGGCAGGCCTCTGACGACGGCAGGAAGGTCGTGGACTGAATGAGGGGACGGGCCTTGTCGGCGTAATTGGGAACCCATTGGGCGTAGTAAGCAAAGAAACCCAGGCAGCGTTTAAGGGATTTGAGGGTATTGGGGAGAGGGAGTTCCATCAGGGGGCGCATGCGTTCGGGGTCGGTGCCTATCACTCCGTTACGCACTACGTAGCCGAGGATGGCTAGACGGTCGGTGCTAAACACGCACTTATCCTTATTGTAAGTTAGGTTAAGGAGTTTTGCGGTTTGGAGGAATTTTCGGAGGTTGGTGTCATGGTCCTGCTGGTCGTGGCCGCAGATGGTGACATTATCGAGGTACGGGAAGGTAGCCCGTAATCCGTAATTGTCGACCATTCGGTTCATCTCCCGTTGGAAGACCGAGACCCCATTTGTGACACCGAATGGAACCCTTAGGAAGTGGTAGAGGTGCCCATCTGCCTCGAACGCGGTGTATTTGCGGTCACTCGCGCGGATGGGGAGCTGGTGATCAGCGGACTTGAGGTCCACCGTGGAGAAGACTTTGTATTTTGCAATCTCCTTTACCATGGCGGAAATAGAGGGGAGAGGATATGCGTCCAGTTGCGTAAACCGGTTGATGGTCTGGCTGTAGTCGGTGACCATCCGGTTTTTCTCCCCAGTCCGGACCACCAGCACTTGGGCTCGCCAGGGACTGTTGCTGGTCTCGATGACCCCTTCCTTCAGCAACCTATGGACCTCGGACCTGATGAAGGTCCGGTCCTGGGCGCTGTACCGTCTGCTCCGGGTCGCGACGGGTTTGTAATCGGGGGTGAGATTAGCAAACAAGGAGGGGGGGTCCACTTTGAGAGACGCGAGGCTGCAGACAGTGAGGGGGGTATAGGGCCGCCGAATTGGAAGGTCAAGCTCTGCAGGTTGCACTGTCAGTCCAGTCCTAGGAGTGTCGGTGCGCAAAGGTCGGGGAGGATAAGGAGTTTATAATTTTAAAAAACCTTCCCCTGGAACGTGAGGTCCGCGATGCAGCACCCGTTGATGCGGACGGAGTGCGAATCTGAGGCTAACCCGATTTTGTGTTTTACGGGGTGGACAGGGAGCGCGCAGAGTCTTACCATGTCAGGGTGTACGAAGCTGTCCGTGCTCCCGGAGTCCAGCAGGCAGCCCATCTCGTGCCTGTTGAGGAGTATTTGCGTTATCGTCTTGGCGAGCGTGCATGGACGTGACTGGTCGAGCTGAATGGCCGCGAGCCGTGGAGAAGATCCGTAGTCGTCGTCGGCCAAGTGGGTGCTGGCAGGACCTTGTGTGCCAGTCCAGGATGGCGGTGCCCAGGACCCGCACGTGGAGTCGGGGCCCCAAGATGGCGGCGCCCAGGACCTGCATGTGGAGTCGGGGCCCCAAGATGGCGGTGCCCAGGACCCGCACGTGGAGTCAGGGCCCCAAGATGGCTGCGCCCAGGACCAGCACGTGGAGTCGGGCCCCCAGGATGGCGGCGCCCGCAGGGCTCCCGTGGTTGCTGGGGGCGGGGTTAGCAGTGCCGGGCGCAGGAGCTCAGGGGCAGGGGGGGGGGGGGGGGGAGATTGGTTCGGTGCGCTGGAAGGGCCCGGAGGAGGAGATCCCCGGTCGCTGCGCGGCACCGCAGCGACCGATTTGGCCTGGCAGACCGATGAAAAATGGCCCTTCTTCCCGCAGCTCTTACAAAGGGCGGACCGGGTCGGGCAGCGCGGGCGGGGGTGTTTGGTGAACCCACAGAAATTGCAGCGGGGCCCCGCGGACTTGTCGGGGCGTCCCGAGGCGCAGGCCTGAGGGGGGTCGGGAGTGGCGGATGGCGGTGGGGAAGCGTGCCAGGAGGCCCAGGGCGCTGCAGTGCGGCTGGGGACATAGGCGCGGGCATTTAAGTCGGCGACCTCCAGGGAGGTGGAGAGAGTCCGTGCCTCAGTTAGGCTGGGAGGTCGTCTTTTTCCAGCATCCGCTTGCGGATAGCGGCAGACTGCATCCCAGCCACGTAAGCATCTCTGATCAAAAGTTCCATGTGCTCAGTGGCTGAAACTTCGAGGCAGGCGCAATTCCTCCCCAGGACAGAGAGGGCCCGGTAAAAATCGTCTAAGGACTCACTGGGAACTGTTGTCTGGTAGCCAGCAGATGTCGGGCGAACACTCGGTTTACCGGCTTAAGAAATTGTCCTATTAGCTTGTCCATGGCCACGTCGTATTCTTTTTCTTCCGCTATCATCGCGTAGGCTGCCATGCCCACGCTGGAATGGAGAATATGAAGCTTCTGTGCCATGGTGGGGGGGCTGCTTGCGGTTGCCAGATAGCTATTGAAACCCGCCAGCCAATGCTTGAAGATTTCCGATGCGTTCGGAGTTTGCGGGCTGATGCGGAGGCATTCAGGCTTGATCCGGAGCTCCATCTTCAAATTTCTAGCTGATTAAATTGATGTACCATCAATTGAACGCGAGACGAGTTGCTGGACAAAAGTATGGCTTTAATCAGCTAGATGTTAGCCCTGCGGTTGATTACAGTATAAGGACAACCGCCGGGAGTACTGGGTATTTATACCCCGCCACTCAGCCTCTCGACCAATCGGGGAGCCGTCACATGACTGGTCTCAACCAACCGGTCGAGAGGCACATGACCGACCAGGGCCAATGGTAAGCCGGTGTTCTGCACCAATGGCAGGCAGCTATGCTAATCATACCACCACAAACAGGAAGGCAGATTATTATCTGAATGGTGGCAGTTTAGGAAAAGGGGAAGTGCAACGAGAGCTGGGTGTCATGGTGGAAGTCGTTGAAGGTTGGCATGCAGGTACAGCAGGCGGCAATGGGATACTGAAATTGCATGATCAGCCATGATCATATTGAATGGTGGTGCAGGCTCCAAGGGCCGAATGGCCTACTCCTGCACCTATTTTCTATGTTTCCATGTTTCCACGGAAATTGCCCTGTCTGTTTTCAGTGTCTGACGTGGTTTATTACTTAGGTTTCTAAACTTTAGACTGTAGGCTGCTGGCACTAGTTCATATGCACTTAATATGTTTTATCTCACCTCATCATAATCCCTAGAACCTCCTCTGATATTGATGCAAACACTTCACTCAACCTACTGATTTTATTTGAACCAATGCTACCCATATGGTCTTTGGCCAATTCAATTGCTCAGTCACTTTCTCAAATTAGGTAAAAACAAGGCTTCTATAAACATCAAATATTGTCAGTGCTTGAACACGTTTAAACATATCCCTACTAAGCCTTTGACTAGGAAGTGTTTCTCCTTCCTCGAAGCCTACCTCAGCTTCTGCCTTTATCAACAATATTTTCCGTTGATGTTCTCTTTGCAGTTCCAGGGCTGGATTCTCTCGCCCCACCACCGCAAGAACACCAAGGGCGAGCCGTGTAGAATGGAAAATTCCATTGACCTCGGCTGGAGAATCCCATCCCCAGTTTCCGAAGTTAAAATTCTCTCTCCTTTTCCTTTGCTTAGAACATAGAACATAGAACGATACAGCGCAGTACAGGCCCTTCGGCCCTCAATGTTGCACCGACATGGAAAAAAAAACGAAAGGCCATCTAACCTACACTATGCCCTTATCATCCATATGCTTATCCAATAAACGTTTAAATGCCCTCAATGTTGGCGAGTTCACTACTGTTGCAGGTAGGGCATTCCACGGCCTCACCACTCTTTGCGTAAAAAACCCACCTCTGACCTCTGTCCTATATCTATTACCCCTCAGTTTAAGGCTATGTCCCCTCGTGCTAGCCATCTCCATCCGCGGGAGAAGGCTCTCGCTGTCCACCCTATCTAACCCTCTGATCATTTTGTATGCCTCTATTAGGTCACCTCTTAACCTTCTTCTCTCTAACGAAAACAACCTCAAGTCCATCAGCCTTTCCTCATAAGATTTTCCCTCCATACCAGGCAACATCCTGGTAAATCTCCTCTGTACCTGTTCCAAAGCATCCACGTCCTTCCTATAATGAGGCGACCAGAACTGTACGCAATACTCCAAATGCGGCCGTACTAGAGTTTTGTACAACTGCAACATGACCTCATGGCTCCGGAACTCAATCCCTCTACCAATAAAGGCCATGACACCATAGGCCTTCTTCACAACCCTATCAACCTGGGTGGCAACTTTCAGGAATCTATGTACATGGACACCGAGATCCCTCTGCTCATCCACACTACCAAGAATTTTACCATTAGCCAAATATTCCGCATTCCTGTTATTCTTTCCAAAGTGAATCACCTCACACTTCTCCACATTAAACTCCATTTGCCACCTCTCAGCCCAGCTTTGCAGCTTATCTATGTCCCTCTGTAACCTGCAACATCCTTCCGCACTGTCTACAACTCCACCGACTTTAGTGTCGTCTGCAAATTTACTTACCCATCCTTCTGCGCCCTCCTCTAGGTCATTTATAAAAATGACAAACAGCAACGGCCCCAGAACAGATCCTTGTGGTACGCCACTCGTAACTGAACTCCATTCTGAACATTTCCCATCAACCACCACTCTCTGTCTTCTTTCAACTAGCCAATTTCTGATCCACATCTCTAAATCACCCTCAATCCCCAGCCTCCGTATTTTCTGCAATAGCCGACCGTGGGGAACCTTATCAAACGCTTTACTGAAATCCATATACACCACGTCAACTGCTTTACCCTCGTCCACCTGTTCAGTCACCTTCTCAAAGAACTCGATAAGGTTTGTGAGGCATGACCTACCCTTCACAAAACCATGCTGACTATCCCTAATCATATTATTCCTATCTAGATGATTATAAATCGTATCTTTTATAATCCTCTCCAAGACTTTACCCACCACAGACGTTAGGCTCACCGGCCTATAGTTACCGGGGTTATCTCTACTCCCCTTCTTGAACAAAGGGACCACATTTGCTATCCTCCAGTCCTCTGGCACTATTCCTGTAGCCAATGATGACCTAAAAATCAAAGCCAAAGGCTCAGCAATCTCTTCCCTGGCTTCCCAGAGAATCCTAGGATAAATCCCATCAGGCCCCGGGGACTTATCTATTTTCACCTTGTCCAGAATTGCCAACACTTCTTCCCTACGCACCTCAATGCCATCTATTCTAATAGCCTGGGTCTCAGCATTCTCCTCCACAATATTATCTTTTTCCTGAGTGAATACGAGCTTCTGCCATTGCCAAACTCTCTTTCCCTTGTCCTGTTCTTCATTTGTTCATCTTTTGATTTCCTTTTGAAAAGCCCTCTCATTTTCTCTTTCTTCTATTTCCAATTTCTTCAGTTCTAATTCTTTCTTTTATCTTTTTCCTGCATTTCTAATTGTTTCTATGTATTGAATTATAAATAATTCTAAAGATTCAGGCTGTGGTTTTGACAAATGTAAATGCTGAGCTATTGTTTGTATTATTTCTACCTTCCTCGCTCCTTCAGATAAGGTTAACTGCAGCTTTTCTATCAAACCCAAAAGTTTTGTTTTAGTCACCCTTTCTAAACTAGCCTGAGCAACCGCTTCCACACCCAGAAAAACCTTTGCAACGGAACGGGCCATCCCTATTTAAACTGCAAAACTTGAAAGAAAGCAACTGTTCCACACACATTCACTGTCAATAATCCAAAATCAAACATGGAATTATTACGATCCTAGACCAGACCCCAACATCAAGTTGGCATGGTGGTGCAATGGTTAGTACTGCTGCCTCACGGGGCTGAGGGTCTGGGTTCGATCCCGGCTCGGGATCACCGTCAGTGTGAAGTTTGCACATTCTCACAGTGATGGTGTGGGTCTTACCCCATAACCCAAAGGTGTGCAGGGTAGTTGGATTGGCGACGCTATATTGCCCCATAATTGGCAAAAAAAAGAATTGGGTATTCTAAATTTATTTTTTAAAAATATTTAACCTCACACCAGAAAATACCAGAAAATACTCTGAAGTGTACTAATAGGGAGAGGAATCTTGGCAGCAGCGTACCCCTCCCGATGAACTCAATGCATTCTATGCTTGGTTTGAGCAGGAAACCATCGAATTACTGTCAACTGCCACAGCAGCCCCGGACACACCCATACTCATACAGCTTCCGAAGTCAGTTTAGCCTTGTTGAAGGTCCAAATGACGTCCCTGGTCATGCACTCAGAGTCTGCACGGACCAGCTAGCAGATGTGTTCGCGGACATCTTTAAAATGTCCCTACTTCGTTCCGATGTCCCCACTTACTTCAAGAAGACCACTATCATACTGGTGCCAAAGAAGAACCAGGCAACGCGCCTCAATGATCATCGTCCGGTGGCCATGACATCGATCGTAATGAAGTGCTTTGAGAGATTGGTCATGAGGCACATCAACTCCATACTCCCAGAATGTCTAGATCCACTGCAATTCGCATACCGTCACATCCGGTCCACAGCAGACGCCACCTTCATGGTCCTACATTCATCCCTGGAGCATCTCGAAAACAAGGGCTCTTACGTCAGATTCCTATTTATTGATTACTGCTCCGCCTTCAACACCATAATCCCAGCCAAGCTCATATCAAAGCTCCAAAACCTAGGACTTGACTCCTCACTCTGCACCTGGATCCTTGACTTTCTGACCCATAGACCTCAGTCAGTAAGGCGAAACAACACTTCCTCCACAAAAGCCCTCAATATCGGGGCCCTGCAAGGCTACGTAGGTAGCCCCCTACTATACTCCCTATACACATATGACTGCATGGCAAAATTTGACTCCAATTCCATCTCCAAGTTTGCTGACGACATGACCGCAGTGGGTCGGATCTCGAACAATGATGAGTCAGAATATAGGAGGGAGATAGAAAACCTAGTGGAGTGGTGTAATGACAACAATCTCTCCTGCAATGTCAGCAAAACAAAAGAGCTGGTCATTGACTTCAGGAAGCAAAGTATCGTACACACCCCTGTCTACATCAACGGGGCCGACGTGGAGATGGTTGACAGCTTCAAATTCTTGGTGTGCACATCACCAACTATCTGTCCACGTCAACGCCACGACCAAGAAAGCACAACAGCGCCTATACTTTCTCAGGAAATATAGAAAGCATCCTATCTGACTGCATCAGGGCCTTGTATGGCAACTGCTCGGCCCAAGACCTTAAGAAACTACAGAGAGTCGTGAACACAGCCCAATCCATCACACAAACCCGCCTCCCATCCTCACAATCCATCACACAAACCCGCTGCCTTGGGAAAGCAAACAGCAGAATCAAAGACTCCTCACACCCGGTTTACTCACTCATCCAACTTCTTCCATTGGGCAGGAGATACAAAAGTCTGAGAACACTCACTAACAGATACAAAAACAGCTTCTTTCCCACTGTTACCAGATTCCTGAATGACCCTCATATGGACTGACCTGATCTCTTCACACATTTTCCCTAGCAAGTAGTACTACGCTCCTGTATGCTTCACCCAATGCCTGTGTCTATGTATTTACACTGTATTTTGTGTTTGCCCTATTATGTATTTTCTTTTCATGTTCAGAATGATCTGTCTGAGCTGCATGCAGAATAATACTTTTCACTGTACACGTAACAATAAACAAATGCAATCAATACAGGCACACAGGTCACTGAAAGTGTCAACGCATGTGGAGAAGGTAGTCAAGAAGGCAAAAAGCAAGAAGCTTTTTCCCCAGAGTGGGGGACTCAATTACTAGGGGTCACGAGTTCAAGGTGAGAGGGGAAAAGTTTAAGGGAGATATGCGTGGAAAGTTCTTTATGCAGAGGGTGGTAGAGGCAGGCACGATCGCGTCATTTAAGATGTATCTAGACAGATACATGAATGGGCAGGGAGCAGAGGGATACAGATCCTTAGAAAATAGGCGACCGTTTTAGATAGAGAATCTGGATCAGCTCAGGCTTGGAGGGTAAAGCACCTGTTCCTGTGCTGTAAATTTTCCTTGTTCTTCTTTGTTCTTTTGAAAATGAAAATCGCTTATTGTCACGAGTAGGCTTCAATGAAGTTACTGTGAAAAGCCCCTAGTCGCCACATTCCGGCACGGCTGGTACGGGAATCGAACCTCGCTGCTGGCCTGCTTGGTCTGCTTTAAAAGCCAGCGATTTAGCTCAGTGAGCTAAACCAGCTTGCCTTCATTGACCGGGGAACTGAGTACAAAAATTGGCAAGTCATGCTGCAGCTTTATAGAACCTTAGTTCAGCTGCACTTGTGTTCAATTCTGGTCGCCACACTACCAGAACGATGTGGAGGCTTTGGAGAGGTTACAGAAAAGATTTACCAGGATATTGCCTGGTATGGAGGGCATTAGCTATGAGGAGAGTTTGGAGAAATGTGGTTTGTTCTGACTGGAATGACGGAGGTTGAGGGGCGACCTTATGGACGATTATGAGGGGCATAGACATGGTGGATAGTCAGAAGCTTTTTCACAGGATGGAAGAGATCATTGCTGGGGGGCATAAGTTTAAGGTGCGAGGAGCAAGGTTTAAAGGAGATGCACGAGGCATGTTTTTTACACCAAGGGTGGTGGGAGCCTGGAACTCACTGGTGGGGAGGAAATGGAAGCAGATACGGTAGTGACTTTTAAGGGGCATCTTGACAAATGCATGAATAGGATGGGAATAGAGCGATATGGTCCCCATAAGAGTAGGGGTTTTTAGTTCAGATGGGTAGCATGGTCGGTGCAGGATTGGAGGGCCAAAGGGCCACTTCCTGTGCTGTAGTTTTCTTTGTTCTTTTCTATTTGTTCTAATTACCCCTTAAACAATACTACTCAATACAGTGAATACAATACCCTTAATGCTATCTTTATGCTTCCTTAAACAACAAGGGGAGAAAGCATTTCAACTCTCAATCCACCATTGAACCATTGGCACAAGAATATTTGCTTTGCAGAGGTGTTCTTTGAGAAGGAGACATCCCTTGACACTACTTTACAGGAAGATCTGGGGGGGGGATCCTCCGCCGACGGGATTCTCCGTTTAGCCGACGCACGGGGGTTTTCCGTCGGCGTGAGGCTGCCCCACAATTGGAAACCCCATTGACCAGCCGGCGTAACGGAGAAACCCGCCGGCGGGTCGGGGCAGAAATGTAGCGTGGGGCAGCATGGTGGCGCAGTGGGTTAGCACTGCTGGCTCACGGAGCCGAGGTCCCAGATTCAATCCCGGCTCTGGGTCACTGTCTGTGTGGAGTTTGCACATTCTCCCCGTGTCTGCGTGGGTTACACCCCCACAACCCAAAGATGTGCAGGCTAGGTGGATTAGCCATGCTAAATTGCCCCTTAATTGGAAAAAATGAATTGGGTACTCCAAATTTATAAAACAAAAGAACGACTATTATTGATTTGAAAGGGACAATGCTGGTAAATCTCAGCAAGTCTGGCAGCATCTGTAGGGAGAGAAAAGAGCTAACGTTTCGAGTCCAATGACCCTTTTTCATAGACTATTATTGATTGTTGTAATGACCCCTCTGGTTCACTGATGTCCTTTATGGAAAAAAACCTTCTGTTCTTACCTGGTCTGTTTTATATGTATCTCCAAATCCACAACAATATGGTTCAGTCTTAACTACTCCATGAAATTTTCATTTTCATTTTTCAAATGGCCATTCAGTTCAATGGCAATTAAGGATGGGCAGAAAATATTGACCTTTCCAACAATGTCTACACCCCATAAACAAACTAAAGAGTAAAAAATAACTGAAAATGAAATGAAATGAAAATCGCTTATTGTCACAAGTAAGCTTCAATGAAGTTACTGTGAAAAGCCCCTAGTCGCCACATTCCAGCACCTGTTCGGGGAGGCTGGTACGGCAATTGAACCGTGCTGCTGGCCTGCCTTGGTCTGCTTTAAAAGCCAGCTATTTAGCCCAGTGTGCTAAACTGTTAAAGCTTGTGCCCATTGTTTAGCAAAAGTGTTCTTGTAAAAGATATATACATATATGGGGCGGCATGGTGGCACAGTGGCTAGCACTGCTGCATCAGAGTGCCAGAGACCTGCGATCGATTCCAGCCTTGGGTGACTGTGTAGAATTTGCATTTACACTTGCGTGGGTTTCCTCCGGGTGCTCCGTTTTCCTCCCGCAGTCCAAAGATGTGCGGGTTAGGTGGATTGGCCATGCTAAATTACCCCTTAGTGTCCAAATGTTTGGTGGGGTTATGGGGTTACAGGGATGGGACAGGGAGTGGTTGAGCCCTCTGTCCTGTGTCCGGTGGTCATGGCACCTCTTCTGGAAGTCTTGTTTCTTGTGCACCTTCCTACCAAGGTTGGGAAATGTTAAGTTTAGATGGATTCATCGCCGTCGTCCCATCAGTAGTTCCACCGGCGCTACCCCGGTTGTCATACAGTTATGTCATGAATGGTCTGATAGTTGAACAAAAATCATGCCAGTTTTGTCTCAACTGACCCTGTTGTTTGTTTATTCATGCCCACTTGAAAGTTTGCATTGAACTCTTAGCCAGACCGTTTGAAGGAGGATGGTGTGGGATGGTCCTATTGTATTTAACCCCATTCCCGCATGAACCTCAAGAATTCCTCGCCAGTGAGTGAGTGTCATTATCGGTGATGAGCATCTCCTGAATACCTGGGACACTGAACGATTGACATAGCTTCTCCATGGTCATCCGTGCTGTGGTGGACGGCATCCAGTACATATCGATCCATTTTAAGTGGGTTTGGTTGGGAGTAGGAACATTGACCTCAAGAAGGGCCCTGCGAATTTGGTGTGCAACCGCACCCAAAGCCACCCTAGCCATTCCCAGGAAGAAGTGAGGCTAATTGTGGGAACTTTTGATACTCTTGACATGCCGCACACTGCTGCACCAACCTCTCAATATCACCATTGAACCCTGGCCACCCACGTAACTCCTGGCGATTATGTTCATTTTGGGCACCACATGTCCATTGTGCAGGTCCTGTAAACTAGCATTCCTGCCTTGCTTCGGAAGGCAAGGTGCCCTCACACAGGAGAATGTTGCCTTCAAACACTAAGCTCCTGTTCCTTGGTTGTGAATGCCCGCAGTTCTTCAGGAAGTTCCCCCTGCATTCCCCCAGGTAGGGCGGCATGGCACAACTTTGACAATGTTGGATTCTTTTGCTTCCACACAAATTTTCGAGGCCGTGACTGGCAATGTGTCCACAAAATTGAGCGCCAACATAACTTAATCCGCCACTGGTGGGGACGGGGTATGTATAAGCAATGGGAGTGCTCAATCTGCAAACCCAGGCCGTATTTGAAGGTCATATGTTGCCAACAGCAATGCCTATCTCTTAATCCTGCCCGACGCTATCAGTGGTATCACGTTGTCTTCTTTGAAAAGGCAGAATAAGGGTTTGTGGCCTGTGACATACCTTCTGGGAGCAGAGAGGCGCAGACCTGCGCGGGACACTGCTGCAGGGGAGAGGATAAAGGCAGCACCAGGCTCGAGGCCTTCACTTACCTTCCGGGAGCAGAGAGGAGCAGACCTGCGCGGGACACTGCGCTGCAGGTAGGACAGCTGCAAAATTGAAAAAAACCCGGTAAAGCGACATCACAGGAGACTGTGATCTGATTGGCTGAAAGGCAGAGTGGGCTAAATTTGAATATTTGTTATTAGTTTTAATTTGATTCAAATTACTATTTTTAAGTTGATTTTAATTACTATTTCTTTCTTAATTTTTAAATCGCACTATAATAAATATTTTGGGTTGATTTAAATTACTATTTTTAAGTTGATTTAAATAACTTTTAAAATTTTAATTAAATAACTTTTCAATTTCAATTCAACAACTATTTAATTTGTTGCAAGATCAAGCAAGATAAATACTCAGGGATAAAGCGAATTAAATAGTACACGGGGATTGTATTTAATCTGACACAAAAGCATCTTTCTCAAGTTTAATTTTAAAGGTGTAATTTAAAGGAAAAATTCATGGCAGGACAGCTCCAAGGCGTGGTCTGCTCCTCTTGCCCCATGTGGCAGGCTGGGACAGTTCCAGTCCCGAGGGCCAGCATGTGTGCAGGAAGTGTCTCCAATTACAGCTCCTGGAAGCTCGGGTTTCAGAGCTGGAGCGGCGGCTGGAGACACTGTGGAGCATCCGCAAGTCGAAGAGCATCATGGATAGCACGTATAGAGAGGTGGTCACACCACAGGCTCAGGCTCCGCAGGCAGGAAGGGAATGGGTGACCACCATACAGAGCAAGAAAGTGAGGCAGGTAGTGCAGGAGTTTCCTGTGGCCATTCCCTTACAGAACAGATATACCATTTTGGATATTGTTGAGGGGAATGGCCTCTCAGGGGAAAAAAGCAACACCCAAACTTGCGGAACCACGGTTGGTTCTGCTGCAGAGGGGAGGGGTGATAAGTGCGACAGTGCAATAGTTATAGGGGATTCAATTGGAAGGGGAATAGACAAGTGTTTCTGTGGCCGCAAACGAGACTCCAGGATGGTATGTTGCCTCCCTGGTGCTAGGGTCAAGGATATCTCAGACCGGGTACAGGACATTCTGGAGGGGGAGGGTGAACAGCCAGTGGTCGTGGTACACATCGGTACAAACGACATAGGAAAAAAAAGGGATGAGGTCGAAGGGGCTGGTTTAGCTCACTGGGCTAAATCGCTGGCTTTTAAAGCAGACCAAGCAGGCCAGCAGCACGGTTCGATTCCCGTACCAGCCTCCCCGGACAGGTGCCGGAATGTGGCGACTAGGGGCTTTTCACAATAACTTCATTGAAACCTACTCGTGACAATAAGCGATTTTCCATTTTTTTTTCCAAAAGCAGAATACAGGGAGCTAGGAAGGAAGTTAAGAAATCGGAACTCGAAGGTAGTGATCTCAGGATTTTTACCGGTGCCACGTGCTAGTCAGAGTAGAAATGACAGGATATATAGGATGAATACATGGCTGAAGGGATGGTCTCAGGGGAGGGTTTCAGATTCCTGGGGCATTGGGACCGGTTCTGGGGGAGGTGGGACCTGTACAAACTGGACGGGTTGCACCTGGGCAGGACTGGAACTGATGTCTTAGGGGTTATTTTCTAGAGTGGTTGGGGAGTGTTTAAAGTAATGTGGTAGGGGGATGGGAAACGATGCAGGAAATCGGAAGGTAGTAAAACAGGGACAGAAACAAAAGGCAGAAAAGGGGAAAGTGTAAGGCAGAGAAGCCATAGTCATAAATCAAAAAGGGCAACAGTACAAGGTACAGTGACTTAGGGGAGCTCAGTGAATAGGCTCAGTAATACTCAAAGGAATAAAACGGGAAGTAAAAACATAAATGGAAAGCGACGCGGCAGGTTGTTACATGAAGATATGGGTTCAACGACAAGGAAAATTAGGAGAAGCATTAAGAGGAAAAATAATTTAGGAGAGGTTACTGATCAAGGTGTTAAGATTCAAAACAGAGGTATAAAAGCCAATGTAAGTGTACTTTACCTGAATGCTCGTAGTATTCGGAATAAGGTAAATGAGTTGATGGTGCAAATCATCGTGAATGACTATGATTTAGTGGCCATTACTGAAACATGGTTAAAGGATGGTCACGACTGGGAGTTAAATATCTAAGGGTATCAAACTATTCGGAAGGACAGAGTGGATGGTAAGGGAGGTGGTGTTGCTCTGTTATTTAAGGATGACATCCGGGCAATAGTAAGGGATGACATCGGTGCTATGGAGGGTAAGGTTGAATCCATTTAGGTGGAAATCAGGAATAGTAAGGCGAAAAAGTCACTGATAGGAGTAGTTTATAGGCCACCAAATAGTAACATTATGGTGGGGCAGGCAATAAACAAACAAATAATTGATGCATGTAGAAATGGTACAGCAGTTATCATGGGGGATTTTAATCTACATGTCGATTGGTTAAACCAGGTCGGTCGAGGCAGCCTTGAGGAGGAGCTGGTAGAATGTATCTGCGATAGTTTCCTAGAACAGTATGTAATGGAACCCATGAGGGAACAAGTGGTCCTAGATCTGGTCCTGTGTAATGAGACAGGATTGATGAATGATCTCATAGTTATGGATCCTCTCGGAAGGAGCGATCATAATATGGTGGAATTTAAAATACAGATGGAGGGTGAGAAGGTAAAATCGAACACTCGTGTTTTGTGCTTAAACAAAGGAGATTACAATGGGATGAGAGAAGAACTAGCTAAGGTAGACTGGGAGCAAAGACTTTATGGTGGAGCAGTTGAGGAACAGTGGAGAACCTTCCAAGCGATTTTTCACAGTGCTCAGCAAAGTTTATACCAACAAAAAAGAAGGACGGTAGGAAGAGGGAAAATCGACCGTGGATATCTAAGGAAATAAGGGAGAGTTGGGGACCAAGTGCAATGTGTCCAAGTTTGCAGACGACACTAAGATGAGTGGTAAAGCAAAAAATGCAGAGGATACCGGAAGTCTGCAGAGGGATTTGGATAGGTTAAGTGAATGGGCTAGGGTCTGGCAAATGGAACACAATGTTGACAAATGGGAGGTTATCCATTTTGGTAGGAATAACAGCAAAAGGGATTATTATTTAAATGGTAAAATATTAAAACATGCCGCTGTGCAGAGAGACCTGGGTGTGCTAGTGCATGAGTCGCAAAAAGTTGGTTTACAGGTGCAACAGGTGATTAAGAAAGCAATTAGAATTTTGTCCTTCATTGCTAGAGGGATGGAGTTTAAGACTAGGGAGGTTATGCTGAAATTGTATAAGGTGTTAGTGAGGCAACACCTGGAGTATTGTGTTCAGTTTTGGTCTCCTTACCTGAGAGGACGTACTGGCACTGGAGGGTGTGCAGAGGAGATTCATGAGGTTAATCCCAGAGCTGAAGGGGTTGGATTACGAGGAGAGGTTGAGTAGACTGGGACTGTACTCGATGGAATTTAGAAGGATGCGGGGGATCTTATAGAAATGTATAAAATTATGAAGGGAATAGATAGGATAGATGCAGGCAGGATGTTTCCACTGGCGGGTGAAAGCAGAACTACGGGGCATAACCTCAAAATAATGGGAAGTAGATTTAGGACTGAGTTTAGGAGGAACTTCTTCACCCAAAGAGTTGTGAATCTATGGAATTCCTTGCACAGCGAAGCAGTTGAGGCTCCTTCATTAAATGTTTTTAAGATAAAGATAGTTTTTTGAAGAATAAAGGGATTAAAGGTTATGGTGTTCGAGCCGAAAAGTGGAGATGAGTCCAAAAAAGATCAGCCATGATCTCATTGAATGGCGGAGCACGCTCGGGGGCCAGATGGCCTACTCCTGCTCCTAGTTCTTATGTTCTTATTATTATTGCGAAGTAACATCCATAAATGTACTGATGAAACTTTTTACCCATGAAGATCACGGGATGTCCCTCCTTTTCAATCTGAGCATAATTGTGCTCTGCGTTGGCGAAGGTTCTTGAAGCATAGGCAATCTCTGTTCCAACGTCCTAACGATGGAACAACACTATCCCAATGCCATATGAGGATGCATTGTACGTGAATATGAACGGTTTAGATGGGCTGTAGTATGTTAGTAGCTTAGAGGATAACAGTTGCCACTTTACTTTGACAAATGCCTCTTCCTGTGACGCCTTCTATGCCCACTTCTTCTTTAAGAACGCATGTAATGGTTCCAGTATGATCTGTAGCTTTGGAATGAGCTTTCCATAATAATTACTGAGCCCGAGGAATGACCTAAGCTTCATCTTATTCTCTGGCGCTGTGGCCCGCTTGGTAGCTCGAACCTACACTGGGTGTCTTTATCAACCCGGTAACCCAGGTATGTAAGGCTGGATTCTCCGCACCCGACGCCGAAATTGCGTTCGGCAGCGGGGCGGAGAATCCAGTTTCCCGCATGAAAGCGGGCCCGGTGCCGGTCCCGCGATTCTCCACCCCTCGAAAAGCGGCGTACTCGGGGATTATCCAGCACATGAGACCATTGCCTGAGGCCTGCCCCACTATTCGCTGACCCCAACCAGTCGAATTCCTGATGGCGTGGACCACTCATGGCCCCACCGCCCGTGGTACCCGCGTGGCGGCTGTGGACTCAGTCCTGGGCAGTAACAGTCGGGGGAGGGCCGATTGGGGGCACTATTTCCGCGGTACAAGTCTGGATCCGCCATGGAGCATGGCGTGGCAACTGGGGGTCCCGCCGTGCGCATGCGCGACCTCTGACCTGGAAGTGCAGGGGCCATATTGGCAGCTGGAGCTGCGAGCTCCACGACAGCTGCCTGCTAGCCCTCTGCAGGACAGTGAATCTGTGGAGTTTTGATGCCAGTTTTCCTCTGGGAAACGGCACAGGAATTCCTCTATGTTATCTAGGTGTTTCTTCTTGCGGCGCCTATAATCAATACATTGTTCAGTTAGACCGCCAACCTTGGAAACACATGAAGGATGCTCTCCGTAACTGGCTGGAAGATTACACAGCTGGATGATACTCCAAATGGGAGCCTGGTATATTCCCCTGTGGGTATTATAATTCCTGGACGCTGCATCCAACTCCAACTGGAGGTATAACTGGCTCATGTCCAACTTGGAGAGTGACTGTCACCCTACTTCGCAAATAGGCCCTCCACATACGGCATTGGGTACCTGTCTGACTGGGAGGCCCTGCTTACTGTCATTTTATAATCGCCACACAAGCGGATGGTGTGATCTGATTTCAGCACTGGGACCACTGGTGCTGCCCATTCCATGAACTGAAGTGGGCGAGTAATCCCCAAGTTTTTTTCGCCAGCTCAGTTCATCGTCCACTTTCGACAGTAGGGAGAATGGAACTGGGTGGACCCTGAAATACTTATGCTGGACTTCTGGGTCCACATAGATTTTGGCCATTGCTCCCTTTTTCTTCCCTAAACCATCTTGGATGACCTCCGTGTATTTTCCGAGGACCTCATACAATCTTCCTGTGCCCATTCTAAAGATCTGTTGCTTATCTAGGTGGACCAGTTGCCTTCCAAAAGATTGGGTCTGAGACCCTGCACCACTACCAGTTGCAGGCAGACTGACTGTTGCACGTAGGTAACCAGAGTCGTTATCGTCCCTGTGCTGGTTAATGGTTTTCCAGTATATGTCGCCAGCCGTGCCTTTGTGTTCATTAGGCCCAGGTGCTGGATCTCTGTGTGAACTTTCCAGGAAGTAACAGTGCAAAAAACTTCAAGCTGAGAGGTGTGGGAAAAAGGTCAAACAAACAGGGTAGTTCACAAGATGACCAGCTCCAGGAAATTCTGGGCCAATATTTCCCATTTATTTGTGCAACTTACTCTTCTCGTATCAAGTGCATTGAAATGTGTGCTGCTTGAAATAGGCAATATTTAGAACTTGTGGGATATTTTCATTCTCAGTACCTGGGCAGTAATAGCAGAGTGAATTGCTCCCTCATTAAATAATAAATCTAATTTTCATCTCACTGATTTCATAAAAAGGCAAATAGCTAATCCTACTTTCAAAATTCTGGTTACCTTTTTTTGACTTGATAGATTTCCTCCAAAGTGTTGAGAAAATCCCATCAGTCCAGTCATTAGTTGCAGGATCCAGTCGGCCAAACATTTGTGGAGCAGTAATAGCCTTCGGATTCATCCGCATTTCCCGATGAGGGGCTCCACATTCAGTCAGTGATTGCATCAGGGCACGAATGACACAAGTCTTTCCAGAGCCACTAGGACCCAATGTCATCAATCCATGACGAACTCTGGCTGTTTCATAGAGCTGAAAATAGGTCAGATAGAACAGGTTTGTAAAACTGCACAGTGGAAAGGCTGAGGAAATGGGCTTATCCTCCTCATAATAGGAGGTGATCTTGAACAGATATGTAAGATACTTAAGATTTTTCTGGTTACGGAAAGATTAAATTCAGAATTATTTTTTTTATTAAATGCAAGATTCGGACAAGGGGAAACATGATGAAACTAACAGAATATAAATTTAGGACACATATCTAAAAGTTTTTCGAAGAAAGAGTGATCAACAATGGAATGGACTTCCAAATAGAGGTTAGAAATAACAATTAGGTGATGCAGTGACGACTTTAAAATCTTTCTGAAATGAATGGATTAAGATCAGCTAAATCACCTTCCAAATGTATCATTATTCTTTGCTCTCCAACTGTCTCAACAAGACTGTCTCAATAAGACTGTCTCAATAAGACTGCCTCAATAAGGCTGTCTCGATAAGATTCCTTCGATAAGACTGACTCAACAAGACTGACTCAACAAGACTGTCTCAATAAGACTGTCTCGATAAGATTCCTTCAATAAGACTGACCCAACAAGACTGTCTCAATAAGACTGTCTCAATAAGACCGCCTCAATAAGACTGCCTCGATCAGACTGCTTCAATAAGACTGTCTCAATAAGACTGCCTCAATAAGACTGCCTCAATAAGACTACCTCAATAAGACTGCCTCAATAAGACTGTCTCAATAAGACTGCCTCAATAAGACTGCCTCAATAAGACTGCCTCAATAAGACTGTCTCAATAAGACTGTCTCAATAAGACTGCCTCAATAAGACTGCCTCAATAAGACTGCCTCGATAAGACTGCCTCAATAAGACTGTCTCAATAAGACTGCCTCAATAAGACTGTCTCAATAAGACTGTCTCAAAAAGACTGCCTCAATAAGACTGTCTCAATAAGACTGCCTCGATAAGACTGCCTCAATAAGACTGCCTCAATAAGACTGCCTCAATAAGACTGCCTCAATAAGACGGTCTCGATAAGACTGCCTCAATAAGACTGCCTCGATCAGACTGCCTCAGTAAGTCTGCTGCAATAAGGCGGCGTCAATAAGACGGCGTCAATATGTCTGCCTCAATAGGACCTCCTCAATAAGACTGCCACAATGAGACTGTCTCAATAAGACCACCTTAATAAGACTGTTTCAATAAGACTGTGTCAATAAGACTGCCTCAATTAGACCAACTCAATAAGACTGTCTCAATAAGACCGCCTCAATAAGACTGCGTCAATAAGACTGTGTCAATCAGACTGTCTCAATAAGACCACCTTAAAAAGACCGCCTCAATAAGACTTCCTCAATAAGACTGCCTCAATAAGACCGCCTCAATAAGACTGCCTCGATAAGACTGCCTCAGTAAGTCTGCTGCAATAAGGCGGCGTCAATAATACGGCGTCAATATGTCTGCCTCAATAGGACCTCCTCAATAAGACTGCCACAATGAGACTGTCTCAATAAGACCACCTTAATAAGACTGTTTCAATAAGACTGTGTCAATAAGACTGCCTCAATTAGACCAACTCAATAAGACTGTCTCAATAAGACTGCCTCAATAAGACTGTGTCAATCAGACTGTCTCAATAAGACCACCTTAATAAGACCGCCTCAATAAGACTTCCTCAATAAGACTGCCTCAATAAGACTGCCTCAATAAGACTGTCTCAATAAGACTGTCTTAATAAGACGACCTTAATAAGACTGCCTCAATAAGACTGCCTCTATAAGACCGCCTCAATAAGACTGCCTCAATAAGACTGCCTCAATAAGACTGTCTCAATAAGGCTGCATTAATAAGACTGCCTCAATAAGACTGCCTCAATAAGACTGCCTCAATAAGACTCTCAATAAGACAGGGGCTGTTTAGCACAGGGCTAATTCGCTGGCTTTGAAAGCAGACTAAGCAGGCCAGCAGCACGGTTTGATTCCTGTAACAGCCTCCCCAAAAAGGTGCCGAAGTGTGGCGACTAGGGGCTTTTCACAGTAACTTCATTTGAAGCCTACTCGTGACAATAAGAGATTTTCATTTTTCAAGACTGCCTCAATAAGACTGTCTCAATAAGACCACCTTAATAAGACAGCCTCAATAAGACTGCCTCAATAAGACCGCCTCAATAAGACTGCCTCAATAAGACTGTCTCAATAAGACTGCTTTAATAAGACTGCATCAATAAGACTGCCTCGATAAGACTAACACAATAAGACCGCCTGAATAAGACTACCTCAATAAGACTACCTCAATAAGACTACCTCAATAAGACTGCCTCAATAAGACTGCCTCGATAAGACTTCCTCAATAGACTGCCTCGATAAGACTACCTCAATAAGACTGCCTCGATAAGACTGCCTCAATAAGACTAGCTCAATAAGACTGCCTCAATAAGACTGCCTCAATAAGACTGCCTCAAAAAGACTTCCTCAATAAGACTGCCTCAATAAGACTGCCTCAATAAGACTAGCTCAATAAGGCTGCCTCAATAAGACTGCCTCAATAAGACTGCCTCAAAAAGACTTCCTCAATAAGACTTCCTCAATAAGACCGCCTCAATAAGACCCCCTCAATAAGACCGCCTAAATAAGACTGCCTCAATAAGGCTACCTCAATAAGACTGTCTCAATAAGACTGTCTCAATAAGACTGTCTCAATAAGACTGTCTCAATAAGATTGCCTCAATAAGACTGCCTCAATAAGACAGTCTCAATAAGACTGTCCAAATAAGACCACCTTAATAAGATTGCCTCAATAAGACTGCCTCAATAAGACCACCTCAATAAGAATGTCCCAAGAAGACTGTCTCAATAAGTCTGCCTCGATAAGACTGCCTCAATAAGACTGCCTCAATAAGACCACCTTAATAAGACAGCCTCAATAAGACAGTCTCAATAAGACTGCCTCGAACAGACTACCTCAATATGACTGCCTCGATCAGACTGCCTCAATAAGACTGCCTCTATAAGACTGCCTCAATAAGACTGCCTCGATAAGACTAACGCAATAAGACTGCCTCAATAAGACTACCTCAGTAAGACTACATCAATAAGACTGCCTCAATAAGACTGCCTCGATAAGACTGCCTCAATAAGACTGCTGCAAGAAGACGGCGTCAATATGTCTGCCTCAATAGGACCTCCTCAATAAGACTGCCACAATGAGACTGTCTCAATAAGACCACCTTAATAAGACTGTCTCAATAAGACTGCCACAATGAGACTGTCTCAATAAGACCACCTTAATAAGACTGTCTCAATAAGACTGTGTCAATAAGACTGCCTCAATTAGACCACCTCAATAAGACTGTCTCAATAAGACCGCCTCAATAAGACTGCCTCAATAAGACTGCTTTAATAAGACTGCCTCAATAAGACTGCCTCAATAAGACTCTCAATAAGACTGGGGCTGTTTAGCACAGGGCTAATTCACTGGCTTTGAAAGCAGACTATGCAGGCCAGCAGTCACGGTTCGATTCCCGTAACAGCCTCCCAAAAAGGTGCCGGAGTGTGGCGACTAGGGGCTTTTCACAGTAACTTCATTTGTAGCCTACGCTTGACAATAAGTGATTTTCATTTTTTAAGACTGTCTCAATAAGATCACCTTAATAAGAAAGCCTCAATAAGACTGCCTCAATAAGACCGCCTCAATAATTTTGCCTTAATAAGACTGTCTCAATTAGACTGCTTTAATAAGACTGCCTCAATAAGACTATCTCAATAAGACTGTCTTAATAAGACTGTCTCAATAAGACCACCTTAATAAGACAGCCTCAATAAGACTGTCTCAATAAGACTGCCTCAAACAGACTACCTCAATAAGACTGCATCGATCAGACTGCCTCAATAAGACTGCCTCTATAAGACTGCCTCAATAAGACTGCCTCGATAAGACTAACGCAATAAGACCTCCTCAATAAGACTACCTCAATAAGACTAACTCAATAAGACTGCCTCAATAAGACTACCTCAATAAGACTGCCTCAATAAGACTGCCTCGATAAGCCTGCCTCAATAAGACTGCCTCGATAAGACTACCTCAATAAGACTGCCTCAATAAGACTGCTTTAATAAGACTGCCTCAATAAGACTGCCTCAATAAGACTGCCTCAATAAGACTGCCTCGATCAGATTGTCTCAATAAGACTGTCTCAATAAGACTGCCTCAATAAGACTGTCTCAATAAGACTGTCTCAAGAAGACTGCCTCAATAAGACTGCCTCAATAAGACTACCTCGATCAGACTGCCTCAGTAAGTCTGCTGCAATAAGCCGTCAAGAAGACTGCATCAATATGTCTGCCTCAATAGGACCTCCACAATAAGACTGCCACAATGAGACTGTCTCAATAAGACCACCTTAATAAGACTGTCTCAATAAGACTGTCTCAATATGACTGCCTCAATAGGCCCACCTCAATAAGACTGCCACAATGAGACTGTCTCAATAAGACCACCTTAATAAGACTGTCTCAATAAGGCTGCTTTAATAAGACTGCCTCAATAAGACTGTCTCAATAAACTGTCTCAATTAGACTGCCTCAATAAGACTGCCTCAATAAGACTGCCTCAAAAAGACTGCCTCAATACGATTTCCTCAATAAGACTGCCTCAATAAGGCTGTCTCAATAAGACTGTCTCAATAAGACTGTCTCAATAAGACCACCTTAATAAGACAGCCTCAATAAGACTGTCTCAATAAGACTGCCTCGAACAGACTACCTCAATAAGACTGTCTGAATAAGACTGTCTCAATAAGACTGTCTCAATAAGACCACCTTAATAAGATTGCCTCAATAAGATTGCCTCAATAAGACCGCCTCAATAAGACTGTCTCAATAAGACTGCCTCAATAAGACTGCCTCGATAAGACTGCCTCAATAAGACTGCCTCTATAAGACTGCCTCAATAAGACTGCCTCGATAAGACTAACACAATAAGACCGCCTCAATAAGACTGTCTCAATAAGACTGTCACAATAAGACTGCCTGAATAAGATTGCCTTAATAAGACTGCCTCAATAAGACTGTCTGAATAAGACTGTCTCAATAAGACTGTCTCAAAAAGACCACCTTAATAAGATTGCCTCAATAAGACTTCCTCGATAAGTCTGCCTCAATAAGACTTCCTCAATAAGACTTTCTCAATAAGACTGTCACAATAAGACTGCCTTAATAAGATTGCCTTAATAAGACTGCCTCAATAAGACTGTCTGAATAAGACTGTCTCAATAAGACTGTCTCAATAAGACCACCTTAATAAGATTGCCTCAATAAGATTGCCTCAATAAGACTGCCTCAATAAGACTGTCTCAATAAGACCGCCTCAATATGACTGCCTCAATAAGACTGTCTCGATAAGAATGTCTCAATAAGACTGCCTCGATAAGACTGCTTCAATAAGACTGTCTCAATAAGACTGTCTCAATAAGACTGCCTCGATCAGACTGCCTCAGTAAGTCTGCTGCAATAAGGCGGCGTCAAGAAGACGGCATCAATATGTCTGCCTCAATATGACCTCCTCAATAAGACTGCCACAATGAGACTGTCTCAATAAGACTGCTTTAATAAGACTGCCTCAATAAGACTGCCTTGATCAGATTGTCTCAATAAGACTGTCTCAATAAAACTGCTTTAATAAGACTGTCTCAAAAAGACTGTCTCATTAAGACTGCCTCAATAGGACAGCCTCAATAAGACTGCCTCAATAAGACTGTCTCAATAAGACTGCTTTAATAAGACTGTCTCAATAAGACTGCCTCTATAAGACTGTCTCAATAAGACTGCCTCGATCAGACTGCCTCAGTAAGTCTGCTGCAATAAGGCGGCGTCAAGAAGACGGCATCAATATGTCTGCCTCAATATGACCTCCTCAATAAGACTGCCACAATGAGACTGTCTCAATAAGACCACGTTAATAAGATTGCCTCAATAAGACTTACTCAATAAGTCTGCCTCAATAAGACTTCCTCAATAAGACAGTCTCAATAAGACTGTCACAATAAGACTGCCTTAATAAGGTTGCCTTAATAAGACTGCCTCAATAAGACTGTCTGAATAAGACTGTCTCAATAAGACTGTCTCAATAAGACCACCTTAATAAGATTGCCTCAATAAGATTGCCTCAATAAGACTGCCTCAATAAGACAGTCTCAATAAGACTGTCCAAATAAGACCACCTTAATAAGATTGCCTCAATAAGACTGCCTCAATAAGACCGCCTCAATAAGACTGCCTCAATAAGACTGTCTCAATAAGAATGTCTCAATAAGACAACCTCAATAAGACTGCCTCAATATGACTGCTTTAATAAGACTGCCTCAATAAGACTGCCTCGATCAGATTGTCTCAATAAGACTGTCTCAATAAGACTGCCTCAAAAAGACTGTCTCAATAAGACTGTCTCAATAAGACTGCCTCAATAAGATTGCCTCAATAAGACTGCCTCAATAAGTCTGCCTCGATAAGACTGCTTCAATAAGACTGCCTCAATAAGACCACCTTAATAAGACAGCCTCAATAAGACAGTCTCAATAAGACTGCCTCGAACAGACTACCTCAATATGACTGCCTCGATCAGACTGCCTCAATAAGATTGCCTCTATAAGACTGCCTCAATAAGACTGCCTCAATAAGACTAACGCAATAAGACTGCCTCAATAAGACTACCTCAGTAAGACTACATCAATAAGACTGCCTCAATAAGACTGCCTCGATAAGACTGCCTCAATAAGACTGCCTCAATAAGACTGCCTCGATATGACTGCTTTAATAAGACTGCCTCGATCAGACTGCCTCAATAAGACTGCCTCGATCAGACTGCCTCAGTAAGTCTGCTGCAATAAGGCGGCGTCAAGAAGACGGCGTCAATATGTCTGCCTCAATAGGACCTCTTCAATAAGACTGCCACAATGAGACTGTCTCAATAAGACCACCTTAATAAGACTGTCTCAATAAGACTGCCACAATGAGACTGTCTCAATAAGACCACCTTAATAAGACTGTCTCAATAAGACTGTGTCAATAAGACTGCCTCAATTAGACCACCTCAATAAGACTGTCTCAATAAGACCTCCTCAATAAGACTGCCTCAAAAGACTGCTTTAATAAGACTGCCTCAATAAGACTGCCTCAATAAAACTCTCAATAAGACTGGGGCTGTTTAGCACAGGGCTAATTCACTGGCTTTGAAAGCAGACTATGCAGGCCAGCAGTCACGGTTCGATTCCCGTAACAGCCTCCCCAAAAAGGTGCCGGAGTGTGGCGACTAGGGGCTTTTCACAGTAACTTCATTTGAAGCCTACGCTTGACAATAAGTGATTTTCATTTTTTAAGACTGTCTCAATAAGATCACCTTAATAAGAAAGCCTCAATAAGACTGCCTCAATAAGACCGCCTCAATAATTCTGCCTTAATAAGACTGTCTCAATTAGACTGCTTTAATAAGACTGCCTCAATAAGACTGCCTCAAACAGACTACCTCAATAAGACTGCATCGATCAGACTGCCTCAATAAGACTGCCTCTATAAGACTGCCTCAATAAGACTGCCTCGATAAGACTAACGTAATAAGACCGCCTCAATAAGACTACCTCAATAAGACTAACTCAATAAGACTGCCTCAATAAGACTACCTCAATAAGACTGCCTCAATAAGACTGCCTCGATAAGACTGCCTCAATAAGACTGCCTCGATAAGACTACCTCAATAAGACTGCCTCAATAAAACTGCTTTAATAAGACTGCCTCAATAAGACTGCCTCAATAAGACTGCCTCAATAAGACTGCCTCGATCAGATTGTCTCAATAAGACTGTCTCAATAAGACAGCCTCAATAAGACTGTCTCAATAAGACTGTCTCAAGAAGACTGCCTCAATAAGACTGCCTCAATAAGACTACCTCAATCAGACTGCCTCAGTAAGTCTGCTGCAATAAGCCGTCAAGAAGACTGCATCAATATGTCTGCCTCAATAGGACCTCCACAATAAGACTGCCACAATGAGACTGTCTCAATAAGACCACCTTAATAAGACTGTCTCAATAAGACTGTCTCAATATGACTGCCTCAATAGGACCACCTCAATAAGACTGCCACAATGAGACTGTCTCAATAAGACCACCTTAATAAGACTGTCTCAATAAGGCTGCTTTAATATGACTGTCTCAAAAAGACTGTCTCAATAAGACTGCCTCAAAAAGACTGCCTCAATACGATTTCCTCAATAAGACTGCCTCAATAAGACTGCCTCAATAAGACTGTCTCAATAAACTGTCTCAATTAGACTGCCTCAATAAGACTGCCTCAATACGATTTCCTCAATAAGACTGCCTCAATAAGGCTGTCTCAATAAGACCACCTTAATAAGACAGCCTCAATAAGACTGTCTCAATAAGACTGCCTCGAACAGACTACCTCAATAAGACTGTCTGAATAAGACTGTCTCAATAAGACTGTCTCAATAAGACCACCTTAATAAGATTGCCTCAATAAGATTGCCTCAATAAGACCGCCTCAATAAGACTGTCTCAATAAGACTGCCTCAATAAGACTGCCTCGATAAGACTAACACAATAAGACCGCCTCAATAAGACTGTCTCAATAAGACTGTCACAATAAGACTGCCTGAATAAGATTGCCTTAATAAGACTGCCTCAATAAGACTGTCTGAATAAGACTGTCTCAATAAGACTGTCTCAAAAAGACCACCTTAATAAGATTGCCTCAATAAGACTTCCTCGATAAGTCTGCCTCAATAAGACTTCCTCAATAAGACTTTCTCAATAAGACTGTCACAATAAGACTGCCTTAATAAGATTGCCTTAATAAGACTGCCTCAATAAGACTGTCTGAATAAGACTGTCTCAATAAGACTGTCTCAATAAGACCACCTTAATAAGATTGCCTCAATAAGATTGCCTCAATAAGACTGCCTCAATAAGAATGTCTCAATAAGACTGCCTCGATAAGACTGCTTCAATAAGACTGTCTCAATAAGACTGTCTCAATAAGACTGCCTCAATATGACTGCTTTAATAAGACTGCCTCAATAAGACTGCCTCAATAAGACTGCCTTGATCAGATTGTCTCAATAAGACTGTCTCAATAAAACTGCTTTAATAAGACTGTCTCAAAAAGACTGTCTCAATAAGACTGCCTCAATAGGACAGCCTCAATAAGACTGCCTCAATAAGACTGTCTCAATAAGACTGCTTTAATAAGACTGTCTCAATAAGACTGCCTCTATAAGACTGTCTCAATAGGACTGCCTCGATCAGACTGCCTCAGTAAGTCTGCTGCAATAAGGCGGCGTCAAGAAGACGGCATCAATATGTCTGCCTCAATATGACCACCTTAATAAGATTGCCTCAATAAGACTTACTCAATAAGTCTGCCTCAATAAGACTTCCTCAATAAGACAGTCTCAATAAGACTGTCACAATAAGACTGCCTTAATAAGGTTGCCTTAATAAGACTGCCTCAATAAGACTGTCTGAATAAGACTGTCTCAATAAGACTGTCTCAATAAGAATGTCTCAATAAGACAACCTCAATAAGACTGCCTCAATATGACTGCTTTAATAAGACTGCCTCAATAAGACTGCCTCGATCAGATTGTCTCAATAAGACTGCCTTAATAAGGTTGCCTTAATAAGACTGCCTCAATAAGACTGTCTGAATAAGACTGTCTCAATAAGACTGTCTCAATAAGAATGTCTCAATAAGACAACCTCAATAAGACTGCCTCAATAAGACTTCCTCAATAAGACAGTCTCAATAAGACTGTCACAATAAGACTGCCTTAATAAGGTTGTCTCAATAAGACTGCCTCAAAAAGACTGTCTCAATAAGACTGTCTCAATAAGACTGCCTCAATAAGATTGCCTCAATAAGACTGCCTCAATAAGACTGCCTCAATAAGACTACCTCGATCAGACTGCCTCAGTAAGTCTGCTGCAATAAGCCGTCAAGAAGACTGCATCAATATGTCTGCCTCAATAGGACCTCCACAATGAGACTGCCACAATGAGACTGCCTCAATAAGACCACCTTAATAAGACTGTCTCAATAAGACTGTGTCAATAAGACTGCCTCAATAAGACAGCCTCAATAAGACAGCCTCAATAAGACTGTCTCAATAAACTGTCTCAATTCGACTGCCTCAATAAGACTGCCTCAATAAGACTGCCTCAAAAAGACTGCCTTAATACGATTTCCTCAATAAGACTGCCTCAATAAGACCACCTCAATAAGACTGCCTCAATAAGACTGTCTCAATAAGGCTGTCTCAATAAGACTGCCACAAAAAGACTGCCTTAATACGATTTCCTCAATAAGACTGCCTCAATAAGACCACCTCAATAAGACTGCCTCAATAAGACTGCCTCAATAAGACTGCCTCAATAAGGCTGTCTCAATAAGACTGTCTCACTAAGACTGTCTCAATAAGACCACCTTAATAAGACAGCCTCAATAAGACTGTCTCAATAAGACTGCCTCGAACAGACTACCTCAATAAGATGTCTGAATAAGACTGTCTCAATAAGACTGTCTCAATAAGACCAGCTTAATAAGACTGCGTCAATAAGATTGCCTCAATAAGACTGCCTCAATAAGACTGTCTCAATAAGACCGCCTCAACATGACTGCCTCAATAAGACTGTCTCAATAAGAATGTCTCAATAAGACTGCCTCAATAAGACTGCCTCGATAAGACTGCCTCGATAAGACTACCTCAATAAGACTGCCTCAATAAGACTACCTCAATAAGACTGCCTCAATAACACTGCCTCAATAAGACTGCCTCAAAAAGACTTCCTCAATAAGACTGCCTCAATAAGACTGACTCAATAAGTCTGCCTTAATAAGACTGTCTCAATAAGACTGTCTCAATAAGATTGCCTCAATAAGACTGCCTCAATAAGACCGCCTCAATAAGACTGCCTCAATAAGACTGCCTCAATAAGACTGTCTCAATAAGAATGTCTCAATAAGACTGCCTCAATAAGTCTGCCTCAATACGACTGCTTCAATAAGACTCTCTCAATAAGACTGCCTCAATGAGACTGCCTCAATAAGGCTGTCTCAATAATACTGTCTCAATAAGACTGTCTCAATAAGACCACCTTAATAAGACAGCCTCAATAAGACTGTCTCAATAAGACTGCCTCAATAAGACTGCCTCAATAAGACTGCCTCAATAAGACTGCCTCAATAAGGCTGTCTCAATAAGACTGTCTCAATAAGACTGTCTCAATAAGACCACCTTAATAAGACAGCCTCAATAAGACTGTCTCAATATGACTGCCTCGATCAGACTGCCTCAATAAGACTGCCTCTATAAGACTGCCTCAATAAGACTGCCTCGATAAGACTAACGCAATAAGACCGCCTCAATAAGACTACCTCAGTAAGACTACCTCAATAAGACTGCCTCAATAAGACTGCCTCGATAAGACTGTCTCAATAAGACTGTCTCAATAAGACCACCTTAATAAGACAGCCTCAATAAGACTGTCTCAATATGACTGCCTCGATCTGACTGCCTCAATAAGACTGCCTCTATAAGACTGCCTCAATAAGACTGCCTCGATAAGACTAACGCAATAAGACCGCCTCAATAAGGCTGTCTCAATAAGACTGTCTCAATAAGACTGTCTCAATAAGACTGTCTCAATAAGACCACCTTAATAAGACAGCCTCAATAAGACTGTCTCAATATGACTGCCTCGATCAGACTGCCTCAATAAGACTGCCTCTATAAGACTGCCTCAATAAGACTGCCTCGATAAGACTAACGCAATAAGACCGCCTCAATAAGACTACCTCAGTAAGACTACCTCAATAAGACTGCCTCAATAAGACTGCCTCGATATGACTGCTTTAATAAGACTGCCTCAATACGACTGCCTCAATAAGACTGCCTCGATCAGACTGCCTCAGTAAGTCTGCTGCAATAAGGCGGCGTCAAGAAGACGGGGTCAATATGTCTGCCTCAATAGGACCTCCTCAATAAGACTGCCACAATGAGACTGTCTCAATAAGACTGTCTGAATAAGACTGCCACAATGAGACTGTCTCAATAAGACCACCTTAATAAGACTGTCTCAATAAGACTGTGTCAATAAGACTGCCTCAATTAGACCACCTCAATAAGACTGTCTCAATAAGACCGCCTCAATAAGACTGCCTCAATAAGACTGCTTTAATAAGACTGCCTCAATAAGACTGCCTCAATAAGACTCTCAATAAGACTGGGGCTGTTTAGCACAGGGCTAATTCACTGGCTTTGAAAGCAAACTATGCAGGCCAGCAGCACGGTTCGATTCCCGGAACAGCCTCACCAAAAAGGTGCCGGAGTGTGGCGACTAGGGGCTTTTCACAGTAACTTCATTTGAAGCCTACGCTTGACAATAAGTGATTTTCATTTTTTAAGACTGTCTCAATAAGATCACCTTAATAAGAAAGCCTCAATAAGACTGCCTCAATAAGACCGCCTCAATAATTCTGCCTTAATAAGACTATCTCAATTAGACTGCTTTAATAAGACTGCCTCAATAAGACTATCTCAATAAGACAGCCTCAATAAGGCTGTCTCAATAAGACTGTCTTAATAAGACTGTCTCAATAAGACCACCTTAATAAGACTGTCTCAATAAGACTGCCTCGATCAGATTGTCTCAATAAGACTGTCTCAATAAGACTGCCTCAATAAGACTGTCTCAATAAGACTGCCTCGATAAGACTGCCTCAATAAGACTGCCTCTATAAGACTGCCTCAATAAGACTGCCTCGATAAGACTAACGCAATAAGACCGCCTCAGTAAGACTACCTCAGTAAGACTACCTCAATAAGACTGCCTCAATAAGACTGCCTCGATAAGACTGCCTCAATAAGACTGCCTCGATATGACTGCTTTAATAAGACTGCCTCAATACGACTGCCTCAATAAGACTGCCTCGATCAGACTGCCTCAGTAAGTCTGCTGCAATAAGGCGGCGTCAAGAAGACGGGGTCAATATGTCTGCCTCAATAGGACCTCCTCAATAAGACTGCCACAATGAGACTGTCTCAATAAGACTGTCTGAATAAGACTGCCACAATGAGACTGTCTCAATAAGACCACCTTAACAAGACTGTCTCAATAAGACTGTGTCAATAAGACTGCCTCAATTAGACCACCTCAATAAGACTGTCTCAATAAGACCGCCTCAATAAGACTGCCTCAATAAGACTGCTTTAATAAGACTGCCTCAATAAGACTGCCTCAATAAAACTCTCAATAAGACTGGGGCTGTTTAGCACAGGGCTAATTCACTGGCTTTGAAAGCAGACTATGCAGGCCAGCAGCACGGTTCGATTCCCGTAACAGCCTCACCAAAAAGGTGCCCGAGTGTGGCGACTAGGGGCTTTTCACAGTAACTTCATTTGAAGCCTACGCTTGACAATAAGTGATTTTCATTTTTTAAGACTGTCTCAATAAGATCACCTTAATAAGAAAGCCTCAATAAGACTGCCTCAATAAGACCGCCTCAATAATTCTGCCTTAATAAGACTATCTCAATTAGACTGCTTTAATAAGACTGCCTCAATAAGACTGCTTTAATAAGACTGCCTCAATAAGACTGCCTCAATAAGACTGCCTCAATAAGACTGCCTCGATCAGATTGTCTCAATAAGACTGTCTCAATAAGACTGCCTCAATAAGACTGTCTCAATAAGACTGCCTCAATATGACTGCTTTAATAAGACTGCCTCAATAAGACTACCTCGATCAGACTACCTCAGTAAGTCTGCTGCAATAAGCCGTCAAGAAGACTGCATCAATATGTCTGCCTCAATAGGACCACCTCAATAAGACTGCCACAATGAGACTGTCTCAATAAGACCACCTTAATAAGACTGTCTCAATAAGACTGCTTTAATATGACTGTCTGAAAAAGACTGTCTCAATAAGACTGCCTCAATAAGACAGCCTCAATAAGACTGCCTCAATAAGACTGTCTCAATAAACTGTCTCAATTAGACTGCCTCAATAAGACTGCCTCAATAAGACTGCCTCAAAAAGACTGCCTCAATACGATTTCCTCAATAAGACTGCCTCAATAAGGCTGTCTCAATAAGACTGTCTCAATAAGACTGTCTCAATAAGACCACCTTAATAAGACAGCCTCAATAAGACTGTCTCAATAAGACTGCCTCGAACAGACTTCCTCAATAAGACTGTCTGAATAAGACTGTCTCAATAAGACTGTCTCAATAAGACCACCTTAATAAGACAGCCTCAATAAGACTGTCTCAATAAGACTGCCTCGAACAGACTACCTCAATAAGACAGTCTGAATAAGACTGTCTCAATGAGACTGTCTCAATAAGAACGCCTCAATATGACTGCCTCAATAAGACTGTCTCAATAAGAATGTCTCAATAAGACTGCCTCAATAAGACTGACTCGATAAGACTGCCTCAATAAGACTGCCTCAATAAGACTGCCTCGATAAGACTAACACAATAAGACCGCCTCAATAAGACTGTCTCAATAAGACTGTCACAATAAGACTGCCTGAATAAGATTGCCTTAATAAGACTGCCTCAATAAGACTGTCTGAATAAGACTGTCTCAATAAGACTGTCTCAAAAAGACCACCTTAATAAGATTGCCTCAATAAGACTTCCTCGATAAGTCTGCCTCAATAAGACTTCCTCAATAAGACTTTCTCAATAAGACTGTCACAATAAGACTGCCTTAATAAGATTGCCTTAATAAGACTGCCTCAATAAGACTGTCTGAATAAGACTGTCTCAATAAGACTGTCTCAATAAGACCACCTTAATAAGATTGCCTCAATAAGATTGCCTCAATAAGACTGCCTCAATAAGACTGTCTCAATAAGACCGCCTCAATATGACTGCCTCAATAAGACTGTCTCAATAAGAATGTCTCAATAAGACTGCCTCAATAAGACTGCCTTGATCAGATTGTCTCAATAAGACTGTCTCAATAAAACTGCTTTAATAAGACTGTCTCAAAAAGACTGTCTCAATAAGACTGCCTCAATAGGACAGCCTCAATAAGACTGCCTCAATAAGACTGTCTCAATAAGACTGCCTCGATCAGACTGCCTCAGTAAGTCTGCTGCAATAAGGCGGCGTCAAGAAGACGGCATCAATATGTCTGCCTCAATAGGACCTCCTCAATAAGACTGCCACAATGAGACTGTCTCAATAAGACCACCTTAATAAGACTGTCTCAATAAGACTGTCTCAATATGACTGCCTCAATAGGACCACCTCAATAAGACTGTCTCAATAAGACTGTCTCAATATGACTGCCTCAATAGGACCACCTCAATAAGACTGCCACAATGAGACTGTCTCAATAAGACCACCTTAATAAGACTGTCTCAATATGACTGCGTCAATAAGACTGTCTCAATAATACTGCCTCAATAGGACCTCCACAATAAGACTGTCTCAATATGACTGCCTCAATAGGACCTCCACAATAAGACTGCCACAATGAGACTGTCTCAATAAGACCACCTTAATAAGACTGTCTCAATAATACTGCCTCAATAGGACCTCCTCAATAAGACTTTCTCAATAAGACTGTCTCAATAAGACTGTCTCAATAAGACTGTGTCAATTTGACTGCCTCAATAAGACTTCCTCAATAAGACTGCCTCAATAAGACCACATCAATAAGACTGTTTCAATAAGACTGCGTCAATAAGACTGTCTCATTAAGACCGCCTCAATAAGACTGCTTTAATAAGACTGCCTCAAAAAGACTGCCTCGATCAACCTGCCTCAATAAGACTGTCTCAATTAGACTGTCTCAATAAGAACGCCTCAATAAGACTGCCTCAATAAGACTGTCTCAATAAGGCTACCTTAATAAGACTGGCTCAATAAGACTGCCTCAATAAGACTGCCTCAATACGATTTCCTCAATAAGCATTCCTCAATAAGACCACCTCAATAAGACTGCCTCAATAAGACCACCTCAATAAGACTGTTTCAATAAGACTGTCTCAATAAGGCTGTCTCAATAAGACTGCCTCAATAAGACTGCCTCAATAAGGCTGTCTCAATAAGACTGTCTCAATAAGACCACCTTAATAAATCAGCCTCTATAAGACTGTCTCAATAAGACTGCCTCGAACAGACTACCTCAATAAGACTGCCTCGATCAGACTGCCTCAATAAGACTGCCTCAATAAGACTGCCTCTATAAGACTGCCTCAATAACATTGCCTAGATAAGACTAACACAATAAGACCGCCTCAATAAGACTGTCTCAATAAGACTGTCTCAATAAGACCACCTTAATAAGATTGCCTCAATAAGACTTTCTCAATAAGTCGGCCTCAATAAGACTTCCTCAATAAGACTGTCTCAATAAGACTGTCACAATAAGACTGCCTTAATAAGGTTGCCTTAATAAGACTGCCTCAATAAGACTGTCTGAATAAGACTGTCTCAATAAGACTGTCTCAATAAGACCACCTGAATAAGACTGCCTCAATAAGATTGCCTCAATAAGACTGCCTCAATAAGACTGTCTCAATAAGACTGTCTCAATAAGACCACCTTAATAAGACTGTCTCAATAAGACTGCCTCAATAAGACTGCCTCAATAAGACTGCCTCAATAAGACTCTGAATAAGACTGGGGCTGTTTAGCACAGGGCTAATTCACTGGCTTTGAAAGCAGACTATGCAGGCCAGCAGCACGGTTCGATTCCCGTAACAGCCTCACCAAAAAGGTGCCCGAGTGTGGCAACTAGGGGCTTTTCACAGTAACTTCATTTGAAGCCTACGCTTGACAATAAGTGATTTTCATTTTTTAAGACTGTCTCAATAAGATCACCTTAACAAGAAAGCCTCAATAAGACTGCCTCAATAAGACCGCCTCAATAATTCTGCCTTAATAAGACTATCTCAATTAGACTGCTTTAATAAGACTGCCTCAATAAGACTATCTCAATAAGACTGCCTCAATAATGCTGTCTCAATAAGACTGTCTTAATAAGACTGTCTCAATAAGACCACCTTAATAAGACAGCCTCAATAAGACTGTCTCAATAAGACTGCCTCAAACAGACTACCTCAATAAGACTGCATCGATAAGACTAACGCAATAAGACCGCCTCAATAAGACTACCTCAATAAGACTACCTAAATAAGACTGCCTCAATAAGACTGCCTCGATAAGACTGCCTCAATAAGACTGCCTCGATAAGACTACCTCAATAAGACTGCCTCAATAAGACTGCCTGAATAAGACAACCTCAATAAGACTGCCTCAATAAGACTGCCTCAATAAGACTTCCTCAATAAGACTGCCTCAATATGACTGCTTTAATAAGACTGCCTCAATAAGACTGCCTCGATCAGATTGTCTCAATAAGACTGTCTCAATAAGACTGCCTCAATAAGACTGTCTCAATAAGACTATCTCAATAAGACTGCCTCAATAAGACTGCCTCAATAAGACTGCCTCAATATGACTGCTTTAATAAGACTGCCTCAATAAGACTGCCTCGATCAGATTGTCTCAATAAGACTGCTTTAATATGACTGTCTCAAAAAGACTGTCTCAATAAGACTGCCTCAATAAGACAGCCTCAATAAGACTGCCTCAATAAGACTGTCTCAATAAACTGTCTCAATTAGACTGCCTCAATAAGACTGCCTCAATAAGACTGCCTCAAAAAGACTGCCTCAATACGATTTCCTCAATAAGACTGCCTCAATAAGGCTGTCTCAATAAGACTGTCTCAATAAGACTGTCTCAATAAGACCACCTTAATAAGACAGCCTCAATAAGACTGTCTCAATAAGACTGCCTCGAACAGACTACCTCAATAAGACTGTCTGAATAAGACTGTCTCAATACGACTGTCTCAATAAGACCACCTTAATAAGACAGCCTCAATAAGACTGTCTCAATAAGACTGCCTCGAACAGACTACCTCAATAAGAATGTCTGAATAAGACTGTCTCAATGAGACTGTCTCAATAAGACCGCCTCAATATGACTGCCTCAATAAGACTGTCTCAATAAGAATGTCTCAATAAGACTGCCTCAATAAGACTGCCTCGATAAGACTGCCTCAATAAGACTGCCTCAATAAGACTGCCTCGATAAGACTAACACAATAAGACCGCCTCAATAAGACTGTCTCAATAAGACTGTCACAATAAGACTGCCTGAATAAGATTGCCTTAATAAGACTGCCTCAATAAGACTGTCTGAATAAGACTGTCTGAATAAGACTGTCTCAAAAAGATTGCCTTAATAAGATTGCCTCAATAAGACTTCCTCGATAAGTCTGCCTCAATAAGACTTCCTCAATAAGACTTTCTCAATAAGACTGTCACAATAAGACTGCCTTAATAAGATTGCCTTAATAAGACTGTCTCAATAAGACTGTCTCAATAAGACCACCTTAATAAGATTGCCTCAATAAGATTGCCTCAATAAGACTGCCTCAATAAGACTGTCTCAATAAGACCGCCTCAATATGACTGCCTCAATAAGACTGTCTCAATAAGAATGTCTCAATAAGACTGCCTCAATAAGACTGCCTTGATCAGATTGTCTCAATAAGACTGTCTCAATAAAACTGCTTTAATAAGACTGTCTCAAAAAGACTGTCTCAATAAGACTGCCTCAATAGGACAGCCTCAATAAGACTGCCTCAATAAGACTGTCTCAATAAGACTGCCTCGATATGACTGCTTTAATAAGACTGCCTCAATAAGACTGTCTCAATAAGACTGCCTCGATCAGACTGCCTCAGTAAGTCTGCTGCAATAAGGCGGCGTCAAGAAGACGGCATCAATATGTCTGCCACAATGAGACTGTCTCAATAAGACCACCTTAATAAGACTGTCTCAATATGACTGCCTCAATAAGACTGCTTTAATAAGACTGCCTGCATAAGACTGTCTCAATAAGACCGCCTCAATAAGACTGCTTTAATAAGACTGCCTCAATAAGACTGCCTCGATCAACCTGCCTCAATAAGACTGTCTCAATTAGACTGTCTCAATAAGAACGCCTCAATAAGACTGCCTCAATAAGACTACCTTAATAAGACTGGCTCAATAAGACTGCCTCAATAAGACTGTCTCAATAAGGCTACCTTAATAAGACTGGCTCAATAAGACTGCCTCAATACGATTTCCTCAATAAGCATTCCTCAATAAGACCGCCTCAATAAGACTGCCTCAATAAGACCACCTCAATAAGACTGTTATAATAAGAGTGTCTCAATAAGGCTGTCTCAATAAGACTGCCTCAATAAGACTGTCTCAATAAGACCACCTTAATAAGGCAGCCTCTATAAGACTGTCTCAATAAGACTGCCTCGAACAGACTACCTCAATAAGACTGCCTCGATCAGGCTGCCTCAATAAGACTGCCTCAATAAGACTGCCTCTATAAGACTGCCTCAATAACACTGCCTAGATAAGACTAACACAATAAGACCGCCTCAATAAGACTGTCTCAATAAGACCACTTTAATATGATTGCCTCAATAAGACTTTCTCAATAAGTCTGCCTCAATAAGACTTCCTCAATAAGACTGTCTCAATAAGACTGTCACAATAAGACTGCCTTAATAAGGTTGCCTTAATAAGACTGCCTCAATAAGACTGTCTGAATAAGACTGTCTCAATAAGACTGTCTCAATAAGACCACCTTAATAAGACTGCCTCAATAAGATTGCCTCAATAAGACTGCCTCAATAAGACTGTCTCAATAAGACTGTCTGAATAAGACCACCTTAATAAGACTGTCTCAATAAGACTGTCTCAATAAGACTGTCTGAATAAGACCACCTTAATAAGACTGTCTCAATAAGACTGCCTTAATAAGACTGCCTCAACAAGACTGTTTCAATAAGACTGCCTCAATAAGACTGCCTCAATAAGACTGTCTCAATAAGACTGTCTCAATAAGACTGCCTCAATAAGACTGCCTCAATAAGACTGCCTCGATCAGACTGCCTCAATAAGACTGCCTCGATCAGACTGCCTCGATATGACTGCTTTAATAAGACTGCCTCAATAAGACTGCCTCAATAAGACTGCCTCGATCAGACTGCCTCAGTAAGTCTGCTGCAATAAGGCGGCGTCAAGAAGACGGCATCAATATGTCTGCCTCAATATGACTTCCTCAATAAGACTGCCACAATGAGACTGTCTCAATAAGACCACCTTAATAAGACTGTCTCAATAAGACTGTCTCAATATGACTGCCTCAATAGGACCTCCTCAATAAGACTGCCACAATGAGACTGTCTCAATAAGACCACCTTAATAAGACTGTCTCAATAAGACTGCGTCAATAAGACTGCCTCAATAAGACTTCCTCAATAAGACTGCCTCAATAAGACTGTCTCAATAATACTGCCTCAATAGGACCTCCTCAATAAGACTTTCTCAATAAGACTGTCTCAATAAGACTGCCTCAAAAAGACTTCCTCAATAAGACTGCCTCAATAAGACCACCTCAATAAGACTGCCTCAATAAGACTGCCTCAATAAGACTGCCTCAATAAGACCACCTCAATAAGACTGTCTCAATAAGACTACCTTAATAAGACTGGCTCAATAAGACTGCCTCAATAAGACTGCCTCAATACGATTTCCTCAATAAGCATTCCTCAGTATGACCGCCTTAATAAGACTGCCTCAATAAGACCACCTCAATAAGACTGCCTCAACAAGACTGTTTCAATAAGACTGTCTCAATAAGACTGTCTCAATAAGTCCACCTTGATAAGATTGCCTTAATAAGATTGCCTCAATAAGTCTGCCTCAATATGACTTCCTCAATAAGACTGTCTCAATTAGACTGTCACAATAAGACCGCCTTAATATGATTGCCTTAATAAGACTGCCTCAATAAGACTGTCTGAATACGACTGTCTGAATAAGACTGTCTCAATAAGACCACCTTAATAAGATTGCCTCAATAAGACTGTCTCAATAAGACTGCTTTAATAAGACTGCCTCAATAAGACTGTCTCAATAAGACCGCCTCAATAAGACTGCCTCGATCAGACTGCCTCAATAAGACTGTCTCAATTAGACTGCCTCAATAAGACTGTCTCAATAAGACTGCCTCAATTAGACTGCATCAATAAGGCTGTCTCAATAAGACTGTCTCAATAAGACTGCCTCAATAAGACTGCCTCAATAACTCCGTCTCAGTAAGAATGTCTCAATAAGACTGCCTCAATAGGACTGTCTCAATAAGACTGTCTCAATAAGACCGCCTCAATAAGACTGCCTCAATAAGACTGTCTCAGTAAGACTGCTTTAATAAGACTGCCTCAATAAGACTGCCTCGAACAGACTACCTCAATAAGACTGCCTCGATCAGACTGCCTCAATAAGACTCCCTCGATAAGACTGCCTCACTAAGACTGCCTCGATAAGACTAACGCAATAAGACTGCCTCTATAAGACTGCCTCGATAAGACTACCTCAATAAGACTGCCTCATTAAGACCGCCTCAATAAGACTGCCTCAATAAGACTGCCTGAATAAGACTGCCTCGATAAGACTGCCTCAATAAGACTGCCTCAATAAGACTGCCTCGATCTGACTGTCTCAATAAGACTGTCTCAATATGGCCACCTTAATAAGGTTGCCTTAATAAGACTGCCTCAATAAGACTGCCTCAATAAGACATCCTCAATAAGACTTTCTCAATAAGACCACCTTATTAAGACTACCTCAATAAGACGGTCTCAATAAGACTGTCTCAATAAGACCACCTTAATAAGATTGCCTCAATAAGACTGCCTCAATAAGACTGTCTCAATAAGACTGTCTCAATAATACTGCCACAATAAGACTGCCTCAATAAGACTGCCTCGTTCAGACTGTCTCGATAAGACTGCCTCAATATGACTTCCTCAATAAGACTGCCTCAATAAGACTGCCTCAATATGACTGCCTCAATAAGACCGCCTCAATAAGACCGTCTCAATAAGACTGTCTCAATAAGACCACCTTAATAAGACCACCTTAATAAGACTGCCTCAGTATGACTGCCTCAATAAGAGTTCCTCAATAAGACTTCCTCAATAAGACTGCCTCAATAAGACTGCCTCAATAATACTGCCTCAATAAGACTGAACAAAAGCAACTGCTGCATGAGACAAAGGTGTTTTGAATTCGGATCACTGCTTTATATCAGTGACTCAGTGAGCAAGTCCTTTTAAAGTATTGTTATTCCACATTTAGAAACTGAACACAGTTGTGATATGTTTGCACTAAAATAAGACTACTTTATTCACGTTTCGAGTTTACTGCGCTGCAAATGTCCAAAAAAACAAATGCAAATTCTAACTTTGTGAACTTGCCGTGAAAATCAATCCTCAGAAATGTTAAAACAATGTTAAATATGTATGTGTTAAATTATACCTACTGTATGTGTACAGTTATATAATCCATTGTGTCTACCTGAACCAGTTTAAGATTCCAGGGAGGGTGGTTGACTAATCCTGCTATTTCCACCTGATTCGTTACAGCTGCCTGCAATTCCACGTAGGTGCTGCTATCCAGCTGTATACCCGGGAACAGATCACTAATCAGGCTGAGGAAAAGGGGTTCATCTTCATCCACCTGTTAATACAATGTCAATCAATTAGCACTTGTCCATTCTCATGCTGCAAAGCACAGGAATCTAGAAATTGTGGTGGCCCAATGGCTTCATCAGGACTGCAATGGGTCAAGCCAGTTTGCTGATCTCATTTAAATTATCAGAGGATTGTAAGCAAATTCACCTCAATGTCCCACAGTTACACTGGAGAATGGAGTGACAAACAAGTAGGAAGATGGGGTCAGGAACAAGAAACAATCTACTCAGTGCTTTCATTTTGAAGAGTTAAGTGATGGCCACTTCTGTGATCTCTAGGATTTCTGTTTTAGTGTTAGAAGATGTTTTATGAATGAATCTCATTGGCCAAAATCTTCCAGCCATTCCCACCAGAGGGATCTTCTGGTTCTGTTGGCTGTGACACCCTGTCATGGATTCCCCAGTGGCAGAGGGTGTGAACAACAAGAAAAGCCATTGAGAGTGATGGGGACTGGAATATCTCACTGCCAGTTAACGGTGAGGCTCTTCCACCATCCCAAAACACGTTGTGTCAGGCTGCACGGAAAATCCCACCTAACAACTTTTTAAACCGTTTTTTTTGCTAATATCCCAAAATATTTTTTTGTCCCAATGCAAAATGACCCCCCTGCAACCCCAACTCCCCCACCATCGCCCCTCCCCCTCCCCCGCCACTTCAACTCCCCCCATCACCACTCCCCCTCCCCCTGGCCCCTACTGCACCCAGCCCCCACTTGGCCATCTGTTATTTGCTCTTAAGGTTGGTTTCACTGGGCTTTGACCTTTGTTCTCTCAATAGCATTTCTGCTCTCTCACCTTAATGCCATGATCAGCATCTTCCATAGTCCTTCATACTGCCATTAACACTTCATCTTTCTTGTGACCCACACATCTTTGCTGCAAGAGGCGGGTTGCCTCACATCCTTAAAAAAGTACCTGGATGAGCACTTGACATGTCATATCATTCAAGGCTATGGGCCAAGTGGTGGCAAATGGAATTAGGTAGATGGTCAGGTATCCTTCATGCATCAGTGCAAGCCAAAGGGCCTCTTCTGCACTGTGTTATACGGTGATTCTGTGCAATCTCTCCAAGCTCACACCTATCATGATGCTCGATCAATGACTCCAGAAGTGAGATTGGACGACAATTGAAGGCTTTATTGTACTAGATGTTTCCCCCAGCAGTGCAGGTACAGAATGCAGCTGCTGGGGAGACATGTGCTCTTATACTCCGCCTTGCTGGGCGGAACCAGCAGGCAGGCTTCACTAATGATATAGCAGTCTCAGGTACCTCCCACACCAATGGTCTTACAGCATTATCCAGGGTACCATAATACCCCTAATACCGACTACCACATATCACTGACCTTCTCTACTACTCAATATTAGTAGAGAAATGGTGTTGGAGAAATTGATGGGATTGAAGGCTGATAAATCCCCAGGGCCTGATATCTACTTAAGGAAATGGCTCTAGAAATAGTGGATGCATTAGTGGTCATCTTCCAGGATTCTGTAGACTCTGGAACAGTTCCTGCAAATTGGAGAGTGGCTAATGTAACTCCACTATTTAAAAAGGGAGGTAGAGAGAAAGCAGGGAATTGTAGACCAGTAAGCCTAACGTAAATGGTGGAGGAAATTCTAGAATCCATTGTCAAAGATTTTATAGCAAAGCACTTATAAAACAGTGGAAGGATCAGACAGAGTTAGCATGGATTTATGAGGGGAAATCATGCTTGATAAATCTACGGGAATTCTTCGAAGATGTAGCTGGTAGAGTTGATGAGGGGGAGCCAGTGGATGTGGTGTATTTGTACTTTCAGAAGGCTTTTGACAAAGTCCCGCATAAGAGATGAGCATGTAATATTAAAGTGCATGCAATTGGGGGTGGTGTATTGAGTTGGATAGAAAACTGGTTGGCAGACAGGAAAAAAAGAGCTGGAATCAACAGATCTTTTGCAAATTGGCAGGCAGTGACTAGTGAGGTACCGTAGGGATTGGTGCTAGGACCCAGCTATTCACAATATATATTAATGATTTAGATGAGGGAACAAAATGTAACATCTCCAAATTTGCAGATGACACAATGCTGGGTGGGAGGGTGAGCTGTGAGGAAGATGCAGAGATTCTTCAGTGTGATTTGGACAAATTTAGTGAGTGGGCAAATGAATTGCAGATGAAGTATAACTTGGTCAAATACAAGGTTATCCATTTTGGTAGTGAAAATCAGAACACAGACTATTATCTGAATGGCCATAAATTAGGAGAGGGGAATGTGCAATGAGACCTGGGTGTCTTCGTCCATCAGTCACTGAAGGGAAGCATGCAGATACAAGAGGCGGTAAATAAGGTAAATGGTACATTGGCATTCATAGCGAGAGGATTCGAATACAGGAACAGGGATGTCTTGCTGCAATCATACAGGGCCTTGGCGAAGCCACACCTGGAATATTGTGTGCAGTTTTGGTATCTTTATCTGAGGAAGGATATTCTAGCTATAGAGGGAGTGCAGCGAAGGTTTACCAGAAGATTCCTGGAATGACAGGACTGTCATATGGGGAGAGATTGAATGGGTTAGGATTGTAATTGCTGGAGTTCAGAAGAATGAGGGGGGATCTCATAGAAACCTCTAAAATTCTAACAGGACAAGACAGGTTAGATGTTCCCGATAGTGAGTATGTTCAGAACCAGGGGGTCACAGTCAGAGGTAGACCATTTAGTACAGAGATGAGAAGAAATTTCTTCACCCATAGAGTGGACGGTCTGTGGAATTCATGACTACAGGGAGTAGTTGAGACCAAAACATTGCGTTTTCAAGAAGCAATTAGATATAGCACTTAAGGCCAACAGGATCATAGGATTTGGGGGAAAGCAGGATTAGGCTATTGAGTTGGATGATCAACCATGGTCATAATGAATGGTGGAGCAGGTTCGAAGGGCTGAATGACCTCCACCTGCTCCTATTTTCTATGGTTCTATGTTTCTGTTTTGCACCATCCACTCATATACGATATTCCATCACATTTCTCCCTATCTTTAGCCCTGAAGTCGTCATGCGGACAAGAAACATTAGACACGATTTAACGGAAAAGGTTAAGTGTAATTCGGACACGATTTCCTGTCCGCGCTGGCGAGATTGCGGCCTGTATTTAATGGTATTCAGTGCTGAACATGAGCCCCCACGAACCTCACACCAGTACTGGTTGTCTTGCCAGCTGATTCGCCAGACTAGCACCTGGCAACTTCCCGAAAACAAGGGGGATCTGCTTTTAAATGCTCACTCCCAGATCACTCCCAGTCAGCACACAAGCTGGCACCACACAGACCTGCTCCACACTCCAGGGTTGCCGACATGGCCAGGCCTCTGGATGCCATGGGTGTGGAATAGGGAATTCTATCCCCCCAGGCAGTGTGAGGACCAGCAGCAGGGCCGCCAATACCACCTGGGAGGCAGCGGCAGCGACCGTCAGTTTGGACAGCATGACCAGGAGGACTGCCGTACAGTGCAGGAAGAAAACCAACAACCTCCACCGAGCTGCGAGGGCATGTAAACACTGGACCCCTGGCATCAGTTCCGCCTGCCAACCCCTGACCTCCAACAATGCCCCCCCCCCCCCCCCCCCCCCCACCCCCCAAACAAGTGGCACCCCGGACCAACCCAATCACTACACTTGTGCCCCAGCACATTCTGGCACCCACCAGCACAACCCGTCCATGTCCAGATGCGGTGCCCACACATGCCATCTGCCATAGACCCCCTCCAATGCACCAAGCGTGCGGTTCACAATGCCCCTCTTGTCCCCGCAGGAGAAGTTACCCCATAATTAACATGTAAGGGCCCAGAGGGGCGGCGGAGTTCCAGATATCAGAGTCCTCATTGTTTATGAGGATCGGGCCTGGAGATCGTGGGGTTGACCGAGGAGAAAGCAGTCAAAGACAGCGAGTTCGGCGTGCGCCACAGAGGTGAGGATCCACTGCCCCTACCCCCAGATGGCCTGCCTCAAGTGAGTTGTTTGTGTCAGTCAAAATTATCCTTCCCTCTCACTGACTACATGTACCTTATCTTGCTTGCAGGATCTAACCTCAGGCCAGGCCATCCAGGGCCTCCTGCCACTGAAGAGAACATCGAGGAGAGTTCGAGGAGACCATCACCGAGACACTGCAGAGCATGGCCCAGTCACTGAGGAGCATCACTGAGGATGTCAAAACCATGGTGCAGACAATGGGGAGCTGCAGAGGACTAGCAGAGGCAGATGACTCAGAGGCCTCTGGAGCTCACTCCAGCTGCCTCTCCATCTCATGGAGTCCCCCAGGATCCTAAGAGCACTACGAAGGAGGAGGAAACGCTGGAGGCTAACCCGGGGCATTCCACCAAGGAGATGAGAGCGGCCTCCAGTTCTTCTGAATCCCCCACTTCTGACACTGGCTCACCTCAAGGGCAGCGGTCAGAACAGGGTGGGTTGGCTCGGGGCCTTCGGCTACAGGCCTTCCAGAGGATATCTGCCAAGGGCACTGTCATAATATCCACTCATGTACATAATGAGATGCAGACAGGCAGTGATTGACATACAGGATAACCAATGAACAGACATGACACAGAACAACCAATCACCAGACAGGACACCACCACTATAAAGCCCACAGGGCATTGAGACTCTCCCTCTCTCACAGGACAGTAAGAAGTCTTACAACACCAGGTTAAAGTCCAACAGGTTTGATTCAAACACGAGCTTTCGGAGCTCAGCTCCTTCCTCAGGTGAATGATTCACCTGAGGAAGGAGCTGCGCTCCGAAAGCTCGTGTTTGAATCAAACCTGTTGGACTTTAACCTGGTGTTGTAAGACTTCTTACTGTGCTCACCCCAGTCCAGCGCCGGCATCTCCACATCATGTCTCTCACAGGACACAGCTACTGAGATAGTTAGAGTGCACAAGCCAGTGAGCATCATCACCATGTGGTAGAGAGCTCGTCTGGTCAAGCCAGTAGGAGGTTATCAGTTAGATTAATAGAGTGTCAACCCACAGCAGATTATGTACAGCAATCAGCAAGTTCAATAAAACAGTGTTGGACCATCTCCTGTGTCGGAAGCCTGTTTCTGGTTTCAATGCATCCAGTTGCGGTCAACGTTGAACTAACTCACTTGACACATCAGGCACCTCTGATGTGAAGCTTGGGGACACACTGAGTCATAGAAGTAGACCACGAAAGATCAAGAACATTGAAGAGCACTGAATGGGCACTGGGGGCAATCGGGGGGGGGGGGGGGGGGGGTCACTATCTGTAGCTTGGGAGAATGGAAATGTCAAATGTTCAACTGTTAAAACACGTTACAACTGATACATGTCATGTTAATCTTCACCCTACCTGCACCCCCACCCCCTGTTGCCCTCTGCTCCCCTCAACCCCTTCCCCCCTAAGCCCAGTGGTCCAAGACCCCATTCAGAGGGTGGTGTGAGCACACTGTAAGAAGAAAGGCAGGAGTCAGACTTTTGAAGAAACTGAAGAGCACAAGGGCTTTCCTCACAGCGATAGTGATTTGGTGGGTGAGGGGATTGGTGGGAATGGGGATTGTTGGGGGATTGGGGAAAGGATGGAAATGTGGGTGGATTAGAGGAAGAGAGGGGATGGGATAGGGAGAATTGGTAGGGAAGGAGAGAAATGGGGGTAGGGATTGAGGTTTTGGAGGCAGCCTCGTCTGTGAGCATCTGGTGATGGTGAGGGCCTCCTGCCACATGACCTCCATCCTCCAGCCCCCCACAGGGCGATATGCGTGGCATTTATTGCCCCCTGGAGCAAAGGCATCCCGGCGATGGCGGAGAATCCTGCAGCACGGTAGCACAAGTGGCTAGCACTGTTGCTTCACAGTGCCAGGGCCCCAGGTTCGATTCCCGGCTTGGGTCACTGTCTGTGCGGAGTCTGCACGTTCACCCTGTGTCTGCGTGGGTTTCCTCTGGGTGCTCCGGTTTCGTCTCACAGTGCAAAGACGTGCAGGTTAGGTGGATTGGCCGTGATAAATTGCCCTTAGTGACCAGAAAGGTTAGCCAGTTTATTGGGTTATGGGGATAGGGTGAAGTGAGGGCTTAAGTGGGTCGGTGCAGACTTGATGGGCTGAATGGCCTCCTTCTGCACTGTATGTTCTAACCCTGGCATTTTGTTGGACCTGGTCCAGGTTGAAGGTGATAAAGCCTGATGCATTGGCATACAGGACATCCGTGACCTCATGGATGCACCTGTGGGCTGTAAAGACTGTAAAGGTCCCAGCTTGAGCACTGGAATGAACCGGTGACATAAATGTTGATTGCTACGGTGACCTTCACGGCCACCTGGAACGGGTGACCTCCTCCTCCAAGAGGTGCCAAGTCCACGAGGATGTGACACAGGTGCCGTATTATCTGTCTCCTGAGATGGAGTCTCCTGTGTCACATGCTGTCCGTCATCTTATTGAAAGATTAATGATGCCTGTACACCTTGGGCCATTGCTGGCCTCCCCCTCTGGGTTCCTCCTTGGTGGGCGGCCAGGTCTTCAGGGTGTGCAGTGGCCCCTGGCACATGGGCTGCACATGGATAGTGGTGTCGGTTCCGCAGCGGCTGCAAACACACGCAGACATGGAAAGAACATATAAACTCAACAAAGACAGTCACCCAAGGTTGGAATCGAATTCGGAAAAGTGACTTTCCTAATCAATACCCCAGACCGTAGGAAAAAGGACCAATTATGCCACATATATATGTTGAAACAATAACATAATTGGGAAGAAGATAGGAAGGTACCAGTGTGTCAGATGGTACAAGTAGTGGAAGTGGATAGAAAGAGTAAAAATTAGGTTGTGGAAGTCGTCAACATTTCATAGAAGGAACCTCCTGCGTTACGACTGGTAAATACTATAATACTAGAACCGTTAAATAATGAGTTTCCAACTTCGAAAAAAGGCAACAAAAATATCTTGTGAGGCCACTGCAAAAGCATAAGCAAATTCGGAAGGGCACACCAGGGTTCACTACGTTAACTGAACAGTACGTAGATGTAGATGACTCCAAAGCAGCATTCATATCGACTGAACCCACAGAAACTAGCTCAGAAAGAAGCGTAAATCCAATACATGTTGGAGAATCATTTAATTGAGCCGAGTAAGAGTAGCTGGAGTTCGCTGATTGTGTTGGTACCTCAGCTGGATGGGACAACCTGGTTCTGTACAGACTACAGGAATGTGGAGTCGGCAGTTAGGTGGCAGATGACTTTCAATGTGGAGAAGTGTGAATTGATGTATTTTGGTAAGAAGAACATGGAGACACAATATAAAATAAGGAGTAAAATTCTTAAGGGAGTGCAGGAGCAGAGGGACCTGGGTTTATATGTGTATAGATCACTGAAGGAGCAGGAAAGGTGAAGAGAGCAATTAATAAAGAATTATCACAGAATCACATAATAATACAGTGCAGAAGAAGCCCTTCAGCGTATTGAGTCTGCACTGATGCATGAAAAACATGCAACCTGCTTACCTAATCCCATTTGCCAGCATTAGGCCCATAGCCTTCAATGTTATCGTATCTGGGTTTATTAATAGTGGCATAGAGTACAAGAACATAGAACATAGAACATAGAACGATACAGCGCAGTACAGGCCCTTCGGCCCTCGATGTTGCACCGACATGGAAAAAACTAAAGGCCATCTAACCTACACTATGCCCTTATCATCCATATGCTTATCCAATAAATTTTTAAATGCCCTCAATGTTGGCGAGTTCACTACTGTTGCAGGTAGGGCATTCCACGGCCTCACCACTCTTTGCGTAAAAAACCCACCTCTGACCTCTGTCCTATATCTATTACCCCTCAATTTAAGGCTATGTCCCCTCGTGCTAGCCACCTCCATCCGCGGGAGAAGGCTCTCGCTGTCCACCCTATCTAACCCTCTGATCATTTTGTATGCCTCTATTAAGTCACCTCTTAACCTTCTTCTCTCTAACGAAAACAACCTCAAGTCCATCAGCCTTTCCTCATAAGATTTTCCCTCCATACCAGGCAACATCCTGGTAAATCTCCTCTGCACCCGTTCCAAAGCTTCCACGTCCTTCCTATAATGAGGCGACCAGAACTGTACGCAATACTCCAAATGCGGCCGTACTAGAGTTTTGTACAACTGCAACATGACCTCATGGCTCCGGAACTCAATCCCTCTACCAATAAAAGCCAACACACCATAGGCCTTCTTCACAACCCTATCAACCTGGGTGGCAACTTTCAGGGATCTATGTACATGGACACCGAGATCCCTCTGCTCATCCACACTGCCAAGAATTTTACCATTAGCCAAATATTCCACATTTCTGTTATTCTTTCCAAAGTGAATCACCTCACACTTCTCCACATTAAACTCCATTTGCCACCTCTCAGCCCAGCTCTGCAGCTTATCTATGTCCCTCTGTAACCTGCAACATCCTTCCGCACTGTCTACAAGAGCAAGGAGGTTATGCTGAACCTATACAAGACACTAGTTCGACCTCAGTTGGAATACTGTGTTCAGTTCTGGGCACTACGCTATAGGAAGGGTGCATTGGAGAGCGCGTAGAAGAGATTTACAAGAATGGTTCCTGGGATGAGAAACTTCAGTTGTAAGGATAGATTGGAGAGGTTCTCCTTGGAGAGAAGAAAACTGAGAGGAGTTTTGAAAGAGATGTTCAAAATTATGAGGTGGCTGGACAGAATAGAGAGGGAGAAACTGTCCTGTTAGTAAAAGGATCAAGGTTGAGAGGGTATAGATTTGAAGTGATAACACAAAAGGAGAAAATGTGATGTGTGAAGTTTTAATAATAATAATCACTTATTGTCACAAGTACGATTCAATGAATTTACTGTGAAAAGCCCGTAGTCGCCATATTCCAGTGCCTGCTTGGGGAGGCTTGTACAGGAATTGAACACACGCTGCAGGCTGTGTTCTGCATTATAAGCCAGCGATTTAACCCACTGTGCTAAACCAGCCCCTGGGCACAGCAAGAGTATTTTGGGCCTGGAATTCACTGCCTGGAAGTGTGGTGTAGACAGGTTCAACTGAGGCATTCAAGAGGCCATTAGATGATTTCTAGATGATTAGTAAATGACTAGATGAATAGATCTGGAATGCACTGACTATAAGTGTGCTGGAGGCAGGTTCAGTCAAGGTTTTCAAGAAGGCATCAGATGATCATTTGAATAGAAGCAATGTGCAGAATTACAGGGAAAAGGCAGGGGAACAGCACTGAATCATGATGTTCATTTGGAGAGCTGATGCAGACATAATCATAGAATCTCTACAGTGCGGAAGGCGGCCATTCGGCCCATCAGGTCTGCACTGACCCTGCCTAGGTCCACTCCCTGACCCTATCCCTGTAATCCCAACTAACATTTTGGACATTAAGGGGCAATTTAACATGGCCAATCCACCTAACCTGCACATCTTTGGACTGTGGGAGGAAACCGGAGCACCTGGAGGAAATCCACGCAGACACGGGGAGAAAGTGCAAACACCAGACAGCCACCTTGTGAAGTTGTACAAATTAAGTAATGGCATGATGGGAAAATCGGTCAGCTACTTGGTACAATGTAAGAAACGCTGACTCCGCATAACCTAAAGCATGAATAAGATCAGAGAAGGTCAAGCTATTCCAAAATGCCTGACCTCTGTAAATTCTGATAAGGTTAACTCATCATGACCCAGGGCTGTATGAGTAAGACAAGGTAAGGTCAGGGAAGACGGAGTAACCAACCTTTTAATGTTCTAGCAAAGGTCAAGATAATGGTATGAATGATGAGACAAAGAGTCCTAGGAGGTCAGCACGTTATGCCATGTTTTATGACTTTGCTTATGTTTCCACCTCTGATCGAATTCCTGACTAAGTTGAAGTCACGCAATCATGATAATGTTAATGTATAAATATTGAACTGATTCTCTGTGTAAGCGCGGACTTGAGGAGGAATAAGCAGTGGGTATCAACTGCTCTCTAAACTCAAGTTGCAGCCAATACTGCATGCGCTCTTTTCGTAAATAAAGACTACTTATTTTTGTTGAAACTAACTTTGTTGAGTCTTTCTACCACAGCCCAGAAGCAGGAAAAATATTGACTTCTACAACCTGACAGTGGAATTGAAGCCGGGTCCCTGGTGCTGTGAGGCAGCACTGCTAATCACTGTGCCATCCTGCCGAAAATGGCCTCGTTTTCTGCCGTAACAATTCTGTGATTCTGTGAAGATCCTGTTGAATGAATCAACAGGATTTCTCGACTACTGCCTGATGTGTTGGGCTGGCTGGGTCGATGTAGACTGCACTTCATGCAGTGTAGCGAGAGACAGACTTCCAACACTTGATGAGATGCAATACGATTTTATTTAACATCTAAACTATTATACATGTTCAACTGTGGGCTGAGACTAATCTGACTTGAATGGAGACCTGACACTAGCCTGACCAGACTTACTAGCTACCGACATGGTGTTTGCACTGGCTAGCTCACGAGCTCTGACTGTCTCAGAGGCTTGGTCCCGAGAGAACGGAAAAACTGGTGCCCTCTGGCTTTATAGTGGTTGTGTCCTGTCTGGTGATGGGCTGCTCTGTTCTGTGTGCTTACTGGTCATTCTGTGTGTCAATCACTGCCTGTCTGCACTCCATTATATACATAGATGTATATTATGACACTGCCCACTGCTGGGTTGGTATTTTCCAGTCCTCCACGCCAGTGGGGTCTTCGGGTCCCACCAATGTGAATGGAGATTTCAATGGCTTCCGGCCCTGCTGGGAACCCGCAGGGAAGGTGTGGTTAAGGGGGCGGGAAGTTGGAAAATTCCTGTCCTGTTCTTATCCAGTCTATTGCTAAGAAACAAAAACTGAGTAGCTTCCTAGATTTTCAGGAGCAGTTAAGAATGAACCATATTATTGTAGGCTGGCGTCACACGTGGGAGAGATCAGGTAAGGTCAATTGACATCCGATTTCTCCCTACAATAGGGATATCCGGTAAGCGGAGCTCCTTGTTGTAAAAAATGGGGCTATGTGCGGTCTCGGCCACGCATTCCCTGTTTAGGCCCCTTATTCATAGTGAGTCGCGTTGAATAGCCACGGGTTTCTCAGCAATACGAGTGCTGGAAAACACTCGCTCAGGGACTTTATTCCCTTTTGGGAAGAATATGCCCTTCATGTGGTCTCTGGTGGGAATTGAGATGCCATCTCAATCCAGATCGTGATCCAGTTGCACTTGGAATTTATTTTGGAACCAGGGGTGATTCGCGCTGTGGGATCCGAAGAAGTTGGCTCCCCTTTGAAGAACGGCCTTTTTAAAGGGCACCCTGATCTCAAAATAATACTCCAGCACGTCCCCTGCAATTGCTGGAAAGCCTCCCCCCCCCGCCCCCGAATCGCTGGCAAGGACCCTTTTAAATCCCCTTGCGCCCTATCGCTGGCAAGAACCACCCCAAGGGAGTAATACCCCACTATGGGTTTGTCAAATGTCCCCCCTTCAGGGCCCCTTGGCACTGCAGCCTCCACCCTGACAGTGGAAATGTCAATGTTCCTGCAGCCTGGTCCCTGCTTTTGGTGATCAGCAGTGATTCGTGCCCAGGTGACCTCCTGCTGGGGAGGGTGGGAGGGGCGGAGATCAGTGAAAACTCGGAAGCCGCTGCATTCAACATTAATATCGCTGCTGGGATTAAAATGAATGCAAATGAGTTGCGCTCAGGTTCTCGCCCTTTGTAGGCGAGACATACTTTCTATGACATATGGAGTGGCACGGTGGTTAGCACTGCTGCCTCTCAGCTTCAGGAACCTGGGTTCAATTCCTGTCTGTGCGGAGTCTGCACGTTCTCTCCGTGTCTACGTGGGTTTCCTCCGGGTGCTCTGGTTTCCTCCCACAATCCAAAGATGTGCAGGTTAGGTGGATTGGCCATGATAAATTGCCCTTAGTGTCCAAAAGGTTAGGTGGGGTTACTGGGTTACGGGTATAGGGTCGGCTTAGATAGATTCCACTTCAATGGGCCAGTGCTGACTTGATGGGCTAAATGGCCCCCTTCTGCACTGTAAATTCTGATATCTCGACTATCTCAGATCGGTCATCCTTATTCTATAATAAAGAAAAGAAGGAAAGTCTGCGGTCAAAAGTTAAAAAAGCAAATTTCTGAAATAACTCATATTCCCCATTAAATGAATCTTACTGACTCTCTTGATCTGCTGCAACATTTGCCTGGTCTGTGATCTGAAATATATGTTGGTAGACTGTCATAGCCATTTCCAGTTTAAGGAAATAGAATCCCATGTCCTACTCACCAGTTTTGACAGATTCATGTCCCTCAGCACTCTCATCACAATTGTTGATTCACTGTCTTCTGGCCGTGCTCTCTTCTGAGCTCCCAATGTTCGCAATACAGAAAGAATGTTTCTCAAGCCAAAGTCATAATGAACCTAGTTGTAATGAATTGTCAAGAAACAAAATTATCAATTCAATTATTCTCTAAACTATGACATTTACTGGAGCTTTACAATAAAAAAAACCTACATCAACATAGAACAGAAATCACAGAAACTCTATGGCACAGATGGGAGCCATTCAGCCCATTTTCATTTTTGCTGGCTGGAAAAGAGTTTTCCAACTGAACACCGTTTTTGTTGTTCATTCTACCTCTAGCACCCTTTCAGACAATGTTCCACGACATCCACTGCGAGTGAAAGAGTTTCTCCTCAGCTCCCTTAGAAGCATTCGACCAATTACTTTAAATTAATTTCCCTAATTACTGGCTTCTCTGCTATGGGAAATATCCAGTTTCAAATTCAGCAATTTGAAAGTAAACTAGCAGGCAACATAAAAACTGACTAGAAAAGTTTCTCTAGGTATGTAAAGAGAAAAAGATTATGAAAAACTAAATGTAGGCCCCTTACAGTTAGGAATGGGGGGAATTTATAACAGGGAACAAAGAAATTATTGAGGAACTGAATAAATATTTTGATTCTGTCTTCACAAAGGAAGACATGAATAGATTACCGGCAGTTCTGAGAAACACAAGATTTAGTGAAAAGCTGAGGGAAAATAGTGTTAGTAAACTGTTGGATCCAACAATTCTACGGACACGTGCTTGTAGGATTAGAATAGCGGTTTTAATATACTCACAACAGAGCCAGCCTGTTAGCCATTGAACGTTCGGTGAACTGGCCGGCTGACCATGTGGCACTGATCTTTATACAGCAGCTCCAGGGGGAGGAGTCCTGGGCGGAGCCAAGGGAGAAGTTCAGTACAATTCTCGAGCATTCCCAGAGCTACTCCCCCTGGTGGTCAGGTAGTGCAAGTGCACTTATAATATAGACACATGTATATATAGATTACAATCCGGTGTGAATCAAATTCACCACATTCACCCCCTGTGAAAAAAATAGAGTCCAGCGGGGGTGGTGGCTCACAGAGTTAGTCTGTCCGGTGGATGAATTGTTCTTTTCGATCTGCAGAGCACCGGGGTTGCAGCCTCTTGCGGTGGCTGGGTGGGTGTTGAGAGCTGGGGTATGATGGCAGACTCCGGGGCTGGTCTCGTCCGAACTTTATACACCTCTGGCTCAACTGGAGACTGGGGGCGCTGGGGGCGACTGGTTCTGGCGCGTGGAACCGGTGGGGTGAGCTTGCGGAATCGGGGGCGCGAGGGGGCGGCAGCATAGGGAACAGGGTAAGGGGTTCCTCAGCGGGGGTAGGGGGGGGGGGGCTGGATCCAGCATGTGCCAGGTCCCGAAGGGATACTGTGTCCTGGCGACCGTCCGGGAAGTCCACGAATGCGTACTGGGGGTTGGAATGGAGGAGGCGCACCTTTTCAACAAGGGGGTCAGTTTTGTGCCCCCTGACGTGCTTCCTCAGGAGGACCGGGCCTGGTGTCCTCAGCCACGCCGGAAGTGAGACTCCCGTGGTAGAGCCCCGAGACAAAATGAAGAGTCGCTCGTGAGGGGTTTGATTTGTAGCTGTACAGAGGAGGGATCTGATTGCGTGGAGCGCGTCTGGGAGGACTTCTTGCCATTGGGAGACTTGGAGTTTTCTAGACCGGAGGGTCAGTAGGACGGTCTTCCAGACCGTCGCGTTCTCCCTCTCCACCTGTCCGTTCCCCCTGGGGTTGTAGCTGGTAGTCCTGCTCGAGGCGATGCCCTTGTCGAGCAGGTACTGACGCAGCTCGTCGCTCATAAAGGACGAACCCCGGTCGCTGTGCACGTAGCTGGGGAAACCGAACAGGGTGAAGACACTATGCAGGGCCCTAATGACTGTGTGGGAGGTCATATCAGGGCATGGAATGGCAAAAGGGAATCGGGAGAACTCGTCGATGATGTTGAGGAAATAAATGTTCTTGTTAGTGGAGGGGAGTGGCCCTTTGAAATCGATTGCAAGGCGTTCAAAGGGCCTAGAAGCCTTGACCAGGTGGGCCCTGTCTGGTCTATAGAAGTGCGGTTTGCACTCTGCGCAGATCGGGCACTCCCTGGTGACCGCTTTTACCTCCTCGTTGGAGAAAGGCAGGTTTCGGGCTCTGAAGTAGTGGGCAAGCCGGGTGACCCCTGGATGGCAGAGGTCAACGTGGATGGCTTTCAGATGGCTGATCTGCGCGCTGGCGCATGAAACGCGGGATAGGGCATCCGAGGGCTCGTTGAGCTTCCCCGGTCGATATTTAATATTGTAACTATAGGTGGAGAGATCGATCCTCCACTTAAGGATTTTATCATTTTTTATTTTGCCCCTTTGCGAGTTGTCAAACATAAAGGCAACCGATCGTTGGTCGGTGATGAGGGTGAACCTGCTACCTGCGAGGTAGTGCCTCCAGTGACGAACAGCCTCCACGATGGCTTGTGCTTCCTTCTCGACTGAGGAGTGTCGGAGTTCTGAAGTGGGTAGGGTACGGGAGAACAATGCAACGGGCCTCCCTACCTGATTTAAAGTGGCTGCTAGAGCTACCTCTGAGGCGTCGCTCTCAACCTGAAAGGGAGTGGATTCATCCACCGCCCGCATGGCTGCTTTGGCGATGTCCTCCTTGATGCAGCTGAAGGCCTTGCGCACCTCAGCTGACAGGGGAAATCGTGTGGCCTTAAAGAATGGGCGGGCTTTGTCCGCATATTGAGGGACCCACTGGGCGTAGTATGAGAAGAACCCCAAGCACCGTTTGAGGGCCTTGGGGCAATGAGGGAGGGGGAGTTCATACGGTCCGGGTCTGGGCCCAGGACTCCGTTCTCCACGACGTAGCCGAGGATGGCCAGTCTGTTTGTGCGGAAAACACATTTCTCCTTGTTATAAGTGAGATTTAATTTCTGTGCCGTTTGGAGAAAACGGTGGAGGTTGGCGTCGTGGTCCTGCTGGTCATAGCCGCAGATGGTAGCATTGTCCAGATACGGAAACGTGGCCTGCAGCCCGTACTGGTCTACCATTCGGTCCATTGCTCGTTGGACCACCGAAACCCCGTTAGTGACGCCGAAAGGGACCCGGAGGAAATGAAAGAGGCGGCCATCGGCCTCGAATGCCGCGTAGTGGCGGTCCTCCGGGCGGATTGGGAGCTGGTGGCATGCAGACTTCGGATCCACCGTGGAAAATAGCCAATATTGGGCGATCTGATTAACCATGTCTGCAATTCTGGGGAGAGGATACGCGTCTAGCTGCGTAAAGCGATTTATGGTCTGGCTATAGTCGACGACCATGCAAAACTTTTCCCCGGTCTTGATGCCCACACCTGAGCTTTCCAGGGACTGTTAATGGCCTCTATGATCCCCTCACTGAGCAGCCTTCGGACCTCCGATCGGATAAAGACCCTATCCTGTAGGCTGTATCGCCTGCTGCGAGTAGCTACTGGTTTGCAATCTGGAGTGAGATTGGCAAAGAGAGGCGGGGGGGGGGGATGCGCAGCATGGCTAGGCTGCAGATAGTGAGTGGGGGCAGGGGCCCGCTGAAGCTGAGGGTGAGGCTCTTGAGGTTGCACTGGAAATCCAGGCCTAATAAGAGTGGCGCGCAGAGGTCGGGCAGGACCTAAAGTTTAAATTTTGAATAACTGGCGCCTCGAATTGTGAGCATAGCAACAGTGCGTCCTTGGATTTGGACTGAGTGGGAGCCCGAAGCGAGGGCGATAGTTTGGCTCACCGGAAAAATAGAAAGCGCACAGTGTCTTACCAGCTCTGGATGTATAAAGCTCTCGGTGCTCCCGGAGTCAAAGAGGCATGGCGTGCTGTACCCGTTGATCTGGACCTCCGCCATCGAACTTCGTAGGTGCTTGGGGTGGGATTGATCCAGGGTGACTGCGCTGAGTTGCGGGTAGTCGGCGGCGCGATCAGCTGTGCTGGAGTGGCCCCGTGATGACTGCCCTCTGAGTTCGTAGTCGTCGAGGTGAGTTTCAGAGTTTGAAGGGGATGGATCCCAAGATGGCCGCCCCCATGAGTCGCACATGTCGGATGGGGGCGGAGTCGGCATACAGGCTGCAGCATTTCGGGGCCTGCAGGCCTGTGAATTCAGGGAACGAGTGCTTTGAGCCGTGGGAGATTTACAGGCTGGGGCTTTCTTCGCCAGACACACTCTGGCATAGTGTCCTTTTCGGCCGCAGCTGCTGCAGGTCGCGTTACGGGCCGGGCAGTGCTGCCGCGGGTGCCGGCTCTGGCCACAGAAATGGAAGGCTGGAGCAGCTGAGTAGCTGGCTGGGGCAGCAGAGTAACTGGCTAACTGGCTTTGGCAGCGCGGTAGTTGGGGGGCCATGCGGCACAGGCTTGGGGGGACTGTTGGTCGGGGGTCCACGATGAGGTCGCGGGGTCCGCGGGAAACGAGGTGAGGCTGCGGAAGGAAACTTCCATAGTGGTAGCAGCCTCCACAGTAGTGTCTATGTCCTGGGCCCCCTTTTCTAGCAGTCTTTGGCGCACATAGACCTAAGGCCCGCCACGAAAACGTCCCGCACAGCAAGCTCCCTATGTTCAGCCGCGGTAACAGCATGATAATTACAGTCATTGAAAAGATTGTTCAATTCCCTTACAAACTCGGCTAGCATTTCTGTAGGCCCCTGACGGCGAGTCGTAAACACGTGGCGTGCATAAACCTCGTTAATGGGCCTAACGTACATTTTGTCCAATATCGCCAGCGCTGCGGTGTAAGAACCGGCCGGATTCAGCTGTGTGGAGATTCTGTGGCTTACCCTCGCGTGCAGTAGGCTGAGTTTTTGTTCCTCCGTTGTTCCGGCGGTGCTGGCTTCCGTCAGGTAGGCTTTAAAGCATCTCAGCCAGTGGGAAAAAATTTCCTTAGCCTCTGCATCCTGTGGGTCGAGTTCTAGGCGTCCGGGCTTGAGGGCTGCTTCCATGATTTCTTCGACTGTTTCCTGAGTATATTAAATTGTTGGAACCAACAATTCTACGGACACGTGCTTGTAGGATTAGAATAGTGGTTTTAATATACTCACAACAGAGCCAGCCTGTTAGCCATTGAACTTTCGGTGAACTGGCCGGCTGACCCTGTGGCACTGATCTTTATACAGCAGCTCCAGGGGGAGGAGTCCTGGGCGGAGCCAAGGGAGAAGCCCAGTACAATTCTCGAGCATTCCCAGAGCTACTCCCCCTGGTGGTCAGGTAGTGCAACTGCACTACAATATAGACACATGTATATACAGATTATAATCCGGTGTGAATCACATTCACCACATAAACAAATCATTTTGGGGAAATAATGGGATTGAAGGTGGACAAATCTCCAGGCCTGATAATCTTCATCCCAGAGCACTTAAGGAAATGGCCCTAGAAATAATATATCCATTGGGAGTCATTATCCAAAATGTTTTTGGACTCTGAAATGATTCCTACAGATTGGAGGGTAACGAATGTAACCCTGCTTTTCAGAAAGAGAGGTAGAGAAAACATGTAACTAAACACCAGTGAGCCTAACGTCAGTTGAAGGGACATTGCTAGAGTCCATTTTCAAGGATTTCATAGCACAGTATTTGGAAAGCAGTGGTGTAATCAGACAAAGTCAGCGTTGATTTATGAAAGGGAAATCATGCTTGACAATCCAGTAGAAATCTTTGATGATGCAACTAGTAGCTCAGTGGTTAGCACTGTTGCTTCACAGCACCAGGGACTCAGGTTTGATTCCCAGCTTGGGTCTCTGTGCGGCGATCACCACCAATGCCTCCACAATCTCCCCAGCTATCAAGTGACTAGTGGTGTCCGGCAGGGATCTGTGTGAGGACCCGAACTGTTCACATTATATATTAATGATTTGGACGAGGGAACTAAATGCATTATCTCCAGATTTGCAGATGATACAAAGTTGGGTGGGATGTTAAGCTGTGAGGAGGATGCAGAGATGCTTCAGCGGGATTTGGACAGGCTGAGTGAGTGTGTATACATGGCAATTGCAATATAATGTGGATAATTGTAACATTATCCGCTTCGGTAGCAAAAATAGGAAGGCAGATTATTATTTGAATGGGTGTAAATTGAGAGAGGTGGATATTCAGTGAGACCTTGGTGTCCTTGTGCACCAGTTGCTGATAAAAGCGCGCAGGTACAGCAGGCAGTAAAGAAGGCAAATGGTATATTGGCCTTCATAGTGAGAGGATTTGAGTACAGGAGAGGAGATGTTTTACTGCAATTGTATAGAGCATTGGCGAGACTACACCTGGAATATTGTGTGCAATTTTTGTGTCCTTATCTGAGGAAGGATATTCTTGCTATGGAGGGAGTGCAGGCTGATCCTGGGATGGTGGGATTGTCATATGAGGATAGACTAAATCGGTTAGTATTATATCCATTGGAGTTTCGAAGAGTGAGAGGCGATCTCAGAGAAACTTAAAAAATTCTAACGATTTAGAAAGAATGTTCCCGATGGTGGGGGAGTCCAGAACCCGGGGTCATAGTTTGAAGATAAGGGGTAAACCTTTTAGGACTGAGGTGAGGAGAATTTTCTTCACCCAGAGAGTGGTGAATCTGTGGAATTCAGGGGGAAGGCGGGAACTTGATGATCATCCATGATCAAAATGAATGGCAGTGCAGGCTCGAAGGGTCAAATGGCCTCCTCCTGTTTCTATTTTCTGTGTATTTTTCTATGTATGTTTTTAACAGTAGCTATATTGTAGGACGGAGAGTAAATCAGGAGATAATGAGTAAATGTAAAAAGGACAGTACATTAATCATGAATGATTTAATCTTTATGTGAATTGGGAAAATCAAATTGGCAGAGGTAGCCATGAGGAAGAATTAATAGAGTGTAGTCCCAACCAGGGGCCAGGCTATTTTGGATCTGGTAGTGTGTAATGAGGCAGGTTTAATAAACAACCTCAAAGTAAAAGATCCCGAGGAAATAGAGACCACAACATGACTTATGCTTTCAGTTTGAGAGTAAGAACCTTGGATCAGAAACAACTGTGTGTTATAACCTGCCTGCTTACTAATGACAATCCCACAATCCCATGGGAGTATGAGCTTCCCCAATGAGGGGGTGTGGAGAAATCATCAACAGACTCCCTGCAAAAATAGAGCTGGCCAGTTTGGAACCAGCAGAGAGAGAGAGGAGTGAGCAGCAAGGGAAGTTGCTGCTGCTGCTGTATATATATGTTATTGCAAATAAATGTTATTTCTTTGAATCCTGAAAACTCATGCTGGATTCTTTGTGGCCCTCACAAAACTGGCAACGAGGGTTAAAGTGAATAGCTGTCTACACTGCTGAAGCCACCTCCCTGGATTTTTGTTGGATACAGTTTGGAAGTTGTTTTCTATTACACCATGCCTCTGTATGGACGTTTGGATGTTTTTGATGCTGCGCTGGAAAGTTGGAACCAGCACGCACAACGGATGCGTTACTATTTCCGGGCAAACAACATCACCGAAAACGGGCGCCAGGTGGTCATATTGCTTACCCACTGCAGCCCGCATACGTTTGGGGTGATTAGGAGCCTTACGTACCCAGCTACGCCAGACACCAAAACGTTTGATGAACTTGTGAACTTAGTGGGGCAACATTTTAACCCAACTCCACCCACGATAGTCCAACGTTACCGGTTTAATACCGCTGAGAGGACCCCAGGAGAATCCCTTGCAGACTTTCTATCCTGGCTACGCAGGATTGCGGAGTACTGTGACTATGGTGAGACCTTATCAGAAATGTTACGCGACGGTTTGGTTTGCGGTATTAACAATGCGGCCACCCAGAGAAAGTTGTTAGTCGAGCCAACATTCACTTTTCAACAGGCCATTCAAATAGTATTGTCCCGAGAGAGCGCAGAACGAGGAGTGCAGGAGCTACAGCGAATGGAGGTGCATGCCTTGGAGCACAACCCCTTCCGTCCGAAAGCGTCCCCCTGCACCCCTGCGGTACCTTGGGAGAGGCGACGTCCGGATCGACGACAGTGGCCGTCGGACATTCCTCCCCGAAGGGAGCCTTCTCCAGAACCAATGGATGAAGAGACACGTCCGTGTCAAACTTGTAGGCGCCGTCCCCGTCGCGGAGGCTGGTCCTAGGGCTCCAGAGGCGCAGTCTTTCCGACCGAACCTGGGGCCAGCCCAGGGGCCATACCTTCCATTTGGATGAACCTGCGGCGACTACTCCCGAGGACGTGGAGACGGAGGATGACTGCCTGCAGCTGCATTGTGTGGCAGCTCCCCGTGTGGCCCCCATTAAGGTGACAGTACGGGTCAATGCTCACCCGCTTGAGATGGAGTTGGACACTGGCGCAGCGGTCTCCGTGATCACCCAGAAGACATTCGACCGCATCAAACAGGGTATACAGACCCTTACATTAACCGACACACAGGCCAGGTTGGCCACCTACACGGGGGAACCATTGGACATTGCAGGAACTATGATCCCTGTTGTTTATGGATGCCACGTGGGGCGTTTCCCACTTATCATGGTGCGCAGCCATGGGCCCAGCCTGTTGGGTCGGGACTGGTTGCGCCATTTGCGGATGCAGTGGCAGCACATCCTCCAAACAGTTTCTGGAAGTTGACTGAGGTGCTAGGACGATACCCAGATGTATTCCAGCCCGGTTAGGGGAAAATAAAAGGGGCTGTAGCCCGTATCCAAGTCGAACCAGGAGCCACGCGGCGCTATTTCCGGGCGTGCCCGGTGCCTTACGCCTTGCTCGAGAAGGTAGAAGGGGAGCTCACTCATTTGGAGACTTGGGTATCATCAGGCCTGTCCGTTTCGCTGACTGGGCAGCACCAATTGTACCTGTAATGAAGCCAGATGCCACAGTTCGCTTGTGCGGCAACTATAAACTTACAGTGAATACAGCTTCCCGACTCGACCGATACCCAATGCCTCGCATAGAGGATCTTTACGCGAAGCTTGCAGGCGGACTCTCGTTCACAAAATTAGATATGAGTCACGCCTACCTACAGTTGGAGCTGGACCCTGCCTCCCAGCCATATGTAACGATTAATACACACCGGAGCCTGTATGAATATACACGTTTGCCCTTTGGAGTATCCTCTGCCTGCGCTACTTTTCAATGCATTATGGAAGGCATTTTGAGAGGTATACCACGTGTTGCTGACTACTTAGATGATGTTTTGATCACAGGGACGTCGGAGCAGGAATATTTGGAAAATTGGGAGGCTGTCCTTAGACTCTTTTTGGAGGCTGGAGTCCGTTTACGTCGCACAAACTGCGTCTTTCAGGCGAAGGAAGTAGTCTCCCTGTGTGATCGGGTGGAGCGCGAAGGTTTGCACCCCGTCGCAGAGAAGGTGCACGCGATTCAACAGGCCCCCGCCCCGCCTGACACTTCGCATCTTCGTTCGTTTCTCGGCCTCATAAACTATTACGGAAAGTTCCTCCCCAATCTGCCAACTACGCTGGCCCCGTTGCACCTTCTGCTAAAGAAGAATCACACCTGGGTTTGGGGTCAGCCGCAAGAAACACTTTCCGGCGGATAAAACAACAATTGTCGTCGTCTGGGTTACTAACCCACTATGATCCTGGAAAGCCTTTGCTCGTCACATGTGATGCATCCCCGTATGGTATTGGGGCTGTCCTGTCCCACAAGATGAAGAACGGGGCCGAGCGGCCGATAGCTTTCGCCTCCCGCACATTGACTGTAGCGGAAAAAAAGTACGCATAAATCGAGAAGGAGGGCCTGGCAGTGGTCTTTGCGGTGAAACGTTTCCACTAGTACGTATATGGCCGCCACTTAACTATCATGACTGATCATAAGCCTCTGCTGGGACTTTTCAGAGGGGATAAGCCAATTCCGGCCATTGCTTCCGCACGGATCCAGCGCTGGGCTTTGTTGCTCACTGCATACGAGTATTCTCTGGAGCACAAACCAGGAACCCAGATAGGGAATGCCGACGTACTGAGCCGATTGCCTTTATCGACCGGCCCCATGTCGACCCCCACGACCGGTGAGGAGGTTGCAACCCTAAATTTTATGGACACCTTGCCTGTCACGGCATCGCAGATCCGTGAGTGGACCCAGACGGAGCCAGTCCTGTCAAAGGTTCGGCACATAGTCCTGTATGGTGGGCAGCATAGACAGCTCCCAGGCGAGTTGCGGGCATTTTCCTCCAAGCTGTCCGAATTCAGCGTGGAAGACGGCATCCTTTTGTGGGGGACGCCTGTGATTGTCCTGGAAAAAGGACAGGAGCTGATACTGAGAAACTTGCACAATGGGCATCCAGGTGTGACCAAAATGAAAATGTTGGCCCGGAGTTATGTCTGGTTCCCTGGCCGCAACACCAACATTGAGAAGGTGGCCCAGAACTGCTCCATTTTCCAGGAGCAACAGAAGCTTCCGCCAGCCGCGCCCCTACATCACTGGGAATGGCCAGGGCGGCCTTGGGCGCGCTTGCATGCGGATTTTGCCAGCCCTTTTCAAGGATCCATGTTCCTTCTATTAATCGACGCCCAGTCTAAATGGCTAGAGGTGCATAAGATGGGAGGCACAACATTCTGCGCAACAATCGAGAAGATGTGTTTGTCTTTCAGTACGCATGGCCTCCCCCAAGTGCTGGTCACGGACAACGGCACGCCGTTCACAAGTGAGGAGTTTGCGAGGGTCATGAAGATGAACGGCATATGCCATATCCGCACTGCCCCTTACCACCCGGCTTCAAATGGGTTGGCGGAGCTCGCTGTGCAGACATTCAAACGAGGCCTAAAGAAGCAGTCTTCCGGGTCGTTGGACACGAGATTGGCTCGTTTTTTGTTGTCATAGAGGACCACCCCCAATGCGGTGACTGGGGTAGCTCCCGCAGAACTCTTAATGGGCTGGAGACTTCGCACCCGCCTTAGCATGGTTTTCCCGGACATTGGCGCAAAAGTACGCCGCACACAAGAACGGCAGGGACATGGTTTTTCTCGACATCGGCCAATTTGGCAGTTTACGCCCGGTGACCCAGTGTTCGTTCGGAATTTTGCTGGTGGTGCCCAGTGGGCCCCTGGCGTAATCTTTCACCATACGGGCCCTATCTCTTACCAGGTACAAGCCCAGGGGCGTCTCCAGTGTAAACATGTAGACCATGTTCGGTCCTGAAGACTAGCCCTTCCAAAGATTCCCCGCCCCAGGAGTTTGTTTCTACAGCCACTGTGACCAGACACAATGGAGAGTATTCCTCACAATCTTCCTCTGGTGCCTCACTCAAAGCCTGCGCAGGTCGTGACAGAACCGCGTGGAGATAAAGACGCCGAGATGACGGAGGCGGCAGACTCTGACTCCGAGATGGAGACACAAGACACCTCAGAGGGGGAATCCTCGGGCCCACGGGCCGGGGATGTACAACCGTTATGCCGTTCATCACGGAAGCGCCGGTCTCCATCTCGTTACACGCCGCCCGATCCAGCGCCTCATGCAAATGGATTCCGGCCTGCGGCAAAACGAGTCCGACGCCCTCCTTCACCAGGGTCTTCGGTGGATTCCTTGGACTTTGTGGGGGAGGGATGTTATAACCTGCCTGCTTACCATTGGCTGGGGACTAATGACAATCCCACAATCCTGTGGGAGTATGAGCTTCCCCAATGAGGGGGCAGAGAAATCATTAGCAGACTCTCTGCATAAATAGAGCTGGCCAGTTTGGAACCTGCAGAGAGAGAGAGATGAATGAGCAGCTAGGAAAGTTGCTGCTGCGGCTGTTGTATATATCTGTTATTGTAAATGTTATTTCTTTGTATCCTGAAAATTCGTGCTGGATTCTTCGTGGCCCTCACAAAATTGTGCTAAACTTAAATACGGATAATTAAAAGGGAATGAGGACAGAGTTGGCTGGAGTGGACTCGGAAAGGAGGTTAGCAAAAGGGATTGATCAGCAATGGCAGACATTTCTGAAAATAGTTCATGATACACAACAGAAACGGGGATTGCGAACGTTTAAAAAAACAACAAAATATTAAAGCGAGAGAACTCAACTATTTCAAATGCATTGCTCTCATTTCACAACTGGTCACCTGTTTGAAAACTTCATTCAAATTGGTCCGAAATGACCTCCCCTGAACAAAACCATGCTGACTGTTCTTGATGAATCCCGACCTCTCCAAATGCAAATTAATTCTGACTCTCAGAATTTGCTTCCAATAGTTTCCCCACCACTGAAGTTAGTCTGTCTGACCTGTGGTTTCCAGGTTGATCCCTTCCTATAATGGTAACACATTAGCTATCCAGTCCTCCGGCACCTCTCATGTGGCCGGAGAACAACTGAAAATTATTGACAGCATTCCTGCTATTTTCTCCCTCGTCTCAATCAACAAAGGAAGAGAGAGGCCAAAGTGAACATAGACCCCTTCAGGAATTAGACTGGAGAAATGACAATGGGGAACCAGGAAATAACACAGGAGCTAAATAAATACTTCTCATCAGTCTTCAGTGTGGAAGATTCTAATAACATTCCAATACTAACATAATCAAGGGGAAAAAGCAGGGGAGGAAATAAATACGATAACCATCATTAAAGAAAACATTCTTGTGAAACTAATGGGGTTGAAAAGCAAATGGTCCTCGAGAACTGTTGGGTTGCTTCTGAGGATATTGAAGGAAGTAGTTACAGAGATAGTGGATGCCTGAAAGTAATTTTCCAAGAATCCTTAAATTATGGAAATGTTCCAGAGGATTGAAAACTGTAAAAGGGATGGAGACAAAAACAGGTCATTATCAATCAGTTACCTTAACATCTATCATTGGAAAAATGTTAGGAAACATTCTAAAGGATGGTATATCAGAGCATTTAGAAATACATAATAGAATCAAGCAGTCAGCATGGCTTCATGAAGGAGAAATCATGCCTGATAAATTTATTAGAAGTGGTAAGAACATAAGAACTAGGAGCAGGAGTCGGCCATCTGGCCTCTTGAGCCTGCTCCGCCATTCAATGAGATCATGGCTGATCTTTTGTGGACTCAGCTCCACTTTCAGGCCCAAACACCATAACCCTTCATCCCTTTTTAAGCTTCGCGCAAGTCGAGAAGACACAGCCGAAGTGAGGCACATCCAGAGTGGGAAGTTGGAACTTGGTAATTTGGTGCAGTGAGGAAATTCGGTGCAGAGTGGGAGAAGGTGCTTTTTCTCTACTGTTTTGTTCTCTCTCTTTCTTCTGGCCTGTAACTTTTAAAGACAGAGCAAGATAGGAAGGCAGTGCAGGTGCCCCTGCAGTCACCTCCCTGCAAAACAGATATACTGCTTTGGATACTGTTGAGGGAGATGGCTCACCAGGGGAAGGCAGCAGCAGCAAGGTTCATGACACCGTGGCTGGTTCTGCTGCACAGCAGGGCAGGAAGAAAAATGGCAGGGCTATAGTGATAGAGGACTCAATCGTAAGGGGAATAGACAGGCGGTTCTGTGGACGCAATCGAGACTCCAGGATGGTATGTTGCCTCCCTGGTGCAAGGGTCAAGGATGTCTCGGAGCGGCTGCAGGACATTCTGGTGGGGGGAGGGTGAACAGCCAGCTGTCGTGGTGCACATAGGCACCAACGATATAGGTAAAAAATGGGATGAGGTCCAACAAGCTGAATTCAGGGAGTTAGGAGTTAAACTAAAAAGTAGGACCTCAAAGGTAGTAATCTCAGGATTGCTGCCAGTGCCACGAACTAGTCAGAGCAGGAATGTCAGGATAGATAGGATGAATGCGTGGCTCGAGAGATGGTGCAAGAGGGAGGGATTCAAATTCCTGGGGCATTGGGACCGGTTCTGGGGGAGGTGGGACCAGTACAAACCGGATGGTCTGCACCTGGGCAGGACTGGAACCGATGTCCTGGGGGGTGTTTGATAGAGCTGTTGGGGAGGGTTTAAACGAATGTGGCAGGGGGATGGGAACCGATGCAGGAAGTTGGAAGGTATTAAAACAGGGGCAGAAGCAAAAGGAAGTAAGGTGGAAAGTGCAAGGCAGAGAAGCCATAGTAAAAAAATAAAAAGGGCGACAGTACAAGGTACAGTGACTGAGGGGAGCTCAGTGAATAGGCCCAGTAATACTAAAAGGAATAAAACTGGAGAAGTTAAGATTCAAAACAGAGGTAAAAAAACCAACATAAGTGTACTTTACCTGAATGCTCGTAGTATTCGGAATAAAGTAAATGAGTTGATGGCGCAAATCATCGTGAATGACTATGATTTAGTGGCCATTTCTGAAACATGGTTAAAGGATGGTCACGACTGGGAGTTAAATATCCGAAGGTATCAAACTATTCGGAAGGACAGAGTGGATGGTAAGGGAGGTGGTGCAGCTCTGTTATTTAAGGATGACATCCGGGCAATAGTAAGGGTTCTGGGGCTTCAGAAGACTGCCTGTGTGTTCTGAATCTCTGTGGAGCGAGTCAGCCTTGCAAGTTGGTTAAAAACAAATAATACTATAACTACAAATCCATCTCAAGTTTTATTGAGGCCAGACTGACGGGTAAAGAACTTAATATTATCATTTGGTGCCGAAACCCGGGATTTCTCCAGACGGTCACCGGCCAACTGTGAAATCAGAATTAGACTGATGTTGGACAAGGAAAGTGGAAATGGGCCCGCAATGTGTAGTATAATGTTTAGTATCCCCGCCTGTCACGCGGGAGACCGGGGTTCAATTCCCCGACGGGCAGTTTGTACCACTGCAGAAAAAGGACGAGAATCCTAGGGGCTGGTTTAGCACAGGGCTAAATCGCTGGCTTTGAAAGCAGATCAAGGCAGGCCAGCAGCACGGTTCAATTCCTCAACCAGCCTCTCCGAACAGGCGCCGGAATGTGGCAACTAGGGGCTTTTCACAGTAACTTCATTTAAGGCCTACTTGTGACAATAAGCAATTTTCATTCATTCATTTCATGTGAGTAGCTGGAAAATGACCACGTTGATTTTCCCCTTTTCTCATGGTCTGATTGGTCTGGTCACTCGTGGTTGGTACGGAAAGATCGTCTCGACGAAATCAAAGGTCAGTCTGGGGATTAGAAAATTAAAAAATTCAGTCGATGTAGGTGCGACTGAGGGTTGAAAAAAACTGATGGGATATCATAGTGATAGTTCAGTTAAGGGTTGATTGTGGAATTGATGGGATGTCGGAAGGACAGTTCAGTTCCGCGTGTGTTTTGGAAACTATAGTTGATTAAGCTAAAATTGTATCCTTGGACTGTAGTGGTGAACAAGGCAGTCTCGAGGACTAGTTCGAGGTTATGGGGAATAGCTTGGATAACACGAGTGATCCAAACATTTCATTGCAAATATTATGTGATATTTATCCAGATAAAGCGAGAGATTTTAGAAAAATGTCTGCAACTTTAAGGAAGAAAGTGGGTGACCAATGGCCACTAGGGGGCACTAAATCATTAAAAATGTTCAGGGTGAAATATGGAAGAAACACCAAAGTATAGGGGTCAAAGAGTTGATTGGATTATGGAGACAATATTGTCAAGAGGAGAGGGATAAGATCATGTTATCAAGTTGGCAAGAAAATACCCTTAAAATGGGGATTCCAATTAGTGAAGGGGGGAACCAGAAAACTCTGGCGATCTTTAAAAAGGAGTGTGCATTCAAAAAACGCGCAAGTAAAGAGAGGGAGATACCTAGCGGGCCAGACTCGAGTAAAAAAAATGGGCGACATAGTTCAATGGCTGGCCTTGCATTGACAGAGGCAGATGATGACCTAGAGAATTGGACCATGTCGGGTAGAGTCCCGACTGCACCAGTGGCATCGTCTGCACTAATTCAAGAACCATCAGGGTATCATAATTTATATCCAGTCACTGCTTCCCAGATTCAAATCATGTCAGCCTCTCCAGTCCCTTCGGGTGATAGTTTGGGTCCTATTTCTGCACCTTCACCGTCTGTTAGAGAAGGGCAGCTCTGTTCCACAAGCCCAGTTAGCTCTAGGACCCGATTTCGGACAATGGGAGAGGGTCCTGATCCTATCCAGAAACAATTACGCATACCACCTAGATCCCTTAAGGCCGATATGGTAGGACAGAAAAGTATGAGAGCAAAGGGTGAGGACGGGAATGGTTCTAAGGAGCCGGATCTCCCCCTATCGGAAGGGAAGGACGTCAAAGTCTTTGAAGAGCCAGAGGAATCCGCTAAAGCGCCCCCTAGTTAGACTCTGAGACAGTTGCCGATTAGGAAAATACCCAACCCTGATGCTGCTACAGCAGCAGCCCAGCCCACGATAGACGTTTATTTCCCATGGAGACCCAATGAGATCCATAAGACCATAAGACATAGGAGTGGACGTAAGGCCATTCGCCCATCGAGTCCACTCCGCCATTCAATCATGGCTGATGGGCATTTCAACTCCACCTACCAGCATTCTCCCCGTAGCCCTTAATTCCTCGCGACATCAAGAATTTATCTATCTCTGCCTTGAAGCCATTTAGCGTCCCGGCCTCCACTGCACTCCGCGGCAATGAATTCCACAGGCCCACCACTCTCTGGCTGAAGAAATGTCTCCGCATTTCTGTTCTGAATTTACCCCCTCTAATTCTAAGGCTGTGCCCACGGGTCCTCGTCTCCTCGCCTAACGGAAACAGTTTCTTTGCGTCCACCCTTTCTAAGCCATGTATTATCTTGTAAGTTTCTGTTAGATCTCCCCTTAACCTTCTAAACTCCAATGAATGCAATCCCAGGATCCTCAGCCGTTCATCATATGTTAGACCCGCCATTCCAGGGATCATCCGTTTGAATCTCCGCTGGACACGCTCCAGTGCCAGTATGTCCTTCCTGAGATGTGGGGCCCAAAACTGGACACAGTACTCCAAATGGGGCCTAACCAGAGCCTTATAAAGGCCCAGTAGCACATCGCTGCTTTTATATTCCAACCCTCCAACAACATTGTATTCGCTTTCTTAATCACGGATTCAACCTGCATGTTTACCTTTAGGGAATCCTCGACTAGCACTCCCAGATCCCTTTGTACTTTGGCATTATGAATTTTCTCACCATTTAGAAAGTAGTCTATGCTTGGATTCTTTTTTCCAAAGTGCAAGACCTCACATTTTCTCACGTTGAATTGCATCAGCCATTTCCTGCACCACTCTCCCAAAATGTCTAGATCCTTCTGCAGCCTCCCCACTTCCTCAGCACTACCTGCCTGACCACCTAACTTCGTATCATCGGCAAACTTCTCTAGAATGCCCCCAGTCCCTTCATCCAGATCATTAATATATATGGTGAACAGCTGCAGCCCCAACACTGAACCCCGTGGAACACCGCTGGTCACCGGCTGCCATTCCGAAAAATAACCTTTTATCCCAACTCTCTGCCTTCTGTCAGACAGCCAATCCTCAACCCATGCCAGTAGCTCACCTTGAACACCATGGGCCCTCACCTTACTCAGCAGCCTCCTGTGTGGCACCTTATCAAAGGCCTTTTGGAAATCCAGATAGACCACATCCACTGGGTTTCCCTGATCTAACCTACTTGTCACCTCCTCAAAGAATTCTAACAGGTTCGTCAGGCACGACCTCCCCTTACTAAATCCATGTTGACTTGTTCTAATCCGACCCTGCTCTTCCAAGAATTTAGAAATCTCATCCTTAACGATCGATTCTAGAATTTTACCAACAACCGAGGTTAGGCTAATTGGCCTATAATTTTCCATCTTTTGTCTTGATCCTTTCTTGAACAAGGGGGTTACAACAGCGATCTTCCAATCGTCCGGGACTTTCCCTGACTCCAGTGATTTTTGAAAGATCTCAACCAACGCTTCCGCTATTTCTTCAGCCACCTCCCTCAGAACTCTAGGATGTAGCCCATCGGGGCCAGGAGATTTGTCAATTTTAAGACCTTTTAGCTTTTTTAGCACCATCTCTTTTGTAATGGCAACCATACTCAACTCAGCCCCCTGACCCTTTATAATTTTTGGGATATTACTCATGTCTTCCACTGTGAAGACAGACGCAAAGTACTTATTAAGTTCTCCAGCCATTTCCTCGTCTCCCATCACTAGCCTTCCAGAATCAGTTTGAATTGGCCCAATGTCTACTTTGGCCTGTCGTTTGTTTCTTATGTATTGAAAGAAACTTTTACTATAATTTCTTATATTACTGGCTAGCCTGCCTTCATATTTGATCCTCTCCTTCCTTATTTGTCTCTTTGTTAACCTCTGTTTGTTTTTGTAGCCTTCCCAATCTTCTGATTTCCCAGTGCTTTTGGCCATTTTATAGGATCTCTCTTTTCTTTGATACATTTCCTGACCTCCTTTGTCAGCCATGGCTGTCTAATCCCTCCCCGGATAATCTTTCTTTTCTTGGGGATGAACCTCTGTACAGTGTCCTCAATTATGCATACAAACTCCTGCCATTTTTGCTCTACTGTCTTCCCCACTAGGGTCTGCTTCCAGTCGATTTTCGCCAGTTCCTCTCTCATGCCCTCGTAATTACCTTTATTTAACTGTAACACCATTACATCCGATTTTGCCTTCTCTCTTTCAAACTGCAGACTGAACCCAACCATATTATGATCGCTGCTTCCTAAGTGTTCCCTTACTTTAAGATCTTTTATAAAGTCTGGTTCATTACATAGCACTAGGTCCAGAATAGCCTGCTCCCTTGTGGGCTCCATGACAAGCTGTTCCAAAAAGCCATCTTGTAAGCATTCCATGACTTCCTTTTCTTTGGATCCACTGGCTACGTTATTTACCCAATCCACCTGCATATTGAAGTCCCCCATGATCACCGTGACTTTGCCTTTCTGACATGCCTTTTCTATTTCCCGGTACATGTTGCACCCCTGGTCCTGACCACTGTTAGGAGGTCTGTACATAACTCCCATTATGGTTTTTTTGCCTTTGTGGTTCCTCAATTCTACCCACACAGACTCCACATCATCCGACCCTATGTTGTTTAGTGCCATAGATTTAATTTTGTTCTTAACTAACAAGGCAACCCCACCCCCTCGGCCCACCTCCCTGTCTTTTCGATAGGTTGTATATCCTTGGATGTTTAACTGCCAGTCCTGAACCCCCTGCAGCCATGTCTCTGTGATGCCTACCACATCATAATCATTCACGATGATCTGTGCCATTAGTTCATCTACTTTGTTACAAATGCTACGAGCATTCAGGTAAAGTGCCTTAATGCTAACTTTCTTATCATTACAGATATTGGAAGTCCTAAGATGTCCAAAGTTATCCTTCCTTTTTGTTGCATTCCTAGTCTGCCTCAAGCTTAAATCCACCTGCCTACATGTTACCCTCCTGCGTATCTTGCCATTCTGGCTGCAATCCCAGACAGGAAGAAATCTCCTGCTGCTTTCGTGGACTATCTGAGAACTACCATCTCAGTTTATCAAGCTGATTGTAGGGACCTCTGGGCCCTAGTCCAGCAGGTTTTAACCCCAGCAGAGTACCGCAGTCACCTCAACCACTTGAATTATGCTAGCCACGCCGCACTTCAGCAAGCCCATGCCTTGGACAATGATAGAAGGGCACAAATCCTGAATGCGTTGAATGCCACATTTCAAAAGCCCATAAACATCTCTGCTATCTTAGACCTCAAACCTAAAAAGACAAAGGAGCCAGAGGAATTTTTGGAACGCTTTAATGAAATCTACCGTGGGCAGTCAGGCGACTTGCTGTACCAAAATGGTCAGAATTCCCCTCAATATTGTGCTATGTTAATGCATTGCCTACCACCTTCCATGGCTACTGCCGTGAAATATAATAACATGAATTGGACAGATAACGACCCTTCCCAGATGGCCCGGGCAGTCATATTTTATTGGAAGGAGGGTGTAGGCAAGGAAGGAGGCTCAGTTGCAAAGATTAAGACTGAGTATGTAATGAAAAAGGATGATCTGAGACCCCAACCAGCGGCAGATACAGTGGCTTACCAGCTGGAACCCCAATATTGTGACCTTGGGTGGGTGGATCAACACGGGGGAGGATATCAAACCCACCCAAATGGACCCTCAGCCCCTCTTTATGGCCCACCATATGCACCAACAACTTTACAACTGCCGCCCCCTCTGAGGGGCCATTGGTCTACTGGGAAAAGAGGACGGGGCAGATATTGAGGGAACAATGCATGTTTTAATTGTGGCCGTACAGATCACTGGCATCAGGAATGCCCCTTTAAAAGACGGGCAGCAGAAGGAGACTACCCGACCCAAAGGAGGGGGTACCAACCAAGGGGAGGACAGATGAGGTACACCGACTTCTCCCAGGCAACCCCTTTCCCAACACAAGATTGACTAGCTAATTTAGTCAAAAGGACTCTCCAATCGGACAGGGAACCTATTATCTCTCTGCAGATAGGAGATCAACATTACCCATTTGTAATCGACACTGGAGCAGCCATGTCTTCAGTGCAATCAGAACTTCAACTACCACTATCCGACCACACCCAGCATTTGTCGGGGTTCCAAGGACAGGTGTGTGAGTATCCTATTTCTGAACCTGTGACAGTCACTTATGAGAATAAGTCTACAGATCATCAGTTTGTGGTGACTACTGGATTGGACTGTAACTTGTTGGCCCAAGATTTACTCTGTATCTTCCAGCTACAGCTAGAGTGCGGAGACGAAGGTGTAGCCACCTAAGATGGACACTGGGCTACAAAATGGAGAACTGCTAAGGCTGCAGGGAAAAACCAGTCTTAGCAAGGACAAGCAGTTTGCAGAAGACTAATTAGCATTCTGCACGTACAGAAACCAGTTTGTGGCCAGGTGCAGAGTCTCAGCCAAAGGTGTAAATGGCAACAAGATCTACATAGTAATGAGGTGATCCAGATCCATACCCCGCACAATAGAAACATTTCAGTATCAATAGATACTTTTGAGTAGACGCCCAGACAGAACGGCACCACTGTGTCCAACACAAAGAACCATAGGGACAGCCCACCCATTGAGAAACGACCCTCAGATTGGGGGGTTTAGAAGATATCGATTGGGAAAGGCCAAATCGATACATGGCAGGTAAAAGGCCCGCCCCGAAGGGGCACGGACTTCTAGGGACTATAAAAGTAGACCCCGCACATGGTTCGGTCTGTTTTGTCGCTCCGGCTCTGCTTTGCTGATACATCGCATCCTGACTCCAGTTCCATCACCAGCCGTTGAGCCATCAGCCATCGAACTGTAAGTGCCAATACAACGATCGCTACGTGATCCAGACCTTGCTAGATCCTGACAACTTTAAGTACCTGAGAGTTGCAGACCAAGAACGGGACGAAGGCCTTGCTCCCTGACCTTGCCTGTTCCTGTCTAGATAAGTATTTTAGTTGTTTAGTATTAGAAGTAAGTTAGTCTCTTTAGCGTATGCATGTGTATTTATTATATTTGTCATAATAAATATCAATCGTTTGGACTTACTAATCGGTGTACAGATTTATTACTTTGAACCTGACCTTGATATACTTGTGAGGTGTCTAAATACGGCACCTGGCGACTCCTGAGCATAATTACATACACAGAGCCATAGTAGTGTTAAGCACACGGCCTTTAAACAGAGGCGTGTTAATACACTCCAGTAAAACGAGCAACAAAGGGATCATGGAGGATGAGATAACAGTGCTATATTTCTATCACACCCCAGTGGTGGACGTTAGACATTGAACATTCACTGCACCACGTTACCCTGGCCTATGACAGAACCGGACAGAACAGGGAGTTGGAGGACAAATACCGGCCGTTAATTGGGACCGAATGGCCAGTCAAGATTACAGCCACAGTCACAGGAAAAGAAGGTACAGCCGATTTTGTTACAATACCACCACATTTATGGCAACAGTCAGCTTCTGTAGACCCTCATATTACACGTCAAGTCCACAACCAATACCATGCCAAGAATCTGGGGCCTATGGTAAGGAGGGCAGTGGATCATTCAGATCCAACAGAGTACGCACTTCAAGTCTTGCCAGGCGGCACTTCCATAAAATATTTTGAGGTCCCTGAAACGATTAACACTCAACTTCAGCATCACCTGGGACGTGACGTTTTAGAATATGTCAACCCACAGGTCTGGACAGAATACCCATCACAAGTGGGACAGGCAAATGTTACACCAATTAAGGTAACGATTAAGGACCATGTAAGCTGCCTTCCATTCGGCAATGCCCCCTGAAACCCCAAGCTGCCCCGTCTATAGACAAATTAATCCGAGAACTGTTGCAACAGGGTATTCTGGTCCCTTGCCAATCAGAATGTAACACCCCCATACTTGCGGTGCCCAAACCAGGCAAACCAGACCAGTACCGGATTTACGTTTAATCAATGCCATCGCGCAGCCGTTACATACTCTCGTCCCTAATCCCGCCCACATACTGGCTCAAATTCCAGCTCGAGCCCGAATCTTCGCCATAGTTGACCTCCAGCACGTTTTTTTTGCCCTTCCACTCGCATCTGAAAGCCAATTTTTGTTTGCCTTCACTTACAATGGGCAGCAGTATACCTGGAAGTGACTGCCTCAGGAGTTCGTCAACTCACCTACGCTCTTCTCCAGATGTCTGCAGACCCAACTCCAGGCCTTGACATTGAAGCATGGTTCCACTCTCGTGCAGTATGTAGATGACCTATTAGTAGCAAGTCCCGATGAGCCCAGTAACAGGGATGATGTGATCCAGTTATTAAACCGCCTATCCTCGTTGGGTTACGTTGTTTCACAATCAAAGGTCCTGGTGGCTCAGATAAAGGTCAAGTTCTTAGGAGTTTTACTTACAGCCACAGACAGAAGTCTCAAACCCAGTAGGATTGAACCCATATGCTAATTCCCTGCCCCTACCATAGCCAAGGAGGTCCTTCATTGGCTGGGTATGGTGAATTATTGTAGGCAGTGGATACCAAACATCGCTGTCTATACAAAGCTGCTGATGCCTTACACTAGCGAAGGGGGGAATTTTACTCTCACCACCGAGGCACTCGAAGCCTTCCGTTGCCTGAAGCAGGCCTTGTTACAAGCACCGGCCCTTGGTAGGCCCCTGTACGACCGACCGTTCCAGATATACTGTACTGTTCTGGAAGGGTGTTCAACAGCGGTGCTCACTCAGCAACATGGGGATAAGCACCGGCCTGTGGCATATTACTTTTCCAAACTTGATCCAGTGGCGTTGGGCCACCCTGTTTGCACCCAGACCCTGGCAGCGATATACAATAGTTTGCAGGCTGCTGCCAATATAACTCTCCAACAGGACATTATGGTGTATAGCTCCCACTCGGTCATCACACTACTGGGGCAACTGCAAACTCAGCATCTTACCGCAGCTCGTCAGAATAGATATGAATTATACCTTTTAAACAATCCACCTCTGACATTTAAATATTGTACCACTATCAGTGCAGCCTGTTTTCTTAGCGGTCCCCCTGACCATGAAGAGGCACCTGGCCACGACTGTCTAGCCTTGATTCAGGAAGCTACTACAATAAGGGAAGATCTGAGCGATATTCCGTTAGATCAACCTGACATGATTATGTATGTTGGTGGCAGTGCATTAATAAGCCCCACTGTCCGGTTACGCAATCATGGATCAGGATGGCCTGACCCTAGAAGCGGTCGCTTTTCAGACCCCTTATTCAGCCCAACAAGCTGAACTTTTTGCCCTTACCCGTGCATGTATACTTGGGGCAGATCGTCGGGTAAATATTTATACTGACTCACGATACGCCTTCGGGGTAGTTCATGACTTCGGACAACTCTGGAAGAATAGGGGATTCCTTAACTCGGCAGACATGGAGATATCCCACCGGGGTTTAGTTAATGACCTACTGCAGGCCCTCCTTATGCCTGCGCAGATTTCCGTCATTAAATGCGCGGCCCATACAAACAGTAAGACCCCAGTTGACGTTGGTAATGAACGAGCAGATTGTGCAGCGCGGACAGCCGCGCAAACTCAGCAAGTGATGGTGCCTAAAATGTTAAGTCAGACTAAACGTTCTGCAATAAATAGGTCTGCCTCTGACAAGCCAATGCCAACCATCCAAGACGTCATAAGGTTACAGGAGGACGCTCCTGTGAGTGATAAACAAATGTGGAAACGGTTAGGTTGTACATATGATTCTGTTTCTTCTTTATGGACCACGCCAGCACATCAGACTTGTATGTCTGATGTACTACCTTTATGGGTCATTGAATGTGTACACTTTGCAACTCATTGTGGGGCTCGGGGGACTAGTGATTTGTTACTGGACACTTGGTGGCACCCTAAAATGCAGGGGCTGGCCCAGAGTATCAGTAATCGGTGTTTGATTTGTCAGCAATATAACACCGGCAAAGGTATCCCTTGTGGTATGGGGCAAACCCCGTTGCCCAGTGGTCCCTTTGAGACGCTCCAGATGGATTACATTGAGTTGGACAGGTGTCAATATTATAAATATGTTTTGGTCACTGTGGATGTGTTCAGCAGATGGGTTTAGGCGTATCCGACTACCGATAATAAAGCTGGTACTGTGGTTAAAGTTCTGATGCGGGAAATCATTCCCCGGTACGGCATACCAGCTCAGTTAAGTTCAGATAACGGGCCTCATTTTATTGGACAGATTAACAAGGAGTTCTGCTCCCAGTTGGGCATACGCCAGCAGTTCCACTGTGTGTACAGACCGCAGGCGGCCGGGTTGGTTGAGAGACACAATCAGACCCTCAAAACTAAATTGGCTAAATTAAGAACAGACACGGGACTGACATGGCTTAAGTTGCTCCCCGTTGCCCTCTTCCAGCTGCGGGTTACACCTGCGGGACCGGCCCGGCTCTCTCCTGCCGAGATCCTTTATGGCAGGCCCCTTAGAACTCCCTGGAACCTGCATGTTCCCAGACTGGTTCAGTTTCACTATATGACTGAAGAAATTACTACCTATGTTCTAGCCCTCACTAAGGTCCTCAAGGAGCTCCATGGCCAGGTCCGCGCGGCTTACCCGTCACCGTCCCCATTACATAGCTCGCTTTCAGTGCAGCTTGGTAGTTATGTCATGGTCAAAAATTGGACTCGGAAAGGGTCGGAGCCACGATGGGAGAGGCCCTTCCAAGTTCCAAACGGGCCCTTCCAACAGAATGAGGGAAACCTGGGCAGAATTAATCTCTTCTACCAGATCTACCACCGCTTGTATGGCCAGGGACGGGTTGTCTGCTGCCTGAACCCCGCATTGGTGTCTAGGTTATTTTCTGTTTCACCGCTTTGGGGCACTCCCCAAACGGTGGTTCATTATCAGTGTTCCGAGCCACTGCCCGAGCAAGTCAGTCTTCTTTACATTCCGGGTTCAGCACCACCGGCTATTTGCCTTCCCCTTCCTCGGGATAATTCCCACTCACAGTATGATAAGCTTCAACGGTGGAGGGCGTACATACCTAGCCACTTCACTCCCAATAGAGACTCCCGGTCCTACGAGAATTTTTCAGCAGTGAGGGGGACAGCTGTTTGCTGGTAGAGGTGGAAACGAATATAACGTGTCTGTTCCATGCGTCTGTTACAACACCACCTGTGTTCCATTGAACGCAGGCCTCCAGCACCTTTGTGGCTGGGCGAATGTCTCTCATATCACTGTTGGGACTAGGGCTTTCCGCATTGCTAGGAGGCCCGAATGGGCGATCCAAAGCTGGATAAACTGGGCTACTAGGGGATCCCTGCTCAACCGATATACTGATTGTGATGCTAGCCTGTACAAGGAGCAAGGATACTATTATTTTTTTAATGGCACAGCGACCAATGTTTTGTCACTCCCATTTCCCTGCCAAATTGCTATCGGGACTCTAGTCCCTACCACAGTCCCCTGCCCCTCTGCGTGGATACTGCACAATCGGTTGGCACGCTGGGCAGTCTCAGCCGAATTCTGCGAGAACTGGAAAAAAACCTCAGGTTCCAGCACCCAACCGGGGCTACTCAGCCAGATGGGGAATTCTGAGCGTCTTGACACTGGGAGGTGTGGGGGGTTCCTTGGCGGTCAGCGATAGGAATTATTCTATTTGTGGCCTTACCATCCTGGGAAACGAAACCTTGGGAGCCCTCGGGGCAATAACCAAGGAATTGTCTCAGCTGAGGTTGTTTGCCATGCAGAACCGGTATGCTCTTGACTATCTTCTGGCCAGTGAGGGTGGGGTATGCGCCATAGTGCAGGGCAAGTGTATCATAGGAGTTCAAGACCTAACCGCTAACATCACTAAATTTATGGATCGCATACGGGATCACCTGGACAGTATGCAGGACCCTGGCTCTTGGGGTAACTGGGGATTCGGAGGTTGGAAGGACTGGTTGATAAATATGGCCATGTATTTAGCAGTGGCACTCGGCTGCATCTTTGTGGGCCTGGCCATCCTTAAATGCGTGATGGGTAAAATGCAGGGTGCACTGGAACAGATAGACGCCCCTAGAATCTTGGCTGTTAGGATCCACGAGGGTGCAGTGGATGACGGGGTGCTGCAACAAGAATTGGAAATGCAGCGACGAATCTTCCTAGATGAGGGGCCGTAGCTATGGATTGGACCGATAGGTTATCATGAAACGATAAAAGGGGGGAATGAGGAATTGAACAAACGAATGTGATATAAAATAGGATTATTAGTTAGAATAATGTAGATGTGAACCAGTCTGATAGTAGTGAGTTCACAAACAAAGGACAAAGGGGTTCAGAAAGCCTGGCCAGGAAGAGGGGAGGGGAACGTTGTGGAGGATGGGGAAAAAGATGCTGGGTAACAAGAGGCCCAGGGTTGAGGAATGCGAAGTGAGCCAATCAGGATATATGGCCAGGTCAGGAGGTGTATAGGATGACCTATGGGAATCTTGTATGTGAAACTTGATGCCATTTGAATGATATTTGCAGAGATTTCTTTGTCTCCGATTTCACTTGGTTCTGGGGCTTCAGAAGACTGCCTGTGTGTTCTGAATCTCTGTGGAGCGAGTCAGCCTTGCAAGTTGGTTAAAAATAAATAATATTATACCTACAAATCCATCTCGAGTTTTATTGAGGCCAGACTGACGGGTAAAGAACTTGATATTGTCAACGAGGCAATGGCCTGCTGAGACAGGGCCACGGCGTTGAGCGCCTCTGCCTTCTGCCGCTAGCTCTGGCTCATGGCTTCCTCTCTAGAACATAGAACATACAGCGCAGAAAGAAGGAGGCCATTCGGCCCATCGTGTTTGCACCGACCAACCTAAGCCCTCACTTCCACCCTATCCCCGTAACCCAATAACACCTCCTAACCTTTTTGGTCACAAAGGCAATTTATCATGGCCAATCCACCTAACCTGCACATCTTTGGACTGTGGGAGGAAACCAGAGGACCCGGAGGAAACACACGGAGACAACATGCAGACTCCGCACAGACAGTGACCCAATGGGGAATTGAACTGGGGACCCTGGTGCTGTGAAGCCACAGAAGTCGCCTGTACGGAAAGTCGCCTTGCATACTGCTCCCCATGTCTGACACCGTCGCACCCATTGCCTCCACCGCGGACGCGGTTTCGGTCTGGGTGGCATGCATGACCGGGACCACTCCCAGCTCCTGGACGCGGGTGGACTCCTCCACCTGCATCTGCAGCCGCCACAAGCCGGCCGTCACCCCCTTCGATCGTCCCTGGTTCGGTGACTGCATTGGGTCGGTGGATGGGTGTGGTAACTCCAGAATCCCGGGACCCATCTGGGCAGCAGATGTTTGCTTGTGCCAGGATACCCTCCGACCTCCTGGCCCCTCTGCTGCTCTTACCTCCACCTGCTGTACCGGTACGGCTATGTTGTGCACACCAGTGAGTGTACCAGAAGCCTCATCACTAAAATGCCCAACCGAGGTGAGTGTCTCTGCAATGGTGGAGGGTGTTGGAGATAGCAGTGGCGTTGTGTCGTGAGCATCGTCCGACCCAGAATCCATGGTCCCCTGGGGTGGCGGTTTGTGTCCACCCGTCCGCTGTGTGTCACTGTCCTGTCTTTCGGTGTCTTGTGTGTCGGTGTCCCGGGTAGGGGTGTCCTGGATGGTGGTGTCCCGGGTAGGACTGTCCTCGGCAGGGGATTCCTGGGTAATGCTATCCTGGGTAGTGCTGTCCTGGGTAGGGGTGTCCTGGGTAGGGGTGTCCTGGGTAGGGGTGTCCTGGGTCGGCTGCGACGAGGGCCTGTGGCTGCCCCCCTCGTCGCTGGGTGTCACACGCCTGCGTCGCCGTACATGCACGAGACGGGGGCGTCGTCTCCGTGTTGCTCCGGACCTGTCCCTGTCTCGTGGCCGCCCTGGGGTGTCCTGCGGGAGGTCAGCATCCACGGGGACGTGTGCCTCTACGTTTGGTCCTGCAATACACAATACAGTATACATGGTTAGACACGCAGGCGGAGATCAGGGGAAATGGAGGAGGGGGGATATGGGGGATATGGGCGGGGGATATGGGGGAGGGGCGATATGGGGGAGGGGGATATGGGGGAGGGGAGATATTGGGGGAATGGGGACGGGCCATGGGGGGTCTCACTTGGTGGTGCACCCTCGACCTCTGCATCGGCAACCTCCCGATCCTCGGGTCCGCCTGCCAGTTCCAGGGCCCTCTCCTCATGAACGGTGAGTGGTCTCTCATCAGCTGTGCCCCCTCCGATCCTCTCTCGCTCCCTGTTGTTGTGTGCGCGCTTCTCCTGTGGGTGGCATCAATGACACCGCGTATCCACGGTGGGTGGTGCCGTCACGAATGGCGTCACGCCGCTACTAGCCCATTCCGGGCCGGAGAATTTGCGTCGTTTGGGGGGGGGCGCCCGACCCCAGATTGATCCGTACTGTTTTTGGCGCCGGGTCTCGGCCATCGCGCTGATTATCGGAGAATCCCACCCAATATGTTTCTGTAAAGATAATTTGCATGCTGAATTGAACATTTTCATGTTTGTTTCTCAAAAGGTGTGCATATAAAAATTGATTTTCCTTCCAAAGGGGGATGTGCTGATATTGACTTTCCTTTTCAAATTCATCACTTCCAGCATATAGCACATTTAGCGAAAGGAGAGTTGAAAGCTAAATTTGGCTAAAAAACTGTTTGTATTTTGAATATGTAATCTAGGGTTCAATAGATGTAATGTTGAAATTCAAAATATTTCAGTAAAAACCTGCAATATGTTTCGCATTTATACATACCTGCTTAGTAAGTTGCTCTTCACAGAGTTTGTAAAGGACAAAGAATTTCTGAGACAGTAATACATTATCCAAAAATCCAACACTGGCAAGCTTGACCCTTATAATGATCTGAAATGGTTAAAAGTAATTTCACAAAGTAACTTTGTTTCATACTCAAATGGAATATAGATATATTTCTATCTGAACAAACCAAAATAACTGAACATGTGTTAAATTAGCAATGCAGTTATCGAGAGCCACAGGACACTGGTTTTATAATCAAGGTCTCCACATCGTAATCTGATGTGAATTTTGAGTTCAGGTAGATATTTTTATTGCCAAACAGAACATTGCTGTGGATAATAATTTAGAAACTCATATCCAGCAGCAGACTTACTGCTTGGAGTGCAGATTTTTCACATTGGTGGCAGATTTATGTGTATGCCCTAATTTTTTAAGGAGCACATGCCTGTTTCCTCCCCTCTCCCTGGTACAAATCCAGGCGGAATTCCCCGCTCCCCACGTGGCATGGGAGAATCGTGGGAGGGCCTCCCGACATTTTTAACGCCCCTCTGGCGCCCCCAGCGATTCTCCCCCCGCCCCCGGCTCGACAAAATCACTGCCAGATGGGCCCGTTTCGCCATGGCAGAAACCACACCTGGGGCGAAATTCTCTGCAGACCGTCGTAACGCCGATTTCCGGCGAGCAAAATTGGTGTAGATGGCCGTGGGGGCTTTCTTTTAGGCGGCTATTCTCCGTTCCCGGAGGGGCCAGCAGCGGACTGACGCGATACGCGTCAGTTTCACCAGCTGCGGAAGTGGTGAGACCCGGCGTTTTGGGGGGGGGGGGGGGGGAGGAGGAGGAGGAGGAGAGAGACTGAGCCGGCGTTTGGGGGGGGGGGGAGGAGGAGAGAGACAGACTGGCGTTTGGGGGGGGGGAGGAGGAGGAGGAGGAGAGAGACTGACCCGGCGTTTGGGGGGGGGGGGGGGGGAGGAGGAGAGAGACAGACCGGCGTTTTGGGGGGGGGGAGGAGGAGAGAGACAGACCGGCATTTGGGGGGGGGAGAGAGAGAGACAGACCGGCATTTGGGGGGGGGCAGAGAGAGAGACAGACCGGCATTTGGGAGGGGGGGGGGGGGGGGGGGAGAGAGAGAGACAGACCGGCATTTGGGGGGGGGAGGAGGAGGAGGAGAGAGACAGACCGGCATTTGGGGGGGGGGGGGGGGGGAGAGAGAGAGAGAGACTGGCATTTGGGGGGGGGGGGGGGGAGAGAGAGACAGACCGGCATTTGGGGGGGGAGGAGGAGGAGAGAGACAGACCGGCATTTGGGGGGGGGGGGGAGAGAGAGAGGAGACGGCATTTGGGGGGGGGGGGGGGAGAGAGAGACAGACCGGCATGGGGGGGGGGGGGGAGGAGGAGGAGGAGAGAGAGACAGACCGGCATTTGGGGGGGGGGGGGAGAGGAGAGAGAGACAGACCGGCATTGGGGGGGGGGGGGGGAGGGGGACAGACCGGCATGGGGGGGGGGGGGGGAGGAGGAGGAAAGAGACAGACCCGGCGTTGGGGGGTTTGCGGCATTGAGTTGAGAGGAGAGGGGGGGGGAGTTTGCGGCGTTGAGTTGAGAGGGGGGGCGGCGTTGGAGGGGGGGGCGGCGTTGGAGGGGGGTAGGGGTGGTGGGGAGGGGGGTAGGGGTGGTGGGGGAGGGGGGTAGGGGCGTTGGAGGGAGGTAGGGGTGGTGAAGGGGGGGTGGTTGGGGTAGGGGGCAGCGGCGTACACAGGGGGGGGCGACGGTGCGTTGGCCCCGGGCATCCGTCGCCCCCCCTCTCTGCACGCCGCTGTCCCCCCAAACCCCCCCCCATGCCGCAACCCCCCCCCCCGATGCCGCAACCCCCCCCCCCGATTATGCCGCAATCCCCCCCGACTTGCCGCAACCCCCCCCGATGCCGCAAACCCCCCCCCGATGCCGCAAACCCCCCCCCCGATGCCGCAAACCCCCCCCCCGATGCCGCAAACCCCCCCCGATGCCGCAAACCCCCCCCGATGCCGCAAACCCCCCCCGATGTCGCAAACCCCCCCCGATGCCGCAACCACCCCCCCGATGCCGCAAACCCCCCCCCCCCGACACTGAACGGCGTCAACCATCATCAATGGTTGACGCCGTTTTAAAGCTACTATGATTTTCGCCGACGTGACCCGTGGCCACGTCGGCGGGACTTCGGCCCATCCGGGCCGGAGATTTGTGGAAACAAAAATATAATGAAATCCCGCCGGCACCAGCTGTTTTCAGAGGCTGCCGGCGGGATTTGCACAGCACCGGTTTTTGGCCGGTCAGAGAATTAAAAACCCTGCGGGAGCGGGATTAACGCCGCTGCCGGCCGATTCTCCGACCCTGCGTGGGGTCGGAGAATTTCGCCCCTGGTCACTGCATTCGTGAAACGGGAGCCAGATGCCCCTTTGAGGCATCTAGAGACCTGATTTGGACGGGAGCACCGCGACTGTGCTCGGGAGGGGACAGGCCCGCGATCGGTGCCCACCGATCATCGGGCCAGCGTCCAAAATGGACGCACTCTTTCCCCTCCGCTGCCCGGCAAGATCAAGCCGCCACGTCTTGCCAGGCGGCAGAGGAGAAAGACGTCACCGCGCATGCGCGGGTTTGTGCCGTCTGCGCGCTGATGTCATCCGCGCATGCGCGGGTTGGAACCGGCAACCCACGCATGCGCGGATGACATCAGAAAAGCGCCGTTTCCGCATCATTTCCGACGGGGGCCCGCTCCCAGCCCCCCGTGTGGGTGTAGCCCCCCGTGTGGGTGTGAATTAGGTGCGGGGAACGGGCCCCGTGGCTGCCGTGTAGCTCGGCCGATTTTACGACGGCCATCCCGATTTTTATCGGGAGCGGAGAATACCGCGCAGGACCTTTTCTGATTGAAGTGGTTAACACTGCTGCCTCACAGCACCAGGGACCAGTGGTCGATTCCGACCTTGGGTGACTCTCTGTGTTGAGTTTACACATTTTCTGCCTCTGCGTGGGTTTCCTCCGATTTAGAACATAGAACATAGAAAAAATACAGCACAGAACACGCCCTTCGGCCCACGATGTTGTGGCGAACTTTTGTCCTGGATTAAGAACAAATTAATCTACACCCATCATTCTATTGTAATCCATGTACCTATCCAATAGCCGCTTGAAGGTCCCTGATTTTTCCGACTCGACTACTTCCACAGGCAGTGCATTCCATGCCCCCACTGCTCTCTGGGTAAAGAACCTACCTCTGACATCCCCCCTATATCTTCCACCATTCACCTTAAATTTATATCCCTTTGTAATGTTTTGTTCCATCCAGGGAAAAAGTCTCTGACTGTCTATCTATTCCCTTGATCATCTTATAAACCTCTATCAAGTCTCCCCTCATCCTTCTCCGTTCTAATGAGAAAAGGCCGAGCACCCTCAACCTTTCCTGGTAAGACCTACTCTTCATTCCAGGCAACATCCTGGTAAATCTCCTTTGCACTTTTTCCAAAACTTCCACATCCTTCCTAAAATGAGGCGACCAGAACTGCAACAGTACTTCAAATGTGGCCTCGCCAAGGTTTTGTACAGCTGCATCATCACCTCGCGGCTCTTAAGATCATAGAATTTACAGTGCAGAAGGAGGCCATTCGGCCCATTGAGTCTGCACCAGCTCTTGGAAAGAGCACCCTACCCAGGCCCACACCTCCAACCTATCCCCACAACCCAGTAACCCCACTGAACACTAAGGGCAATTTTGGACACTAAGAGCAATTTGGCATGGCCAGTCCACCTAGCCTGCATATCGTTGGACTGTGGGAAGAAATCGGAGCACCCGGAGGAAACCCACGCACACACGGGAGAACGTGCAGACTCCACACAGACAGTGATCCAAGCCGGGAATCGAACATGGGACCCTGGAGCTGTGAAGCAATCGTACTAACCACTATGCTACCGTGCTGCCCCTCTGCTAATGAACGCTAGCACACCATAGGCCTTCTTCACAGCCCTATCCACTTGAGGGGCACCTTTCAAATATCTATGAACGTAGACCCCAAATCTCACTGCTCCTCCACATTGCAAAGAACCCTACCATTAACCCTGTATTCTGCATTCATATTTATCCTTCCAAAATGGACAACCTCAGGGTTAAACTCCATCTGTGTCTCTTTGCAGCCGACAACAGCCTTCCTCACTATCCACAACTCCACCAATCTTTGTATTGTCTGCAAATTTACTGACCCAACCTTCAACTCCCTCATCCAAGTCATTAATGAAAATCACAAACAGCAGAGGACCCAGAACTGATTCCTGCGGTACGCCACTGGTAACTGGGCTCCAGGCTGAATATTTGCCATTAACCACCACTCTCTGACTTCTATCGGTTAGCCAGTTCGTTATCCAACTAGGCAAATTTACCACTATCCCATGTCTCCTTACTTTCTGCATAAGCCTACCATGGGGAACCTTATCAAATGCCTTACTAAAATCCATGTACACCACATTCACTGCTTTACCTTCATCCACGTGCTTGGTCACCTCCTCAAAGAATTCAATAAGACTTGTGAGGCAAGACCTACCCCTCACAAATCCGTGCTGACTATCCCTAATCAAGCAGTGTCTTTTCAGATGCTCAGAAATCCTATCCCTCAGTACCCTTTCCATTACTTTGCCTGCCATCGAAGTAAGACTAACTGGCCTGTAATTCCCAGTGTTATGCCTATTCCCTTTTTTGAACAGGGGCACGACATTCGCCACTCTCCAATCCCCTGGTACCACCCCTGTTGACAGTGAGGACGAAAAGATCATTGCCAACGGCTCTGCAATTTCATCTCTTGCTTCCCATAGAATCCTTAGATCTATCCCGTCAGGCCCGGGGGTCTTGTCTATCCTCAAATTTTTCAAAATGCCCAACACATCTTCCTTCCTAACAAGTATCTCCTCGAGCTTACCAGTCTGTTTCACACTGTCCTCTCCAATAATCTGGCCCCTCTCATTTGTAAATATGGAAGAAAAGTACTCGTTCAAGACCTCTCCTATCTCTTCTGACTCAATACACAATCTCCCGCTACTGTCCTTGATCGGACTCACCCTCGCTCTAGTCATTCTCATATTTCTCACATATATGTCACAGAACTTTGGGTTTTCCTTGGTCCTACCCGCCAAAGATTTTTCATGCCCTCCCTTAGCTCTCCTAATCCCTATCTTCAGTTCCCTCCTGGCTATCTTTTATCCCTCAAGCCCTGTCTGAACCTTGTTTCCTCAGCCTTACATAAGTATCCTTCTTCCTCTTCACAAGACATTCAACCTCTCTTGTCAACCATGGTTCCCTCACTCGACCATCTCTTCCCTGCCTGACAGGGACATACATATCAAAAACACGCAGTACCTGTTCCTTGAACAAGTTCCACATTTCAATTGTGTCCTTTCCTGACAGCCTATGTTCCCAACTTATGCACTTCAGTTCTTGTCTGACAGCATCGTATTTACCCTTCTCCCAATTGTAAACCTTGCCCTGTTGCATGTACCTATCCCTCTCCATTACTAAAGTGAAAGTCACAGAATTGTGGTCACTATCTCCAAAATGCTCCCCCACGAACAAATCTATCACTTGCCCTGGTTCATTATCAAGTACCAAATCCAATATGGCCTCCCCTCTGGTCGGACAATCTACATACTGTGTTAGAAAAGCTTCCTGGACACATTACACAAACACCAGCCCATCCAAACTATTTGATCTTAAGAGTTTGCACTCAATGTTTGGAAGGTTGAAGTCACCCATGACTACTACCTTGTGACTTCTGCACCTTTCCAAAATCTGTTTCCCAATCTGTTACTCCACATCTCTGCTGCTATTGGGGGGCCTATAGAAAACTCCCAACAAGGCGACTGCTCCTTTCCTATTTCTGACTTCAACCCATATTATCTCAGTAGGCAGATCCCCCTCGAACTGCCTTTCTGTAGCTGTTATACTATCTCTAATTAATAATGCCCCCCCCCCCCCACCTCTTTTACCACCCTCCCTAATCTTATTGAAACATCTATAACCAGGAACCTCCAACAACCATTTCTGCCCCTCTTCTATCCAAGTTGCCGTGATGGCCACCACGTCGTAGTCCCAAGTACCGATCCATGCCTTAAATTCACCCACCTTGTTCCTGATGCTTCTTGCGTTGAAGTATACACACTTCAATCCACCTCCGTGCCTGCAAGTACTCTCCTTTGTCAGTGTTCCCTTCCCCACTGCCTCACTGCACGTTTTGGCGTCCTGAGTATCGGCTACCTTAATTGCTGGACTACAAATCTTTGTTCCAATTCCCCTGCCAAATTAGTTTAAACCCTCCCAAAGTGTACTAGAAAACCTCTCTTCCAGGATATTGGTGTCCCTCTGGTCCGGATGCAACCCGTCTTGCTTGTAATTGTCCCACCTTCCCCAGAATGCGCTCCAATTATCCAAACACCTGAAGCCCTCCCTCCTACACCATTCCTGCAGCCATGAGTTCAACTGCACTCTCTCCCTATCCCTAGCCTCGCTATCACATCGCACCGGCAACAAACCAGAGATGACAACTCTGTCTGTCCTGGCCTTTAACTTCCAGCCTAACTCCCTAAACTTGTTTATTACATCCACACCCCTTTTCCTACCTCCCTGGCCCCCGGGAGGCAACATACCTTCCGGGAGTCTCGCCCGCGACCACAGAATCTTCTATCTATTCCCCTAACCATTGAGTCCCCTATCACTATTGCTTTTCTATTCTACCCCCTCCCCTTCTGAGCCCCAGAGCCAGACTCAGTGCGAGAGACCTGGCCGCTAGGGCCTTCCCCCGGTAGGTCATCCAAAAACAGCATTTTTGACAAAAACAAAATCCCAACAGCATCCAAAATGGTATACTTATTTTGAAGGGGAACGGCCAGCAGGGATCCCTGCACTGTCTGCCCGTTCGTTTTCTTTCCCCTGACTGTAACACAGTTACTCTTGTCCTGTACCTTGGGTGTGGTTACTGATGTGACCATCAATTCACTCGGAACACGATTGGAAGTAAACTGTGGTTTTAATAGACTTACAACTGAGCCTTCCTGCGACCAGAAGAACTGAGGGCAGGCTCACACGGCTGCAGCACTTTATACTTCCGGTAGTGGGAGGGGCCATGAGCGGAACCATGGGCGGAGCTGAGGGTGGAGCCCTGTACAAGCTCCTCATCTCCCCCTGTGGGCAGAGCCGCGCAACGACTCACAGACAGAGCCCACAAGGACACAATACAATGCAGTGTGAATACAGAGCCCACAAGGACACAATACAATACAGTGTGAATTACATTCACTTACCACATTCACCCCCTGTAAAACAATTAAGTCCGGCGGGGGTGACGGGTCTACAGGTTTAGCTGGTCCGGTGGCCAAGTCGTCCTTTGGGGGCTAGGCCTGCGCCGGGGTGGTTGGCGCCACGCCGACTGGCACCAAAACCGGCGCCAACGGCCTTTGACGCCCGCCGGCCGGCGCCGGGGCTGGCTGAAAGGCCTTCGCCGGTTCGTGCATGCGCCGGTGCGTCAGCTACCGCTGACGTCACCACCGGCACATGCGCGGTAGGGGGGTTCTTTGGCGGCGGTGGAAGAAAAAGAGTGCCCCCACGGCACTGGCCCGCCCTGCGATCGGTGGGCCCCGGGGTCCGATCGCCCCGCGCCCCCCCCAGGACCCCGGGGGCCCGCTCGCGCACCATAGGTGGTTGAAACCATGGCGGCGGGAGAGGCCTCTTAGCGGCGGGACTTCGGCCCATCGCGCGCCAGAGAATCGCCGCAGGGGGCTCGGTGATCGGCGCGGAGGGCACACCGATTGGCGAGGCGCGATTCCCGCCCCCGCCAATTCCCGGGTGGCGGAGAATTCCAGCCACGGCGGGGCCGGGATTTTCGCCAGTCCTACACCAGTCCCCCTGCAGGGGGTCTGAAAATTTCCCCCCTGATCCCTGAAGCGGGAACTGACCCCAACCTTCTGACTCAGGAGTAAAAGTGCTGCTAATTGGGCCACAGCTAACAAACAACTCAAAGAATTTGAATTAAAACTTCACTGAGATTAAGTCTTCTTTTGGAATAGCCTGAGAATTTGAATTCCTCTCACCTGTCTATCTGGCACCATCATGGCCACTGTTCGAAACTGGATCTTTAGATTTTCTGGTAACTCTTGTCGCCCTGCGTACCCAGGATTCTGAAAGGTGGAAAGAGCAGAAAGATATTGGATTGAGAGATAACTGAAGAGACTTATTTAAAATAACATTCTGAAATTGAGTTACTGATAACTTGAGTATGCAGTAGCTTAAGTTAAAGCACAGAGAGGAAGGTTGAGCAGGGAGCTTTACACTGCTGTAAGGAGGCCTACCTTATTTAATTTCTATTGGTTTAAAGGAAGGGATGTTAGATGACTGTTAAATTAATATTTTTGCAGTCAGGATGGTAAATATAAAATTCTACTCAAAATAATTTACTTTTGGTGCGTCTGCACAATTATTGCTGGATTTGAGGTTAAGGATAATGGAAGGGACTTTTTCTTATCAGAGGCCTGGCAGTATGTGCAGTTTTACACATATGGTATCAGAGTTTTAAGTCAGAGAGCTTTCAATTGTCTCATCGATTGTTAATTTTCAAAAGGTTTTTGTTGTCCAATACCGATAAGGGGTGTTGGGAAAAGGTGGTATATGGAGTTAGATTGTAGATCAGCCACAATCTCCTTGAATATCAGGCTAAACAGATGCTATGAGATAAACCATCTGCACATGGTCTTATGTTTGCATGTTTCATGTTTCTGGCATAAAAAAGTTTTGACAACTACCACATCACCACCACCACCAAAATGTAGAATTAAAAAATTTTTTTGAATGTGATGCCACAGTCTACCCAATCAATAATTACAACATAGTATGACAGTTATGCATTTAAAAAGAAAAGCTTCCGGGACTTCCGGTGGCGGCGATGATGTAGGAATCCACACATTTGGGAGCTCCCGTTTTAAACGGACTTTTCGGCTCTTTTTGGAGCCCAAAAAGGAAATTTTTTGATGTCTCCCGGTGGGAGAAGGTGTGCTGATCGACTTTCCCCGCAGTCCATGACTCGAACTCGGAGTGGAAAGGGGGAAAAAACGGCAGCAGCTCCCCAGAAAAAACGGGGGAAGGAATCCAAGATGGCCGTCAGCGGAGTTCCAGAGGAGTGGAAGCAGTGGGCCCAGGAGCAACAAGCTGCTCTCCCGCGCTGTTTTACAGACTTCAAGGCTGAGGTACTGAGCTCTCTGCAGGAAATGAACAGAAGGCTGTCGGAGATTCAGACGACCCAGGGTGCTGCCATCAAGGAGTCGGAGACGCAGGCCACTGAACGAGAGGAGGAGGCCGTGGTCCTCGTGAGTAAGGTGGAGGGGCACGAGGCACTCCACAAGAAGTGGCAGGAACGCTTCGAGAAGCTCTCCATGTGAAGATTGATTCTGTCCTTTAGAATTTTATTCAGTAGTTTTCCTACTACCGATGTGAGACTCTCTAGTCTATCATTCCCTGGTTTATCTGCACTCAGGAGTTTCCCTTTGTTAGGGGGCCGTCCAAGATGGCCGCTATCACTGCTTTCCCCATGCGGTCTGGTCCAAGTTCCGGGGTTTCCCTTTGTCCAGGGGGCATCCAACATGTCCCTTGTCCTGTAGCAGGAATGGTAAGCCTGACCCTTCCTTACCCGCTGTTGGTCCTGCTCTCTCAGGTGTGTCCCTTGGTGGAAGACTATGTCAGGTCTCATGTTTCTTAGGTGGGTGAAGACTCTAGATCTTTTCACTGGGCCGTTAAGTCCCCTGACATTCCAGGTGAGTATCCTGGTGGAGGTTTTTTTTTTTTTTGCCACCCCGCTCCTGTGAGATTAACCATACTTACCTGGTAGACGTGCCTCTGCACTCTGGAGTTTCCCTTTGTTAGGGGGCTGTCCAAGGTGCCCACTATCACTGCTTTCCCCATGCGTCGGCTCCCTGCACTCCGGGGTTTCCCTTTGTCCAGGGGGCTTCCCAACAAGGCCGCCAACTGTGCGTCGGCCATGTGAAATGCTCCTGCACTTTGGGGTTTCCTTTTGTCCAGGGTGCACCCAACACAGCCGCCAACAGTATGTCCACCACGTAGGTAGGACCCTGTACTGCAGGATCTCCCTTCACCCAGAGACTGTACTGGGTGGTTGTCTGCAGTACTTCTTTGTTCCAGGCCCCTGATTGTAGCCCTATATAGCCATATTATCCGTTTCACTCTGTTCCTGTCCCTTTCCCCATGACCCCCCCCCCGGCCCCCTTCCCCCAGCTCTTTCCCCCTTTTGCTTCTCCGTCCCCCTCCCCCCCACCCGCCAGGCGCTGTCTCCCTGCTGGGGGAGTGCCTTGGCCTCTATCTGCTGCATGCTCCTGGCGCTAACTCTCCTGCCAGTGTGGTGACCCTTCTCCCGGGAGTTACTGCCCCGCTGTCCTCCTGCCCACACTGTGGTTTCTGTCTGTTCTTTCGCCATCTTGTTCCTCCGCGTTCCTTCTGCACGTATAGGGCCATGCTCTTGTGACTGTGGCGATCTCTCGGGTGGCAGCTGATAGTTCATCAGTCGGGCTATGTTGGGGAGGGGGGGAAAAGAGGAGGCCTTCTCCCTTCCCGACTCTCCTATTGTCGTTGCCCCAGCCCACACTCTGCGACAAACTTATCTGTTTCAGCCGGGGCCGTAAAATAAATTTCTTTGCCCTGGTATGTGACCAAGAGCTTGGCTGGGTACAACATTCTGAAGCGTACGCTGCTTTCACCCTGTCGATTTCCGGCCAAGTTAGAACCAGCATCCTGATAAATTCAGAGTCTGTGTCCTTCCCAACTGCGGTTCTTGGGAGTGCCTGGCCCAGCACAGGATTCTTTCCCGGTCCTGGTACCAGTGTAGTTTGGCTATGATGGCCCTTGGTTGTTCCGCTGCCTTAGGTTTCATCATAGTGAATGGTGGGCCCTGTCTATTTCTGGAGGGTTAGGGAAGGTCGCCATTCTCACCAGGTTGCCCAGCATTTGGGCATGTAGTTAGTGGGGTCTCTGCCTTCGGTTCCTTCTGGCAGGCCCAAGATCCACAGGTTCTGCCTCCTTGACCGATTTTGATGGCCCTCAATCTTCCCGCTCAGGTTACCCTGCGTTGCAACCGGTCTCTCCATCTCCTTTTCCAGTACCACAATCCGGTCACTTTGGTCGGTTGCGGCTCTTTCAAGGTGTTTAATGGTGGCTTCCTGGACCTCCAGTTTCTTTTCGGCCCTGCTCAGAACAATCTGTATTTGCACCAGAGTTTCAGCAACCGCATCTTTTATCGCGGCCTGTATGCCTGTTTAAATTTCTTGATGGTGCTCTTTCAGTGCCTCTGAGAAGGATGTCGCCGTCCAGTTCCCTCCCAGTGAGGGAAGGTTTTGTACTTGGCTGTTCCGCCTTTTTCGCTCCGGCGAGAATTGAGCTCTGCTGCCTCGTGCGCTGATCCGCTCGTCTGATTGCTTCCGCTCCAGGCCCCTTCCATGTCTGGTCCCTGTGCGGCCCCTGGCCTGGCCTTTTCCCGTCATTTTCTTTCTCCTTCTTTCGTCTCCCATGTTCTTCACGTTCGGGTAACAGAACTGTGGGAGTTTTGGCGAGTTTTTGCGGTGATCGATTCACGGTTCTGTGGGAGGAGAGTGAGAAAAAAAGAAAATGGGAAAAGAAAAAGAAAAAGGGCAGCACGGTAGCATGGTGGTTAGCATAAATGCTTCACAGCTCCAGGGTCCCAGGTTCGATTCCCGGCTGGGTCACTGTCTGTGCGGAGTCTGCACGTCCTCCCCGTGTGTGCGTGGGTTTCCTCCGGGTGCTCCGGTTTCCTCCCACAGTCCAAAGATGTGCGGGTTAGGTGGATTGGCCATGCTAAATTGCCCGTAGTGTCCTAAAAAAAAAAGTAAGGTTAAGGGGGGGTTGTTGGGTTACGGGTATAGGGTGGATACGTGGGTTTGAGTAGGGTGATCATGGCTCGGTACAACATCGAGGGCCGAAGGGCCTGTTCTGTGCTGTACTGTTCTATATTCTATGAGGCGGAAAAACCTGCGGATCTTGGGCCTTGCGGAGGGGCTGGAGGGGTCGGACCTGACAACCTACGTGGCTACAATGCTGAACTCGCTAGTGGGGGCTGGGTCTTTCCATCTGCCCTTGGAGCTGGAGGGGGCACACAGAGTACTGGCCAGGAGGCCTAAGGAGAATGAACCCCCGCGTGCGGTGCTGGTGAGGTTCCACCGGTTCAGTGATCGGGAGTGTGTGCTGCGCTGGGCCAAGAAGGTGAAGAGCAGCAATTGAGAGAATGGGGTAGTACGGATCTACCAGGATTGGAGTGCGGAGGTGGCTAAGCGGCGGTCCGGATTTAATCGGACGAAAGAGGTGCTTTCCAGGAAAAAGATAAAGTTCGGAATGTTGCAGCCCGCGCGCCTGTGGGTAACTTATTCGGACCGGCATTATTATTTTGTTCCCCGGAGGAGGCGTGGGCCTTCGTGCGGACGGAGAAACTGGACTTGAACTAGGGGTTGGGGGTTGCGGGGTCGGTTGTAATGCTTTATTGCTGGTTTCTACTGTTGCTGTGTTCTTCTTTTTTTGTTTTTTTTTTGTACTTTTGCAATTTTGATATGGTTATTTATGGGGGTGTTGTTCTGTTATGTTTTTTTTTGCTGTGGGGCATTGTTTGAGTTTTGTATCTTGCGGGGAGGATTTGGGGGGGGTTTGTTGTATTCTATGTCGGGTTGGGGGTATGGAGTGGGGCTGGTATTTGGGAGCTGCGTCAGAAGGGCGCTGGTTTCCCGCGCTGCGGGGCTGGGGGGTGCGGAGACGATGACGGGGGGAGGCGGGGCCTTAACTGGTTCTTCCCTGCGCTGGAGCGGTGCCTGGAGGAGGGATAGATTGGGGGATGATCCCACTTTGGGAGGGGTCGGGTTATTGGCGGGAGTTTCCGGGGTCAGCAGAAGTTAGCTGACCCACGGAAGTACAATGGAGGACGGTTCGCGGCTGGGAGGGTTCCTAGCCTGGGGGGGGGGGGGGGAAGGAAGGGGGGGAAAGGGGAATACCGGGTTGCTGCTGGTAGGGTCAGGAAGGAGCTGGTGGGGGCTGGGGTGACAGAGGTGAGGTGTTGTTGCTGTGGGGACTGGGTCGGGCAGGGGGTGCTGGCCTGGGGCGGGCAGTCGACAGGCTATGGCTAGTCGACGGGGGAGGGGGGCGGGACGCCCTCTGATCCGGTTGGTCACCTGGAATGCGAGAGGATTGAATGGCCCGGTGAAGCGGTCAAGGGTACTTGCTCACCTGAAGGGGCTAAAGGCAGATGTGGCAATGCTTCAGGAGACCCACCTGAAGGTGGCAGACCAGGTCCGCCTGAGGAAGGGATGGGTGGGGCAGGTTTTCCACTCTGGGTTGGATGTGAAGAACCGGGGAGTGGCGATTCTGGTGGGGAAAAATGTGTTGTTTGAGGCATCGGAGGTGGTGGCGGATAAGGGGGGTAGGTGTGTCATGGTTAGGGGCAGGCTACAAGGAGAGAAGGTGGTACTTGCTAGTGTGTATGCCCCAAATTGGGACGATGCGGGCTTTATGAGGCGTATGTTGGGACGGGTCCCGGATCTGGAGGTCTGATCATGGGGGGGGGGACTTCAATACGGTGTTGGATCCTTCACTGGATCGGTCCAGCTCTAGGACGGGTAGGAGGCCGGCGGCGGCCAAGGTACTGAGAGGGTTTATGGACCAGATGGGTGGGATGGATCCATGGAGGTTTGTGAGGCCGAGGGCACGCGAGTACTCTTTCTTCTCCCACGTACATAGGGTCCACTCTCGGATAGACTTCTTCGTGGTGAGTAGGGGACTGATTCCGAGAGTGGAGGAGGCCGAGTATCCGGCCATTGTAATCTCCGACCACGCTCCGCATTGGATAGACTTGGAGATGGGGGAGGTGCGGGACCAGCGCCCGTTGTGGCGGTTGGATGTGGGGTTGTTGGCGGAGGAGGAGGTGTGTAGGAGGGTCCGGGCAAGTATTGAGGGGGTACCTCGAGGTGAATGATACGGGGGAGGTTCAGGTGGGGATGGTCTGGGAAGCCCTGAAGGCAGTGATTCGTGGGGAGCTGATATCCATCCGGGCACACAGGGAGAGGAGCGAGAGGAGTGAGAGGGATAGACTGGTGGGAAAGATGCTGGAGGTAGACAGGAGGTATGCAGAGGCACCAGAGGAGGGACTGTTGCGGGAGAGGCGCAGCCTGCAGGCTAAATTTGATTTGCTGACCACTAGAAAGGCGGAGGCACAGTGGAGGAAGGCACAAGGGGCAGTGTACGAACCTGGTGAAAAGGCGAGTAGGATGCTGGCTCATCAGCTCCACAAGCGGGATGCGGCTAAGGAAATTGCTGGAGTGAGAGACAAGAGTGGGAATGTGGTGCGGAAGGGGGTAGAGGTGAATGAGGTCTTCAAGGACTTTTACGGGGAACTGTACCGGTCGGAGCCAACGGGGGAGAGGAGGGGAATGGAGAGGTTCCTTGACGGGCTTTCTTTCCCGAAGGTGCAGGAGGAGAAGGTGGAGGGGTTGGGTGCGCCGATTGAGCTGGAGGAGCTAGTTAAGGGGATCGGGCAGATGCAGTCAAGGAAGGCACCGGGGCCGAATGGGTTCCCGGTGGAATTTTATAAAAAGTTTGTGGACCTAATGGGCCCCTTGCTGGTGCGGACACTCAATGAAGAGTGGGAAGGGGGAACTTTGCCCCCGACGATGTCGCGGGCGCTGATCTCGTTAATTTTGAAGAGGGACAAGGACCCCCAGCAGTGTGGTTCATACAGGCCCATATCTCTCCTCAATGTGGATGCTAAGGTGCTGGCAAAAATCCTGGCCGCCAGGATAGAGGACTGTGTGCCAGGGGTCGTGCACGAGGACCAGACAGGTTTTGTGAAGGAAGGCAGCTGAACACGAATGTGCGGAGATTGTTGAATGTCATCATGATGCCGGCGATTGAGGGGGAGGCAGAGATAGCGGTGGCGCTGGATGCAGAGAAGGCCTTCGATAGAGTGGAGTGGGGGTACCTATGGGAGGTGTTGGGGAGGTTTGGATTTGGTGAAGGGTTCATTAGATGGGTAAAGCTGCTATATGAGGCCCCGATGGCATGCGTGGCCACGAATGGGAGGAGGTCGGAGTACTTCCGGCTTTACCGAGGGACCAGGCAGCGTTGCCCCCTGTCCCCCTTGTTGTTTGCACTGGCAATCGAGCCGCTGGCGATGGCGTTGAGGGATTCAGAGAGGTGGAGAGGTTTGGTGCGAGGTGGGGAGGAACATAGGGTGTCGTTGTATGCCGATGACCTGTTACTGTGTGTGGCGGACCCGGTGGGAGAGATGCCGGGGGTGATGGAGCTGCTAGCTGAGTTTGGGACCTTTTCAGGTCATAAATTAAATGTAGGCAAGAGTGAGGTGTTTGTGGTGCACCCTGGAGACCAGGAGGAAGGAATTGGTAGGCTCCCGCTTAGGCGGGCAGGGGAGAGCTTTAGGTACCTGGGGGTGCAGGTGGCCAGGGACTGGGGGACTCTTCACAAACATAATTTCACCAGACTTGTAGATCAGATGGAGGAGGAGTTCAAGAGGTGGGACATGCTGCCATTGGCGTTGGCGGGGAGGGTACAGTCCGTCAAAATGACGGTGCTTCCGAGGTTCTTGTTCCTCTTTCAGTGCCTGCCCATCTTTATCCCCAGGGCCTTCTTTAGGAGAGTGACTAGCAGTATTTTGAGCTTTGTGTGGGCACATGGGACTCCGAGAGTAAAGAGGGTGTTCCTGGAGCGAGGGAGGGATGGAGGCGGGCTGGCGCTGCCCAACCTTCTGGGGTACTATTGGGCGGCCAATGTGTCAATGGTGCGTAAATGGGTGATGGAGGGGGGAGGGGCGGCATGGAAAAGAATGGAGATGGCGTCATGTAGAGGTACGAGCCTGGGTGCCATAGTAATGGCGCCGTTGCCGCTCTCCCCTAAGAGGTTTACCATGAGCCCAGTGGTGGCGGCGACCCTAAGAATCTGGGGACAGTGGAGACGACATCGGGGGGAAACAGGGGGCTCGATGGAGGCTCCACTGGGTGGCAATCATCGATTCATCCTGGGGAACAAGGATGGGGGATTTAGGGGGTGGCAAAGGGCGGGCATCAGTAAATTAAGGGACCTGTTTATTGGCGGGAGGTTTGCGGGCCTGGGGGAACTGGAAGATAAATTTGGGCTTCCCCAAAGGAACATGTTCAGATATTTGCAGGTAAAGGCGTTTGCTAGGCGACAGGTAGAGGGATTCCCTTTGCTGCCCTCGCGGGGGACGATGGACAGAGTGCTTTCGGGGGTGTGGGTCGGAGAGGGGAAGGTGTCTGACATCTATAAGGTAATGCAGGAGGTGGAGGAGTCGTCAGTGGAGGAGCTGAAGGCTAAATGGGAGGAGGAACTCGGGGAGCAGATAGAGGACGGGACTTGGGCGGATGCCTTGGAGAGAGTCAGCTCTTCCTCCTCATGTGCGAGGCTTAGTCTCATCCAATTTAAGGTGCTGTACCGGGCCCACATGTCCGGGACTAGGATGAGTAGGTTCTTTGGGGGTGAGGACAGGTGCACCAGATGTTCGGGGAGTCCAGCGAACCACGCCCATATGTTCTGGGCATGCCCAGCACTGGAAGAATCCTGGAAGGGGGTGGTGGGGACGGTGTCGAGGGTGGTTGGATCCAGGGTCAAACCAGGGTGGGGACTCGCGATTTTTGGAGTTGCGGTAGAGCCGGGAGTGCAGGAGGCCAAAGAGGCCGGTGTCCTGGCCTTTGCGTCCCTAGTAGCCCGACGAAGGATCCTGCTACAGTGGAAGGATGCGAGGCCCCCAAGTGTGGAGACCTGGATCAGTGACATGGCGGGATTTATAAAATTGGAAAGGGTCAAATTTGCCCTGACAGGATCAATACAAAGGTTCTATAAATGGTGGCAGCCTTTTCTGGACTTCCTGGCTCAAAGATAGTTATCTTGGTCAATAGCAGCAGCAACCCCGGGGGGGGGGGACAGCATAGAAACTAGCAAGTTTGCATAGTAATTGAGCGATTCCCAGTGATTCCCGGGCACAATGGACACAACAATTAGCTGCAATAGAAACATTCTATAGCAGGTCAGACTTCTCGGCGCCAACGGGGTCTGAAACGAAAGGACTCAAACAAGTTAGAAAGAACCGCTCCGCGATCGAGGAACAGCCTCAGTATTGGGGGATTCGTATCAATCGATTGGGATGAGACCCAATCGATTGCCAGTGAGTTAGGGGTCTGCCCACAAGGGCGCGAAGCCCCGGACCTATAAAAGTAAGGTCCCAAGACGAATTCGATCTCTTAGCCGGCCCTCCCAGCAGAACACCTTTGCAGCAGCTCTCTAAGAACTTGAACGTGAAAAGGAGAGGCCTGGCCAATTGCTACACCGAGAAGTAAGTGTCATACAATGCCCGCTACGGGAATAGACACTCCTGACCCCTTTAGTCCACACCAACTGGAAGCCTGCGGATCCAGGACAAAGCAAGAGGCCATTGTTCCCTGATCCGGCAGTTCCCTTATTCCAGATAAGTATTGGCCTAGTAGTGGTAGGAACAGTTTAGTCTTAGTATTATATGCATGAGTAGTAAATAACTGTGTAATAATAAACGTGTCTTGTTTGAACTTACTAACTGGTATATTGAGTCATTGATCTGAACTTGAACTTGAACCTCGTGGCGGTATCATAAAGATACCTGGCGACTCTAGAGTTTAGGAATAAAACAGAGCCAATTGAGTGTAAAGCACACTCACCCAGAACGAGCAACATTATCATCTGCCATTTTGTGTGGTTTAAAATCAGCTGCGGGATTCTCTGTCGGTGAGATCCTCCACCCCACCGGCAGTGCATGCACACCCGTGCATTTCCCAACAGCATGGGGTGGCCCGCATGGGAAACCCATTTGGCTGGCTGCTGGAACGGAGAATCCCACTGCCAGCGGGGGCGCGCCATGCTGGAAAACAGGGCTGGCGGGATAGAGAATCCCGCCCCTGGTGGTTGAAGGGTTGCGCCAAATTACTTAAGTGCATTTTTAGTTCAAAAGTAGTTTGTAGCACTTTCCAGTGTGAGCATGGATCAGCAAACCATCAAAAGTCAAAAATGGTCTCTGTGTGATCTACTGGCCGCGTTGCCGGGCACGAATATGAACTGACTGGTTAGATGGCAGGAGAGGGAACCACGCTGGGCGCCTACTGGTTTCTGATCAGCCTTCCCGTTGGCGAGAAACCAATAATCATCAATGAAGACTAATCTCAGCTGCCCGTGATCTAACTGCCTCCCCAGCGAGCGGCTACATGTCCGGCGTTCAGCACACCTATTTAACAGGTGAAACTAGCACAATGGCTGCTGTGGGGATCCATAGAGCTGAGTAGCCATCTTCGAAATCGGGCAGTCAGCCTGAGGGCATCGGGGTCGTTGCCCCAGTGCTCGGAGGGGGTGGAGGAGTCCCCGGGGAAGGACGGGCTCAGTTGGGGGAGGGGGGGTGGCACTATTGTTGGGGGGGATCGCCCCGAGCTGGGGGGGTGGGGGTGGGTGAGGAGACTCAACGTCCGAGAGTCCGCTATGTCACCCCCCGGATCGTATATACCCATAACAGTGGCAGCTCCAGCTGTTGCCAGTCCGTCCCACCGAACACCCCCATGATTGAACCCCGTCCGTGGTAACATGGTGAAAGTCACTTTAACCCCTCCTGACTGTGGCAGCCACTGGTTGCACAGCTATGGCTATTGCTAATGAGGAATTGGCAATCTTAGTAATGTGTGCACCTCACAGCTCCAAAGTGGATTCCTATGGGTACATGTGCCATGTTGCAGGCGGTTATTACTCCCTAGCATCCCGATCAGATTGAGAGGCCCTGACACTCATCCTTAACTCCGGCGGCATCAACACCACAGAGGCAGCAACCAACTTTTGACCACCCAGGAGCTGGGCTCCAGCATTGGGGGCGTCCCCACAAGCAGAGGATGAGTGTGTGGCCCAGAGAAGGAACCAACGCCCGGACCAGGACACATTTCCAGTGGGAGTCTGGGGTACAGTGCCTGGGTTCAGGGCCAGGGAGTGATGTGGCTGGGAGCGTGTGTGCATGTTGGATTGTATCCTGAGAGACGGCAGGGGATGTGAGTATGAGGGACGATTGGGGAATTTGAGAGTATTGGCCATAGCTGATTGTCTGTCTCTTACCCTCTCTAATTCTTTACAGATATTACATTATGGATGATATCTTGGACCCTGCGCAGGTGCCCCCACAGTGGTGTTCACAGGCCAGGTGGCCAGTCGCCGGAGAAGGCAGCAGCAGCAGTGCCAACAGAGGCTGGAGGCAACAGGGCTCCGCTCCACACTTTGAGGACCCAGCCACCCATCAGGCCAGGGAGAAACAAAGAGGGGCAGGCCGGCGACGGCCCAAGGTGTACAGGTGTCGCTGATCCTTCGAACAGATATCGGACAGCATGTGCTGCAGGAGGCTCCATCTCAAGAAGAGAATGGTGTCCTCACGGACTTTGCACCACATGGAGGAGGAGGACATGCGCTCCTGGTCGCTGTAAACGTCACTACAGCCCTGAACGTTGACATCTCGGGTTTACTCGTGTAGCATATCCCAACCAACAGCCCACAAGTTAATCCATGAAGTCACGGGTGCCTTGTTTGCCCGGGCAGCAGACTACGCAAACTTTGACCTGGACCAAGCCCGTCAAGATGCCCAAGAAGTAGGATTCTCCACCATCGCCGGGATGCCCCAGGTCCAGGGGATAATAGATGGCACACATGACGCCTTGCGCGCACCGGGCAGTTCGGGTCTTGTTCAGGTGAAAACCGGAGCACCCGGAGGAAACCCACGCAGACACAGGGAGAACGTGCAGACTCCGCACAGACAGTGACCCAAGCGGGAATCGAACCTGGGACCCTGGCACTGTGAAGCAACTGTGTTGACCACTGTTCTACCATGCTTGTGGACTTTTATGGTTACAATCTATCAACAGGTCGGCACGGTAGCGCAATGGTTAGCACTGCTGACTCATGGCACCGAGGATTTGGGTTTGATCCCGGCCCCAGATCATTATCCGTGTGGAGCTTGCATTCTCCCTGTGTCTGCACGGGTCTCACCCCCACAATCCCAAGATGTGCAGGGTCGGTGGACTGGCCGTGCCAAATTTCCCCTTAATTGGAAAAAGATTTTAAAAATCTATGAAGTTACTTTGCACTTTTGACCGAACAGGGTTTTTTAGGAGTTGTTCTGTAAGACAGTTTTAACTGTGTAACATTTAACTTTGCATGCTTAAGTTTTTTTTTCTTAATAAATAATTTAGTTTTAAAAGTACCAAACATTGCTGGAATTGTATGCTTTTGCGGTCAGTAGGTGTTCTTCCTTATTTTCACAATAGAAAGAGGTTTATGGGTTGGGCTCACTCAGTAATAAAATCTGGTGTGGTTGTAGCAGAACATACAAAATGTCTGTCTCTTCATACTCAATTCTGTTGGCATTTTAAAAAATTCATTCATGAGATGTGGGCATCGCTGGCGCGGCTAGTATTTACTTCCCCTCCCTAATTGTCCTTGAGAAGGTGGTGGTGGTGAGCTGCATTTTTCAACTGCTGAAGTCCCTGAGGTGGAGGTACACCCACCATGATCTAAGAGAGGGAGTTCCACGATTTTGGTCCAGTGACAGAGAAGGAAGGTTGTGGCTTGAAAGGAACTTCCAAGTGGTGGTGTTCCCATGTGTCTGCTGCCCTCGTCCTTCTATAAAGTAGTGGATTTAGGCTTGAGGGTTGGATTTGGAAGGTGGGATTGAAAGGTAAACTGAAGCTAATAGGTTTAAATGGAGACAGGAGGGAGGAGACCTGTATGCAGCATAAAGACTGGCATGATTTCTTGGCAAAATGTTTTTGTGCTCTACATTTTATGTATGCTCAATCCTACTTAAGTCTTTCAACTTACTTTCCCTTACTTACCATTGTTATAAAAATTCCAAATTCTGGGTTCAGTGATACATTATCTCCGTCTGTGAAGATGAAATTTCGTTTCCTTTCTTTCCTTGCCATGAGAACGATATAAATTTGTTGCGCTGCTACCGATAATACAGGCAGCTCAATTCGATTAAATTCATCAAAGCAACCCCAAGAACCAGACTGTGCCAAACCTAGCAAAAAAATGTAAAAGTATCAACAACACAAACTGATACAAACTTAATTTTAAAAACATAATCACTATTTAGCCTTCAGCATTAGCCTTTTATTAACAGGTTGACATTCCATCTAGTCAGGTAATTTGAATTTAGCTGTTTTCAATATTTTTAAATAATCAGATTTAAATAATTTCATGACTAAATTACCACTGAGCAACAGGAAGTGAGTTCAAGTGTATCGCTTTTCACAGGAACAGATTAATTTGGGGGAGGAGTAGGCCATTTGGCCACTCGAGTCTGTTCCGCCATTCAAAATGCCTTATCTCATTGTTGCCTCAACTCCACATCCACCCATCGCTAATAACTTTGGACTCCCTTGTTAGTCAAGAATCTTTCTACCTCTGCCTTAAAAATATACCCTGTCTCCACTATTCTCTGGGGAAAAAAGCTCCACTGATCCACAACCCTCTGAGATACATAATATTCCTTCTCATCTGCATCTTAAATGGAAAACCCCTTTGGCCGGATTCTCCGTTTCAGAGATTTGAAGTGCTGACGCCGGAACTGAATCGGTGGAGTTCTACAACCATGGAAATGGCACCAATCCCTGAGCAATTCCAGACCCGTTAATGGGCTAGCATCGGCGTCACGTGGAACTAATGCAATTCAATTGAAAAACGGTGTCCGATTCGCCAGGATTGGGTTTGGCACTTGAGAGGCTGACAAGCTGAAAAATGAAAATGAATGAAAAATGAAATGAAAATGAAAATTAAAAGCTGCAGCCAAATATCAGCATTCCAGTCCCCACACACACTCATTCCAGCCAACAAGATGGCAGAGCGAAGAGCGTCACCCCATTTCGCCGATGTGGAGCTCAAAACCCTGCTGGATGCTGTGGAGGAGAAGCGGGGTACCCTGTACCCCTGGTGGGAAGGAGACTGCCACCCACCACCATACACCAGCCTGGGTGCAGGTGGCAGAGGTCACAAACACCATGATCCCCACCACCAGTGCCAGATAGTAGTGCCGGCAAAAGCTGCACGACCTCCTCAGGGCAGCCAGTGTGAGTGGCACCAACCCCTATCCCACACACCCGTGACCCCCATCCTGCCCCCTGGGGGATAACTGAACCCCACCCGCCAGCAGTTTGCTCGCACCCCACCCTGTACCATATGCCAGCACCCACGCCACCCGCCATGGCCATGTGCCCTGGCCACAAAGGCCATCAGCTGCCCACCTCCTGTGCACAACCGCAGAGAGAGAGAAGACCAGAGGGTGCCCACCATACCTGCGGCCCCTCACCATTGTGGAATGGCAAGCACTGGACCTGGTCAGTGGGCCCGGAGAGAGGACAATCGACGAGGTGGAGACCGGCATCGGGGAACCAAACGAGCCCCCGCAGAGTTGCGGTGTCCCTACGACATATGTGGAACCACCACCACACCACCGTGACACCATTCAACCCCAGCACCCACTTGCCCCACATCACCCACCTCTCCTGCACCACCCTGACACCATTCAACCCCAGAACCCACCTGCCACACATCACCCACCACTCCCGAACCATGCGTCATGTCTTGTATCCTGGTGATGAGGTGGGCCGTTCTGGTGCTGCCCCGCCCTCAGCCACAACCCAAGACACATTGAAAGATGAGGCAGCACCAGACAGCAACGCAGGCCTTCATTTGGGGACGATAGTGAAGAGGCTCCTGAGGCACTATCTGGTGCGCACTACACACGTCCAAGGGTACATCAGGTGGAGGTTAGAACCCCCAAGGGATGGATGGTCGGAGAGAAGCCTGACCCCAGGGACTAGCTGCCGTCCATATGAGTCTCTGGCTTAAGAACATGGAACATACAGTGCAGGAGGAGGCCATTCAGCCCATTGAGTCAGCACCTATCCACTTAAGCCCTCACTTCCACCCTATCCCCGTAACCCAATAACCCCTCCTCACCTTTTTTTGGTCACTAAGGGCAATTTATCATGGCCAATCCACCTAACCTACACGTCTTTGGACTGCGGGAGCACCCGGAAGAAACCCACGCAGACACGGGGAGAACGTGCAGACTCTGCACCGACAGTGACCTAGCGGGGACTAAAACCTGGGACCCTGACGCTGTGAAGCCACAGTACTATCCACTTGTGCTACCGTGCTGCCCCACTTCTGGAAAGAGCGGTTCCATCGATACTGGATGTGCAAACACAGAGCCAGGAACTTCATGAGAGGTTGTCAGCAACCATCCAGCACCTGCTGGTGCAATTGGAGAAGTTGAACCGTGTGCAGGAGGCAGCAGCGACCATGCATGCCATTCAGGCCAACACCGCATGTGTGGTGTCCGCTGTGGAGGCCTTGGTGTCAAAGGTATTGGCCATGGGTAAAGATATGCAAAGCCTGGGGCACTCTGTGCGGCAATGGTTGAGGCACATGACAGGGTGGCCCTGTCACAGGCAGCCAGGTTCCAGGCCACCTGGACATTGCTGTGGTGCTCCAGAGCTTGGCCCAGTCACAACAGGTGAGGGCGTCGACGGCATTCCCCGGCGGAGTCCAAGAGTGTGTTGGCCCTGTTCTTGAGCTCCATGGCCGCGAACATTTAGACTCAGGTCGTGATTGGAGTGGGCATCCAGGACTAGCAGTGCTAGATGGTGGGTATGCCCCCGGAGCTCGCTCCAGTCACACCCTCGTCCCAAGGAGTAGCCCGACGGCCATTGGGAAACCTGAGGAAGGAGGTGTTGATGGGGCCGAAATTACCTCCCAATACGAATCTCGGGACTTGTGGGAGGAAACCGGAGAACCTGGAGGAAACGCACGCAGACACAGGGAGAACGTGCAGACTCCACATAGACAGTGACCCAAGCCGGGAATCGAATCTCGGACCCTGGCGCTGTGAAGACAGTAGTAACTACTGTGCTACCGTGCTGCCTGATGTGTTATCTGAGTTGGTCTAACATCGACTGCAGCTGGATGCAGTGGAACGAGAAACAGGCTTCCGACACAGGTCCAACACTGTTTTATTGAACTTGCTGATTGCTGTACATAATCTGCTGTGGGTTGACACTCTATTAACCTAACTGATAACCTCCTACTGGCTTGATCAGACTAGCTCTCTGCCACATGGTGATGATGTTCACTGGCTTGTGCACTCTAACTATCTCAGTAGCTGTGTCCTGTGAGAGAGGCAGAGTCTTAATGCCCTGTGGGCTTTATAGTGGTGGTGTCCTGTCTGGTGATTGGTTGTTCTGTGTCGTGTGTGTTCATTGGTTATCTTGTATATTAATCACTGCCTGTCTGCATCTCATGATATACATGAGTGGATATTATGACATCTCCCCCTTTTAAAATAAATTTTGGAATGTGGCTGTATATACATGCATGACTATGTACAAGTGGGGAATGAATTAATATATGTACATGGGAAGGTGTCTACCGTGCAGATACAGAGCAAACTGAACAAAATTTATAAAATTTAAGTCTATAGATTCAGTCTTTGTGGCGGGCGACAAATTCTTGTCGATCGCCTCAGAGGTGGAGGGGGGGACGCCGGCACCTGGACAGGAGGGATGGCTGCCATTTCGGTGGCCTTGTGGACAGGCGGGATCACTGCCAGATCGGTGGCCTCGTGGTGCAGGATGTCCGGAGGAGGCGTGATGACATGCGGAGAAGTGCGGTCAGGTGGTGGGCAGGGAACTTTACGCAGCGCCCTCCTGTTGCGCCGTTGAATGGAGCCATCAGCCATTTGAACAACCAAAGACCTGGGGGCAACCTGTCTGACGACAACAGCTGGGGCTGACCAACCTCCCTCAGGCAGCTGAACACGAACAATACCGTCTGGAGCCAGCGCAGGCAGATCAGTGGCATAAGCATCATATGCAATCTTTTGCTATCCCTGGATCGCTGCACTCTCTGCAGCACTGTGCGATGGTAAAGGTCTGGAACATGGATGGCTGAAACAGTCGTCCTCAGGTTGCGGTTCATGAGCAACTACGCCGGAGACAGACCAGTCGACAGAGGGGTTGCCCTGTATGCCAATAGCGCTAGGTTGAAATCCGAGGCTGAGTCAGAATCCACCACCTTATGCACCACCGCCGTCCCAACCAGCATATAAACCCCCGGCCATGAGTACAAGGTCGAGAACAAGGGGAGGAGGGGGACCATTCATGCAATTGGTCCAGTTAAAGGAACAATTGGGAGAACAATTAGACAGTCTTTTCCAAAATCTGGATGAGGATGAGGATTTCCCTCCTCCTCCTCTACCAGCCCTCGACCATCCCTTACCCCCACCACGACAGATGCCAATGCGGCAGGTGCCAAATCCTACCTATGACCCTGTTGCTCCCGTGGGAAACCCTAATGCTGAACGTACCATGAATATTTATGTCCCGTGGAAACCCAATGAGATTATGTCCATACTAGCTGGAATACCAAATCGAAAAGAGTCCCCTGCTGCCTTTGTTGACCAACTCCAATGTACAATTCGTGTATATGAGGCCGAAGCACGGGACTTATGGGCCTTGGTCCAGCAGGTCTTGCGCCCAGAAGAACACGTTCGCTTCTGCAATGTCTTACAACAGCAGAATCCTACTATTACCCTCCCTGTGTCTTTAGAGTCCCTTAACGTGCTCCACCAGGCGGACCGGCAACGCCAAGATGCAATTTTTGCTGCATTAAACACTACCCTTCAAAAGCCTGTGGATATTACCAAAATACTTGAGACCAAACCCCGCAAGGATGAGGAAGCCGACACCTTTTTAGAGCGTTTTAATGAGTCCTACCGTAACCAGGCCGGAGACACTAACTACCGTGCTGGCAATAACAGCCCACAGTATTGTGCCATGCTCTTGAGCTGCTTGCCCACCTCCTTATCGGATGCGATCAAGACTAACAATATGGATTGGTCCGATAATAGTCCAACCCAAATGGCACGAGCTGTGAGGTACTACTGGAAAAATGGCTCACCTGAGGGTCCGTCTAAAGCAACCCCTAAAATTAAGACTGAGTATGTCCTTAGAAAAGACGTCCAGGAGTTACCAATACCCTCTCGGGCGCCTGATAACACAGGCCACCAGACGGAACGCCAATTCTGCGCCCCTGGCTGGGTGACCCCACAAGGTGAAGGATACACCTCCCATCCAAACGGGCCCCAAGCACCGCTCTATGGCCCTCCGTATGCCCCTCCGGGAGCAGCGTCGGCCTATGCACCGCCCCCACCATATTCTTATGCCACACCCTACCAACACCCCTCCCATCCCCCACCACCCTATTGTCCACCGATGCCGCCCCAAGCAGCACTTACCCCCACACAACCACCACAACATGCAAGGCTCTGTTATAGTTGTGGTAAGCCAGGACATTACGCTTGTAACTGTTACTCAAACCCTAATCGCGGCAGAGGGGGTTGTGGAGGTGGAGGACGGGGCAGAGGAGCGCCCGCAGTGGCTGCTCCAGTCACTACTCCGTTCACTCAAAATAACCCCTTCCAATAATACTGATTGTCGATGTTGCCTTCTCGTTTAACCTCCCCTGACTCTGAGCCTGTTCTCTCTTTAACCATTCATGGTCACTCCTATCCGTTTCTCATAGACACGGGGGCTACCATGTCTTCCGTACAGTCTCACCTCAACCTTCCCCTCTCATCAGAAACCCAACAACTATCTGGTTTCCAGGGACAGGTAGCTAGTTACCCCATTTCTTTCCCTGTGCCCGTTTCCTTCCACGGCTACACCCTCCAGCACCGATTTATTGTTACAACCGGACTAGATTGTAATCTACTGGCCCGAGACCTTCTCTGTGCCTTTTGAATACATCTTGAATGTGGGGATAACGGGATCACTGTCCATTCGCCCAGCATACCACGCCAGTTAATCACTCATGTGCACCCGCAATGGTGGGCACTTCATTTGATGCCTGAGCGGTTGTTCCACGTCACGCTGGCCTACGATTCGACCGGAGCCGACGAGGGCCTGGTCGACTCTTACAGCCCTCATCTTGAACAAGAATTCTCAGTCACCCTTTTTGCTTCTGTGAGCGGGCCCCAAGGGACTGCGGAGGCGGCACAAGTGCCTACCTGGCTATGGCGTCAAGACGGGTACACCGCCCCGCACGTCACCCGCCATGTCCATTACCCCCACCATGCCAAGGATCTAGGGCCAATGGTCCGACAGGCATTGGACCAGTCTGACCACTCTCTTCTGGAACCCCAACTCCTCCCTGGCAGTCTTACCATTACATACATGTCACAACCAGCTACATCCCAGTCCATTCTTTTACACCATCGTGCCCAGACCGATGCGACTGTATCTCCCCACGTATGGGCTGCGGATAAGTTTGATGTTGGTCTCGTCCCTACCCAGCCTATCACTATTCCTCTCCTCCCCTATGTTCAACTCCCCTCGATCCGACAATATCCCATTAAGGCTCAAGCTCGCCACTCCATCGATGCACTCATAGCTAAACTTCTGGACCAGGGCATCCTGGTTCCTTGTCAGTCTCTGTGCAATACCCCCAACCTCGCGGTGCCCAAACCTGGGAAACCGGATCAGTACCGCCTCGTCCAAGATTTACGTGCTATCAATTCTATTGTTCAGCCTCTCCACACCCTTGTTCCTAACCCTGCGCATATTCTAGCCCAGGTTCCTGCAGATGCACTATTCTTCTCCCTTGTAGACCTCCAACATGCCTTTTTCGCTCTGCCACTCGATCAATCATGCCAATATCTTTTTGCATTCACTTATAATGGCCAACAGTATACTTGGACACGTTTGCCTCAAGGTTTTATTCACTCTCCCACTCTTTTCTCCCGCTGTCTCCAACACCAACTACAATCCCTCTCCTTCTCCCAAGGCTCCACTCTTGTTCAGTACGTCGACGATCTCTTGATCGCTAACCCTACTGAGGAGGGATGTCGGGCCGATACTCAACTTTTACTCAATTTTCTGGCCTCCCTTGGTTACATTGTCTCTCCCTCGAAAGTTATGATTGCTCAACCTACTGTTAAGTTCCTTGGTGTTAGGATATCTGCCACCTCTCGTTCCTTAGATCCAGACCGGATCCGCCCTATCTGCGATTTCCCACCCCCAACGACTGCCAAGCAGCTCCGTCAGTGGCTGGGCATGGTCAATTATTGCCGTCAGTGGATCCCGAATATTACTTTGGATTCCCGCCTCCTTACCCCTTACACCAATGAACCCGATACTTTTACCCTTTCCCCGGAGGCCGTACTGGCCTTTGACCGTCTCAAGGCGGCCCTCCTCCAGGCCCCTGCCCTTGGTCGACCCTTATACGATCGCCCTTTTCAGCTCTATTGCACAGTCCTTGCCGACTGCGCCACAGCTGTCCTGACCCAATGCCACGGCGACCGCTGTCGCCCGGTCGCATACTACTCCTCTAAACTCGATCCGGTAGCCCTTGGCTATCCTATCTGTACCCAGATTCTTGCAGCTATCTACAACAGCCTGCAATCGGCTGCTAATATTACCCTCCAACAAGATATCACTGTCTATAGTTCCCATTCTGTTACAGCCCTTTTGGGACAGCTACAAACCCAACATCTCACGATGGCTCGTCAGAATAAATATGAGATTGCTCTCCTTAATAACCCGAAAGTCCAGTTTGCCCACTGCACCACTATCAACCCTGCTAACTTTTTGACGTATCCTCCCGCGGACATGCTTGACCCAACTCATGACTGCCTACAACTGTTGCGAGAGGTCTCCTCGGTCCGAGACGACCTCTCCGACATACCCATCCCGGGTTCAGATTGTTCCTTTTTCACCGATGGTAGTTCTTCCATCGGCGAAAGGGGGGATAGACAATCTGGCTATGTAATCATCGATCAAGACGGTGACGTAGTGGAAGCAGCAGCATTTGAAGTTCCCTTTTCTGCCCAACAAGCAGAATTGTTTGCATTAATACGAGCATGCATATTGGCGAAGGGAAGGAAGGTTAATATTTATACAGATTCCCGATACGCCTTCGGGGTAGTACATGATTTCGGGCAATTATGGAAAAACAGAGGATTTCTAACCTCTGCTGGTACACCCATCTCACACCAGCAGTTAGTAACCCAGTTATTGCAGGCCCTTATGCTCCCAGACAAGATAGCGGTGATAAAATGCGCAGCCCATACAAAAGGCACGGGACTGGTGGAAACGGGCAACAGGCAAGCGGACGAGAAGGCAAAAGAAATTTCTAAATCTGGCAAAATAATGGTGCCTAGAATGATGAGGCAGACTAAAACCCCCTCGGAAAAGTCCCCCTCTGAAAAACCAATGCCAACCATTGCTGACATAATCCAAATGCAGGAGGACGCTCCTGCAACTGCTGTAAATATGTGGAAGAACTTAGGATGTATATATGATAACGAAAATAAGCTGTGGGTCACCCCGGTAGGACAAACATGTATGCCCGATGCATTGGCAGCCTGGGTGACCGAATGTGTACACTTTGCAACTCACTGTGGCGCTCGTGCCACAGGGGACATATTGTTAAAAAGCTGGTGGCACCCACGACTGCAAGAGATGGCCCAACAAATTAGCAGTCGGTGCCTAATTTGTCAACAGCACAACCCCGGTAAGGCCGTCCCCTGTGATCCTGGCACAACCCCCTTACCTGAGGGTCATTTGAGACCCTACAAATGGATTACATTGAGTTGGAAAGATGTCAATGCTATAAATATGTGTTAGTCATTGTGGATACTTTTAGCAAATGGATCGAGGCCTACCCGACTACGGATAACAAGGCCTCGACAGTAGTTAAGGTGTTGATGCGAGAAATTGTTCCGCGATTTGGAATCCCAGCCCGGCTGAGCTCTGACAATGGTCCCCACTTCATAGGTCAAATCAATAAGGAATTCTGTGCTCTGCTAGGAATAAAGCAACAGTTTCATTGTGCCTACAGACCACAAGCCGCTGGAGTGGTGGAAAGGGCTAATCAGACTCTAAAGACTAAACTCGCTAAACTACAAGCAGACACTGGGGCCACTTGGCTCAAACTCCTGCCTTTAGCACTCTTCCAACTACGTGCCACTCCCGCAGGAAAAACTCGCTTAAGCCCAGCGGAAATACAATATGGAAGACCCTTTCGAACGCCCTGGGACAGCAGTGTTCCACGGAATGTTCAATTTCATTACATGACTACCGAGATGGCTAATTATATATTAGCACTAACTAGAATTTTGAAAGGATTACATTCCCGGGTCCGTGCCACCCAGGAAGAGATCCCGTCCATTACCCATGACATCTCTATCAACCCTGGGGATTATGTCCTAATCCGAAATTGGACACGTAAAGGTTTGGAACCTCGATGGGATGGTCCCCTACAGGTTCTACTCACTACCCGCACTGCAGTAAAAGTGGAGGGGCGAAACGCATGGGTACATATGCACCATTGTAAGTTAATTAAGTATCCATGATGTTTTAAACTTTTCCTTTAAGTCTTAGGGACACGGACACCAGGATGAAATTCCTCCTCGTCGCCACAATACTCGCTACTCTACTCTCCTTCACTGCATCCAGAGGGGGGAGATATCTACCTGGGGGCCGACGCCTACCTCTGTGCCGAGAAGAGACCTCACGATGTGGAACAACGCCAGATCTCCGATGGATCACCACCCCTGGCCGCACCTGCACGACCATCGACGACCAGCAGCCTCGATTCCTGACTATGCAAATGTCTCTGATCTACGATCGCCACACTTGCCGGTGGAACTACCGGTGCACCAAGAAAATCAGGCTGCAAGGTCCTGACCGAAGGACTATTCTCACCCACCCGCCTGCCAGGAGGAAGCGGGCAACGCACCATATAACTGCAAATTCATTTTTGTTTATGTCTTATGTTTATGCTAAGAAAGTGAATGTCTCCTCTTGTTGGGTATGTATACATGTCCCCACCCATGCCCATGGAGGCGTTCCCTTGGTGCCTGTTCCTTTTTCATTAGAGCAGACGGCTGAATGGGTTATATACCAGAACAGGACAGTATCTAATTACTTTGCCTTACCAACCAGGTTCTCCAAGTCCTCCTCTGTTAACCACAGGAAAGCAGCCCAGGACTGGCAAAGCGCCGGTTACCAGTTACGTGCTTTTACTGGTTGGCGACAGCCACCCTACTCATCAGATCACACACCCCCGTTCTTTCATATTCAGAACCCCCAGACCGGATCAGTCTGCTTACTCCGGGAAGTAAAAACCCCCGGAACCCACGTGTTAGGATCTAGTTCATGTAACTACACTCTTGGTTTTTCCAATTGGAAAGGCTTCGCCCTCATTAATAACATTGCTAACCATACAGGGGGTCCTGACTGGACTCAAATATGGACCTCCTCGATGGTAACTAGCCTCACACCCTATAATGGCACCTACTTTATTTGTGGCCATAAGGCCTACCCCTGGCTCCCCACTAATTGGGCAGGGTCTTGCTACCTGGGTTTCGTTGTTCCGGGCATTACGCACTATCCGCAACTCGGACATCATCCCCTCCATCGGGCCCAGAGGTCAATACCACCATGGGAGGTGGTGACTTCCCTCTTCTGGCCCCAGATAGGCGCCATCTGGTCCCTCAAGAAGTACGAGCTCCTCCGCGACATATTGGAACAGGTTGCAAACGACACCGCGGAGGGACTTAGTGAACTCAGTGCAGAGTTAGTAGCCATACGAACGGTAGCCCTACAGAATCGCATGGCCTTGGATTACTTACTGGCCAAGGAAGGGGGCACCTGTGCTGTCATAGGGACCGAATGCTGCACTTACATTCCTGACAGTTCAGAGAATATCACGTGTCTGGTGACCCATATCAGAGATGGAGTGCAGCGCCTGCGACCCACCAGTAATGATGACTGGTGGAACTGGATGTGGATCCAGTTCTTGGGCCACTTACCTGTTCCACGGGCTTATTATCTTCGTTGCCCTCTGTTTGTTGCTCTGTATCATAGCTACCGGTGTGAAATGCCTGTGCAACCGCTTAGGTGCTGTTGCATTACCACAAATGCTTCAGAAATCCGCCCCAGACGAAAAGGAAAAATTAGTTCAACTTGCCTCCGACCTACATGAGGAGATGGCGTCCCGCCAGAACCCAGTAGAGAAGGAATTCCTCCGCCTCGCTCACATTTCCACCTAACTTATCTTGAGTGTTATATGATCATGGAATGATCAAATGGGGGAACGTGGAAGTGGATTTCATTTATTGTCTTGCTGTCTGTACTTAATATTAAGGGTCTTAAATATATCTGTGATCCTCAAGTAAAAAGATGTTAAAGGGTTAAGGGAATGGAATGAGAACAGAACTCTATCTGTTAGTGTAGAGACAGCAAAGATGAGTGTGTAAAACCTTGTCAACTGAGACAATGGACATTGGAATGTGAAAGAGCTGACTCAGGAGCACGAGAGAGAAGGAGATAAGGAGATTGGACCAGATGGCCGAATAGGGATAGGGGAACCCTCAGCAGCAGGAGTAGCAGCAAACTGTGTTAAAGATTACTAAGAATAACTGCCATACCTCGAGGAAAAACAACTCCATATAAGTACATGTTCTGTATCCTTGCCAAATCATTGGTGTATCTAGGAATTTAAGGGGACCACCTCTACGCTGTGATTGTATAAAGAGACAGTCCATACTTTGGGACTTTGGCACTTCTCGAAGGTGGTTCCCCGACTACTTAGAGATTTGTCCCGGCCGTGAATAAACGAATATTCGTTACTGACGTGTTCGAGTGTTTTACTTCTGGACTGACGGACGGCTATGTGAAAGCGCAATTCACAATATGACTAAAGCGGTAGGATCGTGCAAAGTCGGACCACTCTTGGCTGTAGAAACATGGCTCATTGTCACTCATTACTGTGAGTGGTATCCCGTGCCTGGCAAACATCTCTTTGCAGGCTTTGATGACTGATTTGAACGTGAGGTCCAACAGTTTCACCACTTCCGGGTAGCTGGAGAAGTAGTCGACCAGGAGCACGTAATCACGCCCATTTGCGTAAAAGAGGTCTATCCCGACCTTGGACCACGGAGAGGTCACGATCTCGTGCTGTTGCAGAGTTTCCTTGGCCTGAGCTGGTTGAAACTTCTGGCATGTTGTGCAGTTGAGGACCATGTTGGCAATGTCCTGGCGGATGCCAGCCCAGTAAACTGCATGCCGAGCTCTGCGTCGACATTTCTTGACCCCCCAGGTGACCCTCATGGATCTGTCTGAGCACCATGGTCTGCATGCTTGGGGAATGACGATTCTATCTCGTTTAAGAAAGATCCCCTCAACAACCGTCAGCTCGTCCTTAACGTTGAAGAACTGGGGGCACTGCCCCTTTTGCCAGCCATGGGCGAGGTGCTGCATCACGCGCTGCAGGAGGGGATCTTTGGCAGTTTCTTCGCGTATTTGGACAACTCGTTCATTAGTGGCTGGGAGGTGGCTGGCACACAACTGCACCTGTGCTTCAATGTGGCGAATGAAGTTGCACTGTTCGCACGGCGTGGTGACAGATCGGGATAGGGCATCCGCGACGACCAGCTCCTTACCCGGTATGTAGACGAGTTCGAAGTCATATCGGCGGAGACGAAGAAGAATTTGCTGCAGCCGAGGTGTCATGTCATTTAAATCCTTCTGGATTATGTGGACTAAAGGCTTGTGGTCTGGTTCGACCGTGAACTTTGGCAGGCCGTATACATAGTCATGAAACTTGACTATTCCTGTCAGGAGACCCAAGCACTCCTTTTCAATCTGGGCATACCATTGTTCGGTCGGAGTCATGGCCCTGGAGGCATTTGCCACTGGAGCCCAGGATGAGGAGTCGTCTCGCTGGAGGAGCACCGCCCCAATTCCGTCCTGGCATGCGTCTGTGGTTATCTTGGTATCCTTGGTTGGGTCAAAAAATGCCAGTACTGGGGCTGTGGTGAGCTTCGCCTTCAGCTCAAGCCACTCCGCTTGATGTGCGGGAAGCCACTGGAACACTGTCGATTTTTTACGAAATGACGTAGGGCCGTGGTTGGGATGCCATGTTGGGAATGAATTTCCCGAGAAAATGAACCATCCCGAGGAAACGGAGGACCACCTTTTTGTCCTCTGGGGTCTTCATGGCATTGATTGCCAGACCCTTGTCAGTGTCAGGTTGCACACCCTGCTGTGAAATGTGGTCACCCAGAAACTTGATAGCGGACCTACCAAATGAGCATTTGGCCCTGTTGAGCTGAAGGCCATTTTCATGAATCCTTTGGAAAACCTGTTTGAGGCGAGCGATGTGATCCTCGGGCGTCGTGGACCAGATGATCACGTCGTCCACATAGACTTGCACCCCATCGATGCCCTCCATCATTTGCTCCATTATGCGATGAAATACTTCGGAAGCTGATATGATACTAAAAGGCATGCGGTTATAGCAATACCTGCCCAACGGAGTGTTAAACGTGCACAGCTTCCGACTGGATTCGTCCAGCTGTATCTGCCAGAATCCACGGGAGGCGTCCAACTTTGTAAAGAACTTGGCATGAGCCATCTCACAGGTTAACTCTTCACGCTTTGGGATCGGGTAGTGCTCTCGCATGGTGATGCGATTCAGGTCTTTGGGATCAATGCAAATGCGGAGTTCACCAGAGGGCTCTTGACGCAGACCATGGAGCTGACCCAGTCTGTTGGTTCCGTGACCTTTGAGATGATACCCTGGTCTTGGAGCTCTCGTAGCTGCGTTTTCAGACGATCCTTGAGAGGAGCCGGCACCCGGCGTGGTGCATGGATGACTGGGATGGCATTCAGTTTGAGCAATATCTTGTAACGATATGGGAGCGTTCCCATCCCATCAAACACGTTGTGGTATTGCGTGAGAATGTCTATCTCAGGCTGGAGATTCACATTGGGCGAGGCAGTCGCCGGTGTCGAGGACATGGCATGGACGCGGTGGACCAGATTTAAGAGTTTGCATGAGCGAGCACCGAGCAGGGATGCCTTGTCAGGCCGGACCATCTTGAATCGTAACGTCGCCTTGATTGTCTTGTGAGATACACCTAGTTGACACAATCCACTGGCAGCTATGGCACTGCCATTGAAGTCAAGGAGTTGGCAGGCTGGTGGAAAAATGTTAGGTTGGTCTCGGATGCTGTCGAGGTCCGACTGTGATATGAGGTTTGCAGATGCGCTAGTGTCCAATTTAAATCGGATGTGAGACTGGTTGACCGTGATGACAGCACACCACTCATCGTCAGGATCCACACTGAGGATTGAAAGGCGGTTTTCAGGAGCAGTGGAAGTCAGCTCGCGCATGGTGATTATGCCCACCCGATATGGAGACTCGAGGCATTCAGCATCGGGGTCCGTTGAGCTGTCGGGATCAGAATCCTGCATGCCTTCTACGCAGCGGACATGTCTGCGCTGCAGCTGGGATCGCTGGCGGTTGGTCAGTGGAGCGGACCTGCAGAAGGCCGCGTAATGCCCAGGCTTTCCACACTGTAGACATCGCCTTCCTTTCGCTGGACATTGCCGCTATAAATAGGCAGAGCCACAATTTGGGCACATCATGACGCTGACGTCAGTGCGTTCCGTGCGCCATCGCGCATGCGCAGTGCGGTCGGCTGCGTTCGCACATGCGCATCGGCGTCATTGGCCTCGTCGTCCACTCGGTTGTGGCACGCATGCGTAGGGACCCGGGAAAAGCGCGCAAAACGGCCACTCTACTCGATGCTCAGGCCTTGCATTTTTGCAATGGCCTGCACCCTTTCTGCCTCGCGGGAGACTAGTTTTGCATTTTCTGCTGCCCTAATGCAGGAGTAACGATTCCTGGCATGATCATGGACAACACACGTTTCGATGGCGATGGAGAGGGTCACGTGATAGTGAGATGAGGAATAGGGAGAGAGAGCAATTAAACACGTGCAGGCGGGAGGGTTTCAGATTTATGGATAACTGGGGCTCTTTCTGGGGAAGGTGGGACCTCTATAGACAGGATGGTCTACATCTGAACCTGAGGGGCACCGATATCCTGGGGGGGAGATTTGTTAGTGCTCTTTGGGGGGGTTTAAACTAATTCAGCAGGGGCATGGGAACCTGGATTGTAGTTTTGGCGTACGGGAGATTGAGAGTATAGAGGTCAGGAGCACAGATTTGACTTTGCAGGAGGGTGCCAGTGTTCAGGTAGGTGGTTTGAAGTGTGTCTACTTCAATGCCAGGAGTATACGAAATAAGGTAGGGGAACTGGCAGCATGGGTTGGTACCTGGGACTTCGATGTTGTGGCCATTTCAGAGACATGGATAGAGCAGGGACAGGAATGGTTGTTGCAGGTTCCGGGGTTTAGGTGTTTTAGTAAGCTCAGAGAAGGGGGCAAAAGAGGGGGAGGTGTGGCGCTGCTAGTCAAGGACAGTATTACGGTGGCGGAAAGGATGCCAGATGGGGACTCTTCTTCCGAGGTAGTATGGGCTGAGGTTAGAAACAGGAAAGGAGAGGTCACCCTGTTGGGAGTTTTCTATAGGCCACCTAATAGTTCTAGGGATGTAGAGGAAAGGATGGCGAAGATGATCCTGGAAAAGAGCGAAAGTAACAGGGTAGTTGTTATGGGAGACTTTAACTTTCCAAATATTGACTGGAAAAGATATAGTTCGAGTACATTAGATGGGTCGTTCTTTGTACAATGTGTGCAGGAGGGTTTCCTGACACAATATGTTGACAGGCCAACAAGAGGCGAGGCCACATTGGATTTGGTTTTGGGTAATGAACCAGGCCAGGTGTTAGATCTGGAGGTAGCTGAGCACTTTGGAAACAGTGACCACAATTCGATGACCTTTACGTTAGTGATGGAAAGGGATAAGTATACCCCGCAGGGCAAGAGTTATAGCTGGGGGAAGGGCAATTATGATGCCATTAGACATGACTTAGGATGTGTAGGTTGGAGAAGTAGGCTGCAAGGGTTGGGCACACTGGATATGTGGAGCTTGTTCAAGGAACAGCTATTGCATGTTCTTGATAAGTACGTACCAGTCAGGCAGGGAGGAAGGGGTCGAGCGAGGGAACCGTGGTTTACCAAAGAAGTGGAATCTCTTGTTAAGAGGAAGAAGGAGGCCTATGTGAAGATGAGGCATGAAGTTTCAGTTGGGGCGCTTGATAGTTACAAGGAAGCGAGGAAGGATCTAAAGAGAGAGCTGAGACGAGCAAGGAGGGGACATGAGAAGTCTTTGGCAGGTAGGATCAAGGAAAACCCAAAAGCTTTCTATAGGTATGTCAGGAATAAAAGAATGACTAGGGTAAGAGTAGGGCCAGTCAAGGACAGTGGTGGGAAGTTGTGTGTGGAGGCTGAGGAGATAAGCGAGGTACTAAATTAATACTTTTCGTCAGTATTCACTCAGGAAAAAGATAATGTTGTGGAGGAGAATGCTGAGACCCAGGCTATTAGAATAGATGGCATTGAGGTGCGTAGGGAAGAAGTGTTGGCAATTCTGGACAAGGTGAAAATAGATAAGTCCCCGGGGCCTGATGGGATTTATCCTAGGATTCTCTGGGAAGCCAGGGAAGAGATTGCTGAGCCTTTGGCTTTGATTTTTATGTCATCATTGGCTACAGGAATAGTGCCAGAGGACTGGAGGATAGCAAATGTGGTCCCTTTGTTCAAGAAGGGGAGTAGAGATAACCCCGGTAACTATAGGCCGGTGAGCCTCATGTCTGTTGTGGGTAAAGTCTTGGAGAGGATTATAAGAGATACGATTTATGAAATGAAAATGAAAAATGAAATGAAAATTGCTTATTGTCACGAGTAGGCTTCAATTAAGTTACTGTGAAAAGCCCCTAGTCGCCACATTCCGGCGCCTGTCCGGGGAGGCTGGTACGGGAATCGAACCGTGCTGCTGGCCTGCTTTGAAAGCCAGCGATTTAGCCTGGTGAGCTAAACCAGCCCCTTTATAATCATCTAGATAGGAATAATATGATTAGGGATAGTCAGCATGGTTTTGTGAAGGGTAGGTCATGCCTCCCAAACCTTATCGAGTTCTTTGAGAAGGTGACTGAACAGGTAGATGAGGGTAGAGCAGTTGATGTGGTGTATATGGATTTCAGTAAAGCGTTTGATAAGGTTCCCCACGGTCGGCTATTGCAGAAAATACGGAGGCTGGGGATTGAGGGCGATTTAGAGATGTGGATCAGAAATTGGCTAGTTGAAAGAAGACAGAGGGTGGTGGTTGATGGCAAATGTTCAGAATGGAGTTCAGTTACGAGTGGCGTACCACAAGGATCTGTTCTGGGGCCGTTGCTGTTTGTCATTTTTATAAATGACCTAGAGGAGGGCACAGAAGGTTGGGTGAGAAAAATTTGCAGACGACACTAAAGTCGGTGGAGTTGTAGACAGTGTGGAAGGATGTTGCAGGTTACAGAGGGACATAGATAAGCTGCAGAGCTGGGCTGAGAGGTGACAAATGGAGTTTAATGTAGAGAAGTGTGAGGTGATTCACTTTGGAAAGAATAACAGGAATGCGGAATATTTGGCTAATGGTAAAATTCTTAGCAGTGTGGATGAGCAGAGGGATCTCGGTGTCCATGTACATAGATCCCTGAAAGTTGCCACCCAGATTGATAGGGTTGTGAAGAAGGCCTATGGTGTGTTGGCCTTTATTGGTAGAGGGATTGAGTTCCGGAGCCATGAGGTCATGTTGCAGCTGTACAAAACTCTGGTACGGCCGCATTTGGAGTATTGCGTACAGTTCTGGTCGCCTCATTATAGGAAGGACGTGGAAGCTTTGGAACGGGTGCAGAGGAGGTTACCCATTAACCTTAAAAAATTTTTTTTTTTTTAAATTAAAAAATTTTTTTAAAAAAATTATTATTTTTTTTTTAATGACTTGGTGGGCCGCAGAAATACCTTTGGCGGGCCGCATGCGGCCCGCGGGCCATAGTTTGCCCACCCCTGGTCTAGAAGGACAAGAACAGCAGATACCTGGGAACCCCACCACCTGGAGGTTCCCCTCCAAGTCACTCACCACCCCGACTTGTAAATATATTGCCATTACTTCACTGTCGCTGGGTCAAAATCCTGGAACTCCATCCCTCACAGCACAGTGGGTGTAACTACACCTCAAGGACTGCAGCGGTTCAAGAAGGCAGCTCACCATCAACTTTTGATGGGCAACTAGGCATGGGCAATAAATGCTGGCCTAACTAGCACTGCCCACATCCCATAAAATGAATTTTAAAAAGCTTATCAGATACTCAACAAATAACTTTCTCCTTTTCCTGTCGCAGGAGAAGACCATTTCCCGGGGCGAAGAAAGTTAGAAAGCAAAAAGCAAAAGAGCTCCCTTAATTATCAAACTCTCTGAACTCTATTCTAAGTGCCTGGCTTTATCTGCTGCTGAGACAAAGCCGAGCTGAGTCAGGGACACAGGGACCAGTCTGAGCTTCCCAAAATTAATGGAGCCGAATAGCTCTTCCAGTGTAGGCCTTGTAAAACTCCACTTAAGGCTATGAATTTAAACTCCAGATTTCAGTTGGTTGTAAACTACAAATAAAATTTGATTAAAAAAAAAAATTAAGTTCAGACTCCTTACTCACTACCCACCAGCATCCAGTCCGAGGTCAAACTGAGTTTGGCAAAACCAACTGCTCAACTGCCAAAGTCAGCGGTCAGCGCTATTGGAATCACCCAACTTAATGGCTACAATGTATCACCATCCTTTCCTTGTGGGTAAGCCAAAGACTGATTAGTTTACCTTTATTAATTTTTATTTTTGGAGCACATTGACTTTTTAAACATAAATGCACTTGACGGTATCCACAAAGGAAGGAATCATTTTTAAATTAGTCTTGTTGCAACCAGCCGAGCAGGTTGAATAAAGATTATCCCTCATAACCCAGGAGCATAACAGTTTGGGTGCACATTCACCGCAAACCAGTGTAACAAGTGATATATTTCTAAGTCATGATAGTTTGTGACTTGCAGCTCTTGTTCTTCTTGATAGTAGAGGTCATGGGGGCGATTCTCCAAAATGGAGACGAAGTGTTCGCGCTGTCGTGAACGGCGTCGCGTTTCACGATGGCGCGAAAGGGGCATAGGGATGGCCAATTCTGTCTCCTCCAGCCTCCCTTCCCAGTGCCAAATGGCCGCTATGCCAACCCTTGCATGCGCAGTTGGGCCGCGCCAACCTGTGCATGTGCTGGGACTTCTTCAGGGTGCCGACCCCGACGCAACATGGCGTGAGGGTTCAGGGGCCAGCAGCACAACAAAGTAGGCCGGGGGGGGGGAAGAGGCCGCCGATCCGTGGGCCCCGTTCGCGGGCCAAACCCTATCGGAGGGCCCCCCGGTGAAGGAGCACTTTTCCCCGCCCCACAGGCCGCCCCCGATCCTTTGCGCAGAGTTCCCGCTGGCAGCAACCAGGGGGTGAACGGCGCTGGTGGGACTTTGCTTTTTCAGCGCGGCCGCTCGGCCCATCCAGGCCGGAGAATCGGTGGTCCCGCCAATTCCAGCGGCCCGCGGCTGGCGCCGCATCAAACGCGATGGCGCAAATGGCGGCGATTCTCTGCACCTCGGGCGTTGTGGCGCAGTTGCGGCGCGGTTGCGGCGATTCTCCTGCCCGACGCTGGGCTCGGAGAATTGCGCCTTATAGATTTTGAAGATTTTCATAGAATCATAGAATCCCTACAGTGCAGAAGGAGGTCATTTGGCCTATCAAGTCTGCACCAACCCTCTGAAGGAGCACACCACTCAGGCCCACTCCCCCACCCTTTCCCTGTAACCCCATAACCCTACTTAACCTTTCGACACTACGGGCAATTTAATAATAATAATCTGTATTATTGTCACAACGCACTTTATTAGTGGTCTGACCCACAGACCACAATCAGTAAGAATGAACAGCAACACCTCCTCCACAATAGTCCTCAATACCGGGGCCCCGCAAGGCTGCGTACTTAGCCCCCTACTCCCTGTCCACACACGACTGCATAGCAAAATTTGATTCCAACTCCATCTACAAGTTTGCTGACGATACGACCATAGTGGGCCGGATCTCGAATAACAATGAGTCAGAATACAGGAGGGAGATAGAGAACCTGGTGGAGTGATGCAGCGACGACAATCTCTCCCTCAATGCCAGCGAAACTAAAGAGCTGGTCATTGACTTCAGGAAGCAAAGTACTGTACACACCCCTGTCAGCATCAACGGGGCCGAGGTGGAGATGGTTAGCAGTTTCAAATTCCTAGGGGTGCACATCTCCAAAAATCTGTCCTGGTCCACCCACGTCGACGCTGCCACCAAGAAAGCACAGCAGCGCCTATACTACCTCTGGAAACTAAGGAAATTCGGCATATCCACATTAACTCTTACCAACTTTTACAGATGCACTATCGAAAGCATCCTATCTGGCTGCATCACAGCCTGGTTTGGCAACTGCTCGGCCCAGGACAGCAAGAAACTTCAGAGAATCGTGAACACAACCCAGTCTATCACACGAACATGAATCCCATCCATTCACTCCATCTACACCTCCCGCTGCCTGGGGAATGTGGGCAGCATAATCAAAGACCCCTCCCACCGGACTTACTCACTCTTCCAACTTCTTCCATCTGGCAGGAGATGCAGAAGTCTGAGAACATGCACGAACAGACTCAAAGCAGCTTCTTCCCCACTGTTACCAGACTCCTAAATGACCCTCTTATGGACTGACCTCATTAACACTACACCCTGTATGCTTCATCCGATGCTGGTGCTTATGTAGTTACATTGTATAACTTGTGTTGCCCTATTATATATTTTCTTTTATTCCCTTTTCTTTCCATGTACTAAATGATCTGTTGAGCTGCTCGCAGAAAAATACTTTTCACTGTACCTCGGTACAATCCAATCCAATCCAGTAGGCTGCAGTGAAGTTACTGTGAAAATCCCCTAGTTGCCACATTCCGCGCCTGTTCGGGTACACCTGCACATCTTTGGAGTTGTGGGAGGAAATCTGAGCACACGGTAGAAACACACAGACCCGGGGAGGACGTATAAATTCCACACAGACAGTCACCCGAGGCCAGAATTGAACCCGGATCCCTGGCATTGGGAGGCAACTGTGCTAACTATTGAGCCACCGTGCCACCGGCAAAGAAATATGTTGAAGGAAATATGAAGGAAACAAGTGTGAATCTTACAGATGCTACTCAGACCAGGAATGATGAAATTACATGGTGCAAGGTAAAATTAGATAATAATGGCACAAGTAAAGAAATAACAGAGGGAAAACAAATTGTTAAAGCTGAAACATTACCAATATTTGCTGGCCAAGAAAAGTACATTTCCAGCTCAGCAGTTCAAAGTCACTAAAGCGTGAAGGGGAGTGCTTGGAATGTACTTAACTCTCTATTAAGTGTGTAATGAACTCCAATTGGCTTTATTGGTTGGCCAATTGGAGTATGAGCTCCCTCAATGATAGCTCATTGAGGAGGCCCATATAATCACCTGTGTAGGCTTTGTGAGCCAGTCTTAAGTTGACTGGACTGCTAGCAGCACTGTTTGTAGCTGCTCCTGTAATATCATTATTGTAAATAAATATTGGTGTGGTGACGGAACTCCTGCCTCCCGTGGATTACTACAAAGTGGTTGATGCTTTGACATTTAGACTTACTCATCCATGAAGAAGATGAATTGAAGCAAGGCTCACAGCTGGTTTGTGAAAGCTGTCAATCACAGCCCACTACCAGAAATGGATGAATAGTTCTCAGTCAATGGGTCTGAGGGGTTTCAACATGGTCCAGTTGGTTTTCATCCAGGAATGGACACTGGTGTTTCCAGGTATGTATTGCTATTGTAATCCTTTTACTGTCCTGTCTTGAGCCCCTGTCTGGACTGTTCTCTAGCTTCAAGACAGGGGTCCCTTTTCTGGGATGGGGTTTATTGCGGGAGTGGGTCCCTCTAGTTAGGCGGTCACTGTGGGGGGGCTTTCCGTCAGTTAGAAATTCCATGGGGGGGGGGCATCTCCCGATTAAGTGGGTCTCAGGGGAGGACCCTCTAGTTAAGGGGTCTTTGTGGGGGGGCGTCAAGTTAGAGGATCCCTGTGGGGAATTCCTTTAGTTAGAGGGTCCGTGTGCAGGGTCCCTCTAGTTAGGGTATATATAGAACATAGAACAGTACAGCACAGAACAGGCCCTTCGGCCCTCGATGTTGTGCCGAGCAATGATCACCCCACTTAAACCCACGTGACCCGTATACCCGTAACCCAACCATCCCCCCATTAACCTTACACTACGGGCAATTTAGCATGGCCAATCCACCTAACCCGCACATCTTTGGACTGTGGGAGGAAACCGGAGCACCCGGAGGAAACCCACGCACACACGGGGAGGACGTGCAGACTCCACACAGACAGTGACCCTCTGTGAGGGTTTCCTTTAGTTAGGGCATCTCTGGGTGGGGGTTCTTTTAGTTAGGGTGGGGTGGGCAATCTCCCTATTTAGAGGGTCCCTGAGGGTTCTCCCTATTGTGTGGGTTCCAGGATGTGGGATTGTGTGGGGGTACTACCTATTTAGGAGGGTCCTGGGGTGGGGAGGGGGGGAAATGCGAGTCAGGTCGTCCCTGTACTTGGAGGAAGGGGGCACCCAGATAATTTGGGATTGGGTGCTCCTTTGCAGAAACACAAATCACATGCAATTCAGCTGTGGCGGGAGAACACAGAGCGGGATTCTCTGTCCCACTGCACCTGTTTTCTGGTGCGGTGCACCCCAGCTGGCAGCGAGATCCTCTGTCCTGGAAGCCGGCCAATAGGGTTTCCCATTGTGGGCAAACTTACGCCATCGGGAAACCCGGGGGTGTGAAATGCGCTGCCAGCGAAGCGGAGTTTCCCACTGACGGAGGATCCAGCTCATAGTCTCCCAAATGCAAATCTCTCCCAATGAGTTGTTGTGTTTTCATCTGCGATTACCTTTGAAGATTCTCCCTAATCCTCTGAAATCCATTTGATCGGAACAGTTGAACACAACGACATATTTTGCAAGAGCTTTACCCATGTCCTTCACAGTCTCTGTTTTACCTGTCCCAGCAGGTCCAGCGGGAGCAGCTCCCATATTCATCCACAAAGCTTGGGCTAAAGTGATGTAACACCTGCAATTGGAATAAAAAATATTATTTACCATGAAGTTAAAAACTGTGAAAATTACAAGAACATTATGGCATCCACACAAGTGTTTGATGTGTATGAAATGTAATAGGCTACAAAACTGTTGAATAAATTTCATGAGTTAATTTTTGTGAATCTTTGCTGCACTCTCTTTACATGCTTCACATCTTTATAGCATAAATGCCAAATATATGCCAATTGCCAATTTATGACTGTTGTAAAGAAATATTTTGAACAGAGCTGCCTTAAATTTGGAGCAATCCCAAAGAAACCTGGAGTCAATGCGACTCAGAGGAAACCTTCTGCTGGTTGGAGTCATACCTGGCACAACGGGAGATGATTGTGGTGGTTGAAAGTCAATCATCTCAATTCCAAGGAGTTCCTCAGGGGAATGTCTGAGGCCAATCTTCAGTAGTTTCATCAATGATCTTCCTTCCATCATAAGGTCATGATGAAGCACCATTCACGACTCCTCAGATACTGAAGCAATCCATGTCCAAATACGGACATGTGGCAAATAGCATCTACGCCATACAAATGCCAGGCAATGACTATCTCCAACAAGAATCTAACTATTGTATCTTGGAATTCAATGATATTGTCATCACTCAAACCCCATTATCATAGAATCCAGACAGTGCAGAATGGAAAGAGACTCCTGAATGAATCTCTTATGGACTCATCTGATCTCTTCACACAACTTCTCTACTGAATAGAATCAGCAGAGAAACCTATTTCTAGATTTAACAACCCCACTACGCTTCACGAGATGTCATGAGGTCTCGCAAGGCATCATGACCTGGAGCTTGCCCACAATGCATATTAAAAAGTGTAGTCAGGCTCACTTGAATATGTTCGCGCCGGAGTATGCAAGGCACGGGATCTAACATTTGTGCCTGAGAGACCCCGAGTGAACGCTGTTTGCACTGTTTTCCACCAACATGGACCAGGTGCACTGGCACTTTGGGTGGGGGGGGGTCTCCAGGGTGAGTTGGGGACACTGGGTGCTCAGGCTCTGGGCAGGGTGGTACCCTGGCACCTGTTATGCCACCCTGGCACTAGCAGGGTGCCCAGGTGAAACTGCCAGGCTGGCATGGGAACTGTCAGGGTGCCTAGGTTACACTTCCAGGCTGACAGGAGCTCCTTAATGGTGGAGGAAGCACTGGAGGCCAACCCAGGACCTACTACCAAGCCCGCTGCCCTTGAGATGGACTGGTGCCAGGAGGGGGATTCGGAAGAATGGAAGACTCCGACGTGTGATTTTCTCTGTTGGGTCTGTCAGGATGCTTTGAGAACGTACTGTTAACAAAGAACATCAAGCTGAGTTATTAAACAAAGCTGATTTATTTACAGTACTAAATTAAAGATTTGAATCAGTCAACAAGGAATGTTATTAAATAAAACAATATGATATCTCTCACAACAGAATTTTATGCTATGCACCTAATCTCTCTAACGCCTTACAACCTTCTCCCAGGAGTCACATGATATTTATATCACTGCTCCTTATCTCCATATGGTGGTGAAAAGTATTATTATCTTATTATTAACCCTTTGTATTCCTTACAATACGCAGATTATTACATCCTCCTTTCTTTGAAGATGTTTGTACTTCATCACAAAATATGTACACGGTAGGCAGTGTAAGTTCTGTACATTCAAATGCATATTGTCACGTTAACAATGAGTTATTAACATTTTACAGTTCATAGATTGTGTCTGTCTGTTTTTTGTCTGGTTCGAGTCGACTTTCTCAATCTTGATGTGTCCAAATCAGATGTTTTGACTTTTCCGCAGTAACCACATCTTGATTTTGTGTTGTTGAAGTTGTAGCTTTGAATAGTTCTGTGTTGAACTCAATATTCGGAAATATCAGTTGAATTGACTTCACTTTCACGAGTGCTGTGTTGTGACAGGACACACCCAGGAATGGTGATAGTGGTCTCTGGGACATTTTCCTATAAGGTATGATTCTGGGAGTATGACTATGTTAGGTTGTTGTTTGACTAGTCTGTGAGACAGCTACCCCACCTTTGGTACAAGCCCCCAGATGTTAGTTAAGGAGGACTGTGTTAACAGGGTTGGTTTTGCAGTTGTCGTTCGGTGCCTGGGTTGAAGCCGCGTGGTCGGTCTGGTTTCATTCCTTTTTTGTGTTTTTGCATGGTTGAATACAACTGATTAGCTTGCTCGGCCATTTAAGTGTCTACCACATTGGATTTTGTTTATTGTCACGTGTACCGAGGTACAGTGAAAAGTATTTTTATGCGAGCAGCTCAACAGGTCATTAAGAACATGAAAAGAAAAGAAAAAAAAACCATAATCGGGCTGCACAAGGTACACAATGTAGCTATGTTTCCCATGGCAGGTTGATGGAAAAAGTGAAGTCGTATGGGGTTCAGGGTGTACTAGCTAGAAGGATAAAGAACTGGCTGGGCAACAGAAGACAGAGAGTAGTGGTGGAAGGGAGTGTCTCAAAATGGAGAAGGGTGACTAGTGGTGTTCCACAGGGTTCCGTGCTCGGACCACTGCTGTTTGTGATCTATATAAATGACCTGGAGGAAGGTATAGGTGGTCTGATTAGCAAGTTTGCAGATGATACTAAGATTGGTGGAGTTGCAGATAGCGAGAAGGACTGTCAGAGAATACAACAAAATATAGATAGATAGATTGGAGAGTTGGGCAGAGAAATGGCAGATGGAGTTCAATCCAGGCAAATGCGAGGTGATGCATTTTGGAAGATCAAATTCAAGAGCGGACTATATGGTCAATGGAAGGGTCTTGGGGAAAATTGATGTACAGAGAGATCTGGGAGTTCAGGTCCATTGTACCCTGAAGGTGGCAACGCAGGTTGATAGAGTGATCAAGAAGGCATACAGCATGCTTGCCTTCATCGGATGGGGTATTGAGTACAAGAGTTGGCAGGTCATGTTACAGTTGTATAGTACTTTGGTTCGGCCACATTTGGAATACTGCGTGCAGTTCTGGTCGCCACATTACCAGAAGGATGTGGATGCTTTGGAGAGGGTGCAGAGGAGGTTCACCAGGATGTTGCCTGGTATGGAGGGTGCTAGCTATGAAGAAAGGTTGAGTAGATTAGGATTGTTTTCGTTGGAAAGACGGAGGATGGGGGGGGACCTGATTGAGGTCTACAAAATTATGAGATGTATGGACAGGGTGGATAGCAACAAGCTTTTCCCAAGAGTGGGGGTGTCAGTTACAAGGGGTCTCGATTTCAAGGTGAGAGGGGGAAAGTTTAAGGGAGATGTGCGTGGAAAGTTTTTTACGCAGTGGGTGGTGGGTGCCTGGAACGCTTTACCAGCGGAGGAGGTAGAGGCGGGCACGATAGCATCATTTAAGAGGCATCTAGACAGGTATATGAATGGGCGGGAACAGAGGGAAGTAGACCTTGGAAAATAGGAGACAGGTTTAGATAAAGGATCTGGATCGGCGCAGGCTGGGAGGGCCAAAGGGCCTGTTCCTGTGCTGTAATTTTCTTTGTTATTTGTACACAACCACCGGCATCAAGTGATGCATACAGGGATGTAGTGTTAATGAGGTCAGTCCATAAGAGAGTCGTGTGTATATAGGGAGTATAGTAGTGGGCTAAGTACGCAGCCTTGCAGGGCCCCGGTATTGAGGACTACTATGGAGGAGGTGTAGTTTATTCTTACTGATTGTGGTCTGTGAGTCAGAAAGTCGATGATCCAGTTGTAGATTGAGGAGCCAACCTCTCGGTTTTGGAGCTCTGATATGAGCTTGGTTGTGATTATGGTGTTGAAGGCGAAGCTGTATTCAATAAATAAGAGTCTGATGTAACAGTCCTTGTTGTCGAGATGCTCCAGGATGAGTGTAGGGCCAGGGAGATGGCGTCTTCTGTGGACCATTGTTGTGGGTCTGGAATTACACATAGGCCAGACCAGGTAAGCATGGCAGGTTTCCTTCCCTAAAGGACATTAGTGAACCAGATGGGTTTTTCCAACACTCAGCAATGGTTTCATCATTATCTTTAGACTTTTAATTCCAAATATCTTATTGCGATTTTAAATTCCACCACATGCCATGGTGGGTTTTGAACCCGGGTTCCCCAGATCATTATCCTGGGTCTCTGGATTACTAGTACAGTGACAATACCAGTAGGCTACTGCCTCCCCTTAGGGAAGGACATTACCGTTCAACTAAAAATAAAAGATGCAAGCCAAGCAAACTTTTAAAAAATAAATTTTGAGTACCTAAGTAATTTTTTCCAATTAAGGGACAATTTAGCATGGCCAATCCACCTACCCTGCACATTTTTGTGTTGTGGGGGTGAAATCCATGCAAAAACGGGGAGAATGTGCAAACTCCACATGGACAGTGACCCAGAGCTGGGATCGAACCTGGGACCTCGACGCCGTGGGACTGCAGTGCTAACCGCTGCGCCACCGTGCTGCCCTGCCAAGCAAACATTTTGAAGGTATGGTCAGTCCCATATGCCATCAGGACAAAGGTAGGGGCTGCCTTGGAGCAGCTTGTGAAAACTGGAGTTTTGGAACTTGTCAGTTTTAGCGAATGGGGCAAGCCTATAGTTCCAGTCATCAGGAAAGCTGGATCCATAAGGACTTGCAGCGACTTTATGGTCACCATAAATTAAGTATTATGTGCTAAACCGTACCCATTACTTCACATTGAGGACCTGTTTGCAGGATTTGCAGGAGGCGAACATTTCAGCAAAATTGACTTAAACCAAGCTTACTTATAGAACATAGAACAGTACAGCACAGAACAGGCCCTTCGGCCCTCAATGTTGTGCCGAGCCATGATCACCCTACTCAAACCCACGTATCCACCCTATACCCGTAGCCCAACAACTCCCCCCTTAACCTTACTTTTTTATTAGGACACTACGGGCAATTTAGCATGGCCAATCCACCTAACCCGCACATCTTTGGACTGTGGGAGGAAACCGGAGCACCCGGAGGAAACCCACGCACACAGGGGGAGGACGTGCAGACTCCACACAGACAGTGACCCAGCCGGGAATCGAACCTGGGACCCTGGAGCTGTGAAGCATTTATGCTAACCACCATGCTACCCTGCTGCCCCAGCTACCCTGCTGCCCCTTAGATTAATGTGGACAAGAACTTCTGACAATTGTGACACACAAGGCCGGTACTGAAGATCTCCAATTGATATCACATCTGTTCCTGCATTATTTCAAAGGGTAATGGATCAAACCCTGAGCAGACCGAGCACAGTCCAGTGTTATCTGGATGTCATCCTTGCCACTGGAAGAGATTAAGAGGAGCACCTTCAAAACTTGGATGCCAATCTCCAGAGATTTGGAGACTATGGTCTGAGAAACACACAAATGTGTGTTTTTCTAATCCTCCGTTGAGTATCTGGGATGTGTGATTGACGTCACTAAGTTTAAGGCCACCACAGAAGTGCTTGATTCGCAGAATATGAGCCAGTTACACTTCTTCCAGGGTTTGTTGAATCATGATGGAAGATTGGACCCAAATTTGGCATTAATTCTGAAACCATTACATACCCTTTTGTGCCAGAACAAAACGTGAGTGTGGTAGGATCACTACAATAACACTTTCATGCAGGCTAAAGAAGCATTACTGAAGACTGAAGCTCTTGTGTACTTGGATCCGACTTTACCCTGACAGTTAGCTGGATTTGGATTTTATTTTTTTGTCACGTGTGCCGAGATACAGTGAAAAGTATTTTTCTGCGAGCAGCTCAACTGATCATTAAGTACATGAAAAAAAAAAGAAAATACATAATGGGGCAACACAAGGTACACAATATAACTACATAAACACTGGCATCGGTGAAGCATACAGGGTGTAGTGTTCATGAGGTCAGTCCATAAAAGGGTTGTTTAGGAGTCTGGTTACAGCGGGGAAGAAGATGTTTTTGAGTCTGTTCGTGCGTGCTCTCAAACGTCTGTATCTCCTGCCCAATGGAAGAAGTTGGAAGAGTGAGTGAGCCGGGTGGGGGTGGTCTTTGATTATGCTGCCCGCTTTCCCCCGGCAGCGGGAGGTAGAGATGGAGTCAATAAATGGGAGGCAGGTTTGTGTGATGGACTGGGCTGTGTTACAAATCTTTGAAGTTTCTTGTGGTCTTGGGCCGAGCAATTGCCACACCAGGCTGTGATGCAGCCAGATAGGATGCTTTCTATGGCGCATCTGTAAAAGTTGGTAAGAGTTAATGTGGACATGCCGAATTTCCTTAGTTTCCGAAGGCTGGCCGAAAAAGGGAGATGGCTAATCGGCGGGGGGGGGGGGGGGGGGGGGTGTGTTAGCCCCCATCCAGGCTGATCACGTGGAATGTGCGGGGCATAAATGGGCCGGTCAAGAGGGCCTGCGTGTTCTGGCACCTAAAAGGGTTAAAGGCAGATGTAGCCATGCTACAGGAGATGCACCTAAAACGTACGGACCAAACAAGATTGAGAAAAGGGTCGGTGGGCCAGATGTTCCATTCGGGGCTGTCGGGGAGGGGATGAAGCAATTCATGGACCAACTGAGGTTTCCAAAGGTGGAAGAGGATCTGGTGGAGGGACTGGGGGCCCCGATAGAGCTGGAGGAGATGGTAAAGGGGCTTGGGAACATGCAGTCGGGCAAGGCCCCAGGGCCAGATGGCTACCCTATAGAACTCTGCAAGAAATTTTCGGAACTGCTGTGCTAAGGACCTTTAATGAGGCCAAAGAGAGAGGGACACTCTACCAACAATGTCACAGGCTTCGATTTCACTCATCCTCAAACGAGAGAAAAACCCGCTGCAGTGTGGATCTTATAGACCAATATCGTGAATGTAGACGGGGTACAAGCTGAACAAGAAGAAAAGCGAGATGTTTGTGATCCAAGCTAAGGGGCAGGAAAAGAGCCTGGGAGAGCTTCCGCTGAAGATGGTCGAGAAAAGCTTTCGGCACCTAAGGATACAGGTGGCTCGAAAGTGGGATGCCCTCCGCAAGCTTAATTTATCTCGGCTGGTAGAGCAGATGGAGGGGGACTTCAAAAGGTGGGACATGCTCCGCTATTTTTAGCGGGGAGGGTGCAGACCGTAAAGATGACGGTTCTCCCCAGATTCCTGTTCGTCTTCCAGTGCCTTCCCATTCTCATCCCTAAATCCTTCTTTAAGCGGGTGAAAACATCTGCCAGCTGGTCTGCGCAGGCTATGAGTGCACGACCAGGGATCCCGTCGGGACCTATCTCCTTCCGAGGGTTCAGTTTCAGGAAGGCTGATCTGACTTTGGAAGCTGTGATAGTGGGTATGGGTGTATGATGGGCTGCTTGGGCACTCGACAGTGGATCGTTGGTTTCCTGCTCGAACCAAGCATAGTATGCATTGAATTCATCGGGGAGGGGTGCACTGCTGCTGAAGATACTGCTTGGCTTCGCTTTATAGTCTGTTATGTTGTTTAGGCTTTGCCACAACCGCCGAGAGTCTGTAATGCTAGTCTGCGACTCTAGCTTGGTCTGATATTCTCTCTTGGCATCTCGGATGGCTTTGTGGCGGTCATACCTGGATTTCTTGTATAGGTCAGGGTCGCTTGATTTGAACGCCTCAGACGTGAACTTCAGTAGGTAGTCAATCTCGCGATTGAGCCATGGCTTCCGGTTGGGGAACGTACTGCTTTCTTTGATACGCAGTCGTCCACACATTTGCTGATGAAGTCTGTGACGGTGGTGGCATACTCATTTAAGTTGGTCGCTGAGTTCTTAAATATGGACGAGTCCGCTATCTCTATGCAGTCATGTAAGAGCTCTTCTGTTTCCTCGGACCAGCAATGCACAACCTTCTTAGCTGGATTCTCCCACTTGAGTTTCTGCTTGTATGCCGGGAGAAGGAGCGCCGCCTTATAGTCTGATTTTCCGAAGTGTGGTCGGGGGATGGAACGGTGGCCCCCCTTGATTTTTAAGTAGCAGTGGTCAAGAGTGTTGTGGCCCCTGTTGGGACATGAAATGTGCTGGTGGAATTTTGGCAGTATACTCTTGAAGTTGGCCTTGTTGAATTCCCCGGTCACGATGAACAAGGCCTCCAGGTGTTCTGTTTCGTAGTTGTTTATTACTGTGTAGAGTTCGTCCAGTGCCTTCTTCAATTCTGCCTGGGATGGAATGTAGACCGCTGTGATAATGGCTGAAGTGAACTCACGTGGAAGATAGTATGGGCGGTACTTCACGGTGAAGTATTCCAGGTCAGGGGAGCAGTAGGTCGTCAGGGTCGCCACATCCAAGCACCAGGAGGAGTTGATGAGGAGGCAAACCCCTCCACCCTTTGCTTTGCTTGATGACGCAGTGCTGTCCGCCCGATGAATTGAGAAGCCTTCAGGTTGTATGGCACAGTCCGGTGAGGCGGGGGTGAGCCATGTATCTGTGAAAAGGCAGCACAGTAGCATAGTGGTTACCACAGTTGCTTCACAGCTCCAGGGTGCCAGATTCGATTCCCAGCTGGGTCATTGTGTGTGTGGAGTCTGCACGTTCTCCCTGTGTGTGCATGGGTTTCCTCCGGGTGCTCGGGTTTCCTCCCACAGTCCAAACATGTGCGGGTTAGGTGGATTGGCCATGATAAATTGCCCTTAGTGTCCTAAAAATGTTAGGTGGGGGTTACTGGGTTCCGAGGATAGGGTAGATACGTGGGCTTCAGTAGGGTGCTCTTTGTAAGGGTCGTTGCAGACTCGATGGGCTCAATGACCTCCTTCTGCACTGTAAATTCTATGATCCTATGAAACAGAGCACACAGCAGTCTCTTACTTCCCTCTGAGAGGTAAGTCTAGAATTAAGTTCATCCAGCTTGTTTCTGACCACTTGTATATTTACCAGGCTTGTACTGGGGAGAGGAGTCTTGAAACCACGTTGCTTCACTCTCACCTGCAGACCACCCCTTTTCCCTTGCTTCCTCGGTCAGCGACTGCGGTGGATGGTCCCGGGATCCGATGGGAGAAGTCAGCCCTTGTGGAAGGGAGGTGATTTTGGCCGGCGAGGTCCGGCGTGCTGGCGGGGACCAGGGCACTGGTTATGTTTCCGGGGTCACGTCTGGCAGGGTCGCGGGTGCGGGGTTGAGGTAGTGGGGTTTCTGGGTGGGCATGTTTGCAATCTGGTTGGGTCCCTGTGTTCTGCGAGCACGTGAATACCTTGCGGCCTGGTCGGGTCCTCGCACAGGGTCTCCGCCGTTTCAGGGTCGCAGGCAGGGGCTTCCTGTGATGCATCTCCTTATGGTGTAGGAGCGGTGGTTTCCGACATCACGCCATCGGGTGAAGGAAGACCCATTGCTTTTACTTCTCGAACCTTTAGGGCAGCAGGGTAGCATGGTGGTTAGCATAAATGCTTCACAGCTCCAGGGTCCCAGGTTCGATTCCCAGCTGGGTTACTGTCTGTGTGGAGTCTGCACGTCCTCCCCGTGTGTGCGTGGGTTTCCTCCGGGTGCTCCGGTTTCCTCCCACAGTCCAAAGATGTGCGGGTTAGGTGGATTGGCCATGCTAAATTGCCCGTAGTGTCCTAATAAAAGTAAGGTTAAGGGGGGGGTTGTTGGGTTACGGGTATAGGGTGGATACGTGGGTTTGAGTAGGGTGATCATGGCTCGGCACAACATTGAGGGCTGAAGGGCCTGTTCGGTGCTGTACTGTTCTATGTTCTATGTTTAGCAAAGTTGAGAACAAATATCCCTGGATTGAACAGGAAGCATTGGGGATCATCTTCAGCAGCCAGAAATTCCAACAATTTCTGTTTGGGAGAGAGTTTACATTGCTGACGGATCATCGTCCACTCACTCTCATTTTTGGATCACATACGGGAATCCCATCACCCATTGCAAGCAGGATGCAAAGATGAGCATTGATCCTATCTGTACATACTTACACCATTACATACCGCTAGTCTAGTTTGGATGGTACTGCAGAAGGACTTTCAAGATTGCCATTACCTGTCAGCTCTTCAGACTGCTCGACAGTTAATATTTTATTTTTAAAAAAATATTTTATTGCAGCATTTATAATTTTCACAATTTAACATATAGACATTTCTAAAACAACTGCGCGGGTCGATGCACAAAATGCCCCCTATTAACAACACACAATAAACCACGTACCCCACTTCTCCTGCCCTATCCCCAATTACCGTATACTAAATTCTCTGTCCTTATTTAACATTACCATGCCTCCTATTTTCCTCCCCCCCCCACTTTTTCCCTTTCTCCCCCCTTACTGCTGACATTCAGTTTTTGTTAAAGAAATCGATGAACAGCTGCCAACTCCGGGCAAATCTCTGTATTGATCCTCTTAAAGCAAACTTGAATTTCTCCAGACTGAGAAACCCTACCATATCGCTGACCCACACTCCTTATTTCGGGGGCTCCGGGTCCCTCCATCTCAGCAAGATCCGTCTCTGGGCCACCAGGGAGGAGAAGGCTAGAATATCGGCCGCCCTCCCCCCTTTGCCCCCGGATCGTCCTGATGTGGGGATGCTGGCGTTGGACAGGGTGAGCACAGTAAGAAGTCTTACAACACCAGGTTAAAGTCCAACAGGTTTATTTCAAACACTAGCTTTAGAACATAGAACATAGAACGATACAGCGCAGTACAGGCCCTTCGGCCCTCGATGTTGCACCGACATGGAAAAAACTAAAGGCCATCTAACCTACACTATGCCCTTATCATCCATATGCTTATCCAATAAACTTTTAAATGCCCTCAATGTTGACGAGTTCACTACTGTTGCAGGTAGGGCATTCCACGGCCTCACCACTCTTTGCGTAAAAAACCCACCTCTGACCTCTGTCCTATATCTATTACCCCTCAATTTAAGGCTATGTCCCCTCGTGCTAGCCACCTCCATCCGCGGGAGAAAGCTCTCGCTGTCCACCCTATCTAACCCTCTGATCATTTTGTATGCCTCTATTAGGTCACCTCTTAACCTTCTTCTCTCTAACGAAAACAACCTCAAGTCCATCAGCCTTTCCTCATAAGATTTTCCCTCCATACCAGGCAACATCCTGGTAAATCTCCTCTGCACCCGTTCCAAAGCTTCCACATCCTTCCTATAATGAGGCGACCAGAACTGTACGCAATACTCCAAATGCGGCCGTACTAGAGTTTTGTACAACTGCAACATGACCTCATGGCTCCGGAACTCAATCCCTCTACCAATAAAGGCCATCACACCATAGGCCTTCTTCACAACCCTATCAACCTGGGTGGCAACTTTCAGGGATCTATGTACATGGACACCGAGATCCCTCTGCTCATCCACACTACCAAGAATTTTACCATTAGCCAAATATTCCTCATTCCTGTTATTCTTTCCAAAGTGAATCACCTCACACTTCTCCACATTAAACTCCATTTGCCACCTCTCAGCCCAGCTCTGCAGCTTATCTATGTCCCTCTGTAACCTGCAACATCCTTCCGCACTGTCTACAACTCCACCAACTTTAGTGTCGTCTGCAAATTTACTCACCCATCCTTCTGCGCCCTCCTCTAGGTCATTTATAAAAATGATAAACAGCAACGGCCCCAGAACAGATCCTTGTGGTACGCCACTCGTAACTGAACTCCATTCTGAACATTTCCCATCAACCACCACTCTCTGTCTTCTTTCAACTAGCCAATTTCTGATCCACATCTCTAAATCACCCTCAATCCCCAGCCTCCGTATTTTCTGCAATAGCCGACCGTGGGGAACCTTATCAAACGCTTTACTGAAATCCATATACACCACATCAACTTTCAGAGCACTGCTCCTTCCTCAGGTGAATGAAGAGGTATGTTCCAGAAACATATATATAGACAAAGTCAAAGATGCCAGACAATGCTTAGAATGAGAGCATTTGCAGGTAATTAAATCTTTACAGCGGCAGAGATAGGGGTAACCCCAGGTTAAAGAAGTGTGAATTATCTGAAGCCAGGATAGTTGGTAGGATTTCGCAAGCCCAGGCCAGATGGTGGGGGATGAATGTAATGCGACATGAATCCCAGGTCCCGGTTGAGGCCGCACTCATGTGTGTGGAATTTGGCGATAAGTTTCTGCTCAGCGATTCTGCGTTGTCGCGCGTCCTGAAGGACGCCTTGGAGAATGCTTACCCAGAGATCAGAGGCTGAATGCCCTTGACTGCTGAAGTGTTCCTCGACTGGAAGGGAACATTCCTGCCTGGTGATTGTCGCGCGAAGTCCGTTCATTCGTTGTCGCAGCGCCTGCATGGTCTTCCAATGTACCATGCTTCGGGACATCCTTTCCTGCAGAGTATGAGGTCGACAACATTGGCCGAGTCGCACGAGTATGTACTGCGTACCTGGTGGGTGGTGTTCACACGTGTAATGGTGGTATCCATGTTGATGATCTGGCACGTCTTGCAGAGATTGCCATGGCAGGGTTGTGTGGTGTCGTGGTCTCTGTTCTGAAGGCTGGATAGTTTGCTGCAAACAATGGTTTGTTTGAGGTTGCCCGGTTGTTTGAAGGCATGTCGTGGGGGTGTGGGGATGACCTTGGCAAGAAGTTCATCTTCATCGATAATGTGTTGAAGGCTGTGAAGAAGATGTCGTAGTTTCTGCGCTCAGGGAAAGTACTGGACGATGAAGGGTACTCTGTCGGTTGTGTCCCATGTTTGTCTTCTGAGGAGGTCGGTGCGGTTTTTTGCTGTGGCGCGTTGGAACTGTTGATCGATGAGTCGAGCGCCATATCCCGTTCGTGCAAGGGTATCTTTCAGCGTCTGTAGACGTCTGTTACGCTCCTCCTCGTCTGAGCAGATCCTGTATATATAGAGGGCTTGTCCATAGGTATGGATGGCTTGTCCATACGTGTTTAGGGTGGAAGTTGGAGAAGTGGAGCATCGTGAGGTTATCCGTGGGCTTGCGGTAAAGCGAAGTGATGAGGTGACCGTCCTTGATGGAGACAAGTGTGTCCAAGAATGCAACTGATTTTGGAGAGTAGTCCATGGTGAGTCTGATGAAGGGATGGAACTTATTGATGTCATCGTGAAGTCGTTTCAGTGATTCTTCGCCGTGGGTCCAAAGGAAAAAAATGTCATCGATATATCATCGGTAAGGTTAAGGGGGGGGGGGGTTGTTGGGTTGTTGGGGGTTGTTGGGTTACGGGTACAGGGTGGATACTTGGGGTTTGAGTAGGGTGATCATTGCTCGGCACAACATCGAGGGCCGAAGGGCCTGTTCTGTGCTCTACTGTTCTATGTTCTATATCTGGTGTATAACGTCGGTTGAAGGTCCTGTGTGGTGAGGAGGTCTTGTTCAAACTTGTGCATGACGATGTTGGCATATTGAGATGTGAATTTGGACCCCATGGCTGTTCCGTGCATCTGGATGAAGAACTTGTTGTCGAAGGTGAAGGCGTTGTGATCCAGAATGAAGCGCATGAGTTGCAGAATTGCGCCTGGAGATTGTACTATTTCAAGTGTTGGTAGCCTGTATGCGTTACCGCTAGGGTAAACGCAGTCTCTACAGATCCAGAGTACCCAACACATCAGGTTCTTTACTCAGAGTGTGGTTAAGGTGTGGAATGGACTGCCTGCTGTGATAGTGGAGTCGGACACTTGAGGAACTTTCAAGCGGTTATTGGATAGGCACATGGAGCACACCAGAATGACAGGGAGTAGGATAGCTTGATCTTGGTTTCGGACAATGCTCGGCACAACATCGAGGGCCAAAGGGCCTGTTCTGTGCTGTACTGTTCTATGTTCTATGTTTTCCCCCCAGTTAATTATCCCTGCTCTGGATTGGTCTTTGCCTTTTGGCATGGCCAACCTAAACGTACCACAGAATGGTCATTGTCACCTGAATGCTCAGCAACAGTGAGGCCCGGGTCCCCCCAAATATCTGTTTTCAAGTGTAATTTTTAATAGAGATGGCATTGTACATTAGTCTATTGTGAAGACTAGATGAAATTCCTCTGCCTTTATTATTTCTGAGGATCCAGGTTGGGCCAGGGATGGGAGGTTAAGAGGGCATCGGTGCGGGTCTGTAACTTGAGGTACAGGAGTTCTTGAGATAGATAATTTAGAACAAAATACAGCTGCAAAGTGATCTTTATGAAACTATGTTTATCACAGTAATAGTTTATGATAGTAAAAATGCAAAAATTAAAGGGCATTGTGAAGTGTCAAAGATCTACCATCACCTGTCTGTTAAAGGTGTGATAACAAGTCGATCAGTGCAGCCCAAAAATTCATTCTGATAGATAAATTCCACATCGGTGATCCCGACTCTAATATCTTGTGTTTCATCTCGAAAATAAACTCTGCTTTGTTTCAACCATTCAAAGTCAGTTATTGTTCTAATATGCATTTTGACCTATTGAGAAAAAAATAGAGCAGATCAAAAGTAGAATGTTCACATGTCTGTATGAGTAACAACACCCTAAACCGAAAATAACATCTTAGTGGGTAGGCGTTTTGGGCCTTGTCGACCTTTGGAATGGAGAAGGGTCAGGTCCGAAAGTACTGGCACCATATGGTTTCCTGTTCCCTGTTACTTTTCCTCGCCATAGCCACTTTTCCTTGTTGGTTCAGGGCCAGTAGGCCAGTCTTTCCACGAGGCAGGTAGCCATTAAGCTCATTAAGAGACTTGGGAAAGGCAGGTAAAAGAGGCCGACCAGGATCTCCCATTCAACCTCCAGTTTCCCGATGGCCTGGGGAGCCAGTCCAACTGGCTCAATGAAGTGGGCAGCAAAGACAAGCCTGGGGTTCCAATGCTCAAGGCAGCTCTCCCTGTCTTCTTGATGCATAAGAGCACAAAAAGTAGGAGCAGCAGTTGGCCACTTGGCCCCTTGAGTCTGCTCCACCATTTATTAAGATGATGGCTGATGTGGCAGCACGGTGGCGCAGTGGTTAGCACTGCTGCCTCACGGCACCGAGGTCCCAGGTTCAACCCCGGCTCTGGGTCACTGATTAGGACTGAGTTTAGGAGGAACTTCTTCACCCAAAGGGTTGTGAATCTATGGAATTCCTTGCCCAGTGAAGCAGTTGAGGCTCCTTCATTACATGTTTTTAAGGTAAAGATAGATAGTTTTTTGAAGAATAAAGGGATTAAGGGTTATGGTGTTCGGGCCGGAAAGTGGAGCTGAGTCCACAAAAGATCAGCCATGATCTCATTGAATGGCGGAGCAGGCTCGAGGGGACAGATGGCCTACTCCTGCTCCTAGTTCTTATGTTCTTATGCTAAATTGCCCCTTAAAAATAAGATCGTGGCTGATCTTATTGTGCCCCCAACCCTCTTGTCGTGTTATTCACCCTGGGGTAACACGGACTGCAACTGGATGCAGTTGTACTGGAAAGTAGACACCATACTTAGACGTTAGTTCAATACTTTTTATTAAACTTCTATAGCAGTGCACACAGCTTGCTGAGTTGACACTCTACTAATCTAAGTGTGCTGACTATAACTAACCAGACCAGACTAGCTCTGAGCCACGTGTAGAAGGTGCTAACTGATATATACACCCTGACTGTCGCTACAGTTGTCACCAGTGAAAAGAGGCAGAGTACTGATGCCTTGTGTGTTTTATAGTGGGAAACCCCCCTCTAGTTTCGGGAGCCGTTCAGAGGAGGAGGAGCAGTCTCTGGGTGAGTATAAAAACTCACTTTAACCCGGGGATCGAGGCCTAGTTTCGGGAGCCGTTCAGAGGAGGAAGAGCAGTCTCTGGGTGAGTATAAAAACTCACTTTAACCCGGGGATCGAGGCCTAGTTTCGGGAGCCGTTCAGAGGAGGGGGAGCAGTCTCTGGGTATAAAAACTCACTTTAACCCGGGGATCGAGGCCTAGTTTCGGGAGCCGTTCAGAGGAGGAGGAGCAGTCTCTGGGTGAGTATAAAAACTCACTTTAACCCGGGGATCGAGGCCTAGTTTCGGGAGCCGTTCAGAGGAGGAGGAGCAGTCTCTAGGTGAGTATAAAAACTCACTTTAACCCGGGGAGCGAGGCCTAGTTTCGGGAGCCGTTCAGAGGAGGAGGAGCAGTCTCTGGGTGAGTATAAAAACTCACTATAACCCGGGGATCGAGGCCTAGTTTCGGGAGCCGTTCAGAGGAGGAGGGGCAGTCTCTGGGTGAGTATAAAAACTCACTTTAACCCGGGGAGCGAGGCCTAGTTTCGGGAGCCGTTCAGAGGAGGAGGAGCAGTCTCTGGGTGAGTATAAAAACTCACTTTAACCCGGGGATCGAGGCCTAGTTTCGGGAGCCGTTCAGAGGAGGAGGAGCAGTCTCTGGGTGAGTATAAAAACTCACTTTAACCCGGGGATCGAGGCCTAGTTTCGGGAGCCGTTCAGAGTAGGAGGAGCAGTCTCTGGGTGAGTATAAAAACTCACTTTAACCCGGGGATCGAGGCCTAGTTTCGGGAGCCGTTCAGAGGAGGAGGAGCAGTCTCTGGGTATAAAAACTCACTATAACCCGGGGATCGAGGCCTAGTTTCGGGAGCCGTTCAGAGGAGGAGGAGCAGTCTCTGGGTGAGTATAAAAACTCACTTTAACCCGGGGAGCGAGGCCTAGTTTCGGTAGCCGTTCAGAGGAGGAGGAGCAGTCTCTGGGTGAGTATACAGACCTAACGGTAACTTCCTGTTTTCCACTTTTTTTTTTAAAGTGACGTCAGAGGGAAGCTGTGATCTGATTGGTTGATAACCAATCTGCCCCAAATTTAAAACTCGTAAACTTAAATTAAACAAATTAATTAATTAGAGATGGCTGGTCAGGTGATGTGCTTAAGCTGCTTGATGTGGGAGCTGGCAGATCCCATTGCGAGCTGCAGCGACCACATCTGCAGTAAGTGTTGGCTGCTCGAAGAACTCCGGCTCAGAGTTGATGAGCTGGAGTCTGAGCTTCACACACTGAGGCACATCCGGGAGGGGGAGGCTTACCTGGACACTTTGTTTCAGGAGGCAGTCACACCTGTCAGAGTAAATAGTTTAAATCCTGCCAATGGCCAGGGACAGCAGGGTGTGACTGCAAGTCAGGCAGGTAAAGGGAACCAGCAGTCAGGAACTCAGGAGCCTCAGCCCTTGACCCTGTCGAACAGGTACGAGGCACTTGCTCCCTGTGTGGATGGCGAACAGGGCTGCAGGAAGGATGAGTCAGCTGACCAAGGCACCATGGTTCAGCAGGCCATTCAAGGGGAGGAAGTAAATAGGCAAGTTGTAGTTGTAGGGGATTCTATTATCAGAGGGATAGATAGTATCCTTTGTGAGCAGGATAGAGGGTCCCGCATGTTATGTTGCCTGCCTGGTGCTAGGGTGCGGGACATCTCTGACCGGCTTGAAAGGATATTGGAGAGGGAGGGAGAGGATCCAGTTGTTGTGGTCCATGTCGGTACCAACAACTTAGGCAAGTCTAGGAAAGATGACCTGTTTAGAGATTATAAAGAGTTAGGATTCAAATTAAAAAACAGGTCCTCAAGGGTCATAATCTCCGGATTACTGCCCGAGCCACGTGCAAATTGGCATAGGGAGGCAAGAATAAGGGAAGTTAACACATGGCTGAAAGAGTGGTGTGGGAAAGAGGGGTTCCTTTTCATGGGACACTGGCATCAGTTTTGGGACAGGGGGGATCTATACCGTTGGGATGGTCTCCATCTGAACCGAGCTGGGACCAGTGTTCTGGCGAAAAGAGTAAATAGGGTGGTCAATAGGACTTTAAACTAGAGATTGGGGGGGAAGGGAAAGTCAGGGAACCAAGAGGTGAAGGAATCAGTGGGAAGCGTAGCTGCTTAGGATTACAAAAAATCACGAAAAGACAGAGCTCAGGAGAGGTTACGATAGTCCCCATCTCACAAAATATGACACAGTGTATGGAAAGGCTCAGTAAACCAAGGTCCACCACACTAAGAAAACAAAAAGGGACAGTCAATAGGGAATTAAAGGTGCTATATTTAAATGCCCGCAGTGTACGGAACAAGGTAGATGAGCTTGTGGCCCAGATTGTGACTGGCAGGTATGATGTGGTAGGCATCACAGAGACGTGGTTGCAGGGGGTTCAGGACTGGCAGTTAAACATCCAGGGATTTACAACCTATCGAAAAGACAGAGAGGTGGGTAGAGGGGGCGGGGTTGCCTTGTTAATTAGAAATGAAATTAAATCAATAGCACTAAACGACATAGGGTCAGACGATGTGGAGTCTGTGTGGGTAGAGTTGAGGAACCACAAAGGCAAAAAAACCATAATGGGAGTTATGTACAGGCCTCCTGACAGTGGTCAGGACCAGGGGCACAAAATGCACCCCGAAATAGAAAGGGCATGTCAGAAAGGCAAGGTCACAGTGATCATGGGGGACTTCAATATGCAGGTGGACTGGGTAAATAATGTTGCCAGTGGACCCAAAGAAAGGGAATTCATTGAATGTTTACAGGATGGCTTTTTGGAACAGCTTGTGATGGAGCCCACGAGGGAACAGGCTATTCTGGACTTAGTGTTATGTAATGAGCCAGAATTGATAAAAGATCTTAAAGTAAGGGAACACTTAGGAAGCAGTGATCATAATATGGTAGAATTCAGTCTGCAATTTGAAAGAAGGAAGGTAGAATCAGATGTAAAGGTTTTACAGTTAAATAAAGGTAATTACAGGCGCATGAGGGAGGAACTGACGAAAATCGACTGGAAGCAGAGCCTAGTGGGAAAGACAGTAGAACAGCAATGGCAGGAGTTTCTGGGAGTAATTGAGGACACAGTGCAGAGGTTCATCCCAAAGAAAAGAAAGGTTATCAGAGGGAGGATTAGGCAGCCATGGCTGACAAAGAAAGTCAGGGAATGCATCAAGGCAAAAGAGAGAGCCTATAATGTGGCAAAGAGTAGTGGGAAGTCAGAAGATTGGGAAGGCTACAAAAACAAACAGAGGATAACAAAGAGAGAAATAAGGAAGGAGAGGATCAAATATGAAGGTAGGCTAGCCAGTAACATTAGGAATGATAGTAAAAGTTTCTTTAAATACATTAAAAACAAACGGGAGGCAAAAGTAGACATTGGGCCGCTCCAAAATGACGCTGGTAATCTAGTGATGGGAGACAAGGAAATAGCTGAGGAACTTAATAAGTACTTTGTGTCAGTCTTCACAGTAGAAGACATGAGTAATATCCCAACAATTCAGGAAAGTCAGGGGGCAGAGTTGAATATGGTTGCCATCACAAAGGAGAAGGTGCTAGAGAAACTAAAAGGTCTGAAAATTGATAAATCTCCGGGCCCAGATGGGCTACATCCTAGAGTTCTAAAGGAGATAGCTGAAGAAATAGTGGAGGCGTTAGTTATGATCTTTCAAAAGTCACTGGAATCAGGGAAAGTCCCAGAGGATTGGAAAATCGCTGTTGTAACCCCCCTGTTCAAGAAGGGAACAAGAAAAAAGATGGAAAATTATAGGCCAATTAGCCTAACCTCGGTTGTTGGCAAAATTCTAGAATCCATCGTTAAGGATGAGATTTCTAAATTCTTGGAAGTGCAGGGTCGGATTAGGACAAGTCAACATGGATTTAGTAAGGGGAGGTCGTGCCTGACAAACCTGTTAGAGTTCTTTGAAGAGATAACAAATAGGTTAGACCAAGGAGAGCCAATGGATGTTATCTATCTTGACTTCCAAAAGGCCTTTGACAAGGTGCCTCACGGGAGACTGCTGAGTAAAATAAGGGCCCATGGTATTCGAGGCAAGGTACTAACATGGATTGACGATTGGCTGTCAGACAGAAGGCAGAGAGTTGGGATAAAAGGTTCTTTTTCGGAATGGCAACCGGTGACAAGTGGTGTCCCGCAGGGTTCAGTGTTGGGGCCACAGCTGTTCTCTTTATATATTAACGATCTAGATGATGGGACTGGGGGCAGGTAGTATTGAGGAGGTGGGGAGGCTGCAGAAAGATTTAGACAGTTTAGGAGAATGGTCCAAGAAGTGGCTGATGAAATTCAACGTGGGCAAGTGCGAGGTCTTGCACTTTGGAAAAAAGAATAGAGGCATGGACTATTTTCTAAACGGTGACAAAATTCATAATGCTAAAGTGCAAAGGGACTTGGGAGTCCTAGTCCAGGATTCTCTAAAGGTAAACTTGCAGGTTGAGTCCGTAATTAAGAAAGCAAATGTAATGTTGTCATTTATCTCAAGAGGCTTGGAATATAAAAGCAGGGATGTACTTCTGAGGCTTTATAAAGCACTAGTTAGGCCCCATTTAGAATACTGTGAGCAATTTTGGGCCCCACACCTCAGGAAGGACATACTGGCACTGGAGCGGGTCCAGCGGAGATTCACACGGATGATCCCAGGAATGGCAGGCCTAACATACGATGAACGTCTGAGGATCGTGGGATTATATTCATTGGAGTTTAGGAGGTTGAGGGGAGATCTAATAGAAACTTACAAGATAATGAATGGCTTGGATAGGATGGACGTAGGGAAGTTGTTTCCATTAGCAGGGGAGACTAGGACGCGGGGGCACAGCCTTAGAATAAAAGGGAGTCACTTTAGAACAGAGATGAGGAGAACTTTCTTCAGCCAGAGAGTGGTAGGTCTGTGGAATTCATTGCCACAGAGGGCGGTGGAGGCCGGGACATTGAGTGTCTTTAAGACAGAAATTGATAAATTCTTGATTTCTCGAGGAATTAAGGGCTATGGGGAGAGAGCGGGTAAATGGAGTTGAAATCAACCATGATTGAATGGTGGAGTGGACTCGATGGGCTGAATGGCCTTACTTCCGCTCCTATGTCTTATGGTCTTATGGTCTTATAGTGTTCTGTCTGGTGATTGGTTGTGTTCTGTCCTGTATGTTGATTGGCTGTACTGGGTGCCTGTCACTGCCTGTCTGTATCTCATTATGTGCATGAGTGCATATCATGACACCCTCCATGATCCGGAGTCCCTTGTTGCTCAATAATCTATCTAACCTAGACTTGAATATGTTCAATGTCACAGACTTCATTGCTCGCTGGGGAAGTGACTAATGAGCCTTTGAGACAAAAGTAAGTTCCTCATCTCAATCTTAAATGGGAACCAAGGTCCGATGAAGTTATGACACACACAAAGGACTGAGGACAATTCAGATCCATTCCAGCTCCAATTGCACAAATCACAAAATCCAAGAATGCCCTGAGAATCAGAGAGGCAGTGGACCTGTGAGGAGCAGCTCCGAATAGGAGAGGATAAATTGGCACTGAGGCTTGACACCTGTCTGGGAGTCCGAAAGGCAGTGGAGCTGCGTGAGTGAGCAGCTCCCAAAAAAGACTCTGTTTTTCCCGTTTAATTGTGCCGATATCTCGATTTATGAAACCCCAGATATCGTATGCTTCAAGAATAGCTCTCGCAAAATATTCTGCCACCTTCAAAAATCTATGCAAATGAAATCCCAGCTCTCTCTGTCCCTGCGCAGTCTTTACATTACACCTCACTGGGTTCTCTCTCTCTCTCTGTCGGTTCCTCTGGCCGACCTATGCAAACACGGACAAACTATTTCTGGAGGAGCACGGGGAAAACAATCATCCCCGCACCATATGTCCCGTGCTGGTTATTACACATAGCTTTCTCAGTTCACCGTTGGTTCTTAGTTCTTCTTTGTACCTGCATTTTCATGAAAGGAGACAAGGCACACTGTGGGAACTACCGAGAAATCTCTCTATTCTCCACTGCGAAGACCATCGCCTGAATCCTCGCTAGCCGCCTTTTCCTAGTCTCTGAAGAAACCATTCCAGAAAGCAAGTGTGGCTTCTGATCAAATTGTGGAACAGCAGGTATGATTTTCACTGCTTGGAAACGTCAAGAGAAATGCCAGGAGCAACATCAACTACTCCGCATAACCTTCATCGATCTGACCAAGGATTTTGACTCAGTCACTCAGGAAGTGCTATGGAAGACAATGTCAAAGGCCGGCTGTCCAGAGAAACTCATCAACATCCTCGATCTAGAATGGTAGAACCAATCAAACCTCTCAGAAACACTGCCAATTGTGAAGTCAAAGATGCAGCTCTAGGATGGGACTTATCAGCCACGCAAGGACCCACAGAACAAATGACCAGTAACACAGAGTTTCTAAGCTGGACAATCATACTCGTGAGTGAGTGATCACCAAAGAGGATGGAGTATAAAACTAGTTTGTCTGCTGTGGCTCAGTCAGTAGTACTCTTATCTCTGAGTCTGAAGTTTCTGATTTCAAGACCCATTCCAGCAGTAGGATTCCCCGTTGCGCTGGCAGTGCACCTACACCCACAGGTTTCCCGGCAGCGTGGAGAGGCCACAATAGAAAATCCCATTGGCAGGTGGCGGGAATGGATAATTCCACTGCTGGCGAGGGCACACTGCCCAGGTAAACGTGGCTGGCGGGCCAGAAAATCCCAACCCAGGTCTTCACACAAAACTGAAGGCTGATCCCCCAATACAGTCCTCAGAGAAAGATGCACGTTGGAGGCTCTATCATTTGAATGATTCCAACTGCCTTGTGATGTGGATGTTAAAGACTCCATGGCACTATTTTGAAGAAGAACAAGGGAGTTATCAATGGTATTTATCCCTCAATCAGCATCATAGAAAAACAAATGAACTGGTCACTATCACAGTGCTGTTTGTGGAATTTTGCTGTGTATTAAATGACTACTTTATTTGATCTGTTGGTTGTGGCAGTCACTGTTTACCATTCTAGTAGTTCTCATTTGCACCTTCAGCAGGTTAGCATCCCCTCACATCTTCTCTTACCCTCCTCATTGAATTAGGGTTGGTACTTGGACTTGACGGTAATGGTACAGTGAAGGTAAGTGGATGATCATTTTCCAGATTGTGGTGGAATGCATTTCTTCTGCTAATGACCCATTGTGCCTCATGGATGCCCAACAACTGCTGGACCTGTTTTGAGTGTGTCCATTTTAAGAACAAAGAACAGTGTAACATAGGCACAGGCTTTTCAGCCATCAAAGCCTATGCCAATCATGATGCCTGTCTAAATTAAACCTTCTGTACTTCCAGGTCCATATCCCTCTATTCTCATTGTTTTTATGTATTTGTCAAGCTGCCCCCCCCCCCCCCCCCCCCAAAGAGCTTCTAAACTTTGCCATTACCGTCAAGTCCGAGTACCAAGCTAAACTTTACCACTCACATCTTAATCCTCTGTCCCCCATGTCCAAGCTGGGACAAAGCTTCTGACTATCCACTCTGTTCATGCCACTCATGCCTCTATCAGGTCATCCCTCAACCTCCGTCGCTCCAGTGAAAATTACCCGAGTTTATCCAACCTCGCCTCATAACTAATACCCTCCAGAGCAGGCAACATCCTGGTAAACCACTTCTGTACCCTCGTCAAAGCCTTCATATCCTCTGGTAGTGTGGCCACCAGAATTGTACACCATATTCCAAATGAGACTTAACTAAGGTTTTGTACAGCTGCAGCACAACTTCCAATTTTTATACTCAACCCAGCCGATGAAGGCCAGCATGCCATATGCTATTCTTGACTACCTTTTCCACCTGCGTTGCCACTTATTTGTATACCCAGATCTCTCTGCCTGTCAATACTCCTAAGGGTTCTGCCATTACTGTATATTTCCGACCTGTACTAGACCTTCCAAAGTGCATTACCTCACATTTGTCTGGATTATACTCCATCTGCTATTTCTCCGCCCAAGTCTCAAACCAATTTATATCCTGCTGTATCCTCTGACAATCCTCTTCACTATCCACACTATCCACCAACATTTGTGTCGTCCACAAACTTACTAATCAAACCAGCTACATTTTCCTGCAAATAATTTTGTATATACTATGAACAATAAAGGTCCCAGACCTGATCCCTGCAGAACAGCACCAGTCACAGGCTTCCATTCAGAAAAGCACCCTTCCATTGCTGCCCTCCATCTCCAAAAACCGAGCCAGTTCTGAATCCATTTTGCTAGATCCTGTGTGACTTCACCTTTTGTCTCAGTCTGCCATGAGGGACTTGTCAAAGGCTTTACTGAAGTCCATGTACACAACATCCACTGCCCTCCCCTACACAAAACCACGCTTCTTATCGCTAATACGTCCATTTGTTTCCAAATGTGAGTAAATCCTGTCCCGAAGAATCCTCTCCAATAATTTCCCTACTGTCACAAGGCTCACCAGTCTATAATTTCCTGGATTATCTCTGCTACCTTTCTTAAACACAGGAACCACGTTAGCTATTCTCAAGTCCACTGGGACCTCACCTGTAGCCAATGAGGATACAAAGATTTCTGTCAAGGCCCCAGCAGTTTCCTCCCTTGCCTCCCTCCATTTTCTATCGTAGTAAAGTGATAGTGCCACACAATGGTGGTCCTCAGTGTGAAGATAAACTTAATTTCTTCCTGCAAAAGGACTATGCAGTATTCTCTCTTACCAATACTGTCATGGACAGATCTGTAATGGGTAAGTTGGGGAAGGTAGAAGTTTGCACCTCTGTTCTTAAGCTCAAGCTCTATTCAAGATGTCACAGATATAGGTTGAGAGGTGGTAGATTTAAAACTGAGATGATGAGTGACTACTTCTCACAGAGGGTGGTGAATTTGTGCAACATAGAGCGGTGGAGTCTGAGTCATGAAATAATTTCATAAATATATTTCTGATTAAAAAACGGGTTAAGACTTCCGGTGATGGCGGGCAGGAGGCAGCCGCACATTGGAGGGCTCCAGTTCATTTTCGGGGTTTAATGCCCGGTCCCAGTGGCAACGGAGGAGGCAAAAGCAGGGAGAAGGCACAGTGTAGGGAAATGTCGAAAATAAGTTTTTAAAAAAGGCCGTGAAAAAAGTGTCTGAAAGTCCGTCGGGGAGTGGTCACCGCGAGGTTGGCAAGAAAAGTGGAGGCTGGGGCACCAGAGGAGGCCGCATTGCCCACGTCTGAAGTAATGACTAAGGTGATGGCCGTGGAACTCGAAAGGCAGTTCAGAAAACACATGGAGGTGATGAGGAAGGAGATGGGGTGGTATTGAAAGTGCTGGTGGAGGAGGCGATTGCCCCGGTGAGGGCGGCGGTATTGAGCGCAGTGGTGGAGTGCGGGAACAAGGTGAGGCACTGAAGGAAGTAGAAGAGACATTATTGCAGCACAGTGATCAACTTACCTCAATGGGGAAGGTGATGCGGAAGGTGATAGAGGTCAACAAGTGTCTGTGAGCCAAAATGGACGACTTGGAATCTCAGGATTATGGGTCTGCCTGAAGGAGTGGAAGGCCCAAAGCCGACTAAGTATTTTGCCACGATGTTGGCAAAGCTATTGGGGGAGGGGGATGATCCCTCCCGATATGAACTGGATCGGGCTCATCGGTCGTGGAGGCCTGTTCCAAAGGAGAGTGAGCCGCCATGAGTACTGACTGTGTTTTCGTAGATACAGTGTGAAGGAGAAGGTCCTGTGCTGTGCTGAGCAAAGCAGAAGTGGGTGGTGCAGTGGGCTGGAGCTGGTATACGCATATATCAGGACTTTACGGTGGAGCTGGCGAGGACACAGGCTGCCTTCAACCGGGTGAAGGCACTGTACATCAGTAAGGTGCAGTGCGGCATAGTATAGCCAGCTAAGTTGAGGGTGACCTACAAATCCAAGGACTTTTATTTTGGGATGGCGGAAGCAGCGGAGGAGTTTGCGAAGGCAGAAGGACTGTGGCTGAATTGAGAAATGGTCATGTACCGATGTAGCCTCATGTAACTGTATTTTTTCACTGCATGCTGGTGTATGTCTAAATGAGCCAACGTTGTATATATTTGGACAAGGGAAGAGATGGGACTTTCACTTGCAAGGTTGGTTCTTTGGGGCTTGGGTGTGTATGCGGGGTTTGTGTGCTAAAGGGGATTTCTTAGTTTTCCTGCGACCGGGCAAGGGGGAAAGAGACCCGGGTGGGGGCCTTCACATTGGCCGGTTTACGCCTGCCAGTGAACGGGAGTGAGGTGGGGGGAGGGGCTGCAGCCATCGGAACCTGGCAGAACAGGTTCCGACGAGTCTAGCCGGGGTGGAAAGTTGGGGGGAAGGAATAGCGGTTGGGGGGAGGAGTTTTATAAGAGGAAGTGGAGGGGAGGAGTCGGGGAGGGAGGATTCACAATTCATGGGTGTTATTTACGGTACTCGTTCGGGGATTGGGCGGCATTGAATTATGGGGGGGGGGAGTGTGGACTCTTTCGGTCAATGATGACCATAGGCGATTCCTGATTCCTTTTTATTTCTGTTTTCCTTTGTTTTTCCCACCATGGGAGGGTTTGTTTTATATTGTCAGGTGGGGTGTTGTTTGGGGGTGTGGGAGGATGGGGATTGACTTTGTATTTGTTACCGTTTACTGCTTGTTGGTGGGGTGTAAATTCTGAAGAAAATGTGAAAATGGAGAATAAAAATATTTTACAAAAAATAAAAAACAGGTTAAAGGGATATGGGGAAAAGGCAGGGAGGTGGAAGAGATCAGCCATGATCTGCTTGAATGGCGGAGCATACCCGAAGGGCTGAATTGCCTACTCCTGCTCGTAATTCCTTTGTTCCTATGTTCCTAAATGGTACTTGATGCAAAGTCAATTGTTAAATTTATGTCTGAGATTGATATATTTTTCAACTGAAGGCATTAAAAGATATGGTGCAAAAGAATCAGGCCAAAGGTCAGCTGTGATAATAGTGGAGCAGGCTTGAGAGGCAGGTGGGAAATTGCGGTGCAGCCAAAGTAGGATCCTGGCAGTGGGGAGAGCAAGATATGCAAAACCCCTTGTGGCCGGATCAGAAAATTCCACAGGTGGCCATGGGAAATCTCACGGCAGGAGGGGGCAGGGAAATCCCTGGCGCATCCCTGGCGCATGTTTATACTGAATGAGAAGGATGATGACAATAATAATTTCCTGTGACCTAAATTACTTTGAGCCACAGCATGTCATTATCAATCATTCCCGAGTAACAGAATGTCTGCCAAACATGACGATATAAAAATACAAGTTTAAATGTCATTCATCACTCTGCAAGCTAAAATTCTGAAATAATGGACACTTGGGGATGCCTGAACACCTTTACCCCGCCATGGAATGACAAAAAAATGAAGGAATTAAGACCGATTTAACAGTTGATATAAAGCAACAGCAGCAAAGTGCAACAACAAACTGTAATTAAAACACAATGTACCAAATCATCAAATATGTCCCTCTGGTGAACATGAATGGTAACAAGAGTTTCAAATTGGATTCTTTGAAACGTAGTCAGGTCATGTGTTGTTTGGCTGATGAGGGAGTTCAGAAGTTCCAGGAATTTCTGGTTAGTTGTTTGCATTATTTTTTTACTGTCTTTTGCAAGTTTAATTGCATCCTCTGAATCCCGTGTCCACAGTATCTGGATTGCCAGAATTCCGACCTGTAGGCACAAAATAAGACACAGACTAAATATGTGTTAGTTCCTCGGAGGAGTACAATCAGAATTTGTGGCACCATAGCTTTTTCCTCAAATCCCCCTAAACCTCCCACCCCTCACCTTGAATGTGTGTCCCCTCGTAATTGACCCTTCAACTAAGGGGAACAGCTTCTCCCTATCCACGCTCCTCATAATCTTGTACACCTCGATCAGGTCACCCCTCAGTCTTTCTCAGCGAAAACAACCCAAGCCTATCCAACCTCTCTTCTGTGGTGAATGTAATTCACACTGTAATATATATACCATATTATTGTAAGCGCAGTTGCGTTTCCCGACCACTAGGGGGAGTAGCACTGGGCTCCACCCACAGCTCCTCCCCCTGGACTGCTGTATAAAGATCGATGCCCAGGGCCAGCCGACCAGTTCATCCAGGGTTCATCGTGTTACAGGCTGGCTCTGTTGTAAGTAGATTAAAACCACTGTTCATATCTTAAAGCACGTGTCTCGTGAATTGATGGTCTCATCAATTTAATCTACTTAAGAAACAGTAAGGAACAATCATGGAATCAGCCCTCAAGCCTGAGCAATTAGAACTCAACCCACAGGATGCAGAGGCAAAAGAAATCTTTTTGCATTGGCTCCGATGTTTTAAAGCCTACCTGGCTGAAGCAAGCACAGCTGAAACGACGGAGCAGCAGAAACTTAGCCTACTGCACGAGAGGGTAAGCCACAGAATTTCCACTCAACTAAACTGTACCAGCTCATATACTGAAGCCCTAGCGTTACTCGACAAAATGTATGTGAGGGCTGTAAATGAGGTCTACGCGCGACACGTGTTTACATGTGGCCGGCCATGTGCGGCTCATGGGGGCGGCCATCTTGGCAATCCTCCTCCATGCGGCCGGCCATGTGCGACTCATGGGGGCGGCCATCTTGGGATCCATCCCCTCCAAACTCTGAAACTTACCTCGACAACTACGAACTCAGAGGGCAGTCATCACGGGGCCACTCCAGCACAGCTAATCGAGCCTCCGACTACCCACAACTCAGCGCAGTCACACTGGACCAATCGCACCCAAAGCACCTCCACAACTCGATGGCGACGGTCCAAATCAACGGGTACAGCACGCCGTGCCTTTTCGACTCCGGGAGCACTGAGAGCTTCGTACACCCAGATCTGGTAAGACGCTGTTCACTCCCCATTTTCCCTGCGCGGCAAAAACTATCTCCCTCGCTTCGGGCTACCACTCTGTTCAGATCCAAGGGTGCACCGCCGCGACTCTCACAATCCAAGGCGCTAGCTATTTTAACTTCCAACTCTACGTCCTGCCCGAACTCTGCATTGGGACTCGATTTTCAATGTAATCTCAAGAGCCTCACCCTCAGTTTCGGCGGACCCCTACCCCCCACTTACTATCTGCAGCCTAGCCACGTTGCGAATCTCCCTCCCTCCTCTCTTTGCCAACCTCACCCCGGACTGTAAACCCGTAGCCACTCGCAGCAGGCGATACAGCCTGCAGGACAGGGTGTTCATCCGATCGGAGGTCCAAAGGCTCCTCAGTGAGGGGAGCATAGAGGCCAGCAACAGCCCCTGGCGAGCTCAGGTGGTGGTCGTCAAGACCGGGGAAAAATTCCGCATGGTTGTAGACTATAGTCAGACCATTAATAGGTTTACGCTCCTCGACGCGTACCCCCTCCCCAGGATTGCAGACATGGTTAACCAGATCGGCCAGTATCGGATTTTTTCCACGGTGGATCTGAAGTCTGCATACCACCAGCTCCCAATCCGCCCGGAGGACCGCCACTACACGGCATTCGAGGCCGATGACCGCCTCTTCCATTTCCTCCGGGTTCCCTTCGGCATCACAAATGGGGTTTCGGTGTTCCAACGAGCAATGGACCGAATGGTGGACCAGTACGGGCTGCGGGCCACGTTCCCGTACTTGGATAATGTTACCATCTGCGGCAATGACCAGCAGGCCCATGACGTCAACCTCTACCATTTTCACCAGACGGCTCAGAAACTAAATCTAACATATAACATATAACGTTTTCCGCACGACCAGACTAGCCATCCTCGGCTATGTCGTGGAAAACGGAGTCCTGGGCCCCGATCTCTTAGAACTCCCTCACCCTCATTGTCCCAAGCCCCTCAAACGGTGCTTGGAATTTTTTTCCAATTACGCCCAGTGGGTCCCTCAATATGCGGACAAAACCCGCCCACTCTTTAAGGCCACACTATTTCCCATGTCAGCTGAGGCGCGCAAGGCCTTCAACTGCTTCAAGGAAGACATCGCCAAAGCGGCCATGCGGGCGGTGGATGAATCCACTCCCTTTCAGGTAGAGAGCGACGCCTCAGAGGTAGCTCTTGCAGCCAGATTAAATCAGGCAGGGAGACCAGTCACATTTTTCTCACGAACCTCCTCTGTTTTGGAACTCCGACACTCGGCAGTCGAAAAGGAAGCACAAGCCATTGTGGAGGCTTTTCGTCACTGGAAGCACTACCTCGCAGGTAGGAGGTTCACCCTCAACACCGACCAAAGATCGGTTGCCTTCATGTTCGACAACTCGCAAAGGTGCAAAATGGAAGATTGCAAGGAATGCAGGGAAAATGGACATGTTGTAAAAAGCAAGCAGCTTGCAAAGCGCTTGTATATTAGGACTGCTGCAGAAACCAGTTTTGGCTGTTGCAGAAACCAGACAGCACTATGAAAAGAAAACAGTTAACATATTAATGAGGCGATACCGGGCGATCCCCAGGCACAAAAGAAACAAGTTAACACTAATCGATACATTCAATGGAAGGCCAGACTTTTCGGCGCCAAAGAAACCCAAAACAATAAGTCCCAAGAAGCGCCACAGTGATCGAGATACTGCCCCATTATTGGGGAATTCAAATCAATCGATTGGGAAGAGACCCAATCGATTGCGAGAGTATAGACTCTATACTATAGAGGGTCCGCCCAGGTGGGCGCAAGACCCTGAGAGGATTATAAGACAGAGATCGCGACCCCAGCTCTCTCTCTCTGTCAGCCTCTCCTTGACCAGCTAGCCCTCCCAGCAGAACACCATTGCAGCAGAAGAACCTTGTGCAGGAGAGGTCTGGACAGAAGCCACCAGCAAGTAAGTCACAATGCACGCTACGGGAATATACACTCCTGACCCCTTTAGACCATAACCACTGGAAGCCTGCGGACCCTGGACAAAGCTAGAAGCCGTTGTTCCCTGATCCGGCAGTCCCCTTATCCAGATAAGTATTTGGCCTAGTAATGGTAGGATTAGCCTAGTCTTATAGTTTATATGCATGATTAGTAGATTACTGTAATATAATAAAAGTGTCTTGTTTGAGCTTACTAATTGGTGTATGGTTTTATTGCTTTGAACTTGACCTTGAAACTTGTGGCGGTATCTTAACGATACCTGGCGACTCCAAAGCTCAGTAACGAAACAGAGCCAAATTGAGTGTTAAGCACAGTCACCCAGAACGAGCAACACCATCGTGCCCCAACCCACAATACCCATCCAGCCACCACAAGAGGCTGTAACCCCGGTGCTCCGCAGATCGCAGCGGACGACTCGACCACCAGACAGACTCAATTTGTGAACCACCATCCCAGCCAGACTTGATTTTTTTGTAGGGGGTGAATGTGGTGAATGTAATTCACACTGTAATATATATGATACCATATTATTGCAAGCGCAGTTGTGTTGCCCGACCACTAGGGGGAGTAGCACTGGGAATGCATAGGAGTTTTTACAGGGCTCCAACCTTGGCTCCGCCCACAGCTCCTCCCCTTGGACTGCTGTATAAAGATCGATGCCCAGAGCCAGCCGACCAGTTCATCCAGGGTTCATCGTGTTACAGGCAGGCTCTGTTGTAAGTAGATTAAAACCACTGTTCATATCTTAAAGCACGTGTCTCGTGAATTGATGGTCTCATCATCTTCATAACTTAAAAATTCCATTGCATGCAAATCCTGGTGAATCGCCTCTGCCTCCCCTCCAGCACAATCACATCCTTCCTATAATGTGGCACGGTTTTGTGAAGGGGAGGTCGTGTCTCACTAACTTGATAGAGTTTTTTGAGGAGGTTACAAAGATGATTGATGCAAGTAGAAATGAAAATCGCTTATTGTCATGAGTAGGTTTCAATGACGTTACTGTGAAAAGCCCCTAGTCGCCACATTCCGGCGCCTGTCCGGGGAGGCTGTTACGGGAATCGAACCGTGCTGCTGGCCTGCTTTAAAAGCCAGTGATTTAGCCCAGTGAGCTAACCAGCCCCTAACCAGAGCAGTAGATGTTGTCTATATGGACTTCAATAAGGCCTTTGACAAGGTCCCTCATGGCAGACTGGTACAAAAGGTGAAGTCACACGGAATCAGGGGTGAACTGGCAAGATGGATACAGAACTGGCTAGGTCATAGAAGGCAGGGAGTAGCAATGGAAGGGTGCTTTTCTGATTAGAGGGCTTTGGTTCGTGGTGTTCCGTGGGGATCAGTGCTGGGACCTTTGCTGTTCGTAGTATATATAAATGATTTGGAGGAAAATGTAACTCGTCTGATTAGTAAGTTTGCAGATGACACAAAGGTTGGTGGAATTGCGGATAGCGATGAGGACTGTTAGAGGATACAGCAGAATTTAGATCGTTTGGAGACTTGGGCGGAGATATGGCAGATGGAGTTTAATCTGGACAAACGTGAGGTAATGCATTTTGGAAAGTCAAATACAGGTAGGGAATATACAGTAAATGGTAGAACCCTCAAGAGTATTGACAGTCAGAGAGATCTAGGTGTACAGGTCCACAGGTCACTGAAAGGGACAACACAGGTGGAGAAGGTAGTCAAGGTAGTCAAGAAGGCCTTCATTGACCGGGGCATTGAGTATAAAAATTGGCAAGTCATGTTGCAGCTGTATAGAACCTTAGTTAGGCCACACTTGGAGTATAGTGTTCAATTCTGGTCGCCACACGACCAGAAGGATGTGGAGGCTTTAGAGAGGGTGCAGAAGAGATTTACCAGGATGTTGCCTGGTATGGAGGGCATTAACTATGAGGAGAGGTTGAATAAACTCGGTTTATTCTCACTGGAACGACGGAGGTTGAGGAGCGACCTGATAGAGGTCTACAAAATGATGAAGGGCACAGACAGAGTGGATAGTCAGTGGCTTTTTCCCAGGGTAGCGGGGTTAATTACTAGGGGGCATAGGTTTAAGGTGCGAGGGGCAAGGTTTAGAGGAGATGTACGAGGCAGGTTTTTTACACAGAGAGTAGTGTGTGCCTGGAACTCGCTGCCGGAGGAGGTGGTGGTAGCAGGGATGATAGTAACGTTTAGAACATAGAACGATACAGCGCAGTACAGGCCCTTCGGCCCTCGATGTTGCACCGACATGGAAAAAAACTAAAGGCCATCTAACCTACACTATGCCCTTATCATCCATATGCTTATCCAATAAATTTTTAAATGCCCTCAATGTTGGCGAGTTCACTACTGTTGCAGGTAGGGCATTCCACGGCCTCACCACTCTTTGCGTAAAAAACCCACCTCTGACCTCTGTCCTATATCTATTACCCCTCAATTTAAGGCTATGTCCCCTCGTGCTAGCCACCTCCATCCGCGGGAGAAGGCTCTCGCTGTCCACCCTATCTAACCCTCTGATCATTTTGTATGCCTCTATTAAGTCACCTCTTAACCTTCTTCTCTCTAACGAAAACAACCTCAAGTCCATCAGCCTTTCCTCATAAGATTTTCCCTCCATACCAGGCAACATCCTGGTAAATCTCCTCTGCACCCGTTCCAAAGCTTCCACGTCCTTCCTATAATGAGGCGACCAGAACTGTACGTAATACTCCAAATGCGGCCGTACTAGAGTTTTGTACAACTGCAACATGACCTCATGGCTCCGGAACTCAATCCCTCTACCAATAAAGGCCAACACACCATAGGCCTTCTTCACAACCCTATGAACCTGGGTGGCAACTTTCAGGGATCTATGTACATGGACACCGAGATCCCTCTGCTCATCCACACTATCAAGAATTTTACCATTAGCCAAATATTTCGTATTCCTGTTATTCTTTCCAAAGTGAATCACCTCACACTTCTCCACATTAAACTCCATTTGCCACCTCTCAGCCCAGCTCTGCAGCTTATCTATGTCCCTCTGTCTACAACTCCACCGACTTTAGTGTCGTCTGCAAATTTACTCACCCATCCTTCTGCGCCCTCCTCTAGGCCATTTATAAAAATGACAAACAGCAACGGCCCCAGAACAGATCCTTGTGGTACGCCACTCGTAACTGAACTCCATTCTGAACATTTCCCATCAACTACCACTCTCTGTCTTATTTCAACTAGCCAATTTCTGATCCACATCTCTAAATCACCCTCAATCCCCAGCCTCCGTATTTTCTGCAATAGCCGACCGTGGGGAACCTTATCAAACGCTTAACTGAAATCCATATACATCACATCAACTGCTCTACCCTCGTCTACCTGTTCAGTCACCTTCTCAAAGAACTCGATAAGGTTTGTGAGGCATGACCTACCCTTCACAAAACCATGCTGACTATCCCTAATCATATTATTCCTATCTAGATGATTATAAATCGTATCTTTTATAATCCTCTCCAAGACCTTACCCACCACAGACGTTAGGCTCACCGGCCTATAGTTACCGGGGTTATCTCTACTCCCCTTCTTGAACAAAGGGACCACATTTGCTATCCTCCAGTCCTCTGGCACTATTCCTGTAGCCAATGATGACCTAAAAATCAAAGCCAAAGGCTCAGCAATCTCTTCCCTGGCTTCCCAGAGAATCCTAGGATAAATCCCATCCGGCCCCGGGACTTATCTATTTTCACCTTGTCCAGAATTCCCAACACTTCTTCCCTACGCACCTCAATGCCATTTATTCTAATAGCCTGGGTCTCAGCATTCTCCTCCACAATATTATCTTTTTCTTGAGTGAATACTGACAAAAAGTATTCATTTAGTATCTCGCTTATCTCCTCAGCCTCCACACACAACTTCCCACCACTGTCCTTGACTGGCCCTACTCTTACCCTAGTCATTCTTTTATTCCTGACATACCTATAGAAAGCTTTTGGGTTTTCCTTGATCCTACCTGCCAAAGACTTCTCGTGTCCCCTCCTTGCTCGTCTCAGCTCTCTCTTTAGATCCTTCCTCGCTTCCTTGTAACTATCAAGCGCCCCAACTGAAACTTCATGCCTCATCTTCACATAGGCCTCCTTCTTCCTCTTAACAAGAGATTCCACTTCTTTGGTAAACCACGGTTCCCTCGCTCGACCCCTTCCTCTCTGCCTGACTGGTACGTACTTATCAAGAACATGCAATAGCTGTTCCTTGAACAAGCTCCACATATCCAGTGTGCCCAACCCTTGCAGCCTACTTCTCCAACCAACACATCCTAAGTCATGTCTAATGGCATCATAATTGCCCTTCCCCCAGCTATAACCCTTGCCCTGCGGGGTATACTTATCCCTTTCCATCACTAACGTAAAGGTCACCGAATTGTGGTCACTGTTTCCAAAGTGCTCACCTACCTCCAGATCTAACACCTGGCCTGGTTCATTACCCAAAACCAAATCCAACGTGGCCTCGCCTCTTGTTGGCCTGTCAACATATTGTGTCAGGAAACCCTCCTGCACACATTGTACAAAGAACGACCCATCTAATGTACTCGAACTATATCTTTTCCAGTCAATATTTGGAAAGTTAAAGTCTCCCATAACAACTACCCTGTTACTTTCGCTCTTTTCCAGAATCATCTTCGCCATCCTTTCCTCTACATCCCTAGAACTATTAGGTGGCCTATAGAAAACTCCCAACAGGGTGACCTCTCCTTTCCTGTTTCTAACCTCAGCCCATACTACCTCAGAAGAAGAGTCCCCATCTAGCATCCTTTCCGCCACCGTAATACTGTCCTTGACTAGCAGCGCCACACCTCCCCCTCTTTTGCCCCCTTCTCTGAGCTTACTAAAACACCTAAACCCCGGAACCTGCAACAACCATTCCTGTCCCTGCTCTATCCATGTCTCTGAAATGGCCACAACATCGAAGTCCCAGGTACCAACCCATGCTGCCAGTTCCCCTACCTTATTTCGTATACTCCTGGCATTGAAGTAGACACACTTCAAACCACCTACCTGAACACTGGCACCCTCCTGCGAAGTCAAATCTGTGCTCCTGACCTCTATACTCTCAATCTCCCGTACCCCAAAACTACAATCCAGGTTCCCATGCCCCTGCTGAATTAGTTTAAACCCCCCCAAAGAGCACTAACAAATCTCCCCCCCCAGGATATTGGTGCCCCTCAGGTTCAGATGTAGACCATCCTGTCTATAGAGGTCCCACCTTCCCCAGAAAGAGCCCCAGTTATCCAGAAATCTGAATCCCTCCCGCCTGCACCATCCCTGTAGCCACGTGTTTAATTGCTCTCTCTCCCTATTCCTCATCTCACTATCACGTGGCACGGGCAACAACCCAGAGATAACAACTCTGTTTGTTCTCGCTCTGAGCTTCCATCCTAGCTCCCTAAAGGCCTGCCTGACATCCTTGTCCCCTTTCCTACCTATGTCGTTAGTGCCAATGTGGACTACGACTTGGGGCTGCTCCCCCTCCCCCTTAAGGACCCGGAAAACACGATCCGAGACATCACTTACCTTTGCACCAGGGAGGCAACATACCAAACTTGAGTCTCTCTCGCTCCCACAAAATCTCCTATCTGTGCCCCTGACTATTGAGTCCCCAATTACTAATGTTCTACTCCTTTCCCCCCTTCCCTTCTGAGCAACAGGGACAGACTCCGTGCCAGAGGCCCGTACCCCATGGCTTACCCCTGGTAAGTCGTCCCCCCGACAAGTATCCAAAACGGTATACTTGTTACTCAGGGGAACGACCGCAGGGGGTCCCTGCACTGACTGCTTCTTCCCAGTCCCTCTTACAGTTACCCATCTATCTCCAGTCTTTGGTGTAACTACTTCCCTGAAGCTCCTATCTATGACCCCCTCTGCCTCCCGAATGATCCGAAGTTCATCCAGCTCAAGCTCCAGGTCCCTAACACGGTTTTTGAGGAGCTGGAGGTGGGTGCACTTCCCACAGATGAAATCAGCAGGGACACTGACGGCGTCCCTCACCTCAAACATTCTGCAGGAGGAGCATTGTACTGCCTTCCCTGACATCACCTCTAGATTTTAAAAAAAAACAAGGAAAAGAAAGGAAGAGCTTACCTGAAATGAAATGAAAATCGCTTATTGTCACCAGTAGGCTTCAATGAAGTTACTGTGAAAAGCCCCTAGTCGCCACATTCCGGCGCCTGTCCGGGGAGGCTGGTACGGGAATCGAACCGTGCTGCTGGCCTGCCTGGGTCTGCTTTCAAAGCCAGCGATTTAGCCCAGTGAGCTAAACCAGCCCCTGATATTACCTCAAACCCTGCTCCCGCTGAAAGTTAAGCAAATTTAAAGGCACTCACTCACCTTCACGACAGGCCCCTGCTCCCGCTTCCCAACCACCGTGGGGTGGGGGGGTTGGTTAGAGGAGGAGGTAGGGTGGGAAACACTCACGAAGTGTTTCGGGTTTAACTGTCACTTGCCAACAGCCCCTCCACAAATCACCTTCAACTTAGGCTGACCGCACTGCACGTATGCAAATTCCCCCAGAACAGCTGATCAGTAGCTCTGCTCTGCTGCTCTCTGCTGGATGCTTGCCTTCACTCAAACTCCTTGGGTATCCTTCGCCGGTTCACCTTCAACTTAGGCTGACCGCACTGCACGTATGCAAATTCCCCCAGAACAGCTGATCAGTAGCTCTGCTCTGCTGCTCTCTGCTGGATGCTTGCCTTCACTCAAACTCCTTGGGTATCCTTCGCCGGTTCACCTTCAACTTAGGCTGACTGCACTGCACGTATGCAAATTCCCCCAGAACAGCTGATCAGTAGCTCTGCTCTGCTGCTCTCTGCTGTATGCTTGCCTTCACTCAAACTCCTTGGGTCTCCTTCGCCGGTTCACCTTCAACTTAGGCTGACCGCACTGCACGTATGCAAATTCCCCCAGAACAGCTGATCAGTAGCTCTGCTCTGCTGCCCTCTGCTCTTAAGGGGCATCTTGACAAATACATGAATAGGATAAGAATAGAGGGATACGAACCCCGGAAGTGCAGAAGATTTTCGTTTGGATGGGCAGCATGGTCGCACAGGCCTGGAGGGCCTTTTATAATCTACTCCTCGATTGATAAAGGCAATTGTACGATATGCCCTTTTCACCACCCTGTTAACCTGCCCTTCTGCCTCCAGAGATCTGTGAACAAACACTCCAAGGTCTCTTTGTTCCTCAGATCTTCCCAGTGTCAGGTCATTCATTAAATATTTCCTTGTCACATTGCTCCTTCCAAGTGTATCACCTCACACTTTGCAGGGTTAAATTCCATCTGCCACTTTTCTGCCCATTTGATCATCCCATTTAGAGTCATCGAGATTTACAGCATGGAAACAGGCCCTTTGGCCCAACTTGTCCATGTCGTCCAGTTTTTACCACTAAGATAGACCCAATTACCCACATTTAGCCCATATCCCTCTATACCCAGCTTTCCTATGTAACTGTCTGAATGATTTTTAAAAGACAAAATTGTACCCGCCTCTACAACTGCCTCTGGCAGCTCGGTCCAGACACTCACCACCCCCTGTGTGAAAAGATTGCTCCTTTGGATCCTTTTGTATCTCTCTCCTCTCACCTAATGATAACAACCATCTTTATTAGTGTCACAAGAGGCTTACAATTCACTGCAATGAAGTTACATGCCCTTTAGTTTTAGACTCCTCTATCTTTGGGAAAAGATGTTGACTATCTACCGTATTTATGCACCTCATTATTTTATACATCTCTGTAAGATCACCCCTAAGCCTTCTTGGAAAAAAGTCCCAGCCTATCCAGACTCTCCTCTCTTCTCATAAACCAAGACACTCAACCTAACGTTAACCACCCAGCCTATCTTTTTGTCATCCACAAATTTACTGATTCAATCTCCCTCATAGTCATGTTTATGTAAATGACAAAAAATAGGGGACCCAGCACAGAACCATGTGGTATGTCACTGGATACTGGCTTCCAGTCACTCAAGCAGCCATCTGTCATCACCCTCTGTCTCCTACAGCTAAGCCAATTTTCAATCCACCTTATCAAATTACCCTGTACCCCATGTGCATTTACCTTCTATCTAAGCCTCCCAAGTGGGACCTTGTCAAAGGATTTGCCGAAATCTATGTAAACTACATCAACTGCACTGCCCTCATCTACACACTTGGTCACATGTTCAAAAAAATTTGTTCGGTATGACCTCCCTCTGACAAAGCCATGCTGACCAGCCCTGATCAAACCCTGCCTCTCCAAGTGAAACACAAGTAATGCCACTCTTGCTTCAGCTCGCTCACAGGAAATCCCGATAATTGTGGCCTTGGTGGAGAGAATCTACCTGAGGCAAAAAAATGGCAAAGTGCTGTTTGATAACCGATGTTTCTCTGCGCTGCAGTCACCGAGAAACACGCTTAACGCGCCTTTCAGTGGACTTTAACCTCACCTAATCTTGTACCGCACTCATGACAATATGATATCATCGCTATGACGGAAACCTGGCTGTAAGAGGGGCAAAATTGGCAGCTCAACATCCCTGGATAGGGTTTCCAGGAAGGTTAGAGAGGGGGTTTGAAAGAGGGGTGTAGGGTTATTGGTTCAAGAATCAATTACATCTGTGAGGAGTGATGATATACTGAATGAAGCATCGAATGAGGTCTTTTGGGTTGAGCTCAGCAACCACACTGGTGTACTATAAACCCTCAAATGATGGAAGGGAGGAAGAAGACCAAAGGCGCCATTCATCGAAAAGATTTTGAAATGTGGTAGTCAGCAGAGACTGCTGCGAGCTTCCCGACGCTTTGGGACATTGGAGAGACCATGCAGACACTGCGACAACGGATGAACGGGCACCATGCGACAATCACCAGGCAGGAATGTTACCTTCCAGTCGGGGAACACTTCAGCAGTCAAGGGCATTCAGCCTCTGATCTCCGGGGAAGCATTCTCCAAGGCGGTCTTCAGGACAAGCGACAACGCAGAATTGTTGCCGAGCAAAAACTTCTAGCTAAGTTCCACACGCATGAGTGCAGTCTCAACCGGGATCTTGGATTCATGTCGCATTACATCCACCCCCCATCTGGCCTGGACTTGCAAAATTCCACCAACTGTTTTGGCTTGAGACAATTCACACCTCTTTAACCTGTGATTATCCCTCTCTCTGGATCTGTAATGATTTGATTACCTGCAAATGCTCGCATTCCAAGCATTGTCCGGCATCTCTGACTTTGTCTATATAAATGTTTCTGGAACATACCTCTCCATTCACCTGAGGAAGGAGCAGTGCTCCGAAAGCTCGTGTTTGAAACAAACCTGTTGGACTTTAACCTGGTGCTGTAAGATTTCTTACTGTGCTCACCCCAGTCCAATGCCGGCATCTCCACATCATGATCACAGGCTGGAGGGCCGAAGGGCCGGTTCCTTTGCTGTACTTTTCTTTGTTCCTTGTACGTCACTTTTTTGCCTTATCTTTTCCAAAGCCTCTTTTTGTCCAACCTCAGTAACATTCCTTCATAATTTCAAGATTTGTTACATCTCATCTGATCTAACATATGATGGTCTTTACATCTAAAAGTTCGAACCTAAACTGTCCAAGAACCTGACACCGATTGTGTCAGCACCAGCCACCAATCACCCAATTATTTTAATCCTATTTTCCAGCCTTGTATGCTGTGGCACTTCAAATGCTCATCTAAATACTTCTCAAACGTTGTGAGGGTTCCCACCTCTACCACGCTTTCAGGAATTGAATTCCATGTTCGAACCACCCTCCAGGTGAAATAATTTTCCCTCACATCTCCTCAAAACTATTACCTTAAATCCATGCCCCCTGGTGTTGATCCTTCTACTAAGAAGACAAATACCTTTCTATCCATCCTATCTATACCCCTCATAATTTCATATATCTCAATCAGCTTTCTCCCTTAGCCTTCTCTGCTCCCAAGGAAAACAACCCCAAGCTATCCAGTCTTTCTTAAAGCTGAAACACTCCAGCCCTGGCAACAGCCCAGTGAATCTCCTCTGCATCCCCTCCAGCGCAATCACTTTGTTCCTATAGTGTGGTGACCAAAAACAAAACCATCAATATGTTTATTGATTTACCTGGCCAGGAGCCTCATAGAGGAAAGGTATTAGCTGGAAATCTGGTTCACCGAAGCTGTAATATGCTAGTTTAATCACAGTATGTAATGAACTTTGCTGCACACGCAATAAGTCACTGAGCCAGAGTTCCACAGGTCCCTTTGCAATCACTGGGGTATCCAGCTGCAAAAAAAATGAATATCACTCATGTTATAGACAGCATATAATAAGTGCAAAATATTTTGTCTTAAACGACTTTAATCATATTTTCATGAGGAAAGGTTCCAGATAAATATTCTAAACACAACATGGGCAAGAGGGGGGTGGGGGGGGGGGGGGATTCTTGTATATGTCCACAACATGGACCTATTTAAGAAATCCAGGTACGACCTCCGCAAAGCCATCCGAGATGCCAAGAGAGAATATCAAACCAAGCTGGAGTCACAGACTAGCGTTAGAGACTCTCGGCGGTTGTGGCAAGGCCGAAACAACATAACGGGTGACAAAGCAAAGCCGAGCAGTATCTCTGGCAGCAGCGCACCGCTCCCCGATGAACTCAATGCATTCTATGCTCGATTCGAGCAGGTAACCAACAATCTGCTGTTGAATGCCCCAGCAGCCCATAACACACCCATACCCATGATCACAGCTTCCAAAATCAGATTGGCCTTCCTGAAAGTGAACCCTCGGAAGGCGACGGGCCCGGACGGGATCCCTGGTCGTGCATTCAGAGCCTGCGCGATCCAGCTGGCAGAGGTGTTCGTGGACATCTTTAACCTGTCCCTACTCCACTCCGACGTCGCCACCTGCTTCAAGAAGACCACCATCAGACCAGTGCCAAAGAAGAACCAGGCAATGTGCCTCAATGACTAACGTCGGGTAGCCCTGACTTCAGTTGTAATGAAGTGCTTCGAGAGGTTGATCATGAAGCGCATTACCTCCATACTCCCAGACCGCCTTGATCCACTGCAATTCGCATACCGTGCAACCGGTCCACAGCAGACGCCATTTCCCTGGCCCTACACTCATCCCTAGAGCATCTCGACAACAAGGACTCCTACATCAGACTCTTATTTATTGACTACAGCTCCGCCTTCAACACCATAATCCCAGCCAACCTTATATCAAAGCTCCAAAACCGAGGACTTGGCTCCCCACTCTGCAACTAGATCCTCGATTTTCTGACCAACAGACCACAATCTGTAAGAATGAACAACACCTCCTCCACAATAGTCCTCAATACCATGGCCCGCAAGGCTGCGTACTTAGCCCCTTACTCTACTCCATGTACACACGCGACTGCGTGGCAAAATTTGGTTCCAACTCCATCTACAAGTTTGCAGACGATACGACCATAGTGGGCCGGATCTTGAATAACGACGAGTCAGAATACAGGAGGGAGATAGAGAACCTAGTGGAGTGGTGCAGCGACAACAATCTCTCCCTCAATGCCAGCAAAACTAAAGAGCTGGTCATTGACTTCAGGAAGTACTGTACACATCCCTGTCAACATCAACGGGGTCAAGGTAGAGATGGTTAGCAGTTTCAAATTCCTTGGGGTGCACAGCCACGTCAATGCTACCATCAGGAAAGTACAACAGCGCCTAGACTTCCTCAGGAAACTAAGGAAATTTGGCATGTCCACATTAACTCTTACCAACTTTTACAGATGCACCATAGAAAGCATTCTATCTGGCTGCATCACAGCCTGGTATGGCAATTGCTCGGCCCAGGACAGCAAGAAGCTTCAGAGAGTCGTGAACACTGACCAGTCCATCACACAAACCTACCTCCCATCCATTAACTCCATCTACACCTCCCGCTGCCTGGGGATAGCGGGCAGTATAATCAAGGACCCCTCCCGCCCGGCTTACTCAGTCTTCCAACGTCTTCCATCGAGCAGGAGATACAGAAGTCTGAGAACACGCATGAACAGACTCAAAAACAGCTTCTTCCCCACTGTCACCAGACTCCTAAATGACCCTCTTATGGACTGCCTCATTAACATTACATCCTGTATGCTTCATCCGATGCCAGTGCTTATGTAGTTACATTGTATATATTGTGTTGCCCTATTATATATTTTCTTTTATTCCCTTTTTTTCCCATGTACTTAATGATCTGTTGAGCTGCTTGCAGAAAAATACTTTTCACTGTACCTCGGTACACGTGACAATAAATAAATCCAATCCAAATCAATTCAAACCAATTTTCCACCCCTGTTCTCCGGCAAGAGTTGGTGCAAATAATAGGATGCATTGTTGACAACAGCGAAAATGGAAGCTCCCACTGCCGCCCAATGTGGGGGGGCTGCCTCCGCTGCCGTAAAACACGCTCTGGGGAGAAGGGAGGAATTCCGCAGTGGTAGTGGCGTATTGGTATTATCGCTGGACTAGTAATCCAGAAAACCAGGGTAATGCTCTGGGGACCTGGGTTTGATTCCCACCATGAGAGATGGTGAAATCTGAATGCAAAAAAAAAACTGGAATTCAAAGTCTAATGATGAACATGAACCAATTATCGATTGTCATAAAATACGCATCTGGTTCACTAATGTCCTTTAGGGCAGTGCATCTCAAACTATCTGATGTGGTGTACCGGCAGTTTTTTTTTTCAATGTGCCAGGGACCGGTAAGCGAAACAAGCCAATCCAGGATTACTGTCTCTTTCTTTTCTGGAAACACTCCAAGTACCGGCAGACGATGGCTCGAGTACCGGCACCGGTACTCGTACCACACTTTGAGAAGCACTGCTTTAGAGAAGGAAATCTGATGTCCTTACCTGGTCTTACCGACATGTGACTCCAGATCCACAGAAATGTGGTTGAGTAGTAACTGCCCTCAGCCACGCCAACATCCCATGAACAAATTTTTTTTAAAAATCATTCAAATGTGCTCTGCCCAAAAGCAGGTCCTTAACTCATCATCTGCTGGTGCCTCATCCTGTGCTGTTTTCTTGGCAGTAGCAATTTACTACTGCCTTCCTCTCTCAGGGGCTGGTTAAGTCAGGAGGTCCCAAGTCTATCTCAGCTAGAACAGGAATCAAAACCAAGTTTTGCAATTATTCTGAACCAAATGTTGGCCATCCTGCCAACTGAATTAACTGCCCCCCCCCTCCCCCCACCCCACACATTTTAATTTGCCTTTCTTATTATATTTTTTAAAGTTCTGACAATGGCTTCTATTCAACAAATGAATAGATTTGGCAGGGAAAAAAGAGGGATTGGAATGGGTGCAGTGGCTGGCCAGAGAAGTGGTCGAATGGCTTTTTGCTGTTGGATGATTTGACATCCTGAGAAGCAAAAGAGCTGCACTCTGGTCATTGGACAGCAAATTGCAGAGTGTGCCATCTACAAAATGCAGCAACTCACAAATCCCCCGTAACAGAACCTTTCAAACCCAATACCTCAATCACCAAGAAGGGCAAGCACAGCAGATGTGTGGGAGCTCCACCACCAGCAATTTCCCTTCCAAGTGACTCGCAATCCTGACTTGGAATGATATCACCTTTTTCTTCACTGTTGCAAAATCCTGGAACTCCTTTTCTAACAGCACGATGAGTGTACATACACCACATGGACTGCAGCGGATCAAGAAGGCGGCTCACGGTCATCTTCTTAAGGGCAGTTAGCATTGGACAATAAATTCTGGGGCGGGAATCTCTGTTTCAGAGACTAAGTGCTGACGATGGGACAGATTTGGATAATTTCTACAACAGGTAAATTTCACAACCGTTAATGATCTAGCACCGGTGGCACGCGGAACACAATCAATTCCAAAGAAAAACAGAGTCAGATTTGTCACAGTCGGGGTTGACACCTGAGAGGGTGACAAGTTGCAGCCACATATTAGCACTCCGCTCCCCTCCGCAAACATTTATCCCAGCCAACAAGATGAAAGCGAGGTGAGCGGCACCCTGGTTCACTGTTGCTGAACTCAAGACCCTATTGGATGCCGTGGAGGAAATGTGGGCCACCCTGTGTCCCGAGGTGGGAAGGATGCTGCTATCCGCCGCCGTTCATTGGGCATGGGCACAGATGCCAGATGTTGTGAGTGCCCTGGGCTTCACCAACTGGATAGGCCAGCAGTGCCATAAAAAGCTGCACAACCTCCTCAGGGCGGCCAGGGTGAGTAGACAGCTCTGCGCCCCTGGCACTAGCCCCCGTCCCACAGACCTCTTACCCCGTTCCCCCCACGTGGGGGGAACGGGGTAAGGGGTCTGTGGTACATGGGCTAGTGCCAGGGGCACAGAGCTGTCTACTCATGTCACGTCAGCACCCATACTGGCTGCCATGGTCGGGCGTCCTGGCCACAAAGGCACCAACTACTCACCCTCTGTGCTGCATGCGTCCGACTGCGTAACATTGTGCGTTTACTGTCTCCCGTGCTTCCCCTCACACCCAGGAGAAGGCTTCCCAGAACCGCCTGAAAAGGGAAAAGACTGGATCGGAACCACCGGACCTGCGGCTCCTCACCCCAGCAGAGCAGCAGGCCTGGACCTGGTTGGTGGACCCAGAGAGAGGGCAGTCGCAGAGCCTGAGGTTGCCATCGGGCGAGCAAGTGGTGGGTTGGAGGGGGGTGGAGTGTGGGGGTGGTGGGTTGGAGGGTGGTGGAGTGCGGGGGTGGTGGGTTGGAGGGGGGGTGGAGTGCGGGGTGGTGGGTTGGGGGGGTGGAGTGCGAGGGTGGTGGGTTGGAGGGGGGTGGAGTGCGTGGGTGGTGGGATGGAGGGTGGTGGAGTGCGGGGGTGGTGGGTTGGAGGGGGGGTGGAGTGCGGGATGGTGGGTTGGGGGGGTGGAGTGCGGGGGTGGTGGGTTGGAGGGGGAGTGGAGTGCGGGAGTGGTAAGTTGGAGGGGGGTGGAGTGTGGGGGTGGTGGGTTGGAAGGAGGGTGGAGTGCTGGGGTGGTGGGTTGGAAGGGCGTGGAGTGCGGGTTGGTGGGTTGGAGGAGGGGTGGAGTGTCGGGATGGTGGGTTGGAGGGGGGTGGAGTGTGGGTGTGGTGGGTTGGAGGGTCGTGGAATGTGGGTGTGGTGGGTTGGAGGGGTTGAATGTTAAGTAATGGGTTAAGAGACATTGCAATTAGTTGTCTCATTTATGTTAAGTGTCCAATAATTGACACTGATATGTAAAGGGGCTTCAGGTGGCCTCTGGGTCTGGTGATGTGTAGAGTTTTGTGCAGAGTCTGTTGGAAGAAATAAAAGTGTGTTGGTGAGAAAGGAACAGAACTTTTGTCTCTTCATACCACAGCATCTAATACGTCTAACAATTGGTAGCAGAGGATGGTTGCTATTTAAATGTGAAGGATTGAAAGATACAATTTTTCCAGATCAAACCAAGGAGTGAGTGAAAAAAAAGGGATATATGGCTGAATGCAGGATAAAGGTGGCTGGATATGACTATCCTCCCTTATTTACTGAAAGGGAATCATACGACCAATGGAGAAGTGCAGTAGTTATGTGGACTAAGGTAACTGCTTTGGGAAAGAGAAAACAAGATATGGCATTGGCTCTTTCTTTACCATATGGCAATAAAATCCGAATAAAATGGAAGAGTTAGACTCAGAAGAAGGTCTGGTGACTTTTATTACATTATATGGATAAGATTTATAAGAAAGATGACTTGTTAAGTAAGTGTGAAGCATGGTCGGATTTTGATAAGTTCTGGAAAATGGAGGATTTATCCATGGAAGACTATATCATGGAATTTGGCAGACTATATAAAAGACTGCAGAAACACAACCTGGAATTTCCACAGTCTATATTGGCCTTTAAATTACTTCACTGTGCTAGAGTGAGCAACATGGATAGACTCCTCGTTTTGACAGGAGTTCAGTTTACAGATAAGGATACCTTATTCGAACAGATGACAAAAGCTTTACAAAAGTTTCTGGGGAAACATTTGATTCCAATGGCTCTCGTGACCCAAATAGGTCAGCCTGCAATAAGGCAGAATATGGAAGATACACGACTAACAGGGTGGCAAAATTGTATGGCTACGAACATGCCTCAAGGCTATAAAAGGAGACCGAGACAAGGAAATTATGAAGACAAAAACCCAGTTAGAACCTACAATAGGAAGATGAACCCCAAAAATGCACGGGGCATGATAAATCGATGTTTTCGATGTGACTCTCAATATTATTATGCTTTCAACTGTCCAACTCGTTATGATAGAGTGTTTGAAGCGACACATTTTAGAAATTTTAGAACAGTACAGCACAGAACAGGCCCTTCGGCCCTCAATGTTGTGCCGAGCCATGATCACCCTACTCAAACCCACGTATCCACCCTATACCCGTAACCCAACAACCCCCCTTAACATTACTTCTATTAGGACACTACGGGCAATTTAGCATGGCCAATCCACCTAACCCGCACATCTTTGGACTGTGGGAGGAAACCGGAGCACCCGGAGGAAACCCACGCACACAGGGGGAGGACGTGCAGACTCCACACAGACAGTGACCCAGCCGGGAATTGAACCTGGGACCCTGGAGCTGTGAAGCATTTATGCTAACCACCATGCTACCCTGCTGCCCCATGACACGGAAGAGTCAGAAGAGGAAAAAGTAAGTGACCAGAAAGAAGGCATTGTCCTATTAACAAGCAGTTTAACGCCGGTAATGAGGGTCTTGGTTTGCAGAATCCTTCAACTGTTCTGTATTGGACAGTGGCTGCACATCTACTGTGTGTGGGATTGACTGGTTAAAATGTTATCTGTACTCCTTGAATGCTGAAAATCCTAACAAGGTTAAATAATTTGAAAGTTCCACAAGTTTCAGGTTTGGGGATGATAATACTCTGAAGTCACTGAAAAGAGTGGTGATCCCTTGCAATATTGCTGGAGTGAATCATTTTATTAGCACGGATGTTGCATCAAGTGGGATACCTTTGCTTCTGAGCAGACCGTCGATGAAGAAAGCACACATGAAGCTGGATATGGAACAGGATAAGGCAAGTTTTTGGAAAGACAGTGGACTTACAATTTACACAGTCGGGACACTATTGAATTTTATTACTGACAAATAATATTTCAAGTAGAGTGGTTAAGGATGTGTTAATGGCAGTTGAAAATGGGACTTTAGCTGATTAAAAAGCTTGTTGTAATAAAACTGCATCGGCAATTTGCACATCCGTCTCCTCGGAGGCTGAAAAATTTATTAAAGGATGCAGGGGTAAGGGATGACGACTATACTAAACTGATAGAACAGGTTAGTGATTGCTGTGAAGTTTGTAGGAAGTACAGAAGGACTACAGCACGACCGATAGTAACCCTACCTTTGGCCAGTGATTTTAACAACATAGTGACCTTAAGATCTGGGATCAAGCAAGTAATATATTTATTTTGCATTTTGTAGATTTAGCAACCAGATTTAGTCAATCAACGATTGTACGAAGCTAAGAAAAGAGAGTAATTCTGGATCAAATCCTGGAAAAAGGGATCGGGACAGGTCCACCGGCAAAATTCCTTACGGACAATGGGGGAGAATTTGCTCATGATGAGTTTCGGGATATGTGTGAAAACATGAATATCAGAGTTATGAACACGGCTGCAGAAAGCCCATTTAGTAATGGTGTCTGCAAAAGAAATCAGGCTGTCATCGATGACATGCTTCAGAGAATTTTGGCAGATCGACCAAACTGCAGGCTCAATTCAGCTTTAGCATGGGCGGTACATGCAAAGAATTCATTGCAGGTGGTTGGGGGCTATAGTCCTTATCAATTAGTGTTTGGTCGAAATCCAAAAATTCTGTCCATTTTGGATGGTAATAGATTTGGATGGAAATAGATTTGGATGGCCAAAGGGGCTGGTTTAGCTCACTGGGCTAAATCGCTGGTTTTAAAGCAGACCAGGCAGGCCAGCAGCACGGTTCAATTCCCTTACCAGCCTCCCCGGACAGGCGCCGGAATGTGGCGACTAGGGGCTTTTCACAGTAACTTCATTGAAGCCTACTCGTGACAATAAAGCGATTTTCATTTTTCATTTTCATGACCAGCCTCCAGCTTGGAAGGGGACTACAATTAGCTCTGGTTTTGCTGAACATTTAAATGCATTACATAGCAGTAGAAAAGCTTTTTTGGAAGCAGAAGTCTCTGAAAGAATTCGCAGAGCTTTAAGACATAATGTACGGCCATCAGATGCCGTTTTTCAGCAAGGAGACATGGAATACTACAAGAGAGACAATTCTAATGAATGGAAAGGCCCAGGGAAGATCATAGGCATAGATGTCAAAACAATTATTTTGCATCATGGTAATCAAACTCTTAGGGTACATTCATCAAGGATAATGGGTACCAATTACAAATTTTCTAATTTAGATAGAGCAGACAGACATGACAAGGAACCAGAATCATCTGGTACGTACGTGTTACAGAACTATGAGGACCAGTTAACTGATATAGACAGGGTTTCTGTCGAGGAAGACGACACTTTTGATAAATTAGAACAGGCCATTTTTCCGAAAGGGCAACTGCCAAAAGTTGGTACAAAAGTGACACACTTGCTTGAAGGGTCTAGTCAATGGAAGGATGCAACTGTTATTAGTAGAGCAGGGAAGGCCACTGGAAAGTATAAACATTGGTTGAATGTGCAGCATTCAGGGGAGAGAGTTAAGACAACGGATTGGGAAAACGAAGTTCAAAAATGGAGGGCACAGAAACGCAGTGCCAGTTCAGATAGTACATCGGATAGTGAACAGGTTCGCAGGAAAAGGTCGAGAATTATTGAAAGGACATCCCGCTATAGAAGAGAAAGATCAAGCAGTAGCAGTACAGAACGAGATACCAGGCAGGAAAGGGGATGTAGTTTATCAAGATCTCGGAACAGGAGTAAGACTTTGAATACTAATAGAAGTAGAAGCCCACATGCACGTGAGATTTTGGTGGCTTCAAATACATTAGATGAAAATGTTATGAAAGATGCTAAACAGCAAGAATTGCATAGTTGGAGTGAATTTGGGGTATACACGGAAGTACCAGCTAGGGGAAATAAAGCTCTATCCCACAGATGGATTTGCACGGAAGAGGTTCTTCCAGATGGAACTCATAAGGCAAAGGCCAGGCTTGTGGCAAGGGAATTTGAAGAAAACTTAGAAGATCAGGATTTAAGGGTAGATTCACCTACAGCAGGAAAGGTTGTTTTAAAGATTTTCTTGGCTCTATTAGCCACAAAGGCATGGGAATGCAAATCTATAGATATAAAAGCTGCCTTTTTGCAGGGGCATCTGCTCCAGAGAGACATTTTTCTCCGTCCTCCTAAAGAAGCAGCTAACACAGAAGGGGTACTCTGGAAGTTGAACAAATGTGTATATAGAACATAGAACATAGAACGATACAGCGCAGTACAGGCCCTTCGGCCCTCGATGTTGCACCGACATGGAAAAAAAAACTAAAGGCCATCTAACCTACACTATGCCCTTATCATCCATATGCTTATCCAATAAATTTTTAAATGCCCTCAATGTTGGCGAGTTCACTACTGTTGCAGGTAGGGCATTCCACGGCCTCACCACTCTTTGCGTAAAAAACCCACCTCTGACCTCTGTCCTATATCTATTACCCCTCAATTTAAGGCTATGTCCCCTCGTGCTAGCCACCTCCATCCGCGGGAGAAGGCTCTCGCTGTCCACCCTATCTAACCCTCTGATCATTTTGTATGCCTCTATTAAGTCACCTCTTAACCTTCTTCTCTCTAACGAAAACAACCTCAAGTCCATCAGCCTTTCCTCATAAGATTTTCCCTCCATACCAGGCAACATCCTGGTAAATCTCCTCTGCACCCGTTCCAAAGCTTCCACGTCCTTCCTATAATGAGGCGACCAGAACTGTACGCAATACTCCAAATGCGGCCGTACCAGAGTTTGGTACAGCTGCATCATGACCTCATGGCTCCGGAACTCAATCCCTCTACCAATAAAGGCCAACACACCATAGGCCTTCTTCACAACCCTATCAACCTGGGTGGCAACTTTCAGGGATCTATGTACATGGACACCGAGATCCCTCTGCTCATCCACACTACCAAGAATTTTACCATTAGCCAAATATTCCGCATTCCTGTTATTCTTTCCAAAGTGAATCACCTCACACTTCTCCACATTAAACTCCATTTGCCACCTCTCAGCCCAGCTCTGCAGCTTATCTATGTCCCTCTGTAACCTGCAACATCCTTCCGCACTGTCTACAACTCCACCGACTTTAGTGTCGTCTGCAAATTTACTCACCCATCCTTCTGCGCCCTCCTCTAGGTCATTTATAAAAATGACAAACAGCAACGGCCCCAGAACAGATCCTTGTGGTACGCCACTCGTAACTGAACTCCATTCTGAACATTTCCCATCAACTACCACTCTCTGTCTTCTTTCAACTAGCCAATTTCTGATCCACATCTCTAAATCACCCTCAATCCCCAGCCTCCGTATTTTCTGCAATAGCCGACCGTGGGGAACCTAATCAAACGCTTTACTGAAATCCATATACACCACATCAACTGCTCTACCCTCGTCTACCTGTTCAGTCACCTTCTCAAAGAACTCGATAAGGTTTGTGAGGCATGACCTACCCTTCACAAAACCATGCTGACTATCCCTAATCATATTATTCCTATCTAGATGATTATAAATCGTATCTTTTATAATCCTCTCCAAGACTTTACCCACCACAGACGTTAGGCTCACCGGCCTATAGTTACCTGGGTTATCTCTACTCCCCTTCTTGAACAAAGGGACCACATTTGCTATCCTCCAGTCCTCTGGCACTATTCCTGTAGCCAATGATGACCAAAAAATCAAAGCCAAAGGCTCAGCAATCTCTTCCCTGGCTTCCCAGAGAATCCTAGGATGAATTTCATCAGGCCCCGGGGACTTATCTTTTTTCACCTTGTCCAGAATTGCCAACACTTCATCCCTACGCACCTCAATGCCATCTATTCTAATAGCCTGGGTCTCAGCATTCTCCTCCACAATATTATCTTTTTCTTGAGTGAATACTGACGAAAAGTATTCATTTCGTATCTCGCTTATCTCCTCAGCCTCCACACACAACCTCCCACCACTGTCCTTGACTGGCCCTACTCTTACCCTAGTCATTCT